>NC_088898.1:11307446-11944210 GCF_037157495.1 Lathamus discolor | reverse complement strand
TACAGGTACATAGCAAACAAAAAACAGACTAGGGACAACATAGGCCCCCTGAGGAAGCTCTTGGGGGAACTGGCTACACAGTATTTGAAGAAGGCTGAGGTTCTCAATGACTTCTTTGCCTCGGTCTTCACTGGCAAATTCTCGAACTGCACCACACAGGTCTTAGAAGGTAGACGCAGGGACTGTGAGAATGAAAACCTTGGGCCCTCTGTAGGAGAGGATCTGTTTTGAGACCATCTTAAAAATCTGAATGCGCACAAGTCCAAGGAACCTGATGGAATCCATCCGCAGGTCCTGAAGGAGCTGGCGAATGAAGCTGCTAAGCCACTGTCCATCATATCTGAAAAATCATGGCAGTCAGGTGAAGTTCCCCACGACTGGAAAAAGGGAAATATAACCCCCATTTTCAAGAAGGGGAAAATGGAAGATCCGGGGAATTACAGACCAGTCAGTCTCACCTCTGTGCCTGGTAAAATCTTGGAGCACATTCTTCTGGAAGGCATGCTAAGACACATGAAAAACAACAAGGTGCTTGGTGACAGCCAGCATGGCTTCACTATGGGGAAATCCTGCCTTACCAATTTGGTGGCCTTCTACAAATGGGGCTACAGAATTTATGGATAAGGGTAATGCAGTTGGCGTCATCTACCTGGACTTGTGCAAAGCATTTGACACTGTCCCACACAACATCCTTCTCTCTAAATACAGTTAAAAGCAAAAATAAATTCAATAGTTTTCTAAGTTACTGACACGAATCACACGCACATTCCTCACAATATGAATTATTATATTAAGTATATTAATAATCAGGGACTCAAACCCCTTTCCCCCACCATTTGAACCATTTCAGGGAACTGAAATTAGTGGTGGACTAATTGCGGTAGGTCTCCCAGGCCACATTCATTATCTTTCCCAAATCATATTGGTCCTTTCCTTCCTTCCTCAAATTCAGGATCAATAGTAGTATATTTATGCATCACCTCTTTTAATCTTTCCACAAATCCATACGGTGATTCATTTGTATCTTGCTTTACTTTATATAGCTCAGACCAGCTCACTGCCCTGGGGACCACATTCCTAATACCAAATAAAATCTACCTCCCGTATTGTTTCAAAGCCTGCCTGTCCTGGTCCCGGTTAGGGTCTCAGTTAGGATTGGGGGTAGGTACTTGAAGATTCACTGTACCTGCCCATATGCCTTCTCTTATTTGTTGCATTACCGCTGTCCAAGCCATATGAATAATCATATTCCTGTCAACACTCTCAAAAGCATGATGCATGATTACCAGCCACTTGTTTCCAAGTATTCTAAACTGTAATGGTTAACGGAATCTTCATCATGACCAGACCATCGTGGCCCACAGCTTGTCTTAAAGGCGCAATCAGAGTTTCCCCTCATTTTCCTCTAGTTTGCCCTGCTGTAGGGCTAAAACCTTCAGCCCCCTCTAATATCTCTGGTGCCTGTGCTGGTGCTTGTGCTTAATTCTCATTGTCAGTACCTTCAGCCCCATTGCTCACAATACCCCTTCTCTGGGCGGCTACCATCAAATCCAGGTCCTCCGCATTCCTCAAAGTCTGGTGCATAACTGTCCTATGCTGCAATAAGAGCAACAGCGTTTAAGCAAATTTTACTGTCTTTCTCCAAGGACAATACTAACAGGTCCTGGGGTGCAAAACTAAAGCTAAAATCCTTTTGCTGTTCCAGATGATATCTATCTCAAAGTGAAAAACATTTCTGCATAAGCTACTTCATCCCACTTTCCTTCTCGTCTCAAGAATAACATCCACCATTGATAACAGTATTTTACCAGAGTCACCTGAGTAACTGAACTCCTCAGGTGTCCACCACTTTGTTCTGAAGTCTCCCAAGTGACCAAGCCACCCAGGAGTTCACCAATTTGTTTCCAGTGTTGCAAAATGCAACCCAGTGGGTATTTCTTCAAACCCCCCTAGGGAGGCAGTGATCCTGACCTCCACCCAAATTGTTACAAAATGCAACCCAGTGGGGGACCTTTTCAGAATCCTCCCTTTGGAGGCAGTGGTACCCATGATCCTGACTGCTACCAAATACCAAAGTCCAGACCACCAAAACCAAACTACCTTTTACCCAACATGCAGGGTGTTCCGCTGCTCCTTACATGGAAAGGGACCAAAAAGAATGCCTTTTTAAAGAAATTAAACCAGGGTCTTACAGAGGTCCCAACTCGGCCCGGGGAGCTGTGGTTCTTTCAGGGAAAAACCCCTCATGCTGCTGGCATGAAGCTCCCAGACACTCCACAGATACGTGGGAAACATGGCTGGGTTTCCCTATTCGGGCGCCAAATTGTTACCATAAAAGTCGGTCAGAGAAACTTTCAGTTTGGAGTATGTCGTGGTTTAAGCCCAGCCGGCAACCCAGAACCACGCAGCTGCTCGTTCACTCCCCCCTCTTCTTCCTCCCCCAGCTCCCGAAGAGATGGGGAGGAGAACCAAAAGAATGTAACTCCCACGGGTTGAGGTAATGACAGTCCAGTAACTAAGGTTAACACAACCATTACTGCTACCACCAATAATAATAATGATAAGGGAAATAAGAAGGCAAGAGAATACAACCACTCACCACCCACCGATACCCAGCCCAATCCGAGCAGAGATATAGGCCTTCCAGGTAACAGCACCCAGTTTCTATACTGGGCATGACATGCTGTGTTATGGAATACCTCTGTGGGTAGTTCGGGTCAGGTGTCCTGTCTCTGCTTCCTCCCAGCTTGATGATGAACCCAACCACACAGCTCGTTCACTCACTCCCCCCCCTTTCTTGCCCTCCCCCTGCTCCTGGAGGTATGGGAAGGAGAATTGAAAGAATGTAACTCCCACGGGTTGAGATAAGAGCAGTTTAGTAACTAAGGTTAACACAAATCACTACTGCTACCACCAATAATAATAATGATAAAGGAAATAACAAGGGATGAGAATACAACACCTCAACACCAGCCGACCGATAACTCCCCCAACCCCACCTGACCGAGCAGCAACCGATACCTCGTCCAACCACGCAGTGCCCTAGTCCTTGCAGGACTTGTCCTGGTCCTTGTCTTTGTCTTTCTTTTCCTTCTGCCCTGATGCTTCTCTCCAGCTCTGTCCTGCTCACTATCTCTCTGTCCTGTTTCCTGTCCCCAGTACTTCTGTCTCTCTTTCTCTGCCCGCTGCCTGTCCTTGCCTCATTCCTTGCTATGCTTTTCCATCCATCCAGCCAGCTGTCTTTTTCCCTTTCTCTCCTCCTCTGTCCTGCTCCCTGGCCCCTTTTCTTTTCTCCTCTGTTTCTGTCCTCTGGCCAATTTCTGGTTTTAGATTTTTTTTCCTTCTTGGTCACTTCTTACAGATCTGACATTTCTTTATTTCTTAATCCCTTTGTTCTCTTCCCTCTTCTTTTTCTCGCTCTGTCAACATGTCCTGTGCCCCACCACTGTCCTCGTCTCTCCCTTCTTCCTCTCCTTCCCCACCCACCCTCCAGCATCTTTATGCCCTGGTCCCACACCCTCCATTTTCTTGCTCCATTTCTCCTTCACTAACTGTACCAGAGATGGTGCAAAATACTTCTTTCTTCTGCTCATTTGTAGACTTCATAAAATAAGGAAGCTTTAAACTGTTGTTTTTTAAGCCCAGCCAGTAACTCAGAACCACGCAACTGCTTGCTCATCCCCCCCAACTTCTTCGTAGAGGGATAGGAAGGAGAATCAAAAGAATGTAACTGCCATGGCTTGAGATAAGAACAGTCTGGTAACTAAGGTATAACACAAAACCAGTACTGCTACCACCAATAATAATAATGATAAGGCAAATAACAAGGGGAGAGAATATGAAACTAAAAGAGGAAAAGGAAAAAAATAAATACAAGGGATGCACAATTCAACCGCTCAGCACCCACCAGCCAATACCCAGCCCAACCTGAGCAGCGATCTGGGCCTTCCATGTAACTCCCCCCCTGTTTTTATCCTGGGCATGACGTGCTGTGGTTTGGAATACCCCTTTGGCTAGTTTGGATCAGGTGTCCTGTTTCCACTTCCTCCCAGCTTCCTGTGCCCCTCCTCACTGGCAGAGCATGAGACTGAAAAGTTCTTTATCAGAGTAAACATTACTTAGCAACTACTAAAACCATCGGTGTTATCAGCATTGTTCTCGGACTAAAGTTGAAAACACAGCACTGCACCAGCTACTAAGAAGGAGAAAAATGACTGCTACTGCTGAACCCAGGACAGGAGCCCACCCAGCTTGATGATAAAAGTTTTGGTTTTGGGGTATGTTTTCCCTGTCCCAGATGGATGTCAACTGCCACCATGGTCACCCTTTCTTTTGCCATGGAAGGACAAAACAGAAGGAAGAATCCAAATCCATCATGGTCTGTGATGCAAAGTATGTCTATGATGCGTGTCTGCGTTTTTCCTAAGGTGCTTGTAGTATGGGATTTAAAGATGCCATAAAGAGCGTGCCCACTTTCTTTCTCTGTTTTTTTCCATGAAAGATTTAAAGACAAATGCTCGACATAAGGTCCATTGCGGAGCATGTTACGCCTATGCAAAGCTTCTTTTAGTTTTCCTGAAAGAAGTGTCTGTGTGGTTACCTGTTAAATGACAGTGAGAAAATAGTTTTGCAACAAAAGAGTTAAAAACCTGTTTGTAAGAGTTCAGCAGTTCAGAAGAAACAGACTTTATTTTTTACTGTAAAATGCTTTGTTTTGTTTCATTGGTAGGTTTTTGATTATGTGGTTTTTTGGGTTTTAGGGTTTTTTTTAACATGTAGAAATACAATTTGGGACTTCTGTTTTTTTGGGTGACTTGTTGAAGACTTTTCATGATGCTCATCACACTGTGGTGCCCCAAAAATACTCCAGACCCTCAGATTCTGGGTCTGCAAGGCTGGGGGGGGGTGGAATTAGCAGAATTTTTTGGGGAGAAAAGCATGCTGTTTGGGATTTTTTTTGGTAGTGCTGCTGCCATCCTGTGTCCAAACTAGTACCGTAGTACTGCACATGTCACACATCATATACACAACATACACGTCACGTGTGACACACGTCACACCTGTCATGTGTCACACATATAACCATGTCACACATGTCACACACATGTCACATATCACATGTATCACAAATGCCAGACACGTCACACGTCACCAGTATTTCACAGATGTTATACAAGTGTCACATCACACATGTCATAAATATAAGGCACGTCACACGCATCACACCTGTCACACTTGTAGCATCATAAACATCACCTGTCACACACGTGTCACACATGTCACATAATAAACATCACACAGGTCGCATGTGTCACACAACACACACGTGACATATACCACATGCGTGTCACACACGTGTCGCAGACACGTCATACACACATCACACATGTCATGCGCACATGCACAGACACATGCACATACACGCTCACACATGCATACACACACACACAGATGCACACAAATACACACACAAAAGGAAAGGAGAATACAAAAGAAACCCAGTGTGCATGAATGTTTCTTTACACACACTGATGACAGAAAAAGAGGAATTTGAAGGACCACAATTCCAAATCTTATTAGGTGTCATACAGGTCAGCACACAGCACACAGTTTATGGCTTATTTCAGAACACAATTGTCAAGATACAGCATTCCAGCACTTCTCAAACAGTGCTCAAAAATATTTTTATAGGGGCTTTGTTTGTTTGGTTTTGCTTTTTCTTTTGGGCTAATATTACATAATTTCAGTCTGTTGAATCTTGAATAAGCAAGAAAGCCAGTCAATTTTGCATCACTAAAACCACAGAATGATTATGCATTTTTCTTATGCAAGCCCAGATTGTATTCTTGTCCCTTAGCTAATTACACTAATGGAAAATTAACCTATCCAAGGGGGAAAAAAACAAAACCCAACATCATCAACAACAAAGCAGCAGCTTATTTCTCTGCTGTACTAGCTCACATAGGGATCAGATAATAACTGTAATCAGTCTAGGACTAAAGGGTGAAATAGCCTCCATTAGTGTAAGCAAGCCGTTAGGTCAGCTCAATCTGAGCTCTGAAACCTCATCTAGAAAAAGAACCCACAAAAAAAAAAAAAACAAAAACCCACCAAACAAAAACAAAGAAAGAAGCCCCTGAAATGAAAAAAACTATTCTTCAAAGAAAAAATGAATAAGAAAGGAAAATTTCAAAACTTTCAATTCTATCTATCATGGCCAAGGAGTTTCAGATCTTCTATATTTTAACAAAACTTCCTTTACAGATCAAAAGCCCTTTTGTATCTCTTGCTGTTCTCATGGGGAAAAAAGAAATCTTCAATTTATTCAGTATGTTCCTTTCAACAATTAGTACAAAAAAATTTTAGGAAATGGATACTGGAGTTTTGTGGGTGCTTACTCAATCAACAATGAGTAATGTGTATAGATAATTTGTCCAGCCAAGTACAGCTATGCTGTGGAGGTTCCAAGTATGCACATTTACAATCTATCTACAGAAAGGGAGAGGAACTAAAAAGTAATTTCAGAAAGTTCATTTAAACAAATTTTACAGTGTGAGTCGCTGTGATACTTCTTCCTCCCAAGGGGTTGGCACTTGCATTTTGTTGTGTATATGTAGTTGTTTTGTTATTGTTGTTCTGAACACTAAAAGATCTCTCAAGTCACATGCAGCTCAACTGAATGTGTCTTCTGAACAGAGAAAGGTTAATCTGGCAAATGCTCCATATCTGTTACTTCTCAAAGAGCTGCTTGCATTGGTTGAATAGAGCTTCGGAAACACAGCTTTGATAATCTGGAGGAATTTTCATCATCTTCAGTATCCTCAAAGTGAAATAATTTTTTTAGTTTCAAGTAGTAAACATCTCTATAAAGTAAGGGCCTGTGGAAATGCTATAAAGATTATATAGCTGGAGCCTGTTGCTAGATCATGGCTCAAAGTTTCTGAAATTGCATGTTTAGCTTCACAAATATTGAGCAATTGAGGTCAACATAGTATTCACTGCTCCAAAGGCACACCTCACTTTGAGAAACTGGTTTACTTTAAGCAATGTTTGGTACAACCAGATCCGTGTTACATTGCACCAATTCTATTTTTTTTTTTTTTTTCCACAGGCAGAATGTCTCATGTTGTAAGACCTTTTCCTGAGTCGTATGAGTTTCTGACTGCTTCAGATTTTATGGCAAATGTGAAATCTCCTACGGCAAGGAAATAGAATAGAAGATATATGAAACTGTAGCATTTAAGCCGGCTAGCTTCTGGAAGTTTAAGTCAACTTCAGAACTTCAGAGTTATTTCTTCAGAGAAATTATGTGGAACTTTCACCTATTATTCTTCTGGTGTGAGTTTAATATAAACAGCAATTTAGTTATTGTAGCAATGGGAAACTAAGCAGTAACTAATGATGACTAAAGTTAGCACCACACCAAAAGTTTTACACGGTAATATGAACTGTCCTGGGTTCAGCAGTAGCAGTCATTTTTCTCCTTCTTAGTAGCTTGTGCAGTGCTGTGTTTTTGACTTTCAGCCTGGGAACAACACTAATGACACTAATGTTTTCAGCTGTTGCTAAGTAATGTTTACTCTGACCAAGGACTTTCTGAGCCTCATGCTCTGCCAGGGAGGAGGGGAAGCTGGGAGGAAGCAGAGACAGGACACCTGACCCGAACTACCCACAGAGGTATTCCATAACACAGCATGTCATGCCCAGTATAGAAACTGTGTGCAGTTACCTGGAAGGCCTATATCTCTGCTCGGATTGGGCTGGGTATCGGTGGGTGGTGAGTGGTTGTATTCTCTTTCCTTCTTATTTCCCTTATCATTATTATTATTGGAGGTAGCAGTAATGGTTTTGTTAACCTTAGTTACTGGACTGACCCACGTATCTGTGGAGTGTCTGGGACCTTCATGCCAGCATGAGGGGGTTTTCCCTGAAAGAACCACAGCTCCCCGGGCCGAGTTGGGACCTCTGTAAGACCCTGGTTTAATTTCTTTAAAAAGGCATTCTTTTTGGTCCCTTTCCATGTAAGGAGCAGCGGAACACCCTGCATGTTGGGTAAAAGGTAGTTTGGTTTTGGTGGTCTGGACTTTGGTATTTGGTAGCAGTCAGGATCATGGGTACCACTGCCTCCAAAGGGAGGATTCTGAAAAGGTCCCCCACTGGGTTGCATTTTGTAACAATTTGGGTGGAGGTCAGGATCACTGCCTCCCTAGGGGTGTTTGAAGAAATACCCACTGGGTTGCATTTTGCAACACTGGAAACAAATTGGTGAACTCCTGGGTGGCTTGGTCACTTGGGAGACTTCAGAACAAAGTGGTGGACACCTGAGGAGTTCAGTTACTCAGGTGACTCTGGTAAAATACTGTTATCAATGGTGGATGTTATTCTTGAGACGAGAAGGAAAGTGGGATGAAGTAGCTTATGCAGAAATGTTTTTCACTTTGAGATAGATATCATCTGGAACAGCAAAAGGATTTTAGCTTTAGTTTTGCACCCCAGGACCTGTTAGTATTGTCCTTGGAGAAAGACAGTAAAATTTGCTTAAACGCTGTTGCTCTTGGTGCAGCATAGGACAGTTATGCACCAGACTTTGAGGAATGCGGAGGATCTGGATTTGATGGTAGCCGCCCAGAGAAGGGGTATTGTGAGCAATGGGGCTGAAGGTACTGACAATGAGAATTAAACACAAGCACCAGCACAGGCACCAGAGATATTAGAGGGGGCTGAAGGTTTTAGCCCTACAGCAGGGCAAACTAGAGGAAAATGAGGGGAAACTCTGATTGCGCCTTTAAGACAAGCTGTGGGCCACGATGGTCTGGTCATGATGAAGATTCCGTTCACCATTACAGATTAGAATATTTGGAAACAAGTGGCTGGTAATCATGCATCATGCTTTTGAGAGTGTTGACAGGAATATGATTATTCATATGGCTTGGACAGCGGTAATGCAACAAATAAGAGAAGGCATATGGGCAGGTACAGTGAATCTTCAAGTACCTACCCCCAATCCTAACTGAGACCCTAACCGGGACCAGGACAGGCAGGCTTTGAAACAATACGGGAGGTAGATTTTATTTGGTATTAGGAATGTGGTCCCCAGGGCAGTGAGCTGGTCTGAGCTATATAAAGTAAAGCAAGATACAAATGAATCACCGTATGGATTTGTGGAAAGATTAAAAGAGGTGATGCATAAATATACTACTATTGATCCTGAATTTGAGGAAGGAAGGAAAGGACCAATATGATTTGGGAAAGATAATGAATGTGGCCTGGGAGACCTATCGCAATTAGTCCACCACTAATTTCAGTTCCCTGAAATGGTTCAAATGGTGGTGGAAAGGGGTTTGAGTCCCTGATTATTAATATACTTAATATAATAATTCATATTGTGAGGAATGTGCGTGTGATTCGTGTCAGTAACTTAGAAAACTATTGAATTTATTTTTGCATTTAACTCTATAACCAAGATAAACTTTAAAGTAACACATGCGTATGCGAGGTTGTAACCTCAAGCACGGACGTATAGATATGCTGATGCTAAGCCTGATGCTAACTGCAGATATCCGGTAATGTAAACAAGGCTTGACACCTATTGTGTAGAAGTCACAAAACAGGAAGATTTGAGACCTTCGATTCAACAATCTTCAAGGAAGGAAGATAAAGGCCTCTAGCAGCAGACTGGCGCAGACTCGGATCATACCATAAAAGGACACTTTACAATATGTGAAAGGACACGTATACCAGACACAAAAGAGTATAAAAAGAGAGAATCTTTGGGAGTAGGTGTGCGTCGTAGGTGGAGCGGAGACTCCCCGGCGCACCGAGCGCTGCTTGCTTATTGCCTCTCAATACTAATCAATTGTAAATAAAATTAATCAGACAAATTCACGTCTGTGGCAAGTTTTTATAACAAAATTTGTGACCCCGACGTGATCTCTGTGTGGCTGCTTGGGACTGTAGCTCTTACGAGGGGCGCCCCTACAAATTGTGGCTCGGGAGTTGTAGTCTCGGGTAGTCTCAAGAGATCAACGAACAGAGAGGCAATAACCAAGGAAATCGAGCTCCCGGAAAACTGCAGTATAAAATACCCGTCATTCTTGTGCGCGAAGGCCCGGACGAGAACAACGGACTGTAAGTATCGTTCGGTTGGGTGGGAAGGCCGGTGTGTTCCTCTCGCCGTAATTCCAGGCATCCTTGAGGGAACTGGTTGGTGTAGAGACAGAGTGAATGTTTGTGTCTGAAACGCAACAAAGTTGCCTAATTGCATGATACTGGGTGTAACCGAGACACAGACCGAGCATCCTGGGTCTGTAAAGCACGGGCCGAGTTGGGACCTCTGTAAGACCCTGGTTTAATTTCTTTAAAAAGGCATTCTTTTTGGTCAAAAAAGACACTTCTACCTGCTCTCCTGTCCTTCTCATTTCTTGATATCCCTCTCTTACCTGGGTCTGAAAGGTGAATGACTCCAAGCTGTTTGCCAATTTCTCTCTTTCTTGTTTCTCTAGATATCTGATTGTCAAGTCTTAGAGTCTAGCATGCAAAGAGAACAGTAATCAGAGGTAGCAAGTGCCTTTAGCTGAGCAGCACATCATATACATAAGCTTCTGATGACAGCAGCGCTATATGAGCCACCACCATTCCAAAGCAATTTACTTCCTTTACGTGGAGCTTTAACCCAGCAGAGCCATTTCAAACATCCCTTTTTCATCAAGCTCTTCACTTCGTCCTCCAGCAGGTAGGGCACATCATTTACACCCAGTTCCAAGAGGACCTCATGGACAAGTTTCTGCTTCTTGGGTGCTTTGATCTTCTTCCCTTCCTCTGTTCTGGTAACCGTGCTGTCACTGGAATTTTTGTACGGTTCTTCCTTTTTCACATTTTCTCTATTTCCTTTGGGATCCTTAACAGAAAATTTACGTTCTCAGGCAGTGGAACAGATTTGCGTGTTTTCCAGATTTTTTTCTCAGGGCAGGGGACAAACACGGAAAGAAGAGTTCACCTGCGTACATTCTGTGAGAGAAACAGTGATGTTTTCACAATATCGGGGATGGGGCTTTGCAATATTAAGACTTTGCAATAGTGGGGCCGGGGCTAAGTTACTAAGGAAATGAAACAAAGGTTTTGAAATACGATGACTTAAACAGACACACTCTTTGGTTAAAAAGAATGCTATCTTTGTACGACATATGAAACTTAGCTGGTGCAAACTGGTTCTGTAGTTAAACAGTAATTTTGGGTACAACCTGTCTGCCAGAGAATTATGAAATTGAACCATAAAAGGAGAGAAAGAGGCATACAAAATAGAATAAGGGAAGGTGTGACCAGAGGCGGGACAGTTAGCACATAGGTTATACATGTCAGATACGCTGTAAAGCTTGGAGTCACCACCCAATGGGAAAACGTAGGAAAAGGGAGGGAACATGCAGACAGGATAGGAAAAAACAAATCAAAGTTCTGGATACTTGCCAGGAAGCTCGTTTTCACACAAACGTTAAGTAAATACCTGCTTCACTTCTGTGTCTGACCAAGGTCTGCCTGAACCTAGAGACTGTTTCTCACAATTCAACTTCTCAGACACCAAAATCCAAGACAATTTCCTCAGCGGGATGCTCACCAGAGATTCCATCTTCTTGCCTTCTTCCTTTTTCTGGGAAAAAATAAGTGAGTAGAGACAGCATGTGAGTGACACCCTCTCAAAGCTCACTCTGTACTGAAGACGCCCAGCAACATCTTTCAAACCTGGCTTTTCAAACCTGCACTCTGAGGTAGGAAAGTGAGGAGAGACAGCAATGTGTGTGTCACCCTTGCAACTCTCACTCTGTGCTGAATATAGCGACAGAGATCATTCACTCCTGGCTCTTTGGTTCTGGGAGCTGAGTTCAAACGTTTGTGCTTTACTCTGCTGTGCTCAGCCGATACAAGGCACTGGTGATATTGGGTTCAAATGGACTTTGCAGTAGGAAAATGAGAAGTGACAGCAATGCGTGTGTCACGCTTGCAAAGCTCACTGTGTGCTGCAGATGCCCAGACAGATCATTCAAACCTGGCTCTTTGGCTTTGAGAGCAGAGTCAAAATGTTCGCGCACTACTATGCTGTTCTCAGATGAGACAGGGCACCGGAGATGTTGGATTAAAATGGACTTTGAGGAATGAAAGTGAGGAGAGATAACAATCTGTGTGTCACCGTTGCAAAGCTCAGTGTGTGCTGGAGATGCCCAGCCAGATCATTCAAATACGGCTGTTTGGCTCTAGGAGCAGAGATCAAATGCTCGTGGTCTACTCTGCTCTGCTCAGCCGAGAGCAGGCACCGGAGTTGTTGAATTCAAATGGACTTTGAGGTAGGAAAGTGAGGAGAGACAGCATGTAAGTGTCACGCTAGCAAAGCTCACGGTGTGGTGAATATGACCAGCAACATCTTTCAAACCTGGCTCTTTTCCTGTGGGAGCAGAGTTCAAAAGTTCGAGCTCTACTTTGTTTTTCTCAGCCGACACAAGGCACCGGAGATGTTGGATTCAAATGACCTTTGAGTTAGGAAAGTGAGGAGAGACAGCAATGTGTGTGTCACTGTTGCAAATCTGACTGTGTGCTGAATATGACCAGGTGGAGCTTTCCCTCCTGGTACTTCTGCTGTTATAGCAGAGTCCAAACTTCGCTGCTCTACTCACCCTGCTGCTGCTCACAGACTGAGGGCACAGGAGATGTTGGATTCAGTTTTACTTAGAGGTAGGAATATAAGAAGTGACAGCAATGTGTGTGTCCCAGTTGCAAAGCTCACTGTGTGTTCCAGATGCCCTGGAGCAGCTTTCTGGCCTTGCTCTTCAACAGTGGTAGCAGAGTCCAAACTTCATTGTTCTGATCACTCTGCTACTGCTCAGCAGAGAGCGGGAACGAGAGCGATTGGATTCAAATGCAGTTTTAGGAGAAGAAGTGAGAAGAGACATCAATGTGTGCTGAAGATGCCCAGAAGCTTTCCCTCCTGTTTCTTCGGCTCTTTTTGCAGAGGCCACACGTTACTGCTCTTCTCACTCTGCTGCTGCTTAGCAGAGAGCAGGCGCAGTATCATTTTTATTTAAATGCGGTTTTAGGAGATGTTAGCTAGCGATAGCAATGTGTGTGTCACAGTTGCAAATCTGTCTGTGTGCTGAAGGAACTTTTTGACCAAGCTCTTTGCCTCTGTTAGCAGAATCGAAACTTTACTGCTCTACTCACTCTGCTGCTGCTCAGCAGAGATGGGGCACTGGAGAGTTTGGATTGGATTGGACTGTTAGGAGATAAAACCATTAGCAATAGCAATATATGTGTCATAGTTGCAAATCTGACTGTGTGCTGAAGATGCCCGGAAGAAGCTTTCCCTCCTGGCTCTACTGTTCTGTTTGCAGAGGCCAAACATTACCTTTCTTCTCACTCTGCTGCTGCTCAGCAGAGAGCGGGCAACCAAGAGGTCTTATTCAAATGGAGTTTCAGGTGATAAAGTGATTAGCTATAGCAATGTGTGTGTCACAGTTGCAAATCTGACTGTGTGGTGAAGATGACCAAGAGAAGCTTTCCGGCCTGGCTCTTCGGCTGCAGTAGCAAAGTCCAAACTTCACTGTTCTGCTCACTCTTCTGCTGCTCAGCAGAGTGTGGGCACCGGAGAGGATAGATTCAAATGGACTTTTAAGAGATAAAGCTGTTAGCTATAGCAGTGTGTGCGTCACTGTTGCAAACCTCACTGTGTGCTTCTCAAAAGCAGCTTTCTGGCCTGGCTATTCAACTGTCGTAGCAGAGTGCAGATTTCACTGTTCTACTCGCTCTGCTGCTGCTCACAGAGACCGAAAACCTGAGAGGTTAGATTCAAACACTGTTTTGTGAGATGAAGTGAAGAGTGACAGCGATGTGTGTGTCACTGTTGCAAATCTGACTGTGTGCTGAAGATGCCCAGCAGCATCTTTCACTCCTGGCTCTTTGACTGTGTTATCAGAGACCAAACGTTAGTGCTATACTCACTCTGCTGCTGCTCAAACAAGAGCAGGCATTGTAGAGGTTGGATTAAAATGGACTTTGCTGCAGGAAAGTGAGGCGTGTCAGCAATGTGCGTCACAGTTGCAAAGCTCACTGTGTGCTGAATATGATCAGCAGGAACTTTCCCTCCATGGTCTTCTGCTGTTTTAGCAGAGTCCAATCTTCACTGCTCTACTCACTCTGCTGCTGCTCACAGCGAGCAGGCACAGGAGATGCTGGATTCAGTTTTACTTTGAGGTAGGAAAGTGAGGAGCAACAGCAACGTATGTGTCACAGTTGCAAAGCTCGCTGAGTGCTGAAAATGCTCAGAAGAAGCTTCCCCTCCTGGCTCTTCTGCTCTGTTTGCAGACTCCATACGTTAACTTTCTCTCTGCTGCTGCTCAGCAGAGAGCAGGCACCAGAGAGTTTTATTGAAATGGAGTTTTAGGAGGTAAAGCAATTAGTGATTGCTATGTGTGTGTCACAGTAGCAAAGCTCAATGTGTGCTGATCAGAAGCGGCTTTCTGGCCTGGTTCCTTGTCTTTGTTGACAGAGTCCAAACTTGACTGATCTGGTCACTCTGCTGCTGCTCAGCAGAAAGTGGGAACCAGAGAGGTTGTAATCAAATGCAGTTTTATGAGATCAAGCGGGGAGTGACAGCAATGTGTGTGTCACAGTTGCAAATCTGACTGTGTGCTGAAGATGCCCAGCAGAAGCTTTCTGGAATGGCTCTTCAAATGTGGTAGCAGAGTTCAAACATCACTGTTGTGCTTACTCTGCTGCTGCGCAGCAGAGAGCGATCAATAGAGATGTTTTATTGAAATGGTGTTTCAGGAGATAAAGCAGTTAGCGATAGGTGTCATGATGTGTGTGTCACAGTTGCAAAGATCACTGTGTGCTAAAGAAGTCCAGAAGGAGCATTTTGACATAGCTGTTCTGCTCTGTTAGTTAACCCAATCGTTAACTGCTCTTCTCACTCCGCTTCTGCTTAGCAGAGAGCAGGCACATGAGAGGTTGGATTCAAATGGACTTTTAAGAGATAAAGCTATTAGCTATAGCAACGTGTGTGTCACTGTTGCAAACCTCATTGTGGGGTGACATCTGTTGGAACGATGGTACTGCATGGTACAAGTAATCCAGGAGGTTCCTCGATTGTGTGGAAGACAGCTTCCTTCTGCAAGTAATAGAGGAGCCAACAAGGAGAGGTGCCATGCTTGAACTTGTGCTCACCAACAAGGAAGGGCTTGTTGAGAATGTGGTACTCCAGGGCAGCCTTGGATGCAGCGATCACAAGAGGGTCGAATTTGAGATCCCCATGAGAGTGTGAAGAGCGTGTAACAAGCTCACTGCCCTGGACTTCAAAAGAGCAGACTTTGGCCTCTTCAGGAGCCTGCTTAGTAAGGTTCCATGGGATTTATCCCTGGAGTGAAGAGGGTCCCTAGACTCTTGGTTGATATTCAAGGATCACCTGCTACAAGCTCAGGAGTGCTGCATCCCAACAGGAAGGAAGTGCAGCAGGAGGGCCAGGAGACCTCCTTGGTTGGATAAGGATCTGCTGAGGAAAATTCAAAGGAAAAAAGAGGCTTATAAAAAATGGAGGCAAGGACAGGCGGCCTGGGTAGAGTACAGGGATGTTGTCGGGGATGCTAGGGACCAGGTTAGGAAGGCTAAGGCCCAGTTAGAATTAAACCTAGCCAGAGATGTTAAGGATAACAGGAAGGGATTCTACAGGTACATAGCAAACAAAAAACAGACTAGGGACAACATAGGCCCCCTGAGGAAGCTCTTGGGGGAACTGGCTACACAGTATTTGAAGAAGGCTGAGGTTCTCAATGACTTCTTTGCCTCGGTCTTCACTGGCAAATTCTCGAACTGCACCACACAGGTCTTAGAAGGTAGACGCAGGGACTGTGAGAATGAAAACCTTGGGCCCTCTGTAGGAGAGGATCTGTTTTGAGACCATCTTAAAAATCTGAATGCGCACAAGTCCAAGGAACCTGATGGAATCCATCCGCAGGTCCTGAAGGAGCTGGCGAATGAAGCTGCTAAGCCACTGTCCATCATATCTGAAAAATCATGGCAGTCAGGTGAAGTTCCCCACGACTGGAAAAAGGGAAATATAACCCCCATTTTCAAGAAGGGGAAAATGGAAGATCCGGGGAATTACAGACCAGTCAGTCTCACCTCTGTGCCTGGTAAAATCTTGGAGCACATTCTTCTGGAAGGCATGCTAAGACACATGAAAAACAACAAGGTGCTTGGTGACAGCCAGCATGGCTTCACTATGGGGAAATCCTGCCTTACCAATTTGGTGGCCTTCTACAAATGGGGCTACAGAATTTATGGATAAGGGTAATGCAGTTGGCGTCATCTACCTGGACTTGTGCAAAGCATTTGACACTGTCCCACACAACATCCTTCTCTCTAAATACAGTTAAAAGCAAAAATAAATTCAATAGTTTTCTAAGTTACTGACACGAATCACACGCACATTCCTCACAATATGAATTATTATATTAAGTATATTAATAATCAGGGACTCAAACCCCTTTCCACCACCATTTGAACCATTTCAGGGAACTGAAATTAGTGGTGGACTAATTGCGATAGGTCTCCCAGGCCACATTCATTATCTTTCCCAAATCATATTGGTCCTTTCCTTCCTTCCTCAAATTCAGGATCAATAGTAGTATATTTATGCATCACCTCTTTTAATCTTTCCACAAATCCATACGGTGATTCATTTGTATCTTGCTTTACTTTATATAGCTCAGACCAGCTCACTGCCCTGGGGACCACATTCCTAATACCAAATAAAATCTACCTCCCGTATTGTTTCAAAGCCTGCCTGTCCTGGTCCCGGTTAGGGTCTCAGTTAGGATTGGGGGTAGGTACTTGAAGATTCACTGTACCTGCCCATATGCCTTCTCTTATTTGTTGCATTACCGCTGTCCAAGCCATATGAATAATCATATTCCTGTCAACACTCTCAAAAGCATGATGCATGATTACCAGCCACTTGTTTCCAAATATTCTAATCTGTAATGGTGAACGGAATCTTCATCATGACCAGACCATCGTGGCCCACAGCTTGTCTTAAAGGCGCAATCAGAGTTTCCCCTCATTTTCCTCTAGTTTGCCCTGCTGTAGGGCTAAAACCTTCAGCCCCCTCTAATATCTCTGGTGCCTGTGCTGGTGCTTGTGTTTAATTCTCATTGTCAGTACCTTCAGCCCCATTGCTCACAATACCCCTTCTCTGGGCGGCTACCATCAAATCCAGATCCTCCGCATTCCTCAAAGTCTGGTGCATAACTGTCCTATGCTGCACCAAGAGCAACAGCGTTTAAGCAAATTTTACTGTCTTTCTCCAAGGACAATACTAACAGGTCCTGGGGTGCAAAACTAAAGCTAAAATCCTTTTGCTGTTCCAGATGATATCTCAAAGTGAAAAACATTTCTGCATAAGCTACTTCATCCCACTTTCCTTCTCGTCTCAAGAATAACATCCACCATTGATAACAGTATTTTACCAGAGTCACCTGAGTAACTGAACTCCTCAGGGGTCCACCACTTTGTTCTGAAGTCTCCCAAGTGACCAAGCCACCCAGGAGTTCACCAATTTGTTTCCAGTGTTGCAAAATGCAACCCAGGGGTGTTTCTTCAACCCCCCTAGGGAGGCAGTGATCCTGACCTCCACCCAAATTGTTACAAAATGCAACCCAGTGGGGGACCTTTTCAGAATCCTCCCTTTGGAGGCAGTGGTACCCATGATCCTGACTGCTACCAAATACCAAAGTCCAGACCACCAAAACCAAACTACCTTTTACCCAACATGCAGGGTGTTCCACTGCTCCTTACATGGAAAGGGACCAAAAAGAATGCCTTTTTAAAGAAATTAAACCAGGGTCTTACAGAGGTCCCAACTCGGCCAGGGGAGCTGTGGTTCTTTCAGGGAAAAACCCCTCATGCTGGCATGAAGGTCCCAGACACTCCACAGATACGTGGGAAACATGGCTGGGTTTCCCTATTCGGGCGCCAAATTGTTACCATAAAAGTCGGTCAGAGAAACTTTCAGTTTGGAGTAAGTCGTGGTTTAAGCCCAGCCGGCAACCCAAAACCATGCAGCTGCTCGTTCACTCCCCCTCTTCTTCCTCCCCCAGCTCCCGAAGAGATGGGGAGGAGAACCAAAAGAATGTAACTCCCACGGGTTGAGGTAATGACAGTCCAGTAACTAAGGTTAACAAAACCATTACTGCTACCACCAATAATAATAATGATAAGGGAAATAAGAAGGCAAGAGAATACAACCACTCACCACCCACCGATACCCAGCCCAATCCGAGCAGAGATATAGGCCTTCCAGGTAACTGCACCCAGTTTCTATACTGGGCATGACATGCTGTGTTATGGAATACCTCTGTGGGTAGTTCGGGTCAGGTGTCCTGTCTCTGCTTCCTCCCAGCTTCCCCTCCTCCCTGGCAGAGCACGAGGCTCAGAAAGTCCTTGGTCAGAGTAAACATTACTTAGCAACAACTGAAAACATTAGTGTCATTAGTGTTGTTCCCAGGCTGAAAGTCAAAAACACAGCACTGCACAAGCTACTAAGAAGTAGAAAAATGACTGCTACTGCTGAACCCAAGACAGTTCATATTACCGTGTAACCTTTTGGTGTGGTGCTAACTTTAGTTATCATTAGTTACTGCTTAGTTTCCCATTGCTACAATAACTAAATTGCTGTTTATATTAAACTCACACCAGAAGACTAATAGGTGAAAGTTCCACACAATTTCTCTGAAGAAATATCTTTGAAGTTCTGAAGTTGACTTAAACTTCCAGAAGCTAGCCGGCTTAAATGCTACAGTTTCATATATCTTCTATTTCTATTCTATTTCCTTGCCGTAGGAGATTTCACATTTGCCATAAAATCTGAAGCAGTCAGAAACTCATACGACTCAGGAAAATGTCTTACAACATGAGACATTCTGCCTGTGGGAAAAAAAAAATAAAATAGAATTGGTGCAATGTAACACGGATCTGGTTGTACCAAACATTGCTTAAAGTAAACCAGTTTCTCAAAGTGAGGTGTGCCTTTGGAGCAGTGAATACTATGTTGACCTCAATTGCTCAATATTTGTGAAGCTAAACATGCAATTTCAGAAACTTTGAGCCATGATCTAGCAACAGGCTCCAGCTATATAATCTTTATAGCATTTCCACAGGCCCTTACTTTATAGAGATGTTTACTACTTGAAACTAAAAAAATTATTTCACTTTGAGGATACTGAAGATGATGAAAATTCCTCCAGATTATCAAAGCTGTGTTTCCGAAGCTCTATTCAACCAATGCAAGCAGCTCTTTGAGAAGTAACAGATATGGAGCATTTGCCAGATTAACCTTTCTCTGTTCAGAAGACACATTCAGTTGAGCTGCATGTGACTTGAGAGATCTTTTAGTGTTCAGAACAACAATAACAAAACAACTACATATACACAACAAAATGCAAGTGCCAACCCCTTGGGAGGAAGAAGTATCACAGCGACTCACACTGTAAAATTTGTTTAAATGAACTTTCTGAAATTACTTTTTAGTTCCTCTCCCTTTCTGTAGATAGATTGTAAATGTGCATACTTGGAACCTCCACAGCATAGCTGTACTTGGCTGGACAAATTATCTATACACATTACTCATTGTTGATTGAGTAAGCACCCACAAAACTCCAGTATCCATTTCCTAAAATTTTTTTGTACTAATTGTTGAAAGGAACATACTGAATAAATTGAAGATTTCTTTTTTCCCCATGAGAACAGCAAGAGATACAAAAGGGCTTTTGATCTGTAAAGGAAGTTTTGTTAAAATATAGAAGATCTGAAACTCCTTGGCCATGATAGATAGAATTGAAAGTTTTGAAATTTTCCTTTCTTATTCATTTTTTCTTTGAAGAATAGTTTTTTTCATTTCAGGGGCTTCTTTCTTTGTTTTTGTTTGGTGGTTTTTTTTTTTTTTTTTTTTTGTGGGTTCTTTTTCTAGATGAGGTTTCAGAGCTCAGATTGAGCTGACCTAATGGCTTGCTTACACTAATGGAGGCTATTTCACCCTTCAGTCCTAGACTGATTACAGTTATTATCTGATCCCTATGTGAGCTAGTACAGCAGAGAAATAAGCTGCTGCTTTGTTGTTGATGATGTTGGGTTTTGTTTTTTTCCCCCTTGGATAGGTTAATTTTCCATTAGTGTAATTAGCTAAGGGACAAGAATACAATCTGGGCTTGCATAAGAAAAATGCATAATCATTCTGTGGTTTTAGTGATGCAAAATTGACTGGCTTTCTTGCTTATTCAAGATTCAACAGACTGAAATTATGTAATATTAGCCCAAAAGAAAAAGCAAAACCAAACAAACAAAGCCCCTATAAAAATATTTTTGAGCACTGTTTGAGAAGTGCTGGAATGCTGTATCTTGACATTTGTGTTCTGAAATAAGCCATAAACTGTGTGCTGTGTGCTGACCTGTATGACACCTAATAAGATTTGGAATTGTGGTCCTTCAAATTCCTCTTTTTCTGTCATCAGTGTGTGCAAAGAAACATTCATGCACACTGGGTTTCTTTTGTATTCTCCTTTCCTTTTGTGTGTGTATTTGTGTGCATCTGTGTGTGTGTGTATGCATGTATGTGCGTGTATGTGCATGTGTCTGTGCATGTGCGCATGACATGTGTGATGTGTGTATGACGTGTCTGCGACACGTGTGTGACACGCATGTGGTATATGTCACGTGTGTGTTGTGTGACACATGCGACCTGTGTGATGTTTATTATGTGACATGTGTGACACGTGTGTGACAGGTGATGTTTATGATGCTACAAGTGTGACAGGTGTGATGCGTGTGACGTGCCTTATATTTATGACATGTGTGATGTGACACTTGTATAACATCTGTGAAATACTGGTGACGTGTGACGTGTCTGGCATTTGTGATACATGTGATACGTGACATGTGTGTGACATGTGTGACATGGTTATATGTGTGACACATGACAGGTGTGACGTGTGTCACACGTGACGTGTATGTTGTGTATATGATGTGTGACATGTGTGTGACAAATTTGTGATATTTGTATGACACTTGTGTGACATGTGTCATGTGTCATCACTTCTGTGATGCTTATGATGTGATATGGGTGACACGTGTGATGTGTGTGACATTTCTGATCTTGCTGACAAGTGTGTGATGTGTATGACACTTGTGTGATGTGTGTGGCATGCATAACACGTGTGTAATGTGTGACACGTGACATGTCTGACGTGTGAGATCCGTGACACGTGTGTAATGTGTGTTACACATGCGTGATGTGAGGCATGTCTGTGACGTGTGACACGTGTATGATGTGTGCGGCACATGTGTGACAAGTGTGTGCCATGTGTGTGATGTGTGTGATGTATGTTACATTTATGACACGACATGTGACATGATATGCATGACATGTCTGAAGTTTGTGACGTGTGTATGTGTGACATGAGTGTGACATCTGTATGATGTGTGATGCATGACGTATGTGACACATGCAAAAAGTTTGTCATCATGTGTCTGATGTTTTACCTGCATGACAGGTATGACATGTATGATGTGAGTGACATGTGTAACATGACCTGTGTGACGTGTGATACACCTCTGATGTTTGTGATGTGACGTGTTGTGTTTCATGTGTGTGCCACGTGTGTGATGTGTGATGTTTGTGTGACATGTGTGGCACATCTGTGACACATGCATGACATGTGCCATGCATGTGTGACACTTGTGTGGCACATCTGTGACACCTGACATGTGTGACACATGTGATGTGTGTGACACGTCTGATGTTTGTGACACATGTGATGTATGTGAGACATGATGTGTGACAAGAGACGTGACTTGTGTGTGACGTGTGTGTGACATTTATGACATGACATATAACACGTGAGATGTTTTTGACATGGTTGATGTGTGTGACACGCATGTGACATCTGTGTAATGTGTGATGTCTGACACATGCAACAATGTGAAACGTTTGTGTCATGTGTCTGACACGTGCTGTGCCCCACCTGTGCACTGGCCCCACCCACAGCCTAGAGCGCACCCTCACTGGAGGTCACGCCCCTTGTCCCTCATTGGCCCACCCCAATAGAGGCCTCGTACCCTACTACCACCCAGCCTTATCCTGGACCACGCCCACACTCCTATATTAGCCTCTCCCACAGCACAGACCACACCCCAAGGACTTTATTATCCTTGGACTACCCCCTGTGCCCCGTAAGTGCCCCAGCACCGTTAATTTTTTTATTCACTTTCATTTTTAACTTTTTCTTAATTTAAAATCACATTTAGTCACTTTTCATTGACTTTCTTCAGTTTAATTCACTTTTTATTTGGTTTTTAATCTTTTTTTGTCATTTTTTGTTCACTTTTACTCAAGTTCTATTCATATTGATTCATTTTTATTCCCTTTTTAATCACTTTATGATGGGTCTGGGCTGGGAGCAGGGCTAAAGAGGGGTTAATAAAGGTTGAGGGTGTAGTCTGCGCTGTGGAAAGGCTATGTGAAGTGCGGGCTTACTAAAGGCTGGGGGGTGTGGTCTGTGCTGTGGGAAGGGTTAATGTAAGAGTGTGGGCGTGGTCTAGAGTAAGAGATGGGTGGTACCAGGGGGACGAGGCGTCTTTTGGGGTGGCCCAATGAGGGGTAAGGGGCGTGGACTCCGGATGTGATCTGCGATGTGGGTGGGGCCAGTGCACGGGGGGCCGTGGCCAAGTTTGGGGGCAGAGCTATTGCAGGGTAGGGGTGTGGTGTAGACAAGGGGCTGATGTCATGGTGCTGGGGTGGGCGGGGACTGTGCTGGGGGCTTGGACGAGGCTGTGGCTAGGGCTGCGGGCTCGGCCAGGAGTGTGGTCGGGGTTAGGGTACGGTTGCTGACTGGGGGTTGTGGTCTCAGTCAGGGGCCTCAGTCCTGGTTGGCCTGGGGTGGAGGCGGGGGGTGTGACAGGGGGCGTGTCTTGGGCAGGGTGGTGGTCAGGGCTCTGGGCGGGGTTAGTAAAGGGCCAGGGGGGTGTCCAGGCTGGGCTCATGCTCCGAAGAGGGCGGGGCCATGCTTAGCGGCATCTCCTTGGCAAGGAATGTGGGAGTCGCCAGTGTGGGGCATAGGGCACGGCCATGATAGGGGCGGGTAGGCAAATCGGCCGCAAACAGCACAGTAGGCGATGTGCGGTATGGAGACACCTCCTGAGTGCGGTGTGGTCCGCGCTGGGGGCAGGGCTACAGGGGAATGTTAAAAGGAAAAAAAAAAAAAGGGAATGAGCCTAAACGAAACTCAAAAAGAAGTGAATAAAAGTTAATAAAATTAAAGTCAACAGATAAATTGCGTTTGGGCATTTATGGGGCACAAGGGGGTAGTGGGGGCCCTAAGGGGCACCATGGTGGTTGATGATGCTCCTGATGCCATGGCAGTCCAGGTGACATCACACCACCACAAATCAATAAAAGCTGTGGGGGGTGTGTTGTGTGTCTGCAGGGAACTATGGGGCAGTGGGGGGTGGGCATCTACTGGGTGCTGTGTGGCACTGGAGGGAGTCTGTGGGGCACTATGGGTTGTCATGGGGCCATGTATGCATCTATAAGGAATCTAGGAGTTGCTTTGGGTCTCTATGGGTTGTCTATGGGTGGCCATGCATTTCTACGGGGCATATACAGGTCACTATTGTATGTCCATGAGGCATCTATGGGTCACTGTGGGTCACTATGGGTGTCTATGAATCGCTATGGAGTGTCCATTGGTTACTGTGGGTCTCTATGGCATGTCTATAGGGTGTCTATGAGGCTGCGGGGCGCCCCACAGGGGATTTAAGGGGGAGTCTATGGGGCTTTATGTGGCCTCTTTGGGTTTCCATGGGGTGCTGTGGATGGCTATGGGGTGTCTACGGGTCACTATATGGTGACTATGGGTCTCTATAAGTCACTATGGTGTGTCTATGGGTTGCTCTGGAACTCTACAGCATGTTTATAGAGAGTCTATGAGCCTGGGCGGGGGGGAGCCTATAGGGGATCTACTGAGGTCTATGGGGCTCTGTGGGGTGTCCATAGGTAGCCCTGGGTCGCCATCGGCTATCTAAAGAAAAAATACATTAGTAAAAGTGACCAAATCAAACTGAAGTGAATAAAAAGTGAACAAAAAGCACACTAAAGTGAATAAAAAGAGAATAAAAATGAACAAGCCTGAATAAAACTTGAATAAAAGCAAATGAAAGGTAAAAATAAAAGAATGAAAGTGAATTAAAAAAATCTATTGGTGGTGTGGTACTGACGGGTTGCAGGGGGATAGTGGGGGCCTTATGGGACACTTTGGGGCCATAATGGGAGCCATGTCATGGATGATGCTGATGTCATCACCATCCTGGTGACCATGGCACATGTCAATATGGCACATGTCAATAAAAGCTGTGGGACACATTTTGTGGGTTCATAGGGCTCTATAGGACTAGGGAAGGGGTGTGTCTATGGGTCTCTGTGGGGGACACAGCATGGCATCAGCGAGCAGTCCTGGGGTGCAAGATTAAAATCACAATCCTTTTGCCCCAAGGTGCAGCTCGTTACTTCATTCCCTTCGTAACTGCCGTTCACACAGACTCTAAGAAGGGGGGGACTCTGCCTGAAAGAGACTACAAGGACAACACCCCCAACCGGCCAGTGGCTGCGGTGCCGTCAATCCCTCCCGGGACGACACCCTCGCCACTGCCATTGGCCACCACGCCCCGCGGCAGTCATTGGCCACCGCTCCCGTCAATCACTCACGAGACCCCCCCCCCCCCCATCCCGCCCCCCAGCTCTCATTGTCTGCCGGGCCCAGCACCACCCTATCACCATTACCTGCAGTACTACGGTACTAGTTTGGACACAGGATGGCAGCAGCACTACCAAAAAAAATCCCAAACAGCATGCTTTTCTCCCCAAAAAATTCTGCTAATTCCACCCCCCCCAGCCTTGCAGACCCAGAATCTGAGGGTCTGGAGTATTTTTGGGGTACCACAGTGTGATGAGCATCATGAAAAGTCTTCAAAAAGTCACCCAAAAAACAGAAATCCCAAATTGTATTTCTACATGTTAAAAAAAAACCCAAAACCCCAAAAAACACATAATCAAAAACCTACCAATAAAACAAAACAAAGGATTTTACAGTAAAAAATAAAGTCTGTTTCTTCTGAACAGCTGAACTCTTACAAACAGGTTTTTAACTCTTTTGTTGCAAAACTATTTTCTCACTGTCATTTAACAGTTAACCACACAGACACTTCTTTCAGGAAAACTAAAAGAAGCTTTGCATAGGCGTAACATGCTCCGCAATGGACCTTATGTCGAGCATTTGTCTTTAAATCTTTCATGGAAAAAAACAGAGAAAGAAAGTGGGCACGCTCTTTATGGCATCTTTAAATCCCATACTACAAGCACCTTAGGAAAAACGCAGACACGCATCATAGACATACCTTGCATCACAGACCATGATGGATTTGGATTCTTCCTTCTGTTTTGTCCTTCCATGGCAAAAGAAAGGGTGACCATGGTGGCAGTTGACATCCATCTGGGACAGGGAAAACATACCCCAAAACCAAAACCTTTATCATCAAGCTGGGTGGGCTCCTGTCCTGGGTTCAGCAGTAGCAGTCATTTTTCTCCTTCTTAGTAGCTGGTGCAGTGCTGTGTTTTCAACTTTAGTCCGAGAACAATGCTGATAACACTGATGGTTTTAGTAGTTGCTAAGTAATGTTTACTCTGATAAAGAACTTTTCAGTCTCATGCTCTGCCAGTGAGGAGGGGCACAGGAAGCTGGGAGGAAGTGGAAACAGGACACCTGATCCAAACTAGCCAAAGGGGTATTCCAAACCACAGCACGTCATGCCCAGGATAAAAACAGGGGCGGAGTTACATGGAAGGCCCAGATTGCTGCTCAGGTTGGGCTGGGTATTGGCTGGTGGGTGCTGAGCAGTTGAATTGTGCATCCCTTGTATTTATTCTTTTCCTTTTCCTCTTTTAGTTTCATATTCTCTCCCCTTGTTATTTGCCTTATCATTATTATTATTGGTGGTAGCAGTACTGGTTTTGTGTTATACCTTAGTTACCAGACTGTTCTTATCTCAAGCCATGGCAGTTACATTCTTTTGATTCTCCTTCCTATCCCTCTACGAAGAAGTTGGGGGGGATGAGCAAGCAGTTGCGTGGTTCTGAGTTACTGGCTGGGCTTAAAAAACAACAGTTTAAAGCTTCCTTATTTTATGAAGTCTACAAATGAGCAGAAGAAAGAAGTATTTTGCACCATCTCTGGTACAGTTAGTGAAAGAGAAATGGAGCAAGAAAATGGAGGGTGTGGGACCAGGGCATAAAGATGCTGGAGGGTGGGTGGGGAAGGAGAGGAAGAAGGGAGAGACGAGGACAGTGGTGGGGCACAGGACATGTTGACAGAGCGAGAAAAAGAAGAGGGAAGAGAACAAAGGGATTAAGAAATAAAGAAATGCCAGATCTGTAAGAAGTGACCAAGAAGGAAAAAAAATCTAAAACCAGAAATTGGCCAGAGGACAGAAACAGAGGAGAAAAGAAAAGGGGCCAGGGAGCAGGACAGAGGAGGAGAGAAAGGGAAAAAGACAGCTGGCTGGATGGATGGAAAGGCATAGCAAGGAATGAGGCAAGGACAGGCAGCGGGCAGAGAAAGAGAGACAGAAGTACTGGGGACAGGAAACAGGACAGAGAGACAGTGAGTAGGACAGAGCTGGAGAGAAGCATCAGGGCAGAAGGAAAAGAAAGACAAAGACAAGGACCAGGACAAGGCGATACAGAGAGAATAAAAAAACAACAGGGAGGCAGGATAAAGGGAAAGACAGGGAGCAGGACAGAGACGGGGGTAAAGCCTGTCAGAGGCATCATGAGAGAAAGGTGGAGAAGGATAGGCTGCAAGACAAGGAGTTACTTCAGCAGTTACTGCTGAAGCTGCTCATCCATGGCTGCAAAAACTTTTGTGTTTTATTCTGTGCAAAATGCGCTGGGGAAGCAAGAGATTTGCAAAAACCAGATTACAAAGGATTGTGGTGGATCAATCCTCAGTCAGCCTGTGTGGTCATTTCCATGTCAGGGACAGTGCCTGGTATCCTGAACATACACAGCACTACCTTAGTTCCAGCTGCAGAGCCCTCCTCCTCCATCCAGCCAGAAGCCTCGCTAAGCTTTCTGGAAATGTCTTCTCTCTGCTCCCCTGAGGATAAAAAACAACGCTCCTCCTGGTAAAGCTTCTCTTGCAAAGAACGAAGCAAGCGCTCCCATCAAATACCACTGAGTATGGAAGCATAAAACCACCCATCACCCCTTGCAACCAGGCTGGAATGTAGACTCCTGGAGTGCTGTCTGCACTGGCCAGGAGATACTCACTCAACCCTCCCACATCTGAGCTCCTGCTCCCAATGTTACCAGGAGCATGATGGTAACACAGTAAGTATAAAGACACCTGCACACCAGGTACACGATGGAAAAGCTGTAACCATGGTAACTTCACATGCACGTAACTGCACAGCAATGGTTCTTGAGAAGCTGTACCTTCTTCATAGCCTGAGAGCAAGCATTCCAAAATGCCTGGGTAGGCACACAGAAAAGGTACTTAACACTTAATGTGTTAAGACATATCTGGGGAAAGTCTTGCACTTCTATCTAGTCCCCGTGGGCTTAGCAAGGCTAGAGGTTGCAGAAAAATGACTGAAAGACGAAAGCTGCGCTCTTCAAATCATCTCCCCCTAGCCCAAACAACTCTTCTGCATTCAGATCAGCCAATCTGCACAAGTTACAAAGGTGCAACGGGCCATTAAAAACTACACTGAGAGCAATGGGTGGTGGGACTTTCAAACACTGGCATACAGATTTACCAAGAGCCACCTGGTTGGTCACACCAGGGGATCTGCCAACAGTGCTGCCCCACCCCAATCAGAACTTTTATGTACTGTAGAGAGGCATAACATTCCTGTGGTCCACATAAAGAATCTGTTGGGGAAGACAGTCTGGGTTATTCCTGCTTCAGGTAAAGGCAAACCTACCCATGGGACTGCTTTTGCTCAGGAACCCGGATACACTTGGTGGGTGTCCTGGGTTCAGCAGTAGCAGTCAGTTTTTCTCCTTCTTAGTAGCTGGTGCAGCACTGTGTTTTGACTTTCAGCCTGAGAACATTGCTGATAACACAAATGTTTTAGTCTGACCAAGGACTTTCTGAGCCTTATGCTCTGCCAGGGAGGAGGGAAAGCCGGGAGGAAGCAGAGACAGGACACCTGACCCAAACTAGCCAAAGAGGTATTCCATACCACAGCACGTCATGCCCAGGATGTAACGGAGAGTTACCCAGAAGGACTAGGGCACTGCGGGGTTGGACGAGGTATCGGTCGGCGCTCGGTCAGGTGGGGTTGGGGGAGTTATCGGTCGGCTGGTGTTGAGGTGTTGTATTCTCATCCCTTTCTATTTCCTTTATCATTATTATTATTGGTGGTAGCAGTAGTGATTTGTGTTAACCTTAGTTACTAAACTGCTCTTATCTCAACCCGTGGGATTTACATTCTTTCAATTCTCCTTCCCATCCCTCCAGGAGCAGGGGGAGGGCAAGAAAGGGGGGGGAGTGAGTGAACGAGCTGTGTGGTTGGGTTCAAACCACGACAGTGGGTAATGCGGGAAGACGGGGAAGTCCTGTGTGTACCTCAAGGGGATTTAATTCTGAGGGAAAACAGCCAATGAACTCAATTATCTGCTGTTGCCTGCTATGTAATACTTCTATAGCCCATCACCTAGATGCCCATCTCCGCCATTCTGGGCTTTGAAGAAAAGATATGGGCTGTCATGATCATCAGCAGAGATTAAAGGCATGAAAAAAGCTAGCAGCAACAGCAGAAATGTCCTCAGAACACCATCAACTGACCCTGACTTCCCTCCAATTATCACCCCAACAAAGAATGAGCTTTGATGAAACCAGACGAGCCCAGCAGTGACCAGACAAGTTTGGCAGTGTTGTCAGCAGGCAATAACCTAATACTTCAGTCTGGGAAGAGTGCTGATAAGTCACCTATGTTTTTAGTTCTTGCTGAGTAATGCTTACTCTGATCAAGGACTTTTCAGACTCATGCTCTACCAGTGAGGAGGGGAAGCCAGAAGGAAGCAGAGACAGGACACCTTACCCAAACTAGCCAAAGAGGTATTCCATACCACAGCACATCATGCCCAGGACAGAAACTGGGGGCAGTTACCCAGAAGGGCAAGATTGCTGCTTGGGTTCGGCTGGGTATCGGTTGGTGGGTGGCGAGCAATTGTATTCTGTCCCCTTGCTACTTCCCTTATCATTATTATTACTGGTGGTAGCAGTAGTGGTTTCCGTTATACCTTAGTTACTGGACTGTTCTTATCTCAACCCGTGGGAGTTACACTCTTTCCATTCTCCTCCCCATCCCTCTAGGAGCAGGGGTAGAAAGAAGGGGGTGGAGTGAGCGAGTGGCTGCCTGGTTCTGAGTTACCGGCTGGGCTTAAACCATGACAACAAGACACTTCTACCTGCTCTCCTGGCCTTCTCATTTCTTGATATCCCTCTCTTACCTGGGTCTCAAAGGTGAATGACTCCAAGCTGTTGGCCAATTTCTCTCTTTCTTGTTTCTCTAGATCTCTGATTGTCAAGTGTTAGAGTCTAGCATGCAAAGAGAACAGTAATCAGAGGTAGCAAGTGCCTTTAGCTGAGCAGCACATCATATACATAAGCTTCTGATGACAGCAGCGCTACATGAGCCACCACCATTCCAAAGCAATTCACTTCCTTTACGTGGAGCTTTAACCCAGCAGAGCCATTTCAAACATCCCTTTTTCATCAAGCTCTTCACTTCGTCCTCCAGCAGGTAGGGCACATCATTTACACCCAGTTCCAAGAGGACCTCATGGACAAGTTTCTGCTTCTTGGGTGCTTTGATCTTCTTCCCTTCCTCTGTTCTGGTAACCGTGCTGTCACTGGAATTTTTGTATGGTTCTTCCTCTTTCACATTTTCTCTATTTCCTTTGGGATCCTGTAACAGAAAAAATACATTCTCAGGCAGTGGAACAGATTTGCGGGTTTTCCAGATTTTTTCTCAGGGCAGGGGACAAACACGGAAAGAAGAGTTCACCTGCGTACACTCTGTGAGAGAAACAGTGATGTTTTCACAATATCGGGGATGGGGCTTTGCAATATTAAGATTTTGCAATAGTGGGGCCGGGGCTAAGTTACTAAGGAAATGAAACAAAGGGTTTGAAATACGATGACTTAAACAGACACACTCTGTGGTTAAAGACAATGTCATCTTTGGGTGACAGACACACTCTGTGGTTAAAAAGAATGCTATCTTTGTACAACATATGAAACTTAGCTGGTGCAAACTGGTTCTGTAGTTAAACAGTAATTTGGGGTATAACATGTCTGCCAGAGAGTTATGAAATTGAACCATAAAAGGAGAGAAAGTGGCATACAAAATAGAATAAGGGAAGGTGTGACCAGAGGCGGGACAGTTAGCACATAGGTTATACATGTCAGATACGCTGTAAACCTTGGAGTCCCCACCCAATGGGAAAACGTGGGAAAAGGGAGGGAACATGCAGACAGGATAGGAAAAAACAAATCAAAGTTCTGGATACTTGCCAGGAAGCTCGTTTTCACACAAACGTTAAATAAATACCTGCTTCACTGCTGTGTCTGACCAAGGTCTGCCTGAACCTAGAGACTGTTTCTCACAATTCAACTTCTCAGACACCAAAATCCAAGACCATTTCCTCAGTGGGATGCTCACCCGAGATTCCATCTTCTTGCCTTCTTCCTTTTTCTGGGATTCTGCTCTGGGAGGGGCAGTTTCTGCCTGACCTGGAGACAGATGCTTCCCTTCTCCCTGCTCTTCACTGGCATCTTCCGTACTGCTTTTCTGGGCTTGCTTCTTCCCCTTTCTCTTCTTTACCCACCTTTGTTAGGCATTCTTCTTCTCCTTCCTGGTCATCACAGGCAAGCAATGGGGAAAACAAAACAAGCGTTTCACAGAAGAGACAATCTCCTGCAAAAAAAACGTATGTACGAAAACCAGCACTCACAGCGACTGCAGCCATTAGTGAGGGCCTGTGCTTGAACTACAACAGTAACTAAGAGTCACTTCAGTGCAGGACATGACTCCGTGACGAAGCACAGAGCCTGCTGGACACCTGCACAGACAACACACGGCCAGGAGCCTGTCCACAGTGCACCAGGACAGTCTAGAAATGAGAGATTTCCCCAGAAACAAGTCCTGGAACATTTTCAATTCATCCTCAAATAACCTCCTGTGACACCACACTCATTTTCAGCCACATGGAGTGACCAATAAGGTCATACATATTTTGTACTGTAGGGTGCTGTATGCATAGCCTGCATACTGGGCCATCCATAGCTATCTCATACATTAAACAAACTAAGATTTAAAGTGCATTTGTAGAGCTTTAATGCAATACAGTCCATTTAGTTTTTAGGCGGCATAATTTTTAGATGGCATAAGATTAGGTGAAAAAGCCCTAGATCAACTGCTCCTAGATCTAAAGCCTTCACCTCGATGACCAAAGCAAATCAGCAGCAGAGCAAATAAAGATTCTGCCCGCTCTCAACAGACTGAGACTTGAAATGACTTGGCATAAAATAGAGAAGCCCTAAAGCCACCCACTCTGGTAACTCAATGCATCTCCTGCTACAAGCACCTTGCAGCACAGATGGAATCCTGGATCAGCTCCCTCACAACACTGTCTCTGTATCTAGAATAGTAAGCATTTATGAAGAAACCTAATGACTTTATTGTAGCAAGGCAGGTGTCCAAACCATGGGAAATCAGGAGAGCAGCAGCAGCAACTGAAATCCCTGCTGACAGTCTCAAACAGAAAAGCTGTGATTAGCTGGGGTCCACCAGGGCACAACGCATTAAGCTCTATCTGCAGAACAAAAGGAGGGCAACTAGCCCTGCTCCTGCTGCAGATCTCACTGCTTTCATGGAGAGAGAATTTCAGTCTCTAGATCTTTCAGCATTTTAAAGCTATGGTGAACAGTCTCATTTCCAAAATAACTCCAATCTTAGAATGGAAGTGAGAAACAGGGAATTCCCTGGCTAGTTTCTAAACGGGTATTTCCATCTTCGTCACTTTCCCTATGAATGAAGATGAAGTGTGAATTAAGGACCTTCCGGGTGACCCCCAGTTTCTTTACTCCCCTCAGAACTGAGCACGACGTGCTGTGGTATGTAGGGAATACTCCTTTGGCTAGCTCAGGTCCGGTGTGCTGTTTCTGCTCCCCTCCAGCTACTTATGCCCCTCCTCACCGGCAGAGGACAAAGGACCAAAACGTCCTTGATCAAGTGTGATAAGCACATAAACGTATTGGCTTTCGCAAATCATAGGTGTTGCTATGTGGATATAATTGTATCAGTTCGCAAAGCTTGCTAAAGATGCAAGATTAGACAACAAGTTGAAAATGGCCAGAACGCTTGACCAAAATGGAGTCACATTGATTACAGGGTTAACCAATGTACAAGGGGATAATACAGGGAAATCCGACTAATATACAGGGGAGTGTATAAAGGGGTTAGAAGAATTCGCTTGCTTAAACAAAAGTATTGTCTGTTGTAAACACCTATCATGCCTACTAAGCAGAACAAGGCACAAACTACTGATAAGGGGAGAAGCAGAGGTCTGGTTCTACTAATAAGCAACTATTGACAAGGAAAAGCGGATGCCTGAGTCTGTTGATAAGGGGGAGAAACAGATGGTTTATGGCTGGGATACCAACCAAACCCCAAGGCTATGCATGAAGATTAAAAGGTGAAAAGTTTAAGAAGAGGAAGACTCATTTACTTCATCTTTAAGACCCCTGCCCATGACCAGAGGGGGGCACTGCACAGGCACAAAGGACCTTCTAGCTCATTATAATATGAAGCGGGGATAGATACTAAATATGTATATGCGTATCAGTAATCTAATGCATATATATACCTTAAGAGAATAAATGTAAAGGGAAAAACGACCCTGTGTGTGCATACTTTGGAGGAGCTATTCCCATGCACCTCAGCGCTGAATAAAAAGCATACCTACTTTACAACTTTAACGAGTTGTGGAGTCAATCTGTTAGCGTAAGAATAAATACATAACCACCGGAATGGTTATATGAGGTGCTTTATTGCAGCGCTGGGAAACCAGGGGCACTCGCCCAAATCTGGCTTCAACCTCGTCACATCGCGTCCACAATTTATATCCTAAAAGTTTCACAGTTAATACATATTCATCATAGGTTACAACATTTAACTAATACATATGCATTAGGGATTGCCACATCCATCTATTACGACATCTTTTCTTTTTGGCGCCCAACGTGGGGCCCGAAGGGTTGAGATAAGGACAGATCTGACCGGATTAATAGTCACTCGTCACAATGCTGATTTATTGGCTCTCAAAGCTGTTCCTCTTGGTCTCACAGGTTCAGAACTCTGTACATTACATACAGCCGGTATTTGCTATGGTACTGTTTTTCAAGTGTGGGGCTTGGGCTAAGGTTTTTGTCTCATTGTACTTTATTATAATGACTTGTAATACAATAGAATCATTGATCATGAAACTGATCGGTCTTATGTTCCCAGTGTGGTCACCACCTTTATACTTTGGGAGGTATATAATACAGGTGCTTAGCAATTTCACATCTTTTTTCTCCTTCTCGGGTGGTCAATCTGTGAAGGAAACATTCTTTTACCCTCCTAGCCCCCCTCTCAGAGCAGCTACAGCATCATTTGAGAGTTTTGAAGTTCTTGAATGGCCTTTTAATATTGTTGAGACCTGTTTCCTGATTGTGATGGGGATTTCCATGTTGCCACGCATACGGAGTATGTTTTGCCCACGACCATCTCGTTTGATTTCAAGAGTTAAGCAGAGTCAGGTTTGGCCCTTGTCTGGGGTTAAATGATGATATGGGAGGAACAAGAGATCTTCCCCAAGGCTGGACAGTCATGAGTGGCAGGGTGTGTGGGACAGTATGAGCGAGTATCTGGTCCACTGGGCCCCTCCAGTGCTTTGGAAGCGTCGGAGATGGAAGGCAGCTCTATGGAGTCCCCAGCAACAAGCTGCAGAAACTGCTGAAGGGGACAGTGAATTATTTTGAGCTTGGTGGGCCCATGACACTTCAGGCCACCAGGGCAGAGATGCGACATAGAGATGGACTCATGATCGAGGGGTGGACTTAGCAATGGACACTACTGACCAGGTTATTCACGAGTGTGAACACTGCACACAGCCTCTCCTGCTCTGAGAGGCTGTTACAAGAGATGGAGCCTGACATCATGGACCACATGGACTCAGCAGCTTTATAGGTCCATGCACTAAGAAATGATCTTTATCTCTATGTGTATGTAGACGTATATATATATGTAAGAGTGATGGTATATTGAAAATGTGGGATCTGAGCATGACGTGAATGGTATGGAATAAGGGGTGGATACTGTCCTGGGTTCAGCAGCAGCAGTTATTTTTCTCCTTCTTAGTAGGTAGTGCAGTGCTATGTTTTGCTTTTTTGGCCTGGGAACAGTGCTGATAACACCGATGTTTTCAGTTGCTGCTCAAATGTTTGGTCTGGCCAAGGACTTTCTGAGCCTCATGCTCTGCCAGGGAGGAGGGGAGGCTGGGAGGAAGCAGACACAGGACACCTGACCCAAAGTGACCAAAGAGGTATTTCATACCACAGCACGTCATGCCCAGGATGTAACGGGGAGTTACCCCGGAAGGGTGGGAACGGTAGGGTTGGACGAGGTATCGGTCGGTGCTCGGCTGGGGGGAGTGGGGCGAGTTATCGGTCGGCTGGTGCTGAGGTGTTGTATTCTTTCTTCTTGTTATTTCCTTTATCATTATTATTATTGGTGGTAGCAGCAGTGATTTGTGTTATACTTTAGTTACTAAACTGTTCTTATCTCAACCCGTGGGAGTTGCATTCTTTTCGATTCTCCTCTCCGTCCCTCCAGGAGCAGGAGGAGGGCAAGAAGGGTGGGGGGAGTGAGTGAACGAGGTTTGTGGTTCGGTTTAAACCACAACAGGAATACTAGCACAGGACTTGGGCCTGTACAGGAGAGCAGTTAAGCAATTGGACTCTGTAGCTGAAGGATGGCCTGGATACCTCAGGGCCGTTGCAGCAGTTGTACTAAACATCCAAGATTCACCTTGGGCCAGAAAATGACTGTGCTGGTATCCTATACAGTGTCTGCAGTGCTGAAAGCGAAAGGTGGGCACTGGCTTTCCCCACAAAGGTTTCTGAAATATCAAGCCATCACGGTGGAACAAGACAATGTAGAGATAGTGGTAACTAACATTGTCAACCCAGATTCTTTCCTCAGCAGAAACGAAGGAGAACCAGTACACCACGACTGCCTGCAGACTATTGAGGCCACATATTCCAGTTGTCCGGATCTGAAAGATACCCCTTTAGATGACGCAAAAACCTGGTTTACTGATGGGAGCAGCGATGTCATCAGTAGAAAACAGCATGCTGAAGTAATAGAATCCAGACCATTACCCATAAGCACCTCTGCACAGAAGGTGGAACTGATTGCTCTGACTAGAGCTCTGGAACTGGCAAAAGGGAAAAACATAAATGTCTGTCCAGACTCAAGATATGCATTCAGAGTTGTGCATGCACATGGTGCCATTTGGAAGGAGAAGACTGTTGAATTCACAAGGAAAAAAACATTAAACACACACAAGAAATATTGAGACTGTTGGAAGCAGTCCAACTACCTGAGAAGGTGGCAATTATGCACATCAAGGCACACCAGAAGGTGAGCTCAGAATTAGAGGAAGGAAAAGAGCTGGTGGACAGAGAGGCAAAAGAAGCAGCAAAAGATGAGATTACAATTGAAGGAGCTTTAATTCCTGATGGGAAAATTTCTCTGGAAGGTAAGCCAAACTATAATAAGGAAGATCAGAAATTGATTATAGATCAAGATGGAATATTTAATGAGGAAGGGTGGGCTAGTACACCACAGGGGAAGATAATTGTTCCCTCATCTTTCTTATGGTCCTTAGTAAAGAATGCATATCAAAAACACACTGGGGAGTGGATGCCTTGTATAAATATTTGATAAGCAAAATTATGGCTAGAACTCTGTATGCTACTATTCAACAGGTAACTCACCAGTGTGATCTCTGCCTCCAAACAAACCCAAAAAGTAATCCTAAACCCAAAACAGGTCAAACTGGGAGGGGCAATGAACCAGGACAACAGTGGCAGATCGACTTTACAGAACTGCCAAGAAAAGGGGGGTATAGATACTTGTTGGCACTAACGGATTCCTTTTCAAATTGGTCAGAAGCCTTTCCAACTAGAACTCAGAAAGCCTGAGAAGAAACGCAATTGATACAAAGAACATAGGCCTTGACACAGAACAAGGCATTTATCATTTTGAAATCCATCCAGACATTACTCAAAGGACTGTACTTGTATATATTGTACTTGTATATACTGTATATATGTGTGTGCTTGTGACTGTTAAGAATAATTCTAATTTTTATATGCTACCATCCAACAAGTAACTCAACAGTGTGATCTTTGCCTTCAAACAAACCCCAAGATTACTCCCAAACTTAAAATAGGACAAATTGGCAGAGGTAATGGACCAGGCCAACAATGGCAGATTGACTTCACAGAACTGTCAAGAAAAAGGGGGTACAGACATTTATTAGTACTAACAGACACCTTTTCAGGTTGCCCAGAAGCCTTTCCAGCTAGAGGCACACAAGCCCGGGAGGTAACAAAGATATTGTTACAGGAAATAATACCACAATATGGAGTTCCAGCCACTATATCTTCAGACAGAGGACCACATTTTGTTTCAAAAGTGGTACAACAAATTAACAAACATTTAGGTATTGATTGGCAACTTCATACTCCCTACCATCCTCAGTCAAGTGGTCAGGTGGAGAAAATGAACCATCTAATTAAATAACAAATAGTGAAATTGGGTGAGGAGGCCAGTCTACCTTGGCCCCAAACACTTCAAGTAGCTCTGTTGAGAATTCAAACTAAACCAAGAACTCGAGAAGGGCTGAGCCCTTTCGAAATTCTGTATGGAAGGCCATATGGAGTCCAACAGGGAACGTCTCTCCAAGTGGGAGAAGAGACTATGAGTAACTATATAATAGAGCTAGGAAACAACTCAGAAAAATTGAAGAATATGTGGCTGGAACTCAACTGGATAGTCCCATACATAATATACAACCTGGAGATTATGTGTATATAAAATCTTTCAGACCCACAGGGGAAAAAGATCTCGAACCAAGGTGGAAAGGGCGGTTCCAAGTACTACTCACAGCTTTCACAGCTATCAAAATTAGAGTACAAAATGTCTGGATTCATCATACTCGAGTCAAGAAGGCTCCAAAGGCTCCCTGGAAAATCACATCAATTGATAATAACAGACTGAAATTAAAACTAACTCGTGAAAGACAGAGTAATCTATGGCTGTCAACACAATGTTGCAATTGTGATCAGAATATAAATCCGGATATCACTTATTACCTGGATATGAGATAAGGACAGTGTAGTGCAAGGGCTACACATACTGCATGAAGCTTGGCCCAATTATTATAGACACATATTTTAGTAGCATATTTAGTTAAAATGAAACACTTATTGATATTAATCCTTTATACCTATAACATGGTCCAAGCCATAGAAAAAGAAACATCAATATTGTATGTCTCCCCTTACATGGGCAAACAAGACTGGGGTTACTGACTTCTGTCTGACCTTGGCACAGGTGGGAAATCCTTTCCAAACGTGCCTAATTGGTATACCATACTTGAGCCCCTTTGATTTTCAAGGATGGGTAACGAATGACTCAATTTTAAATCTTATCACAGTAATCGAAATGGTCAAGAGAGCTCGAGGGACCAATTGGACAGTTGCATCAGCCCAAATGGGTTTTTTATAAAAAACTTAAATCGTTCCACTATCCCAGTGCAAGAACTCCCAACTCTTGGGATCTGACAGAACTAATCAGAGCTGTATAACTTTTAATACATAGTCAAGCAAAGTCCCTGAGACCAAGGTAACTAGTGGTAAGACATGGTATCATAATATAATCGCTTACTGCTCAGGATCATCTCCAACGTTACGATACAATGATAAAATACTGTCCTGGGTTCAGCAGTAGCAGTCATTTTTCTCCTTAGTAGCTAGTGCAGTGCTGTGTTTTCATTTTTTGGCCTGGGAACAGTGTTGATAACGCTGATGTTTTCAGTTGCTGCTCAAATGTTTGATCTGGCCAAGGACTTTCTGAGCCTCATGCTCTGCCAGGGAGGAGGGGAGGCTGGGAGGAAGCAGACACAGGACACCTGACCCAAACTAGCCAAAGAGGTATTCCATACCACAGCACGTCATGCCCAGGATGTAACGGAGAGTTACCCGGAAGGGCAGGGACTGGAGGGTTGGACGAGGTATCGGTCGGTGCTCAGCTGGGGGGAGTAGGGCGAGTTATCGGTCAGCTGGTGTTGAGGTGTTGTATTCTCTTCCCTTGTTATTTCCTTTATCATTATTATTATTGGTGGTAGCAGTAGTGGTTTGTGTTATACCTTAGTTACTAAACTGTTCTTATTTCAACCCATGTGAGTTGCATTCTTTTCGATTCTCCTCTCCGTCCCTCCAGGAGCAGGGGGAGGGCAAGAAGTGGGGGGAGTGAGTGAACGAGGTTTGTGGTTGGGTTTAAACCACAACAAATACCCAAAGCTCTACCCCCAGGATATTTCTTGATATGTGAAGACCAAGCATGGCCAGGAATTCCTTCCAAACCCTTTGGAGGACCATGTTATCTAGGTAAATTGTCCCTGTTTGCAGCCTCCAAAAGGCATTTAGTCCAGGACATGAAGGGCAGCCTCCGCAGAGACAAACGATCCATTGAGCAATTAGGCCCGAATTGTGATTCCACTTTAAAAATCTGGAATCACATAGCAAGATTTTTGGTGGCATTATTTGTACCAGGTATAGCTGCGGGAAAGCATTGGCAGATATACATTGTTTGGCATGTTGGGCGGCTAAGCAATTAAATATAACTTCAGATGTGATACCCTCACTTGCCACAAACACAGACAGTGTAAGACACGCATCTTTACAAAACTGAGCAGCAACTGATTTTTTATTATTGGCCCATGGCCATGGTTGTGAGGATTTCAAAGGTATGTGCTGCATGAACTTATCTGACCATTCTGAATCAATTCATGCTAAGCTGCGAAAATTGCAATAAAATATGCAAGAGCTTAAAATTGTTGGAGGCAGATTGGATGAATGGCTAAATAACTTAGGAGTTACTGGATGGTTCAGGGAAATACTTACACAAGGCCTTCTAATCTTAGCTATAGGACTACTCATTTTAATGATTGTACCTTGCATAATATAATGTATATCAAAATCACTTCATAAATCGATAGAAAGAACATGGATAGCTCTATCATAAATAATACAGTAAAATAATTTACTTACTTTATAGAAAAGGGGGGATTGATACAGGGTTAACCAATGTACAAGGGGATAATACAGGGAAATCTGACTAATATACAGGGGAGTGTATAAAGGGGTTAGAAGAATTCGCTTGCTTAAACAAAAGTATTGTCTGTTGTAAATACCTATCATGCCTACTAAGCAGAACAAGGCACAAACTACTGATAAGGGGAGAAGCAGAGGTCTGGTTCTACTAATAAGCAACTATTGACAAGGAAAAGCGGATGCCTGAGTCTGTTGATAAGGGGGAGAAACAGATGGTTTATGGCTGGGATACCAACCAAACCCCAAGGCTATGCATGAAGATTAAAAGGTGAAAAGTTTAAGAAAAGGAAGACTCATTTACTTCATCTTTAAGACCCTTACTCACAGGAGGAAGACTCATTTACTTCATCTTGAGAACCCTGCCCATGACCAGAGGGGGGCACTGCACAGGCACAAAGGACCTTCTAGCTCATTATAATATGAAGCGGGGACAGATACTAAATATGTATATGCGTATCAGTAATCTAATGCATATATATACCTTAAGAGAATAAATGTAAAGGGAAAAACGACCCTGTGTGTGCATACTTTGGAGAAGCTATCCCCATGCACCTCAGCGCTGAATAAAAAGCATACCTACTTTACAACTTTAACGAGTTGTGGAGTCAATCCATGTATCAACATAACAAAACAATTTGTAAAGGTAAAAGAAAAGGGGGGGGGCTTGATATGAGGAAAGCTAGTGCCTGCAAAACATACGGTTAAAGTACTTTTAGCTTAACTTAGGTTGAAGATAAAGAACAACGTTTATGTTGTAAGTCTGTGGAATTTAGTGGCCTCACTAAACATGAGTAAATTATTTCACACCATCCTTCTACTTGACAGTTAGAGACAGTGCCTCACGAACATCTGCTAGCTTTGGATACTCCTTGTCTGCCCATCCTGCAATAAATTCTGCAGAAAGGTCACACTGTCCTAAATCTTTGCCAGCTATCAGAAAAATTATGGATATGGCTGGTTTCAGCTAGATTTGTGACTACTGGCGCATCCAACTGTGCCAAAGGTGTAAAGTACACCGTGAAGAAGACTGCTTACTTCATCTTGAAGACCCCTGCCCGCATGAGGAAGACTGCTTACTTCATCCTCAAGACCCCTGCCCACAATCACCGGAAAGCAGTGCGCAGATGCCAAGAGGAGGAGATTTACGATAATCACAGAATCACAGAATAGTTAAGAGTTGGAAAGGACCTTAAGATCATCTAGTTCCAACCTCACACTAAAACATGCCACCTAAGGCTTCATCCAACCTGGCCTTGAACGCTGCCAGGGATGAAGCATTCACAACCTCCCTGAGCAAATAAGTTCCTGGAGCTAGTTATAATATTCCCCACCAATACGCGGGAATTATGACTATGCATATGACTAATTCAATAGTGAAAGTGTTAGCGTAAGAATAAACACATAACCACCGGAATGGTTATATGAGGTGCTTTATTGCAGCGCTGGGAAACCAGGGGCACTCGCCCAAATCTGGCTTCAACCTCGTCACATCGCGTCCACAAGTTATATCCTAAAAGTTTCACAGTTAATACATATTCATCATTGGTTACAACATTTAACTAATACATATGCATTAGGGATTGCCACATCCATCTATTACGACATCAGCCTCTTGTGCGCTTGCGCGGCCCCCTCTGGTGGTCGTCTGGTGGTCGTTCCGATAAGTAAGAATCTTCCTCAGATGAAGTAAGAAGTCTTCCTCAGGTTGTCCTTTTCACCTTTCCCCCACTTGAGTATATTCCAATCCTTGTGTAAACGTTAGCACCCTCTTATCTTCTTTCTGGTATGCTCTTTCAGCTATCTTATACACAGGTTCCACTTGGGTATAGTCTCCAGTACATACTTTTCTAAATCCTTTTATACTCCTTTTACCATATTTGGTTATGCTATGTTTTTGTAGCATTGGGTACAAGACAGCTGTGATATATTGCAACATTAGAACCGCCGTGATACAAAACCACGAAGTCACAGCATTTTCTAATATACAAAACCTCACTATTAATTTATAAATTTCTCAAACATAATAATTTCTACTATTTTATACAATTGTTTTATCATACAAAATTCTGCTCTTTCCAACAAAAGTATAGAAACCTGTATCAAATGTTAATCAGTGCGCCTCCAGCTATGGTCACGCGCCCAGCGCTGTTGCTTTTGCTTTATTGACTTTGTCCCTCAATAAAACCCTGTTATTTCTATTAGAGGAGAGATCTCGTACTTCACATCGGGGTAAGCGGGACCGAGCAACAACTGAAACATCGGTGCGTTACCAGCGTTATTCTCAGAGTAAAGGTGAAACACAGCGCTGCACCAGATCCTAGGAAGAGAATTAACTCTGCTACAGCTGAAAACAGGGCAAAGGGAGAGAGACAAGCACAGTGGCAGGGAGCAGGATCCCGGGCCAGGAGACTCCGAGGCGCCTGAGATTCATCAACGGAGATTACAGGAGAATCAAGCTCACTGGGGGCTCCTGACCCGGCTCGTCTCCGGCAGACCGCAACCGTGGCGCTGTGAAGCTTCCCGCCCCGGGCGGCCAGCGGGCAGGAGACGTCCGTCTGCGCCGGCCCAAGGGACGGACGGGCGGGCGGGCGGACGGGCTGTCCTCGCTCGCCTCCCCGGTAACCCCGGACTCCCAGTGGGCTTGGATCTCACCTGCTGCCGCCGCTGCCGGGACCTGGACCCTACCCGCCGCCATGCTGCTCCCGGGCGCTGCGCATGGGGCACACCGAAAAGGCGCGCCGGAGGGACCAGAACCGGTGCGCGAACACCAGGCTACGGCCACGAGCACCCCAGTGTTCTACCGCGCACTCGCCGATACCTGAACGCGGAGCGGCTGCAGCGGCGGCGACTGCTCACCGGGAGGCAGCAGCGACCACGCGGCACTGACCCGCCAGATACCGCGACCGCTTCCGGCTAACAGCCGCGGCGACAAAGGGAACGCCGTGGATCATGAGCGGAGCCCTGGGTGCAGTACCGAACTCCGGACAAAGATGGCAGCAGCGAGAGGCTCCCGGCTCAGTACACACACCCGCATCACCACCACCTGCAGTACCGAATTCTGGACACAAGACGGCAGCACCGAGCTGCGCCCGGCGCCACACGGCACACCCCACACCCCCCCCCCAAACCTGCTGTACCGAGATTTGTAGGGGTATTCCCCCCTCAGGCACCCTCCCCTGCCTCAACCCTTGTAGACACAGAATCAGGGGTTTGGGTATATTTTGGGGCCACCACAGCGGGTCCGGCTGCACAAGCACAGCCCGTCATCGAAAGGTCTTTTGGGGAGAATCAGCCACAAATCACACCATTACCCCCCTTTCTCCAGAGGACTCCCCCATACTCTGCTCACTTGCTCCTCTGCCAAATCATCGCCAAGCACCAGCTTTCTGTCCTGCTGGCAGCTTGGCCTTAGCAGCAGGGGCTGGATGCTTGCACCCCCAACTTTCTCAGCCAGGCTCCATACGGGAGGTGCTCCAGCCCCTGATCATCCTCATGGCCTCCTCTGGACTTACTCCAACAGTTCCATGTCCTTCTTGTGTTGAGGACAGCAGAATTGCACACAATGCTGCACATGGGGTCTCATGAGAGCAGAGTAGAGGGGCAGGATCACCTCCTTCCACCTGCTGGTCACGCTCCTTTTGATGCAGCCCAGGACACAGTTGGTTTCTGGGCTGCGAGCACACACTGAAGCCAGCTCATGTTTATTTTCTTATTGACCAGCACCCCCAAGTCCTTCTCCACAGGGCTGCTATGAATCTCTTTCCTGCCCAACAGGTAGCTGTGCCTGGGATTGCCCCGACCCAGGTGTAGGACCTTGCACTTGGCTTGTTGAACTTCTTGAGGTTGGCAATGGCCACCTCTCAAGTGTGTCAAGTCCCTCTGGATCCTTCCCTCCAGAGTATCAACCAAACCACACAGCTTAGTGTCGTTGGCAAACTTCCTGAGGGTGCCTCAATCCCACTGTCCATGTCACCAACAAAGGTGTTGAACAAGACTGGTCCCAGCACCAATCCTTGAGGGACACCACTCATTACCCATCTCCAGCTGGACATTGAGCCATTGACCACAACTCTTTGCGTGTGGCCATCCAGCCAGTTCTTTATCCACCAAGTGGCCCATCTATCAAATTGACATCTCTCCAGTTTAGAGACAAGGATGTTGTGTGGGACAGTTTTGAACGCTTTGTACAAGTCCAGGTAGATGATGTCAACTGACATCATCAGTTCTGTAGCCCCATCCTAGAAGGCTACCAAATTGGTCAGGCAGGATTTCCTGTTAGTGAAGCCATGCTGGTTGTCACCAACCATCTCATTGTTTTTCATGTGCCTTAGCATGCTTTCCAGGAGAATCTTTTCCAAGATTTTTCCAGACACTAAGGGGAGACTGAGTGGTCTATAGTTTCCTTGGACTTCCATTTCACCCTTCTTGAAAATGCGGGTTATATTTCCCTTTATCCAGTTGTTGGGAGCTTCACCTGATATCACCATGGCACAACTGCCATGGTTTTTCAAATATGATGAACAGGCATGGATTTGATGAATGGACTACTCGGTGGATGAGGAATGGGCTGAATGGTCCAAGATTTGTGGTCAATGGATTGATGTTCAAGCAGAGATCAGTGACATGTTCCTCAGGGGTCAGTGTTGGGGCTGATCCTGTTCAACATCTTTGTTGGCAACATGGAAACCCTCAGCAAGTCTGTTGATGACTCCAGGCTGTGTGGTGCAGTCAACACATTGGAGGGAAAGGATCAGATCCAAAGGGATCTGGACAAGCTGGAGAGGTGGGACTGTGTGAACTTCATGTTCAACAAGGCCAACTGCAAGGTCCTGGGTGAGGGCAGTCCCCAGACACAGGCTGGGGGAGACTGAGTGGAGCAGCCCTGAGGAGAATAACTTGGGGGTGTTGGGTGAGGGGAAGCTCCCCGCGACCCGGCTTCAGTGTGCGCTTGAGCCCAGAACCCCCCATATGCTGGGCTGCACCCCCAGAGTGTGAGCAGCAACTCAGGGAGGGGATCCTGCCCCTCTGCTGTGCTCTTGCGGAACCCCCCCTGCAGTCCTGGTCCAGCTCTTGGGCAACAGCACAACAGGGACGTGGAGCTGTTGGAGCGAGTGCAGAGGAGGCCACAGAGATGCTGCGAGGGCTGGAGCAGCTCTGCTCTGGAGCCAGGCTGAGAGAGCTGGGCTGGGGCAGCCTGGACAAGAGAAGGCTTCTGAAGGGGAGACCTGAAAGCAGCTCCAGTCCCTAAAGGGGCTGCAGGAAACCTGGAGAGGGGCTTTGGACAAGGGCCTGTAGGGACAGGCCAAGGGGAACAGCTTTAACCTGCCAGAGGCGAGACTGAGATGAGCTCTTAGGCAGAAACTCTTCTCCGTGAGGGTGCTGAGGCGCTGGCACAGGGTGCCCAAAGTAGCTGTGGCTGCCCCATCCCTGGCAGTGTTCAAGGCCAGGTTGGACACAGGGGCTTGGAGCAACCTGCTCTAGTGGAAGGTGTCCCTGCCTGTGGCAGGGGTTTAGAATAGGGTGAGCTTTAAGTCCCTTCCAAGCGAAACCAGTCTGGGATTCTATGAAAATTATATCTTGGCCCTGCCTGCCCAGAGAATCTCTGGCTTAGAGCACAAAAGTGGTGACTGTCAGCCCCAGAGGGTGGGAGATTATAGGATGACTGTGCATGCAGTGTGGCCACAGTGGTAAAGGCAGTCACAAGGCCTGAGCTTGTGAAGCTGTTCTGGCCCTCCAAGTTGACTAACATGAACACCGGGATGAATTGAAGCATGCCAGAGGTACTGTGATTACTCAAAATAAACACAAGCCACCTTCTGCCCACCACTTCAGGGATACTCCAGTAGCAAATAAGGATGTTGGAACTGGATAGAGGATGTTGATGAGAAAAAACAGATAGACCTTTTGCCCAAAGTCGTAAATGTAACCACAAGGCAGACACAGATTTGCTTGGCTAATTGCTTGGAAGCATATAAATATCGTGTAATACTTGTAATAAATGATCCAGCTTGTACTCTACCTCTGGGTCTGTGCCTTCCATCCTCACAAATGGCGCTCAAGCAGGGACTTGACGGGGAGCCGTGACTCAGCGATCGGTGAGGAAGCCCAGCCGAACCCCGAAAGGGCTTCCAGCAATTGAATAGTACCTTTGATTGAGGTAAGCAGCTGCGAACATGGGAAACAGTATCCCCTGAGCACAAATCGGTGTTCAGAGTGCTAGTAAAATTCCTAGAGAAGAAGGGGGTTACTGTAAATGAAGATAGACTGAAAGACTTGTTAATATGGGTCTCGACCCATGCCCCTGAGGCAACATCAACTAATATTTATCAGAAGGGAATATGGGACAAGATTGGAGTCTGCCTCTGGGATGCAGCCACGAGGGATGACACGGCAGCCCCAAAATTACCAGCGTATGGTGCTCAGTCTATAAGGCACTTAATGGGGCAGCACAGGAGTCATAGGCACTATCAGCCCCTCCTGTCCCAACAAACAACACCCCGGATCCTCTCGACCTGTTGCCAGTAGACCCATAAACTGAGCCTCATACTGGCATTGGCTGTCATGGGACGCAAGCTTTGCTGGTGCTCACGCACCCTCCCACACGTATCGATCTCTGGGAAGATATCCGCCGGCAGGCTGCGACAGCAAATGAGCCAGGCAAAGATGACCTTTTTGATCCTGGACCAATCGACCCTGATAGAGAACCTGACCTCTACCCCCCTGACCTGCATGATATGTGGAAAAACATTAAAAAAGAAGTGAAAAATGAAGGTGATGTAAACCTGCCCCAAAACCTGAATGCTCCACATCCCGTCCGTTATGAGGCGGACCGCGGGCTGGACAGCGGGAAGGAAAACGGCGCTACCGCCGGAGCCGGGCGGAGGCAGAGGCTCCCCTCCGCCCGAGGGGCTGCACCTGGTGGCAGCGGTGGGATAAGGAGCTGCGGAATACGGGCGCGCCACCTCCACCTCCCCGTTGCCGCGACCTCACTCACTCGCACGGCGGCGGCAGCAGCAGGCGCCGACGGGCTCCCCTCATTGTCTGCCCGCGGAGAGAGGGCTATGATACGCGCTCGCCCCTCGCCTTTGTGAGCTTCAGCAGGCGCGGGTACGCGCTGCGCCTGCCAATACCCGCGCTGTGGGGCGGCAGGGGGTCCACTCCTACCGGTGAGAGGCGGGAAGAAACCCAGCCTCTGCCCTGGAGGTTTTTCACCCACAGCAACGGTCTGTTAACAGATTCAGTCAAACATCCTACCCTTCAAAATAGAGCTGCCACAGACTTTCTGCTATTAGCTCGAGGACATGGTTGTAAAGACTTTGATGAGATGTGTTGCGTGAACCTATCTGATCATTCTGAGTCTGTCCATGAAGCAATTCAAAACCTAAAGGATGGAGTTCAGAAGTTGCGAATATACAGTAGCTGGAATTGGCTAGAAAGTTTGCTGTCAGGATGGGGCATCAGTGCATGGTTGAAAGACATTATTAAAATCGCAGTAGCCTGTGTAAAAATATTTTTATATATTTTAATCACAGTTCTTTGTTTAATTACTTATATAAATCGTTTGATCGCTAAGTCTAGTAACAATGTTTTGTTAGTTTATAAAGAAGGGGGAGATGAGGGGAATGCTGCACAAGAAGCTGCGCCAGCAGACCTGGACAAGAGCCCGGACATCTGGACTCTTTATCAGCCGCAAACCTTGGAAGAAGTGAATGGGACAAGTTGGGAAGAACTGGAGAAAGAACATCAGGTGGAACCGAAGAAATTTGGAAACAGGAGGATGCTTAAGGCAAGATAAAGAATGTGTAGTCAAGGGAAGTGGAAGTGATGATGTAATGAGTAGTGATAGCAAAGAACTATGTTTAGCAATAATTACTCAAGCAAAGGCTTGACAGTGATGTGATTGGCTGAAAGAGTGCGTGATCAGTAAGATTATTTCATGATGGAAAAGTACCAAAGGAACTAACCACTACTAACCACTAGACAGAATACTATAAAAGCCTCTAAGCTCACTCAATAAGGGATTTTGTTTGTAGCCAGAAAAGGAGTTTGTGCCTCAGCTGCCGCAAGATCAGGCCTGGCAGGGGGTGCCATCCCATATAAAGGGTGGCCCGTGTGCAGTAGGGACCTTGGGCATGTTTATCCCTAATAACACTATGATAATAAATAAATGAGGATTGTGTTCTCGAAGGTCAGCACATGCTTTTCAGCTGAGCTGGGATGACAAAGTAAATTTTTGGAAATTTAAATTTTTGGTGAAATAATAGCTGCCTCATTTTTAGCTCCCGGAGTAGCCAGCACTCAAGCTTTCACAACATTGACTAAGTTAGGATGTTGGCTTGCTAAATAAACTAATGCTACAGCATCTGCTCTCTCTGCTTTGCTCACTGATGTCAACTCTATTAGGCATGTGACTGCAAAATAAGGCAGCAATCAATTTTCTCCTCTTAGCGCATGGACATGGGTGTGAAATTTTGAAAGGAATGTGTTACATGAATTTATCAAACCATTCAGAATCCATACATGAAAGTGTCCATAAGTTGAAAGACTATGACAAAGTTAAGGGAAGATGATGCAGGGGGTATAACTGGGTGGCTATGAAGTCAAAGGACTTTAAAGGCTATAAAGTTAAAGGATGATTGACCTTTTTGCTTGCCCTCTTTGCCATGGTATGTGTTGTACCTTGTTTGTTACAATGTATGCAGTGAATGTTACCCCAGGCTTTTGAAAGACATGTCTCTACTGCACTGATAAAACAAGAAGGGGGAACTGTGGGGGTTGGAATGCATTGAAACTGTCAGAGACCATGAGAAGGAGGAACTACAGCAGGCAATTAAGAGTGACCCGTCCCCTGACTGGTACTTGGAAGATGTTGGAACTGGCAAGGAATAAGGAAGTTGGAACTGGGTATAGGGTGTTGATAAGAAAAATCAGACAGACCTTTTGCCCAAAGTCATAAATGTAACTGCAAGGCAGAGACAGATGTGCTTGGCTAATTGCTTGGAAGCATATAAATATTGTGTAATCCTTGTAATAAACGATCCAGCTTGTACTCTACCTACAGGTCTTTGCCTTTCATCTTCACACTAGGAGTAATGCAGACATATGTGCTGTAACATTTTTAGCCTTTTTCTGCTAGATGTATTATTATACATCTAGCACAATACAACACTTTCTGCTGCAGGCATCTAAAACTCCACATCAGCTGTAGAAGCTCACAGTCAAATCCAATATACACAATGCTAAGCAAACCTGAAGCATACAGGAATTTTTTCAACATTAATCAGTTGAAGTTTCAATACCCTCTAATAGTTTTGCCTGTGAAGGCAATCCTAGCTGTCACATGTTATTGTAAGATTCCATTCATAATGTGATTGAACAGGGTTACTTGTAATCTTAAACTTGGGCATTAAAACCAAGAATAGTATGTGTTTCTGTGAGGCTATAACCAAATCAGGGGGAGCTATTATGGGTTATAGATCATGGTAATTTTTGATGTCTTGTAAGCTATGAGAGGACATTATTGGTCAAAGTTTAAAACAATGGATTTGCTAAATAAAATACATACATTTAAAAAAAATACATTAAAATATGTATTATGCATTGTATGTTATAGATAAATAACTAAATATATATTTATTAAGTGAATTTACTAAAGGGCTCTTTAATCATTTAGTAATGCCTTATAAAAAGAATCTCACTGTGAGGTATAACGAAAAACTTCGGCCTGATGTGTTTTTTCTGTACATATTTGTTTAAAAAAACTTTAAAAAGGCCTGGCATTCTGTGACAGTTCAATTAAACCTTTTTTTTTTTTTTGTTTGTTTGGTTTTTTTTTAGCATTCTTACTAAGCAATCTGCTCAACATGTAAGTTTTCTTGTTAAGTCTGAAACGCAAACAGCAATTGTTCTGAAAAGAATGATAGTAATGGTCACTTTGTTCACAGAGCAGCCTGCTTAGAGCTACTGAGGGTTTTTTCATCCCACACCAATGTTCTATGTAGACATTACCTTGTGATCATAGTTGGTTCTCAAACAGGAAAATAAATTAAGCAATTCACAGCTGTAATCGCAGGTCAGATTTGATCACTGTACTCCATGTATCTTAGTGTCTTGCTCTGGACTTTTTTTCTATACTCTCCTTCCTGGTATTTGCTAAAGGGAAGTAGCACGGGAAATTGAGGAGTATAATAGTGGGCAAACAGTGCCCTGCAGCTGTCTTTTAATTTTCAGGAAACTTCGTGTTGCTTCCAGAAGTGCTGGGAGAAGAGCTCTGCAAGATGAGGGCAGCTTCCAAGTGCAAGGTCCTGCACATGGGTCCATGCAACCCCTGGTATCAATGCAGGCTGGGGGTGAAGGAGTGAAGCAGCGATTGAGAGCAACCCTGAAGAGAAGGACATGGGGGTACTGGTGGTTGAAAAGCTGGGTGTGACCCAGCAGTGTGCACTTGAGCCCAGAACCCCTCACCCTGTGCTGTGCTGCATCCCCAGAGCATGAGCAGCCAGTCAAGGGAGGGGATTCTCACCATCTGCTGCACTCTGGGGAGACCCCCCCTCCCTGCAGTTCTGATCCAGCTCTGGGGCAACAGCACAAGAGGGACGTTGGAGCTGTTAGAGCGAGTCCAGAGGAGGCCGCGGAGATGCTGCGAGGGCTGGAGCAGCTCTGCTCTGGAGCCAGGCTGAGAGAACTGGGCTGGTTCAGCCTGGGGAAGAGAAGGCTCCGGGGAGAACTTACTGCATCCTTTCAATACTTAAAGAGACTTTCTAAGACGGAGACAAACCTTTTAGCAGGCCAGTTGCAATAGAACAAGGAGTAATAGTTCTAACCTTGAAAGAGAGTATATTTGACTAGATGTAAGGAAGAAATTTTTTACAATGTGAGTGGTGAAACACTGAGAAAGGTTTCACATCTTCTCTGTGAAACCTATTCCAGTGGGAAGGGATGCCGCATCCCTGGAAACACCATCCCTGGCTTAGTGGTGCTCTGAGCGACCTGATCTTGTTGAAGATGTTCCTTCTTACTGCAGGGGGGTTGGACTAGATGACCTTTAAAGGCCTGTTCCAACCCAAACTATCCCATTATTCTCTGATTTTTCTCTTGAAGAAACATCTGGAAATTGTTTTAGTTAATTTCTTGAGCACTCACCAAACTGATAACTGGAACAACTAGGACATGTAACCTGGACATGTTCTGTGCTCCATATCATGGACTGAGGTCAAACCCAGGATCCAGCAGGGACGATGCTGTGCTTTTGGAATAGGTTGGCTTTAACTCTGAAACACTAACTTGTGTGCTAGTGTTCCCATGTGTTAGTGAATTACTTCATGTTATGTTGCAGGATAGACTTGCTCACACACCATACCACATACTGTGAGCATCTGAGCAGGAAGTTTTTCAAACATGCCTATCACTGCTGGAACACATTACAGTGAAGCTCTGTGAGTGTGTCATCCTGAAAGAGTGGGATCAAGAAGAGCTGAGAAGATCCAAGAAATGTTAGTTCAAGTCTAAGATTAGTTCAAGATTAAATGTTGCATCACCTCGTGTGAAGGGGAACTGATTATTATAGTTCTCATTATTGTCTGAAAAGGTAACTCCTAATAAAAACTGCTTATCCATGTTTGATAAGGAGAGGTAGGGTTTATAGAATCATAGAACAGTTAGGGGTGGAAACGGCCTTAATATCATCTAGTTCTAACCCCCCTGTCACTGGCAGGGACACCTCACACTAAACCACATCACCACAGGCTCTGTCCAACCTGGCCTTGAACACCACCAGGGATGGAGCACTCACAACCTCCCTGGGCAACCCATTCTGGTGCCTCATCACCCTTACAGGAAAGAATTTCTTCCTTATATCCAATCTAAACTGCCCCTGTTTAAGTTTTAACCCGTTACCCCTTGTCCTGTCACTACAGTCCCTAATGAAGAGTCCCTCCCCAGTTCCACAAATATTAAAGAGAATGAACAGGGTTTGTGGAGTTTAGTGCCTGTCAGTTGTTTCCTGGTAAATCCCTGTACAAGATCTACTACCATGTGTTAAGGAGTGATTGGAGGAGTTGGCTCTTCTTTCATGGGAGAACCTTGGAATTGCTTTTCATTAGTGCAGGGATCAGGGTACATGCAATGGTCACTGTGGATATCTAGTGTGCTTTCATTCCTTATGGCAACTGACTATCAGGTCCTCTCCCATTGTGTCAGTGCTCTTCTGCTATTAAAGTAGCAACAATGAATGTATTAATATGTTACATAAATCTTAATTTGGATGATGACCTGAGTTACGTCCTCAGTACTGCTCAAATGTATGGTGAAATCAGGCTTAGAACCTAGGTCTCTGATAGCTCTTTGGGACAAAAGATGTAGCACACTTGGGAAGGGAACTCAGAATGTAAGGTTGTTACCTTTGCACCTCTGTGACTCTGTGGCTTGTCACAAGCAGGTTGTAAGAATAAATTATCTGTATGGTTTCTTCCTCTTGGCTGTGACAGGCAGCAACTTGGCTCCTATTTTCTTGGCTTCTGAAGCTTGTTAATGGAAGATGCATTTTATTATATATCTTCAAATTTTCTACAGTAGACAAAGCCAAGCAGACTTTTAATGAAAGTGGATCTTGTGACTAGTATTTGAATTCTTATGTCAGAATAGCAATTTTTGTTTTTCCCCATGTTCTCTTTTGCTGGTGTAGGGGATTCAGCTGTTCATACACGTTTCAAAGAAGAAAGGAGGGAGCCAGCACGTGGAAGAAATGAGGTAGGACGCTACTACAGGATACTGCTCTCAAGTATTGACTATTAGAAGTCAAAAATCCTATGCCCTGGGGTTTTTTCTTCCTCACCAAAATTATTGTTACCCTGCCATCTTTCTCCTTTCTAATTTTCCTCTCCAGTCTATGCAGACTTAACAGCTGCCATTAGGTTCTTTCTAGGCTCTGATCACATCGCTCCTTTTCAGCTTCAGACTTTGCTAATCCTGTTTATAATATTCAGTCTTCTTGTGGGAAGCAGTGTCCTTGTGTTTTAAACCAGTTAGTAACATCAGTACATTAGAGTAGCATGCAAATTCTGAGAATTAGGCCCATACAAATTTTGTAGTTTACATTTCGCCAGAAATTTCAGGAATAAGTTCTACAGTTTGAATGTTATTCTTGGAACTGTGTATTAACAAAAGTTTGATTGATACTGAAATACTGGCCTCAAGGATATTGAGTTTTGTCACCAGACAGTTTCTTGTACTGTAGGGAATTCACAGGGTTCTGAACTTTGCCTCAGCATTTGAATCAAGAGGAAGTAAGGTAGATGTCAGGAACCTGGGGCCCTTTAGAAGACAGAAATTTTGAGGTAGCGTGTTTTTCTGAACCAAGATAGATCGCTAGTAGCATAAGATGCGGAAATAGCTAGAAGAATGTAAACTAACTCAAACTAAAACCTGGAAAGTTAAACTAGTACACAAAGATTTTACAAATAAATCTCAATGGTGACTTCCAGCAACAGATGAAACCTTAGTGAAACTTGCTATTTGGAAATGATTCTCAGATGCTTTTAAAAGGTTGTGAAACTGTAGTCCGGCTTGCACTTATATCTGGTATTCTGCTTCCCTGTCCCACTGACAGCCTTAGTCCAAGCTGTCTGATTTATGTTCCTACTTTGGAATAACTGTTGTGGTGCAGACACCTGTGAAAGTCCTTGTTTGTCTCTGCAGTATTCCAGGGGGTTCTGTGAGTGTTTTAAGTTTGCCAGCTTGGCTTTATTATCTCTGGCCATATATTATCTGTTTCCATGGCCGTTTGAAAAGAAACATCTCCAGGCCGAGTCTACACCAAAGCATGCAGTGTGCTAGTGTATGGCAGGATGTGGATGCTGGTTTGGTAGAATCATAGAATAGTTAGGGTTAGAAAGAACCTCAAGACCATCTAGTTCCAACCCCCCTGCCATGGGCAGGGACACCTCACACTAAACCATCCCACCCAAGGCTTCATCCAGCCTGGCCTTGAACACTGCCAGGGATGGAGCACTCACAACCTCCCTGGGCAACCCATTCCAGTGACTCACCACCCTAACAAGAAAGAATTTCCTCCTTATATCAAATCTAAACTGCCCCTGTTTAGGTTTTAACCGGTTACTCCTTGTCCTGTCACTACAGTCCCTGATGAAGAGTCCCTCCCCAGCATCCCTATAGGCCCCCTTCAGATACTGGAAGGCTGCTCTGAGGTCTCCACGCAGCCTTCTCTTCTCCAGGCTGAAAAGCCCCAACATTCGCAGCCTCTCTTCATACGGGAGGTGCTCCAGTCCCCTGATCACCCTCGTAGCCCACCTCTGGACTTGTTCCAACAGTTCCATGTCCTTCTTATATTGAGGACACCAGAACTGCACACAATACTCCAGGTGAGGTCTCACAAGAGCAGAGTAGAGGGGCAGGATCACCTCCTTCGACCTGCTGGTCACTCTCCTTTTGATGCAGGCTAAGGATACGGTTGGCTTTCTGGGCTGCGAGCGCTCACTGCTGGCTCACATTCATTTTCTCATCGACCAGCACCCCCAAGTCCTTCTCCGCAGGGCCGCTCTGAATCTGTTCTTTGCCCAGTCTGTAGCTGTGCCTGGGATTGCTCTGACCCAGGTGTAGGACCTTGCACTTGTCATGGTTGACCTTCATGAGGTTGGCATCAGCCCACCTCACAAGCGTGTCAAGGTCCCTCTGGATGGCATCCCTTCCCTCCAGCGTATCAACCAGACCACACAGCTCGGTGTCATCAGCAAACCTGCTGAGGGTGCACTCAATCTCACTGTTCATGTCAGAGACAAAGATGTTAAACAAGACCAGCCCCAACACCGATCCACTTGTTACTGGTCTCCAGCCGGACATTGAGCCATTGATCACAACTCTTTCTGTGGAGCCACCCAACCAGTTCTTTTTCCACCGAGTGGTCCATCCATCAAATCGATATCTCTCCAATTTAGAGAGAAGGATGTCGTGTGGGACAGTGTCAAACACTTTGCACAAGTCCAGGTAGATGACGTCAACTGCTTTACCCTTATCCATCAATTCTGTAGCCCCATTTGTAGAAGGCCACCAAATTGGTCAGGCAGGATTTCCCCCTAGTGAAGCCATGCTGGCTGTCACCAAGCACCTTGTTGTTTTTCATGTGCCTTAGCATGCCTTACAGGAGAATGTGCTCCAAGATTTTCCCAGGCACAGAGGTGACTGGTCTGTAATTCCCCGGGTCTTCCATTTTCCCCTTCCTGAAAATGGGGGTTATATTTCCCTTTTTGCAGTCGTCGGGAACTTCACCTGACTGCCATGATTTTTCAAATATGATGGCTTAGCAACTTCATTCGCCAGCTCCTTCAGGACCCGCGGATGGATTCCATCAGGTCCCACAGACTTGTGTGCTTTCGTGCTTTGCTCTGCTGTGCTCAGCCGAGAGCAGGCACCAGAGATGTTGGATTCAAATGCACTTTGAGGTAGGAAAGTGAGGAGAGTCCTCATGTGTGTGTCACCCCTGCAAAGCTCAGTGTGTGCTGAAGATGCCCAGGAACAACTTTCACACTGGGCTCTTTTCCTGTGGCAGCAGAGTTCAAACGTTCCTGCTTTGCTCTGCTCAGCCGACCGCAGGCACCAGAGATATTGGATTCGAATGCACTTTGAGGTAGGAAAGTGTGGAGAGACAGCATGTGTGTGTCACCCTAGCAAAGCTCACTGTGTGCTGAAGATGGCGAGGGAGATCTTTCACTCCTGGCTCTTTAGCTGTGGAAGCAGATTTTAAAAGCTGGTGACCTACTCTGCTGTGCTCAGCCGAGAGCAGGCACCGAATAAGATGGATTCAAATGCACTTTGAGGTGGGAAAGTGAGGAGAGACAACGTGTGCGTCACCCTTGGAAATCTCACTGTGTGCTGAAGATGCCCACCAACAACTTTCAAACCTGGCTCTTTTCCTGTGGCAGCCGAGTTCAAACGTTCGTGCTTTGCTCTGCTGTGCTCAGCCGAGAGCAGGCACCAGAGATCTTGGATTCAAATTTACTTTGAGGTAGGAAAGTGAGGAGAGACAGCATGTGAGTGCCACCATCGCAAAGCTCACTGTGTGCTGAAGATGCCCAGCAACAAGTTCCAAACCTGGCTCTTTTCCTGTGGCAGCAGAGTTCAAACGTTCGTGCTTTTCTGTGCTCAGCCGAGAGCAGGCACCAGAGATATTGGATTCAAATGCAGTTTGCGGTAGGAAAGTGTGGAGAGACAGCATGTGTGTGTCACCCTAGCAAAGCTCACTGTCTCCTGAAGATGCATAGCAGCAACTTTCGAACGTGGCTCTTTAGCTGTGGAAGCAGAGTTCAAACGCTTGTGCTTTACCCTGCTGTGCTCAGCCAGCGCCAGGCAGCAGAGACGTTGGATTCAAATGCACTTTGATTTAGGAAAGTTAGGAGATACAGCACTGTGCGTATCACCCTTGCAAAGCTTACTGGGTGCTGAGCATGCCCAGCAACACCTTTCACTCCTGGCTCTTTTCCTGTGGGAGCAAAGTTCAAACGTTCGTGCTTTACTCTGCTGTGCTCAACCGGCCCCAGGCTCCGGAGATGTTGGATTCAAATGCACTTTGAGGTAGAAAGGGAGTAGAGACAGCAATGCGTGTGTCATCCTTGCAAAGCCCACTGTATGCTGAAGATGGCGAGAGAGATCTTTCACTCCTTGCTCTTTGGCGGTGGGAGCAGAGTTCAAAAGCTTGTGGTTTACTCTGCTGAGCTCAGCCGAGAGCAGGCATCGGAGATGATGGAGTCTAATGCACTTTGACGTAGGAAAGTGAGGAGAGACAGCAATGTGTGTGTCACCCTTGCAAAGCTCACTGTGTGCTGAAGATGCCCAGAAGAATCTTTCCCTCCTGCGTTTGCTGCTCTGTTTGCAGAGTCCAAACTTTCCCTTTCTTCTCATTCTCCTTCTGCTCAGGAGAGCAATCACTGGAGTGGTTTTATTGAAATGGAGTTTTAGGAGATAAAGCGATTAGCGATAGCAATTTGTGTGTCACAGTTACAGAGCTCACTCTGTGCTAAAGAAGCACAGAAGGAGCTTTTTGACCTCGCTCTTCGGCTCTGTTAGCAGAGTTGAAACATTACTGCTCTACTGTGCTGCTGCTCAGCAGAGATAAGGCACCAGAGAGCTTGGATTGAAATGGACTTTTATGAGATAAAGCCATTAGTGATAGCAATGTGTGTGTCACAGTTGAAAATCTGACTGTGTGCTGAAGATGCCCAGCAGAAGCTTTCTGGCCTGCCTCTTCGACTGTGGTAGCAGAGTCCAAACCTTATTGTTCTGCTCACTCTGCTGCTGGTCAGCAGAGAGCTGTAACCAGAGATGTTAGATTCAGATGCAGTTTTAGGTGATAAAGTGAGGAGTGACAGCAATATGTGTGTCACCGTTGCAAATCTGACTGTGTGCTGAAGATGTCCAGGAGCTTTCTGGCCTGGCTCTTCGAATGTGGTAACGGAGACCAAACTTTCATGCTATACTCACTCTGCTACTGCTCAAATGAGAGCAGGCACCGGAGAGTTCCAGTTAAAATGGACTTTGCTGTAGGAAAGTGAGGAGTAACAGCAATGTGTGTGTCACAGTTTCAAAGTTCACTGTGTGCTGATCAGAAGCAGCTCTCTGGCACAGCTCTTAGACTTTGTTAGCAGAGTCCAAACTTCAAAGTGCTGCTCACTCTCCTGCTGCTCATCAGAGAGCAGGAACCAGAGAGGTTGTATTCAAAGGCAGTTTTTGGAGATAAAGTGAGGAGTGACAGCAATGTGTGTGTCATAGTTGCAAATCTGTGTGCTGAAGATACCCAGAAGAAGCTTCCTGGCCTGGCTCTTCGACTGTGGTAGCAGAGACCAAACGTTTGTGCTATACTCACTCTGGTGCTGCTCAAACGAGAGCAGTCACCGGAGAGTTTCAATTAAAATGCACTTTGCTTTATGAAAGTGAGGAGTGACAGCAATGTGTATGTCACAGTTGCAAAGGTCACTGTGTGCTGATTATGATCATCAGGAGCTTTCCCTCCAGGGTCTTCTGCTGTTTTAGCAGAGTCCAAACTTCACTACTCTACTCACTCTGCTTCTGCTCACAGAGAGCGGGCACAGGAGATGTTGGATTCAGTTTTACTTTGAGGTAGGAAAATGAGGAGCGAGAGCAATGTGTGTGTCACAGTTGCAAAGCTCACTGTCTGCTGAAGAGGCCCAGAAGAAGCTTTCCCTCCTTGCTGTTTTGCTGTGTTAGCACAGTCCAAACGTTACCTTTTTTCATACTCTGCTTCTGCTCAGCATAGAGCAGGCACTGGAGAGTTTGTATTCAAGTGGACTTTAAAGATACAAAGCGATTAGCGATAGCAATGTGTGTGTCACTGGGGCAAAGCTCAATATGTGCTGAATATGATCATCAGGAGCTCTCCTGAAAAGTAGATAAAGCCATTAGCTATAGCAACGTGTGTGCCACAGTCGCAAAGGTCACTGTGCGCTGAAGATGCCCAGCGTTCTGGCCTGGCTCTTTGAATGTGGTATCAGAGTCCGAACCTCAATGTTTTGCTGACTCTGCTGCTGCTCAGCAGAGAGCGCGCACCAGAGAGGTCGCATTCAAATGCAGTTTTAGGAGACGAAGTGTGGAGTGACAGCAATGTGTGTCTGTAAGTCTTGCAAATCTGACTGTGTGCTGAAGATGACCAGCAGAAGCTTTCTGGCCTGGCTCTTCCATTTTGGTAGCAGAGTCCAAACTTCATTGTTCTGCTCACTCTTCTGCTGCTCAGCAGAGAGCAGGCACCCAAGAGGCTGGATTCAAATGAACTTTTAAGACATAAAGCTACTATCGGTTGCAATGTGTGTGCCACTGTTGCAAAGCTCACTGTGTGCTGATCAAAAGCAGCTTTCTTGCCTGGCTCTTAGGCTCTGTTAGCAGAGTCCAAACGTCACTGTTCTGCTCACTATGCTGCTGCTGCTCAGCAGAAAGCAGGAACTAGAGAGGTTGGATTCAAATAGACTTTTAAGAGACAAAGCAATTAGTGATAGCAGTGTGTGTGTCACAGGGGCAAAGCTCACTATGTGCTGAATATGATCATCAGGAGCTTTCCCTCCTGTGTCTTCTTTGCCCAGTCTGTAGCTGTGCCTGGGATTGCTCCAACCCAGGTGTAGGACCTTGCACTTGTCATGGTTGAACTTCATGAGGTTGGCATCAGCCCACCTCACAAGCGTGTCAAGGTCCCTCTGGATGGCATCCCTTCCCTCCAGCGTATCAACCAGACCACACAGCTCGGTGTCATCAGCAAACCTGCTGAGGGTGCACTCAATCTCACTGTTCATGTCAGAGACAAAGATGTTAAACAAAACCAGCCCCAACACCGATCCACTTGTTACTGGTCTCCAGCCGGACATTGAGCCATTGATCACAACTCTTTCTGTGGAGCCACCCAACCAGTTCTTTTTCCACCGAGTGGTCCATCCATCAAATCGATATCTCTCCAATTTAGAGAGAAGGATGTCGTGTGGGACAGTGTCAAACACTTTGCACAAGTCCAGGTAGATGACGTCAACTGCTTTACCCTTATCCATCAATTCTGTAGCCCCATTTGTAGAAGGCCACCAAATTGGTCAGGCAGGATTTCCCCCTAGTGAAGCCATGCTGGCTGTCACCAACCACCAACCATTTCTCATGTGCCTTAGCATGCCTTACAGGAGAATGTGCTCCAAGATTTTCCCAGGCACAGAGGTGACTGGTCTGTAATTCCCTGGGTCTTCCATTTTCCCCTTCTTGAAAATGGGGTTTATATTTCCCTTTTTCTAGTTTTCGGGAACTTTACCTGTCTGCCATGATTTTTCAAATATGATGGACAGTGGCTTAGCAACTTCATTTGCCAGCTCCTTCAGGACCCGCAAATGGATTTCATCAGGTCCCATGGACTTGCGCGCATTCAGATTTTTAAGATGGTCTCGAACAAGAGTGGGCCAAAGGTCTTCATTCTCACAGTCCCTGCGTCTACCTTCTAAGACCTGGGTGGTGCAGTCAGAGCCTTTGCCGGTGAAGACCGAGGCAAAGAAGTCATTCAGAACCTCAGCCTTCTCCAAATCCTGTGTAGCCAGTTCTCCCGAGAGCTTCCTCAGGGGGCCTAAGTTGTCCCTAGTTTGTTTTTTGTTTGATGCGTACCTGTAGAATCCCTACCTCTTATTCTTAACATCCCTGGCCAAGTTTAATTCTAACTGGGCTTTAGCCTTCCTAACCTGGTCCCTAGCTTCGCGGACAACATCCCTGTACTCTACCCAGTCATTTTTCTCACTAGGACACTTGACTTTTCTGGGGTCTGGATTTGCAGCTGGTATACAGTCTGCTCCCCCCAAACTCCTGTGCTAAGCTACAGAGACTCCTGTTCCTTTATTGCTAGGCATTACTGTTGAACATTATTATTTTTGTATTGTAGCCGTTTTAATTCAGTTTTACTGTGATCTGCAAACATACTGTCAGCTTGAGGAAAGCACTAACCAAACAACAGTGTGCTTTCATTTTACAGCTATCTTTGTTCTAGATTACCTTTCTTTAAATACTGCCATCAGTGTGGACGTTCAGTTGGTGGCATTCAATGTTGCCAGCATTGTCATGAAGTCTTCACTTGCAGTGATATTTGCAAAAAGAAATCCTGGAATGAGCAGCATAGGCAGGAGTGTTTGGGATTGCTGAGTAAGTCTTCTCATCATTACGATCTGAGGACAGTGGTTTGTGCTTGTATACTGACTGGGGTATGTCTTCCATGTAATGGACCGGTAAAATGTGTTTTACGAAAGAATTTAAATAAGAAGGTTCAGTTCATTCATTTTATTAGCTGTGATCTTTGTAAACCCACCAGCTTTAAGAAAGCTGCTACTGTGTCATTACTTGCAACTTCAGGAGAAAAGAATCTTTAAGGTGAGTGCAGAGCAAAGGAAATACTCTCTCCAAGACCAAGGTTAGCTACTGTGGACATCAATAGACAACTTTCCAGGGTGAAAGACCACTATAGTTCAAACAAGTTAGGCAGGATGAAGCTTTCGGTACAAATTCTACCAATTAATCATCTGTACCTGTAATTTAGAAGAGAAATCAATGAGATTTCTGACTTTTATGCATGGAGTTGTTAATACCACACCATGCTTATTGGAAACCACACTTATGCTCATAAAAATGAAGCTACATGCTACCTAGCAGTAGAAGACTATCACGGTAGAAATTACACTATTTTAATTATATCAGATGCTCACATAGATTGAATGAGAAATCTGACAAGTGTGAGGTGGATACAGAACTGCTGTATTCATGGAAGTTCTGAGATTGATGTATCTTTTAGCGTCTGCCTTGAATGGGACTTTTAAATCTTGGATACATACAAAAACCTGTGTGTTTGGAATAGTGGGGTCTGTCCCACTGGAGGTAAGTTGTATCAAACATACATGTTTACCGGTATGGGCTCTATAGAATCAAAATATTACAGAACAGAACAGAGTAGACATCAAACTGAAATTTTGGCAGCTGTATATGGCAGCTGTACACTGAAGGACTTAAACATGAAAAAAAGTGCATGCATTTAGAAAACAGAATTTTAGTACCTTGTGTTTAAAAATTTAATGCATTATGGATACAGCTGGGTAACACATCAGGATGTTCACTGGTAGTTATTTAAGTTCTTTGAGGTAAGCTTTTTTCTGTATGGCAAATGCACAATTTTATTAAATTCAGATTCAGAGACTTCAGTTCAGAATAAGTGTGAATGCCTTTCTGTAGACAGAATTTTTCTCAGTAATAAACAAGCTTCCTCAGTAGTGTCTCCCTGTCTAGTTAATTTTGAGGTAGAAAAGGTTTTGTTTGTTCCTTTGTTATAGTGTTTTCTCTCCCACTGTGTCCTTGATTTAAAATGACCTGAAATTCCCTCAGATGAGTTTTAGCAATTCAGTCTGTTGCTCTGAGAGGCTCTGATGCCCTCCACCCCCTTTCCTGATTCCTTTTCACTGTAGTACGACGTGATTAGCATTTATTTTGTACTTTATAAGCAAAACTCTCAATGTTAGTATCTGAGTTCTGAAGTAACTAATAGTATGAACTGCAGATACATTTACTGGAAGAAGCAAGTGTCACACTTGCATATGTAGTCATTGTTTGCTAGGAAGTTTATAGGTGAGTAGGTAGCCACAGCTACCCAAGAGTTGTGTCTGTTAGCATCACATTTAATAAACTATGCCAAAATAGGAACTTCCTGGAATTTTGTACGTGCTGCCAGTTTATTATTTCAGAGAAACAAAAGTTACACAAAGAAACGTGGCCTGTTTTGGTTTTTTTTTTTTTTTTCAGAGGAGAGTACAGCTCGAGCAGCTCCGGATGGAAGCAGTGCAGGATGCCAAAAGAGTGTCACTGGCAAAAAGGGGGAAAATGGAAGACAAAGAAAAGATAGAGAGAGGTGGAAGAAAGAGTAAAACTGGGACTGGTGGAAGAAAGCATCGCAAAGAATGACTGACTTGTTTCAAGTCACTCCTGCTATTGTTAGGACAAGTTTTAATTCCACTGTTCTTTCTGCCTTGTGATGCACTTCTGCTAAGCTTGAAAGTGATATAATTTGACATGTTTTGAGAAAGTAAAGTCAAACCATCTTTCTAAGATACTGCACATGAGATCAAGGATTATAATGCCATCGAAAACCGGTGTGTGTATGTATATGCAAGTTATGCGTTTATATAAATTTTTGCAATTAGAAAAACAGTGAATTTCAGATTGCTTTCAGTGGTCTAATGCCACAATATATATATATATTTATTTTAAACCACAATATTGCCCCTTATTAAACATCATCGCAAATACTCCCTCCAGTAGGGAACAGTGGGCCCATTTGGGAACGAGGCTTGCTCTCTAGGGAAGTTTGTTGCTTCATGGGGAGCCTTAGAGCTGGTCTCCTAGGTAGAGGTTGCTGCAGACTGTTTAGCACTTAGATTGTTACCCCTTGATGTGAGCCCACACGGACACTGACAGTCCTGCCAGGAGGGTATCTGAGCATATCGAGAGTGACTACATGGCTGGGGGGATGAGGGCTAAGGTCAGGATGAGTCCAGATGGTTTTCTCTTTAATCCTGTTGCCAAATTGGAAAAGCTAAAGGGGGAGTGGATGTATCTTGAGGTACAGCACATTGTTGTGCAGCTGTGTCAATGACAATGGTTTGATTTTAAAACCACAGGACCACCTTTGGGGGTCAAGGACTGGTAGGGACAAGTAGAACTTTCCTGACAAAGAGGGTAAAAAACCCTCTTTGCTAACAGACTGGCAAACCTGAGGAGACTAGAATGAGATAGGAGGGAGATGATGACTAAAAGTGAGGAAGTGGTGAATTGGTTTGGCAAGGAAAGGTGCAGACTGATGCGGTTGTCAGTTTTCAAAATCACAGAACAGGGAAGAACGGTGCACACTCACAAATAAAGAATTGCGGAGAGGACATTTGCAAGGGATGTGGGGGAGTTGTTCCTCATCTTTCAGGAGTGTCTGTACGCTAATGCAGTCAGTACGGGGAGCAAACAGAAGAAATTGGAAGTTTACACACTACAGTCTCAGTGAAGTCACAGAGATGTGGTGGGAAAGCTCACATGACAGAGGTGCTGAAATGGATGGACCCAGGTTCTTTAGGAGGGACGGACCGGGAAGGGGATGAGCAGGAGTTGCCCTTACTGTGACAGTGGCTGCAATCCATGGAGCTCTGCCTTGGGGTGAACAAGGCCGGTTGAGAGGTTACGGCTCAGGATTAGCCGGCAGACTAACATGGGTGATGTGAGTGGAGGTATCCGTACAGACTGCCTGATCAGGAATAAGTAGATGAGGTCTTCATCAAACAGCTGGAAGAAACCTCATGCTCATAGGCCCAAGTCCTCAGGGAAGACTTTGAGCCCCCTGGCATGTCATAGAAGGACAATACAGCAGAATACAGATAATCCAGGGCATTTCTGGAGTACACTCATGACAACTTCCTAGCACAGGTGATTGAGGATCCAGTCAAGGGCGATGCTCTGCTCAACCTAATGATTAACTGGTTAGGTGACATCAATCTGGAAGGTTGAGCTGACTGACTAGTCCAACTCCAAGCACCCTGGATGGGTGATTATGACTAAAACCAGCAGAAATCTTATATTTGCCACTTTCTATCATGGATGCCAGTGATAATCCATCATCTCTCAAATTAAGAGAGTTTGTAAATGAGCATAAATCATTAATGTACTTACTGATGTAGCCTTCTTATGTAAGTGGTGTATTTCTGTACCCTAATACGCCATGGTGGTATACTGAGGCACCTTCACTTCCATTATTTAGCTCCCCTAGTCAAGGGAAAAGAGGGCTGGTTGCAGGTGCCTGCAGTCAAGCATTAAGGCAAGAGAGGAGGCTGCAGAGGCTGATGTCCAGAGAAAGGAACACATAAGGCTGTGGAAAGCAGTGGCCACATTTCACTGTTTGATGCTGGTGAAGACTGTCATGTTGGGGATTAAGAAGCCATCTCAGGGGTCAGATGAGCTAGACTATTTGCCTTTCCAAGTCTGTAGCATTTTATGAAGCTGGAATTTAGCTTCCAAGTGTGCCTGTATAAAGCCATGTGGCTTCCTAGAGGGAACTTCACAGCAAAGAAAGGGTCCCATGGGAAACTGATATTCCTTCTAGCTTCCTAGAGGGAACTTCACAGCAAAGAAAGGGTCCCATGGGAAACTGATATTCCTTCTAGCTCCTCTCCTAGGGCATATAATGGGGAGGGACCCTTTCAATCCCCTCACTGGGATTGAAGTGAGCTGAAGTTTCCTCTTCTGAAATCTAAAACCTTGTCTTAGTACTAACTTTCAGGACTCTCAGCTAGATTTAAAACTCCACAATGATACGATCACTGCAGCCAAGGCTATCACTGAGATATTATAAAGCAGGGTTTTTTTTCTTTGTGAGTAGCAAGATTAAGGTAGATTAGTAGTGATTGGGAGAAAACTCCAGGAACAAACTTGGCAACAAAGTTTTCAAGCTGACAAGCAGGTATTCTTTATTGCCACGCTGGGAGACACGGGGGATAGCTCCTCCTAAAGTGTGTCTCCCCTCTTGCTACACAAGTCATCCTTATATAGTCCCTGGGCATACATACATATTCATGAGGCTACATATTGATTACATAATTTTCCAGAAAGCTCCCCGCACACGTACAGAATTGTGGTGGTGGTCTCTGAGGGTCGTTTACTTCTTCCAACAATATTCATCACTTCTGGCAGCCTTTGAAGCATGCGCAGTAGGTGCTCATACCAGTTTAATTGGTTCATTAGCACCAGAGACTCCTATCCTCCTACTTATCCGTTAGTTTAACTGTAGCCCATCCTGGACACCTGCTGTTCCCAGATACTCCTTATCCCTGTGTCCTGTTCTTCTAGACTGTTTTTCTTAAAACTATGTCAACTATAACGATTCATCTTGTGTGAGAATTCTCAGTATGTTCTCTAGCTGTACTGTATTTTTTCTCTATGTATCCTGCACCTCAGTAATTTTCCATTGCTACTGTTACAAAGCCATCAAACTTAACATTACTTAAAACTAATTCTAAAGGTTTATATATTCCATTTTGTGAATTTGTACCACCCTTGTCTCAAATTCCCCCCTTTTTCTGTCCTTTTGCAACTGTAGATTTATTACACATTCCCTGTGAGGGTGCTGAGGCGCTGGCACAGGGTGCCCAGAGAAGCTGTGGCTGCCCCATCCCTGGCAGTGTTCGAGGCCAGGTTAGAGAGAGGGGCTTGGAGCAAGCTGCTCTAGTGGAAGGTGCCCCTGACCATGGCAGGGGTTGGAACTGGATGAGCTTCAAGGTCCCTTCCAGCACAAACCAGTCTATGAGACTATGATTCTATAATACTAAGGTTACTGACAGGGTGCTGGGGCCCAGTTAGGCCTTCCTGTGCATGGCTGTTCTGCCAGGGGCTAGGAGCAAGCACCCTGGGGCATGGTGGAGCTGTTCCCAGAAGTGGGGAAGAGCTACTGCATGGGAGTGGGGAAGGGGCAGAGACTGTGGGAGCAGACAGTGCTCATCAGGCTCAGGGCTCATCTGTTTGTGAACATCCTACTGGGATGGGCGTAAGCACAGCACAACAGCCTCCCGGGGCCAGCAAGGCCTGAAGCACATGGCCAAAGTGTTGGGCAGCCAGCTAGAGCCAGAGAATAGGAAGGTCTGGCAAAGGTGTGGCCAAGCCTAGAAAAGACAAGTCCTGCCGCCTATCACTGCCCCGCAAGACAGGCAGAGGAGGATGACCCACAAATAAGTGTGGGATATCCCAGTTAACAGAAGACATACAGTCAACTTTAACGCGCTGAGAGATGCAGAACAGCTCTTGGGGCAGGCACATGGCTGGTTCCACAGGATTTTCCGGGCCAGCTGTATGGCTTTTGCTCCTGCCGCTGTAATCATGAGCAGTGTCAGACCCGGTCTCGCCTGGGGCAGCTGCAGCGGTTGCTGCTTTCAGGCACTGGGCAGCTGTGGAATCGCCCTAGTGGACCCTGGGCAATGATGCTAGGCCTGCTGATCTCATAGACTTGGGATCCATGGGACAGCCCTGATGCCTCCTGGATGGCAGAGGTGGAGCTGACAATCTCTGATTTGTCATTGGAGGCTATGAGGGGAGAGATAAAAAGGTCAGCAGTACAGCCACCCAGCCCCAGGCCGGGGTAGTGGTGCCCACAGACCTCCTGGAGCCAAACTTACCCTAAGCTACAAGGCCTAGCCTTGCCCCTGGCTCCACTGCAGGAGCTCCTGGGTGCTTTGTCTCTTACCAGTGCCCACACCAGCATGGCAGCTGCACTCGCAGGTGGCTGCTCTGTACCTCAAGTAGGAGCAGAGTAGCTGGATGCCTTTGGCAGGAAAGGATCTGCACAGCAGCAATTGCCAGGGCCTGGGGAAGCAAACAGGCTGCTGGTTGTGAAGACAAAGTGATTGACATCAGAGCCCTTTTTCCTAGCCCTTCCTCCCTGAGCCCCTGGGGAGACAGAGATCCCATGCAGAGCCCTAAATTGCTGCTTTAGCAACTTACACCTCTTCCTCTGCCTGCTCCCTGCCTCCTGGATTGATTTGATGGCTTGGCTTTGTGAGTGAAGATTTAGGAAGGGCTTTAACCACGCTTACTACAAGCACGATGACCAAGGGCATGTGGGATATGCAAATCCGGTGGGAAAAAAGGGTGCTTAGGCAATCAGGAAGTGTCCGATAAGGACTGCCATCTCCTGAGCAATCTCGAGCTACCCATGCGCTGGTCCGCCCGCATGCAAGGTTGGATCTGCAGCTTCTCATGCACCCTGTCACCTGCCGCTTCGACCCTCGCCTGTCCAAGGTTGGATCTGCAGCTTCCCATGCACCCTGTCACCTGCCGCTTCGACCCTCGCCTGTCCATTACAGACAAGTGAGAATAGGCCCTTCCAGCCTGCAGAGTGGATTTTTTTTAGGTGACGCGCAGCTTGCGCAGAACTGGCCCCACCCTTTACGCCTGAGGTTTAACTGCCACGGCCTAGCGAGCTAGCAAAGTCCACAGGTTGTAGGTTTTGTAAGAGTGTCCTTCTCTTCGATGGAAGACCATGCAAGGCTAGATGAGCTCCATCAGCCTGGGTCTGAAGATAGGAGTTTTCCTTCTCCTACGAGGAAGGCCTGCCTTCGCTAACGAAGATTAAGGAAGGGCTTTAACCCGCACATTCTGAACAAGACTGTCATTTCCTGGGTCAATCTCAAGCGACCCATGATGCAATGATGCGATGACGTGACCTAGCGACCGAAGCGTCTAGGCGGGAGTCTGCCTTAGAGGCGTTCAGTCATAAGCTCGCAGATGATAGCCTCGCTCCAGTGGCTCCTCAGCCAAGCGCACGCACCAGGGGTCTGAACCTGCGGTTCCTCTCGTACTGAGCAGTTTTACTATTGCAACAACACATCATCAGTAGGGTAAAACTAACCTGTCTCACAATGGCCACTTTCTGGAATTGCAGCAGCTTTGCCTCTGACATACCAGTCCAAGTGCTTGGTCATGTTTCCATGATGGCTGTCTGTTGGAGAAGGAAGATTAAAGCGTTTGACTCTTGCTGCCTCATCATCCAGCTGATCCATGCTATCCCTGCCTTCACCCCATTTCCATCTTCTCCATGAAGCTGAGGACGAGCCAGGGACAGCAGAAGGCCAGGTCTGCTAGGATCATTCCTGGCCTGGCACTGCGCTTGTGCCTGATGTCTTGTAAGTTGGGAAAAGAAAAAAAAAAAAACTCTTGGAGACTCGGATCCCCATGGTGAGCATTTGAATCACAAACTGATCTTTGTTTTGGCAATGCAAGCAGCGGAAGGAGATGCCAGCTTGGATAGCCTGTTTTAGGGTTCAGCTCTGGTGGAGCCAGGCACGTGGGCATGCTGGACACACTGTGGTGTGGTAGGACTTGTTCTCCATGGGGTCCAGGAAGGTGATGCAGGTACTGTTCTGCACTGGACTGGCCTGCACTGCCTGCTCTGGGCGGTGCTCCCAGCAGAAGGACCTGGGGTGCAGATGGAAGAGACAGGCAAGGTGAAGTGGGAAGTGCTGAGTCCAGATTGACCAGATAGATCATGGTTACAACACGATCGAAAGCTGTAGTGAGTACTAATGTGGGTATCCAGACTGAGCCTTCCTGCAGACATGCAGCTGTGCAGGTCTCTGGCTGCAGCGAATGCCTGAGCCTGGCACTTGTATTGGAGGGAGCCAGTGATACTGCTTGTGTTCGCTGTGAGCAAATAAATGACCTGCTCAGGCAGGTGGCTGAACTGAGGGAGGAGGTAGAAAGGTTGAGAGCCATTAGAGAGTGTGAAAGTGAAATAGATTGGTGGAACCACACCCTAAGGCAAGGGCAGAGGGAAGTGGTTCAACAAGATATGGATCCCCTTCCCTCCTACCATCAGACAGAAGGAGAGAGCTTAATGGACAAGGATGGATGGAGGGAGGTTCCTCCTCGGAGAGGTAAGCGAAAACCCTCACAATCCCTTCCTCCCTCCCAATTGCCCTTGAATAACAGGTATGAGGTCTTGGAAATTCAGGGCCAGGTGAATGGAGATGGTGAGGCAAATCTATCTAGTGAGTCACCCAGGGCTAGTCACTCACCCACATGCCTCAGAACTTCCCCAACCAAGAAGAAAAGAAGAGTAATTGTGGTGGGTGACTCCCTTCTGAGGGGAACAGAAGGGCCCATTTGTCGACCGGATCCACCCCACAGGGAGGTCTGCTGCCTGCCTGGGGCTCGGATTAGAGATGTTAAAAAGAAGCTCTCTGAACTGGTGCAGCCGTCTGACTACTACCCACTGCTGGTTTTTCAGGTTGGCAGTGACGAAATTATTACGAGGAACATAAGGGCGATGAAGAGAGACTACAGGGCCCTGGGACGGCTGGTTAAAGGGTCTGGAGCGCAAGTGGTGTTTGCCTCCATACCTGTTGCAAGCGAGGGTGAAGGGATATATAAGAAGACTCTGCAGGTTAATGTATGGCTACGTGACTGGTGCCAAAGGCAGGGGTTTGGGTTTTTCAGTCATGGGCTGCTGTATGGGACACCTGGTTTGCTGGTGACAGGCGGGATACACCAGTCCCAGAGAAGAAAAAGGGTTTTGGGGCAGGAGTTAGCAGGGCTTATTGACAGGGCTTTAAACTAGTCATGAAGGGGGGAGGGGATTTAACTGGGCCTGTTGGGGACAAGCCCAAGAGGAACATGCTAGGGATTGAAGGATGGCGGGCTAAGGAGGACTATCAATCTCTTGTTTCACTTGTGGGAAAGGATAGCTTTTTAGACCCTGTCCCGCAGGGGAAAAAGGGTACTAGGACTGGCTCCCTGAAATGCCTGTACACCAATGCACGCAGCATCGGGAATAAACAGGAGGAGTTAGAAGTCTGTGTGCGGGCTAAAGGTTATGATCTAGTGGCGATTACAGAGACATGGTGGGACAGTTCACATGACTGGAATGTGGTCATGGATGGCTATGTCCTTTTTAGGAAAGATAGGTCAGCAAAGCGAGGTGGTGGAGTTGCTCTTTACGTGAGAGAGCAACTAGAATGTATTGAGTTCTGTCCGGGGTCGGATGAGGAGCAAGTGGAATGTCTGTGGGTACGAATCAAGGGGCTGACTGGCACGGGTGATACAGTTGTGGGGGTCTATTACAGACCTCCTGATCAGGACGAAGGAGTTGATGAGGCTTTCTACAGGCAACTGGAAGTAGCCTCGCGACTACATGCCTTAGTCGTCGTGGGGGACTTTAACTACCCCGATATTTGCTGGAAGACTCACACAGCCAGTCATTCACAGTCTAGGAGGTTCCTCGAGTGCATTGATGATAATTTCTTAATGCAAATGGTGGACGTACCAACTAGGGGAGCAGCGCTGCTAGATTTAGTACTCGCCAACAAGGAGGGTTTGGTCGAAGTGGTGACGGTCAATGGCAGCCTTGGCTGCAGTGACCATGAGATGGTGGAGTTTAGGATCCTGTGTGGGAGGAATAGAATACCTAGCAAAGCCACAGTTCTGGATTTCCGAAGGGCCAACTTTGGCCTCTTCAGTCAACTGCTAAGGGAAGTCTCATGGGAAAGTGTACTAGGCGGTAAAGGGGCTCAAGATAGTTGGTTAGCATTCAAGGACCGCTTCTTCCAAGCTCAGGATCGGAGCGTCCCAATGAGTAGGAAGTCAAGTAAGGGATCTAGGAGACCGGCGTGGTTAAACAAGGAGCTGCTGGGCAAACTCAAGTGGAAAAGGAGAATCTATGGATTATGGAAGGAGGGGCTGGCCACTTGGGAGGAATATCGGACAGTTGTTAGAGGATGTAGGGAGGCAATTAGGACAGCTAAGGCCTCCTTGGAACTCAATCTTGCTAGTCGGGTTAAAGACAATAGAAAGGGCTTCTTCAAATACATAGCAAATAAAACTAAAACAAGAGGCAATATAGGCCCACTGCTGAACGAAGTGGGTACCCTGGAGACAGAGGATATAAAGAAGGCAGAGGTGCTGAATGCCTTCTTTGCCTCTGTCTTTACTCCTGCAGCCTCTCCCCGAGGGCCCTGGATTTCTATAGCCCCAGAAGGAGTCAGGACAAAGGAGGAGTTTGCTTTGGTAGATGAGGATTGGGTTAGGGATCAGCTATGCAAACTGGACATCTGTAAATCGATGGGTCCGGATGGAATGCACCCACGGGTGCTGAGGGAGCTGGCGGAGGTCATTGCTAGGCTACTTTCCATCATCTTTGGTAAGTCGTGGGAAACGGGCGAGGTGCCTGAGGATTGGCGGATGGCAAAGGTCACACCAATCTATAAGAAGGGCAAGAAGGAGGACCCGGGTAATTATAGACCGGTCAGCCTTACCTCCATCCCTGGAAAGGTGATGGAGCAACTTATTCTTGACTCCATCACTAGGCATATCAAGGATGAGGGGGTCATTAAGAACAGCCAACATGGTTTTATGAGGGGGAAGTCATGTATGACCAACCTTATAGCCTTCTATGAGGAAGTGACTAGGTGGAGGGATGATGGTAGAGCGGTAGATGTAGTTTTTCTTGATTTCAGTAAGGCATTTGATACTGTCTCCCACAGCATCCTCACAGATAAGCTAAGGAAGTGTGGGCTTGACGATCAAGTAGTGAGGTGGATCGAGAACTGGTTGAAAGGAAGAAGGCAGAGAGTTGTGGTCAATGGCGCAGAATCTAGCTGGAGGTCTGTGACTAGTGGAGTCCCTCAGGGGTCGGTGCTGGGACCGGTGCTGTTTAATATTTTCATCAATGACCTGGATGAGGGAACTGAGTGCACCCTCAGCAAGTTTGCTGATGACACAAAACTGGGAGGAGTGGCTGACACACCAGAGGACTGTGCTGCCATTCAGCGAGACCTGGACAGGCTGGAGAGTTGGGCGGGGAGAAACTTGATGAAATTTAACAAGGGCAAGTGTAGAGTCTTGCATCTGGGGAAGAACAACCCCATGTACCAGTACAGGTTGGGGGTTGACCTGCTGGAAAGTAGTGAACGGGAAAGGGACCTGGGGGTCCTGGTGGATAGGAGGATGACCATGAGCCAGCAATGTGCTCTTGTGGCCAAGAAGGCAAATGGCATCTTAGGGTGCATTAGAAAGGGAGTGGTTAGTAGGTCAAGAGAGGTTCTCCTCCCCCTCTACTCAGCCTTGGTGAGGCCGCATCTGGAATATTGCGTCCAGTTCTGGGCCCCTCTGTTCAAGAAGGACAGGGAATTGCTTGAAGGAGTCCAGCGCAGAGCCACAAAGATGATTAGGGGAGTGGAACATCTCCCTTATGAGGAGAGGCTGAGGGAGCTGGGTCTCTTTAGCTTGCAAAAGAGGAGACTGAGGGGTGACCTCATCAATGTTTACAAATATGTAAAGGGTAGGTGTCAGGATGATGGAGCTAGGCTTTTTTCAGTGATATCCAGTGATAGGACAAGGGGCAATGGGTGTAAACTGGAACATAGGAAGTTCCACGTTAACATCAGGAAGAACTTCTTTACTGTAAGAGTGACAGAGCACTGGAACAGGTTGCCCAGGGGGGTTGTGGAGTCTCCTACACTGGAGATATTCAAGGCCCGCCTGGACAAGTTCCTGTGTGATGTACTGTAGGTTACCCTGCTCTTGCAGGGGGGTTGGACTAGATGATCTTTTTAGGTCCCTTCCAACCCTTGGGATTCTGTGATTCTGTGAGTCTTTACCCTGCGATGGTGAGGAGGGCAGAGGAGCTGTCAAGGAGCCCCAGACCCTGTCCATGCTCTACCTGTAGCTGTGAAAGGCTGCTGGGAAGTGTCCCTGTGGTTCCCCACTTGCGTGTCCGCTGCTGACATGAGGGGGTTTGAAAACAAGGAGGCTCCTGCACGAGGGTTGGCAGCCTTTACCTGTACAGCCTGAAGAACTGGGTGACACCTTCACCCTCTGAAGTGCAGGGCGGAGGGAAACTGCGGTTGCACCCTTTCTTCTTGCACGTGATGGTTGCACCCATCTCACCACAAATGAAACAGCGCTGGAAAGAGCACAGCAGCCTCCGTCAGGAGCACTCTCAGGGCCTGCAGATCCATCTGGTGCACAAGGCTTTTGCCTGTGCCAGAGCCTCTGTGGAGCTGCTAGGAGCAGGCGTTTGTCCCAAACCTGGTGGAAGAGCTGGCATTTCTTTCTTGGGGTCCAGGAGGAACACCCGCAAGCCCCTCCTGGTGCAAGCCTCCCTGTGCTTACAAGATCCTCACCTTATGGGCTGCCACCTGGATTGCATGTCTGGTGTCCTCAATGAGAAACCCCTGCCTGCTCTCTTGCAGGGAAAGCTTGCTGGCAAGAGGCTGCAGAGCAGAGGCGGCCAGGAATTCATTAGGTCAGCAAGGAAGGGACCATCCCTGACTGAGAGCCCTGGGATAACTCACCAAGCAATAGGTGTGGGCACAGAGCCCTTTCTTCACTGTTTTGCACCCACAGATATCCGGGTCAGCCTCTGCCAAACAACACAGCATGCGTGCCGGAAGGGAGAGAGCAAATGCCGCTGGGAATGAGCACTTCTGTAGGCCTGTGAAAGAGTCCCTGTGAGATTGCCCCTGAGGCCCTGCTCTGTCCCTGCCTAGCTGGCTAAAGGGCAGGGCTTGGGCCTTTGGAGAGGGGAACATGGCAGGCATGGGTGCCTTGCAGGTGTCCACAACCTGGCCTGGCCCCCGCTTGCCGAGGAGAGGAGGGACCCTCCCCTGAGGAAGTTGGGAAGCTCCTGCATTCCCCTGTCACTGGTCTTGGCCGCACACAGTCTCCTGACAATCCCTCTGCCAGCCATGAGAGGCTGTGGAGAGGGATACTTTGCTCTCACCTTGCTCCCCCGAGTTGGGATCTTCCTGCTTCATTGCGCACATGGTGCCTCTTTAAAGCCAGCACTTGGAGCACCTCTGCCCCAGCAGCACAAGATGCTTCTTGTCCAGATGCTCCTCTTCCAACCATGAGGGAAGGGTGGGATGTGGGTGAGCTCTCTGCACAGTCCCTAGAGCTCCAAAGTGTGAAGCTCTTCTCCTCCCTCAGCAGCCCCAGGAGAACCCCTTCCTTCCCTGCCCTCACCTCACCGGCTGACACCAACACACAGCTGGAGCCCACCACCCTGTAACCCAGCCCTTGGCAATGGTGGAAGTAGCCACTGTGATACAGTGCCACCCATCTGCAGGTGCCCCAGTAACGGGGCAAGGGCAGCCTCGGCTTCCTGCTACCCCCTGTGACACCGCCATCACCTCGCAGTGGGTGGGTCTGAAGTGCTGAGGTCAGGGCCAAGCCCTTGGCACCTGAATCAGGAGGTCTGCTGCTCTTGCACCCCTCCAGGACTGCAGTGCTCTGCAGGTCACTCAGAATGGCTGTGGTGTCTCCAGCCTTGAAGCCAGGCCCAACCTGTCTGGAAATGGGCCTGGGCAGCCTACTCCAGGAGACCCCTGCTTGAGCAGGTGCTTGGGCTAGATGATCTTCAGAGGTGCCCTCCAACCTCGATCAGTCTGGGCTTGTGCTTTTGTTGCTTCTGGACTGGCCAGGAATCAGTTGGCTCATGGTGAGCAGTTGTGGCTTTTTGCATCACTTCTCTTCTTTATCTTGATTGGGTTTGCTTTGCTCATTTAACTGTCTTTATCTCAACCCATGAGGTTTTGCATTTTTACCCTTCTGATTCTCTCCCCCATCCTAGTGTGGAGGAGAGTGAGTGAACATCTGTGGGGGGCTTAGCTGCCAATCAGGGTGCTGTGGCTTAAGCCCAGCCATAAATCAGAACCACGCAGTCTCTGTCTCACTCCCCCCACTTCACAGAATCACAGAATCACAGAATCCCAAGGGTTGGAAGGGACCTAAAAAGATCATCTAGTCCAACCCCCCTGCAAGAGCAGAGTAACCTACAGTACATCACACAGGAACTTGTCCAGGCGGGCCTTGAATATCTCCAGTGTAGGAGACTCCACAACCCCCCTGGGCAACCTGTTCCAGTGCTCTGTCACTCTTACAGTAAAGAAGTTCTTCCTGATGTTAACGTGGAACTTCCTATGTTCCAGTTTACACCCATTGCCCCTTGTCCTATCACTGGATATCACTGAAAAAAGCCTAGCTCCATCATCCTGACACCTACCCTTCACATATTTGTAAACATTGATGAGGTCACCCCTCAGTCTCCTCTTCTCCAAGCTAAAGAGACCCAGCTCCCTCAGCCTCTCCTCATAAGGGAGATGTTCCACTCCCTTAATCATCTTTGTGGCTCTGCGCTGGACTCCTTCAAGCAATTCCCTGTCCTTCTTGAACAGAGGGGCCCAGAACTGGACGCAATATTCCAGATGCGGCCTCACCAAGGCTGAGTAGAGGGGGAGGAGAACCTCTCTTGACCTACTAACCACTCCCTTTCTAATGCACCCTAAGATGCCATTTGCCTTCTTGGCCACAAGAGCACATTGCTGGCTCATGGTCATCCTCCTATCCACCAGGACCCCCAGGTCCCTTTCCCCTTCACTACTTTCCAGCAGGTCAACCCCCAACCTGTACTGGTACATGGGGTTGTTCTTCCCCAGATGCAAGACTCTACACTTGCCCTTGTTAAATTTCATCAAGTTTCTCCCCGCCCAACTCTCCAGCCTGTCCAGGTCTCGCTGAATGGCAGCACAGTCCTCTGGTGTGTCAGCCACTCCTCCCAGTTTTGTGTCATCAGCAAACTTGCTGAGGGTGCACTCAGTTCCCTCATCCAGGTCATTGATGAAAATATTAAACAGCACCGGTCCCAGCACCGACCCCTGAGGGACTCCACTAGTCACAGACCTCCAGCTAGATTCTGCGCCATTGACCACAACTCTCTGCCTTCTTCCTTTCAACCAGTTCTCGATCCACCTCACTACTTGATCGTCAAGCCCACACTTCCTTAGCTTACCTGTGAGGATGCTGTGGGAGACAGTATCAAATGCCTTACTGAAATCAAGAAAAACTACATCTACCGCTCTACCATCATCCCTCCACCTAGTCACTTCCTCATAGAAGGCTATAAGGTTGGTCATACATGACTTCCCCCTCATAAAACCATGTTGGCTGTTCTTAATGACCCCCTCATCCTTGATATGCCTAGTGATGGAGTCAAGAATAAGTTGCTCCATCACCTTTCCAGGGATGGAGGTAAGGCTGACCGGTCTATAATTACCCGGGTCCTCCTTCTTGCCCTTCTTATAGATTGGTGTGACCTTTGCCATCCGCCAATCCTCAGGCACCTCGCCCGTTTCCCACGACTTACCAAAGATGATGGAAAGTGGCCTAGCAATGACCTCCGCCAGCTCCCTCAGCACCCGTGGGTGCATTCCATCCGGACCCATCGATTTACAGATGTCCAGTTTGCATAGCTGATCCCTAACCCAATCCTCATCTACCAAAGCAAACTCCTCCTTTGTCCTGACTCCTTCTGGGGCTATAGAAATCCGGGGCCCTCGGGGAGAGTCTGCAGGAGTAAAGACAGAGGCAAAGAAGGCATTCAGCACCTCTGCCTTCTTTATATCCTCTGTCTCCAGGGTACCCACTTCATTTAGCAGTGGGCCTATATTGCCTCTTGTTTTAGTTTTATTTGCTATGTGTTTGAAGAAGCCCTTTCTATTGTCTTTAACCCGACTAGCAAGATTGAGTTCCAAGGAGGCCTTAGCTGTCCTAATTGCCTCCCTACATCCTCTAACAACTGTCCGATATTCCTCCCAAGCGGCCAGCCCCTCCTTCCATAATCCATAGATTCTCCTTTTCCACTTGAGTTTGCCCAGCAGCTCCTTGTTTAACCACGCCGGTCTCCTAGATCCCTTACTTGACTTCCTACTCATTGGGACGCTCCGATCCTGAGCTTGGAAGAAGCGGTCCTTGAATGCTAACCAACTATCTTGAGCCCCTTTACCACCTAGTACACTTTCCCATGAGACTTCCCTTAGCAGTTGACTGAAGAGGCCAAAGTTGGCCCTTCGGAAATCCAGAACTGTGGCTTTGCTAGGTATTCTATTCCTCCCACACAGGATCCTAAACTCCACCATCTCATGGTCACTGCAGCCAAGGCTGCCATTGACCGTCACCACTTCGACCAAACCCTCCTTGTTGGCGAGTACTAAATCTAGCAGCGCTGCTCCCCTAGTTGGTACGTCCACCATTTGCATTAAGAAATTATCATCAATGCACTCGAGGAACCTCCTAGACTGTGAATGACTGGCTGTGTGAGTCTTCCAGCAAATATCGGGGTAGTTAAAGTCCCCCACGACGACTAAGGCATGTAGTCGCGAGGCTACTTCCAGTTGCCTGTAGAAAGCCTCATCAACTCCTTCGTCCTGATCAGGAGGTCTGTAATAGACCCCCACAACTGTATCACCCGTGCCAGTCAGCCCCTTGATTCGTACCCACAGACATTCCACTTGCTCCTCATCCGACCCCGGACAGAACTCAATACATTCTAGTTGCTCTCTCACGTAAAGAGCAACTCCACCACCTCACTTTGCTGACCTATCTTTCCTAAAAAGGACATAGCCATCCATGACCACATTCCAGTCATGTGAACTGTCCCACCATGTCTCTGTAATCGCCACTAGATCATAACCTTTAGCCCGCACACAGACTTCTAACTCCTCCTGTTTATTCCCCATGCTGCGTGCATTGGTGTACAGGCATTTCAGGGAGCCAGTCCTAGTACCCTTTTTCCCCTGCGGGACAGGGTCTAAAAAGCTATCCTTTCCCACAAGTGAAACAAGAGATTGATAGTCCTCCTTAGCCCGCCATCCTTCAATCCCTAGCATGTTCCTCTTGGGCTTGTCCCCAACAGGCCCAGTTAAATCCCCTCCCCCCTTCCTAACTAGTTCCCCTTCCCTGCTCCCAGAGGGATGGGTGGGAGAATCGAAAGAATGTAACTCCCATGGGTTGAGATAAGAACAGTCCAGTAACTAAGGTATAACACAAACCACTGCTGCTACCACCAATAATAATAATGATAAGGGAAATAACAAGGGAAGAGACTACCAACCGCTCACTACCCACCGACCGATACCCAGCCCGACCAGAGCAGTGATCTAGCCCTTCTGGGTAACTGTCCCCAGTTTATATAGCGGGCATGACGTGCTGTGGTATGGAATGCCCCTTTGGCTAGTTTGAGTCAGGTGTCCTGTCTCTGCTTCCTCCTGGCTTCCCCTCCTCCCTGGCAGAGCATGAGACTCAGAAATTCGTTGGTCAGAGTAAACATTACTGAGCACCAACTAAAAACATCAGTGTTATCAGTGCTGTTCCCAGGCTGAAAGTCAGAAACACAGCACTGCACCAGCTACTAAGAAGGAGAAAAATGACTGCTACTGCTGAATCCAGGACACAGGGTTAAACCCTGCCGGCGTGGGACACGGTTGCTGAGCATGGGGCTGCAGACCACACCAAATGCAGAGAAAGTGCCAAGCTGAGGGTCAGGGCTCACACAGAGCATGGAGGTGAGGGCCAAGCATGGAGGTGGAGCCAGTGGCGAGCATGGGGATGGGACTGCATTGACACTGGGATGGGAAGGTTGGATGGGTATGGCTCTGAGTGTGGGGATGGAGACAGTGCTGAGCATGGGTGCAGGAGCACTGGGCTGCAGAAGCCTCTGAGAAAAGCCTGCAGCTGGTGGCAAACCAGGGTGGAATCACGGTACAGAAGCAGATAGGAACACCTTGAGACAACATAGAGACAGACTTTTAGAATCCCTGGAGTTGAGCAGGATAAAAAACAACCAGTTGCAGTCAGGTGAGGGAACATCAGTAAGGGTCAACAGAGCGCTCATCTGGAGTTTCTGCTCGATGAGCTTAGCAAAGGAGTATGTATGGGAGGATCCACCCTGGAAATAATTGTTTCCCTTTTTGTCAACCAACCCACTCCTGACATCCAAAAAGATTTTTCTAAACATGCTCCAGCATGGCAAGGGCAAGGAAGAGAAGAAATTGTTAGCATAGTAACTTTTGTCTTCAGTGGGAGGAAGGATCACAAGGAGAAAGGAACAATGCAAGGGGAAAGTTCCCTTGCTAGTTCCCACAGCCCTTAGGGGTCCAGGAGCCTTTTTCCCAAGAGGAAGGGGACAAGGGCAAGGATACAGTAAACCAAGAGGACTTTTTTCCCCTGAAATTGCCCAAGCCAATTGCTGCAAATATTGTGAGTCATAAGGCCACTGGAAAAAAAGATTACCCTTTTAAGCTGTGTTTTAATCTGGCACCACAAGGTACGCCAAGTTTAACCATGACTTCCAAATCCAGTCCCCTGCACCTGCGCAGGAAAATAAATACGCCCAAAATTCGCAACTACTGGGAATCTGTTATACAGCAACCGTGAGTAAAGCCCATGTGATTTTAAATACCATAAACCCACACACATCAAGAGCTCCCACAAACCCTTCAGGTGAGGAAGGGGGAGGGGGGGAATCATCTGTGCCCAATAGATATGGGCACTATGCATTCATCTCTGAACAAATGGCCACACAATATGGACACAGTGGGACTACAATATAGCATGGGAATTGAATAAAGGTCCCCAAGAGGTACCCTTTTTCAGAAAAGACACCCTTCCAGGTGGGCCACCTATCAATTACACGTTCTTTTGTACTATCTGAAAACAGACCAACCAGCATCTTAGGGACACATTTACACTGCAAACTGCAGGCAAATTTAACTACCCATTAACAACTACCTAAACTATGCCTGGACGGAAAACCTGCCTACCGATTTGTATAGGATCAAAAAGCCAGCAATGACTGGGTACGAATATTCCACCTGATAGTGCCTGATCCATCAGTTCTTATTGCCTTTATCCCCCCGGGGTGGTGATCTCATAGCAGCCTTCCAATACCTGAAGGGGGCCTAGAAGGATGCTGGAGAGGGGCTCTTCATCAGGGACTGTAGTGATAGGACAAGGGGTGATGGGTTCAAATTAAAACAGGAAGTTCAGGTTAGATATAAGGAGGAAGTCCTTTATTGTGCAGGTGGTGAGGCACTGGAACAGACTGCCCCCAAAAAACAAGTGGGTAAATAAATGCTCTATCCCTGGCAGCATTCAAGGCTAGGTTGGACAGAGCCTTGGGCAATACAGTCTAGGGTGAGGAGTCCCTGCCCATAGCAGGGGGGTTGGAACTGGATGATCTTAAGGTCCTTTCCAACCCTAACTATCCTATGATTCTATGATTTTGATTCTCCCCAACTCCCTTGGGTCTGGGGAAGAGGAAAAGAAGAATATAAGCATCAGTACCAGTGTGGCAGCAGGATCAGGGCAGTGATCATCCCCCTGTACTTGGCACTGGTGAGGCTGTACCCTGTAGTTCAGTTCTGGGCCCCTTACTACAAGAGGGATGATCATCTTTTCTCACAGCTGGAGAATAGAATGGGTCCATAAAGCCTCACTCAAGTCCTGAAAGACAGATCCCAAAGTGACCCCCAAATCCACTGGGATAAGAGAGGGGCCTCATCCCCACTGCCTCTTTCTGAAAAGATCTAGGCATGGAGAAGGGTTAGGAACAGTCACCACCCACATGGCAGGACTTGGCTCTCCTGGAGGGCACCCAGAGCCTCCGTCCCATCTGTACAATGACCCTGGACTTTCTGTGTGGCACTGAGAGACCTTCCTGGTCTTTACAAGAGACCCTTCTGGTCTCTACAGTCCCACAGAGTACAAGGGGATGGATCTACCCAGTTCACCCCTGCAACCATTCCTGGACAGTCCCTCTACCCCCATCCAAGCCCTGTCCCCAGGCCTCTGAGGTCTCTGCAATCCCCCAAGATCCCTCATCGCATGTGAGGATGTGTCCCCCAGTGCTGCTTTCCCTGAGACCAAAGAGCCCACCCAGCCATTTCTGATGCACAAAGGGTACCATCTCATTGACCAGAGGCTGGGAGAAAGGGAGTCTTAGGGCCACCCTGGGAAGCCCTGAAGTGTACTGGGAGGGGAAAACAATGGGGACCGTGGGGAAGAGGACCTCCAGGGAAAAGACTGTAGCTCATGGGTTTGCATGGTGGGGCAACGGGATGCATTGGGGTACACTGGGAAGCCCTGGCCAAGAGAGGAAGGAGCCTACAGAACTCATGGTGCTGACCAGAGGTTCCTCCTCCTGAATGTCAACCACCTGCAACAGGAAGGTTACCATGAGAGACCTTGAGGGTCGCAGGGATGTTCCCAAGGGCAATAAGGGAGCAGAGGGGACAGATTTCCTATGCTGTCTGGCACCAAGTCCAATCTGTCTCAGCTACTTGTGGTTAAAGGAACATCTCCACTTGCTGGGAGATCAGAATCTGCCACATCCTAGGGAAGAAGATCCACAAAGCAGCTGTGATGAGACTTGAGAGGTGGGGAGGATCAGAAATGTTTCCCCTCATCCCTCCCCGAGCTTCCCCCTTGTGCACCCCCAGCCTCGCGGCTTTCCAGATTTGTCTGGGATGTCAGGATGCAAGGACAACCTGGGTGCAGATGGACACATAGGACACTGCAGGGAATTCGGGTACCCAAGGAGAGGAGATTGGGGAGTGTCAAGGGAGGGTATTTTGGGAAGTCCATCTGAGGTAACTGGTAGGCATTGAAGGAAAAGAACTGAAACAGATCCAAGTTAAGGGGCCTGAGAGGACCACTGTTAGAGGAATTTAGGCTATGGACCAGACAAAATACTGGAAGAACTGGAAGGTCATGGAAAGAGAGCAAGGAGGATGTCATAACCATAGACTTGGTGGAAGCCCCTCCATGAGTTTGGGATGTGCCTTCACAGGCATGGGACAGATGTGACCATTCACTGTGAACCTGGGCTCCAGAAAAAGAAAGACTTGTGGCAGGAAGGAGAGGGACTAGTGGGATTGGGTAGCCCCTTGCTTGGTCAGGGAGAGGCAAAGCTAAGAGTTTTGATCCCAAACATTGCGGCTTTCTTCTGCCGGATTGATGATATCAGCTTGCTGAGAAATCCTACCCCAGTCTCCCCAGAGCTCTCTAGGTGTCTCTGGAGGGGCATTTCCAGGCTCTCTGGTATCCCATTACCCCAGACTGGCAGCTGAGGGGCCATTTGCGCACTTACCCCATTGTCCTGGGTTCAGCAGTAGCAGTCATTTTTCTCCTTCTTAGTAGGTAGTGCAGTGCTATGTTTTCATTTTTTGGCTTGGGAAGAGAACTGATAACGCTGATGTTTTCAGTTGCTACTCAACTGTTTGGTCTGGCCAAGGACTTTCTGAGCCTCATGCTCTGCCAGGGAGGAGGGGAAGCTGGCAGGAAGTGGAGACAGGACACCTGACCCAAAGTGACCAAAGAGGTATTCTATACCACAGCACGTCATGCCCAGGATGTAACCGAGATTTACCCCGGAAGGGCTGGAACTGGAGGGTTGGATGAGGTATTGGTAGGTGCTTGGCTGGGGGGAGTGGGGCCAGTTATCTGTTGGCTGGTGCTGAGGTGTTGTATTCTCTTCCCTTGTTATTTCTTTTACCACAATTATTATTGGTGGTAGCAGTAGTGATTTGAGTTATACCTTAGTTACTAAACCGTTCTTATCTCAACCCGTGGGAGTTGCATTCTTTTTGATTCTCCTCTGTGTCCCTCCAGGAGCAGGGGGAGGGCAAGAAGGGGGGGAGTGAGTGAACGAGGTTTGTGGTTGGGTTTAAACCACGACACCCATGGTCCAAGTTCAACAGTCAAAGAGGTATGATTTGGGCTCTGGAGAGAGAGAAGAGGGCAATGGGCTGAGAGTTAAGGACCCAGATGGACCAGAGATGGATCCATACCTTATGCTGGGACCCAGATGTCCATGAGGGCAAAGAACATCCATAGTCATTAGGATCTCCTGCAGCCTAGACAAACCCCCAGCCTTATTCATTAATAATGTTTAATAATTTGGGCTCACCTGTGCATCTGATTTGATGTACCAGATGGTGAGGAGCAGGGTCAAGTTCAGCACTGTGATCTTCATCTTCCTCCTTTGATTTACTACGTTTATTAACTGGTTGTGAAGATGCTAGTGATCAGTTGATTCACGCCTTACCTGAATATTTGAAGGTTACATGAACCCTGTGTAAAACCACAATTGGGTGCCCCAATTTAGCTGAAACACCTTATGTGCATGAATAAATATTTGTTCTTGTAATTCTGTACTTCGTGTGCTGACCTCTCGCCTCAGTCAGTCTGAATTTTTGCGACACCACCACCGTCATTGTCAGCCTAAGTCAGTGCTGTCACCGAGCAAGATATGGCCATTCAGAGTGGACACAATGAATTGTCTGCTTGTCCCCAAGCAGCCACTTGGAGCTAATTGCAGGAACAGAGCTCCCCTGGCTGTAGGAAGGATGTTTCTCCCCACAGCATCTCTGATAAGATGCCTTTTTTGTTTGTTTGTCCAGGGCCCACAGGACAAGGGTTCTGCTGAGGGAACTTGGAAAGAGGCTGATCCAGGTGGGCCGTGGCAGTTGAAGCATCCAGTATGCCCAGGTACTGGGGAGGTTTCCTTCCCTGCCTCTCCTGGGCAGCATCCTCTGACCCGTGTGGGGTAGGGGCAGCCATGAGAACCTGAGAACTTGCCAAGCCTGGAACTATTCATGCCTGTTTTCAAGCACTGCAACCTCATCGTGCGCAAGAATCAACTGCAACTGCAATAGAGCCTTAAAGCATGGTTGTCAGCCTGGCTTCTTTCCATGAGACAAGCAAAATGCTGTCCACATGCCGTTGCTAGAAGGAAAGGAGAACAAAGCTGAGAGCACTCTCATAGTCTTGGCCAATCCCGGGCAATTTTCACATCAGGACAAAGATCTGTTTCTCTTGCATGTTTCTGAAAGGTAACCATTGAAGCATGTCAGGTTTCTCTCTCCAGCCCCATTCATCTCTCCTCCCCAAGACAGCTTGGCTGAGGTGTCCCACCAGGCATGGGGACAAAGGCTGCTGTTTCCAAAGAACCACTCCAACCCCCCATCCCTACTGGGGTGGCCTGTCTACCAGTCTCTTGAGGGAGCAGAGTATCAGAAGTGCTCATGTGCAACTATCAGCAAACCCACCAACCGCTCTGAGCAATGGCAGCACTGAACTGAGTGGCCATACTGAGTCCCTCTGAGGTCAGTGTCAGGAGAGCAGAGCTGTGAATGCCAAGTTGTTGTCTTATTCTTTAGACTCTTCCTCTCCTGAAGTGTCACAGTCTTTCCATGTACCAAGCAGAAGCCTCAGCACTTGCTCCCTCTAAAATAACTAAAATAATCCACTGTGAGGATAATTCTACAAGGCTGGTGGGGAAAACCTGACTTGGATCTTGAAGCCCATGGGATATTTCAGGGGAAGCAAGAGGTCACCTGGTTTGTCTCCATTATGATACAGACTCCTGTCGTAGCTTCAAAGCCTGCCTAGTTTGATCCAGATGGAAAGATATGAACAAAGAAGCACTGTGTGTGGCTGAGAGCTGAAAATAGCTGGGATTCTCTAGTGAAACATTAAAGGTCATTTCTGAAGATTACCCATTACATGATGAATGCTTGCTCTTTACAGAAGACTTGGCACAGAGAAGAGGACTGTTGTTGGACAGTTCTGAGAAGATATCAAGCTCTTCTGAATATTTGCTTTGGAGATTGTTTAAAGGAGAGGCAGTCAACTGGAAAATTGTTCTGCTTTGTGCATTAGTTGCTGAGCCACAAAGTGCTCAATAATTAGCATTTCAGGGGGCTATGACACAGCTGTGACGTCGTTGTTTAAGGCATTGCATGCATGTAAGTAGTTAACCATAGTGGGCAGTCCAGCCCGCCCAGCCACTCGCTCAGTCCTTGTAGTGAGCTCAGTTCTTCCTCTATCTCCCCATACCCTCCATTCCCCCTTTACTCACCTAGCATCTGTTGGTTTCCCCATCCCTTCCTACTTCATTTCTTCCCTCTCTCCATCCCTTCATCCCTCCATCCCTTACCTTTTCACCCTTCCCAAGTCACTCAATCACCAACATCCACAAATATCAGTGGGAGCACCACAAAAGGACCAGCAATGATTTTATCATCAGTAAATTGACCCGAGACTTTCTGTACCTTTGACCTTCTGTATGGGTGCCTTCTCAGCAGTATGAGAGCATACAAGTGAAGTCTACTATGCAGGAGCTGATGTGCCTCCTTCTACACCTTCATGCCCAACTGGAACATCATCTGCAAGGACCTGTAATTTAGGGAGCTGGAGGATACTGATTACCACCTCAATCAACACCTCTAGGGACTGTGAGAGCCATCTGGGGGATAATGGTCCTGAATGTGAGAAGAGAGGGGGGTGGGAAGCCACCAGATAGTATCTAAATGACTTGGAGGGGGGAGAGATGTGGGGCTCCTGGCCTGGCTGGTGGTAACTTGAGGTCACTTCCGATTTTCAGCTGCCTCTAGAGAACAATAGATAGGTGACACCTTCCAGCAGGGCACAGAGGTTCTCTGTTCCCAGGGTTTCAGTCACACACCTGCCAGCAACCCCTATTCCCACAGTGTTGCCCCCAGTGTCATCCCATACACCCTGAGTGTGATCCCAGCATCACCTGAATCCCCCTGAACCCCAGTGCTCCCTCAGTCCATGCACCTGCCCCAGTGCCCTCCCACACCACTCCCTGGTTCCCTTTGTCTGCCCCAGTGGTCCCAGTTCTGCTTCCTTTCTCTCCCACCCTTCCAGTGCCACTTCTTTGTTCCCTCCTCCTACCCCAGTGCTCCCAGTGCACTCTCTCAATCACCCAGCCCACCCCTGTGCTCCCAGTTCTGCTCTCTCATTCACCCAATCTGCACCCATTCTCCTGCTTCTGGTCTCTAATTCCCCTCATTTTCCCCAGTGCTGCACGGGGAAGGTGGAAATGGAAGGGCTCAGCCATCTGGGGGTGGTGAAGGGGGACAAACAGAGAAGGATTAGATGACTTGCACCTATTCACATGCCCCTTTTACAATGCCCTAAAGGGCAATTCCTTTAGCCGCCTTTTTGTGGTTTTGTGGTTTGTTGCTCTTTTGGGGGTGTTTTTCTCAGAAGGTAATGAGCAGCCACAGTGGATCCTGGAGCTTCCTGGAATTTGTACTTTCCCGGTGACCGTCTGAAATGTGTTTTCAGAAGCATAGCCAAGGCTATTTCACAGGGAAAAGAGAGGGATTTCTCAGTGCCTGTGCATTCCATGGCCCAAGTGGTAGCTCTGTGTGGGATTGCCAGCAACAGGAATGACGAGGGTTAACCTGTTTCTACCATTTGGTCTGTGGCTTGCCCTCTGCGAGCCTGAGGGTAAGAGGAATAGGGAGGCTCAAAGCACAGGCTGGATGTGGAATCGTCCTAAAGGCCACATCCAGGCTGCATAAAGCATCTCCACTGCTCTGTGGGTTTGTGTGGGGTTTTGTTTTTAAAGCAAACAGTAGTGCTCTGCCTGGTCTTAGGGTCTTTTCCCAAACTTTTTATTATTGTAATATATTATATGTTAGTTAAACATCACCATTCTGTAATTCCATTTTATGGCAGAATTTTACATAAAAGCAACAGGAATGGCCAAGTGAAACACAATTGACACTAAAAGGGAGATGTGCACTCTTTTTGCATCATGCCTGCAGGACTGGATTCCTGCTGTGAGATCTTCCTGCATTTACTCTGCTCAACTCCACTCAGTTTTCAAAGACAAGCTTATGTCTCTAATTCTGTCTCTTCTGTTGCACAGGACGCCTGGCTGTAACAGACCAGCTGCATCCAGGAAATGACTTTTTGGGCTGGCGGCTTTGTGAACATCAAAGTTCACAAACTTGGTGGACCACCAGAGAAGTTATGAGGTGGCTTCTTTTGTTCAAAGCTCAGTGGTGATTGGTTTTTCGCAAGACCACTTAGAAAATATATAAAAAATGCTACCTAAAACCTCCAAGCAAACAAAAAAAGTCCCAAACCCCAATTTGTAAGCCTTTGGAGACCACTGTGGATTAATTAGTCTTCAATTCTTGGTGCTTTTGCACAATGTCAACGAATCAGAAATTACTATTAACAATCCCTACACCGCAGCGTCTGTCCTGTGCCAGCCCACCAACTGAATTAGTGACATTTGTCTCAATGAAAGAGGAAATAGATTTTGTGGTAACATTACGAAGAGGCTGGGGTATGGATTTCCACTGTGATTGAGAGCACCGCATGATTTAGCTGCTCTCTTTTGTCCATTTCCAAGTGGAAATAATCAAGATTGTCCAAGTAAAGCAGCAAATTAATATCATGTCTCTCAAGGGGCTGGTCTGATAAAATTCTTACAAGACCTCAGGGCAACTGCTATGGAAAACTTGGTTGCTAATTTGTCAAAGGTCAGGAGGAATTCGGAGCTATTTTTATTCCAGTTGTCCCTCTCTTCTCTCTCCACAGGCGTGTTAACAAGCAATGCGGCTTTCTGTTAGTTTGGAAGCTAATCCATTCTTTGCAGTCCTGAAAGACATGCAGGAGGTGCCCTACAGGACACACAGAGAAGTGCTGGAGCATGTCCAAAGAAGGACAACAGAGGAGGTGAAGGGTCCAGAGAACAAGTCCTATGAGGAATGGCTAAGGGAGCTGGGGGTGTTTAGTCTGGAGAAGAGAAAGCTGAGGGGGGGGCCTTCTCGCTCTCTACAACTACATAAAAGAAGGACGGAAAGACGAGGGGATCAGCCTCTTCTTCAAAACTTACAAGGAACAGGACAAGAGGAAACTCCCTCTTGAGACCAAAAGAGAGAGCAGGCGGCTGTGGCTTGATCAGCATCACCTGAATGGGGAAAAGTAAGGAAAACAAGGTGCCCATAATGCCTTGTTCTTCCGAAGACTTGTCTGCAGTGCAGTCGTCTGGCATAACGAGTTCCTGTGCGTGCATTTGCCCTTTCCTGTGTGTTGCTGTGTGCATGCCTGGGCACCTTTAGCTGAAGTCCCCCTGTCACAGCAGCATGCTTGACGGAAAACTCCCGTGTTATCAGGACATTGCTAATGGTCTGCTGCTGTTACTGACTGGCATTTCTCCCCTTTTTGGTGAGGAAGGTAAAGGCAAGAGAGACAAAGCTAAGGGGCAGATAAAATACATCCCTCAAGGGGTTTTAGAAGGCCTCCCAAAGGAAAGATCTAGTCTCTGACGCAAACTGGAGTGACATGCCCTGTCCATGTGGCAGGGCAAGTCATAGCTGGAACTCAGCTGGCCCTGGAATTGGTTCCAAGTCCAGAGCCCTTCTAGCTCCAGCCGGACATTGCTGGATGCCCCTGCTCTGCCAGCTGATCCCCAGTGTGTGAGAAAGGTCTGATCCACGGTCTGCTTATGGCCTCTGAAAAGCTCGTGATGTGTGAGCGTGCACCAGCATTGAATAGCTGAGATAGTGAAAGGCAAAGATGTGTTCCTTGGCCTCCCTCTGCCCAGCTTTGGGCCATGGCAGGGGAGCAGGCCTGCTGTCCTGTGGCTGGTCACTCCGCTGAGGTGGTCGTGTGTTCTCAGAAGCCCCAACAGAAGGTGGGGATGCTCAAGGGCAGGTAGTTGCAAAGCAGAGGAGGAGGGGTGGTCAGGCTGCCTTACCTTTCCCAGGCAGTAGTCCTGGTTTTGGCTAAGATAGAGTTAATTCTCTTCCGTGTAGCTGGTGCAGTGCTCTGTTCTGGCTTTAGTCTGAGAAAAATGCTGGTACCACACCAGTAGTTTAGTTGTTGCTCAGTAGCACTCACCCTGATCAAAGACTTTTCAGTCTCTCATGCTCTGCCAGTGAGGAGGGGCACAAGAAGCCAGGAGGAAGCAGAGACAGGACATCTGACCTGAACTAGCCACAGAGGTACTCCCGACCACAGACTGTCATGACCGGCATAGAAACTGGGGGAGTTGGACGGAAAGGACTGTTTGATGCTGGATCAGGCTGGGTATTGGTCAGCAGGTGCTGAGCAATTGTATTGGGCAACACTTGTGTTTTCTGGATTTTCATTTCTCTTTTTCTGTTGCTTCCTAGTATTATTATAATTTCTGTTATTGTTGGTATTATTTATATTATCACTATATTTTACTTGCTTTCAATTATTAAACTGTTCTTATCTCCACCCGCAGGTTTTACATTCTTCCCTTTCCCCTCACCATCCCACCCAGGGGGTGGGCGAGCGGCTGCCTGCTGCTGAGTTACCAGCTGGGTTTAAACCACGACAGAGGGACACTCCAGTTTGCCCTCATCTGCCCTTCCCTGGGGCACACGGTGTGTGCAAAGGGAATCTCCTTTACACAGACACCACAGGAGCCCACACTCCCTCAGCCACTCTGCTCACTGTGCTGATGCAGCCAGAGAGGATCCAGGCACGCGGCCGCTGGCAGAGGAGAGGGGACACAGACACAGACACACAGAGCGCAGCTTTGCTGAACGGGTTTACTGATCGTAAGAGGGAAATGGCCCAGGGCTCCCAGGGGATCAGGTGGGGTCCTCCAGGGATGACCATCTCCTCATGCCGCTGGAGGGGGACACGATAAGGATGTCACCACCACTTCCGGTCCTGAAAGACAGATCCCAAAATGAAACACCTGCCCGCAGTGTCTGCTGGGACATGAGAGGGGCCTTGTCCCCAGTGTCTCTCTCTGCAGAGACCTGGGGAAGGAGAAGGGAGTTGGAGACCCCAATATGCCTGGGATAGGGCTTGGCTCTTGTGAGATCCTTAGTGCACCCAGACTCCCTTACAACAGGATGCCTTGAAACCTCACAGAGCCCTGCCCAGCCCTCACGGTGATCCTGGGGCTCTGTATGGCACCAGAGACCTTGCCTGGCCTGCACAGTGATCCTCTGGGCCTGCTGAGCCCCGCTGAGTGCAAGCAAAGGCAGCTCTGTCCAACTTGCCCTGGCACATGGATCATGGACAGTCCCCTCTGTTTCCCTCTTCCATACCCAAGCTCTGGCCACCCCTGAGGGCTCAGGGATTTCCTGGGTCTCAGAATCCCTTGTGGGGCTGGAAATGCCCTGATGCTGCTCACCTAGACACGAAGACCTACAGCCAGGCGTTTCTGGCGGAGAAGCACCTCGAAAGGAACCTGGGGAGAAACGGAGGGTTAGGGACCCGGGGGGGGTGGGGGTGGGGGCTCCCTGGAAAAACATTGGGGTGTGGGGCAGCTCTCGAGGGTTGTAGTGGGGTGCACTCGGGTGCGCAGGGGCACACTGGGATGTCTTGGAGTGTTGTGGCTGTGAGAGGGGAGCATCTGGGGACAGCAGAACTCAAGATACCTACCTCGGGCTTCTTCCCTTCCTCTATTTTGAGTTCCCCCTGTAGAGAGACCACGAAACCTCACTGGTCACTGGTATGTCCCCAGTACCAGGGACCAGCAAGGGATGGGAGGCGCAAACTGCCGTCTAGTTGCCCAGACTGGTTGCCCTCTAAGTACACCCCAGTACTTACATTCAGGGTATAATCTCCACTTTCTTCTAAGACTACCTGGGAAAGAGAGCAAAGAGCTTGTCTGGATTGGACCTTGGTGGGGCTTTGTGTGGGGCACAGGTATCCCCAGCCTCCCCAGGCCCATGGCTTCCCTCTGGTCTGAGCAAGAAGTTGCCTTCTGCTCCCCCCACCCCATTGCTCCAAGTTTCACCTGGGATACCTGTTCATGCAGTGACGAGGGGTGGGGACAGAGGTAAGGATAGCTTGGGGAATTAGGAGTCTCCAAAGGGGATGGGGTGACTGGGACCCAAAGACAGGGCACTGGCGGGAATTAACCAGGCTGATGGCGTTGAAGGAACAGGACTGTGTGGGATGTTAATGTGGGGTAGAGGAATTCAAGTGCAGAGGATACGGGGACTCCAAGCCTGCTGGATGGTAGAGGCAGAAGGACGACTGCAGAGGACCAAACTGAGGGGACTGGGAGAGTATTAGGGAGCTGGGGATTCAAGGAAGTGGTTTTGGGGACACTACCACAGTGGACAGGAAGAAAGGCAAAGGACTGACGGGGGCGACGTCAGAGGATCAGAGGGAGGGCATCTGGGGACCCTAGGTAGGACACAGAGGAGATCCCAGGGAGGAGATGTCTGAGGGGACTGGAAGGATGAAGGGGCCCAAAAGGGAGGGGTGTGGGGGAACTGAGACAAGAAACCGGTTCGGCCCTCCTAGGGAGGAGACAGGTCTGACCAGTCAGTGAAGAAGCTGGGCTCTGGATATCAGGAGCTATACTGCGGGGAGGCTTGGGAACAGACAGAACTGTGGAAGGCAGAAAGCTGCATCGCCTGGGGCTTCCCTTGCTTGGGAAAGGGAGAAGACAACTCAAGGGGTTTCATGCTCACCGCTATGAATTCATCCTGCAGGGGAGCTGATGTCCTGCAGCCAAGACCTGTTCCCAGCCTTGAGCCCCTCCACGCGGCACTGGCAACTCACCTGAGCATCTGCTGGGGTGCACAGCAGGATGGTGAAGAGCAGGGCCATGCTGAGCACTGCGACCTTCATGTTTCTCTGTGTTGTGGTGAGTCCTGGATGAGGCTGGAGAAGGTGAGGGGCAGATTTATCCCTCCCAGGACTCCTCCTTGCCCTCCCCGAGAGCCCCCAGGGCAAAGCCAGACTTGGCAGAGACACCAGCCCTGGCAGCAAGCCCGGCCTAGGCAGAATCACCCCTGCCTCCAGCATGGCTTCAGCCACCTTTGCCGGCATCAGTCCAGCTTCCTGCATGGGGCAGCTGGACATGCAAGTGCCCAGGCATCTGGGGGTGGTGAAGGGGAACAGACAAAGGACCCCTTAAAGCCAGACGTCCTATGGTGTCTGCCCACTGCTCCAACACAAAAGCACCCTCCGACAGCCCCTCCAAGCCAGATCCCCCTATCTCCCAGTGGCCCTCACCTCCCAGCACTACCATCTCCCAGTACTGCCTGCCTCCCAGGACTGTCTTTGCCCCCAGGACTCTCCAAGGGTTGATGCTAGTCTTAGACCTGGGGTCTCTAAGCAGAACTGTCCCTGCCCCCTCTCCATCCCTTGGGTAAACAGGGGGCTGGGAATGACCCCTCTTCCTGGGGCATGAAGGACCCCGGGATTACGGAACAGTGGGAGGTGGGAGGACAGCTGCGGTGCACTGGCAGGTGGGGATACTGCCGGGTGACTGGGATCTTCAGTCACAGGAGGCAATGGTGAGCACTAGTGAATGCTGGGCACTGGGAGATGAGGGTTCGGACTGAAGGAGTGCTGGGGTGGTCACAACACCCAGCTCCAGCCCAACCCATTTTCCATGCACTGCAGGCCCCAGTCTGGTCCAGTCCCCACCCATGGCCTCCCCAGTGCAGAGAACAGAGCAGAATATCCCCTGCCCTGGCCACCAGCCTGCCACTGCCTGAGGCCACCATACCCACCCAGATCACTAGAGTCCCACTCTGCAGAGCTGCCTCCAGATGGTGGGTCCCAATGACTCTGTCCCCATCAAGGCTCTGGCTCCAGCCACGTCCCTGGATGGCACTCGGACACTAGTCACCCAAGGCCCTTGTCCCCAAGGGATGTCCCTTCAGTGCCCTCATCCTTGGCCAGGCCAGCTCTGTCCCCAAGCAAGATGTGGCCATCTGGAGGAACACCGAGAAGCAGATGCTTGTCCTCAGGCAGCCACTTGGAGCTAATTGCAGGGACAACAGATCTCCTGTGGCAACAGGAGAGATGTTTGTTCTTGTCATCCCTCCTCTGTGTGTGTGTGGCTGATAAGCTGTATTTGCCCAGGGCCAGGAAGTGCTGGGGTGGTCACAGTGCCCAGCTCCAGCTCACCCCATTTCCCGTGCACTGCAGGCCCCAGTCTGGTCCAGTCCCCAGCCATGACCTCCCTGCCAAGGAGGGCAGTGCTGTGGGTACCAGGCTAGGGGCAGGTCTAGGGCACCCCGCACACTCGCTGGGGCTCCCTCACTCCGCTGGGACAGGCTGGAGCCCAGAGGTGAGGGCAGTCCCAGGGCAGCAGCCTCATGGCCAGGATGTCCCTCTCTTTCACTGCCATCCTTGGCAGGCTCTTCCACTCTGTCTTAGCTTCTCCAGGTTCACCCTCAACCCCCATCAGGCATTCTCATGAAATGACAACTTGCAGGACACACTGGAAGCACCAACATGCTCTTGCTGACAGGTTCCTGTGCCACTGGCCACATTTGTGCAAGCAGCTCTCTCTGGCTGGTGATGCATCGGGAAGGTAACAGAGGCGGAGTTTATTTGCTATTTCTCATGCCCTAAAGAGCCACTTTGCCCTGCAAACTGTCTGACTGCTCAGTCAGAAGGAAGCAAAGGAAGCCTGCAGAACCGCAGGGGACATCATACGATCCTGGTCTAAAAACAGCACTGGTCTCAAACATTTGGTGTTCCAGGAGCCTGCTAGCACACTGCAAGTAAGGAGAGGGTAATCCTCCTCTTCTGGCTTGCTCACGTTCTGTATCTGAGATCTTCCATAGATAGAAACACAAGCAAAGGTGTTGATTTAGTCTCTGAAAACTTTGTGTGTTTGCTCTGCACTCCGAACTGCTGTACTTCATACATACCCAAGAGTGCATGTGTTACCTGGTCCTTCAGGTGCTTCAGGTGAGTGCTAGAGATGAAGACTGTCACGTGTTTAGTGCTCAGTGGAGATGAAGAAAAAATTCCCTATGTATTTTACCATGAATTACCTTAACTTCAGATTGATTTTGCTTTTATGGCAAAGGAAGGCTTAGACTCATGAGTTGGCTTCCCTAATAATGCTGGAAAATCTGGAGGATTTTGGTTAAATAAATGTGGCTTGTTTTTTGTTTTTTTTTTTCCACAAAGATAAAGACAATTCATAGTAACCTAAGAGCGGGCCAAGGCCAAGTGCTGGCTCAGAAGAGGCTGCTGCTCAGGCCGCCTGGTGACTTGGGCTGACATAAATTCTGTATATGTCCATGGCAGCTGTTTGTGCCCAAATGCTAATCCGTCCTGCCCTCGTTAGCCCCGGAGGCCTGGCGTTCATCAGTCGATTGGAACAGCTGTATGGGTCTGGTACACTGCCAGCGCGGTCAAGGTTGAGCAAGTCGGCCAGGAGAGCTGCGGGACTCTGCAGAAGGAACGACGACCGCTGGGAAAAAGAGCAGGCCAACGCCAGAGCAGTGCCGGGGGCCGGCGCAGGGCGGCTACGCGGGCCTCCCTCTAGGCCGCAGCTCCGGGCGGGGCCGCCGGCGTTTCCACGGCAACGCGTCGGCCATGATACGGGGCCTCGCACCGCACCAGGCGACGTGGGGAGTGTTGTCGGGAGCGTAGTCATGGCCGTGGGTCTGGGGTGAGTTTTCGCTGTGCCTGCGGTCACGGGCACGGAAGAGGCGAGGGTGGCTAGCTGTGGCCACGGCTCCAGGCAGGGCCTGCCCCGCGGGCCGGGGGCCGGCGAGGTACGGGGTGCTGGTGCTGGGCTGCGGGGAGAGACCGGCGGAGGCGCCTCCTCTCTGCCACCCCGGTACGATCGTTCCGCGGGCCCGGGACGGCTGTCGGTGATGCGCCGTGGCCGCGTGTCCACCAGCGAGTGTTCGCTGGGAGCCCTGCCCGTCCGTGGGCAGGGGAGGGGTGGTCTGGAGGCCGTGCTTCCTGCTTGTAAGGAGAGCGGCTCGGATGCCGGCTTCCTTGGGCTTTCTCTCCGTGCTCGCCCTGTACTGGTGCCAAACTAAGTCTTAGCTTATTCTGAGTAAGGCAAGAGCTTTCACAGCCTCCGTGTGATGTCTGAGAGCACGTTCACATGTTCAACCAGCCCTCACTGCTCTTCCTGCTGGTCCTGTCAGTCCGTGTCTGGGTTGGTAACACGTCCACTGTGGAAATAAAAACTGAGCTCCACGTTTTCACGTAACACCCTCTGTTCTCTCCCTTGGACTGCTGAGTCTGTCCTCAGTCCCAGAGATAACGGTGAATGGTTGCTGTGAGTGCTGTTATTAGCCCCATAATGTTCTTTTGTTTTAAGCCAGGGGCAGTCATTCCTTTTATGCCACAAAGTGCCAAGACTATGGCAGGGCTGCATACTTTATGGTTACTTTTAATGCAACAGAAGAAGTGAAGAATTGAGATTGTTATTTAAGTGTGTTTGCTTTTAATTAACAATTCTTGATTGATTTATATAAAATATCTTCCAAATGTTTGGTTTTGCTTCAAAGTGGTGAATACCTTAAAGTGTTTGTGACTGAAATCAATGACAATCAAATTTCAGACAGGTACAGTCAGATGGGCAAGTTGGTAGCTCAGGTTTTCTTCACTGAAGAGAGGGGGTTATGGACAACTTTTTTACTGAGCATCTACCACTTTCATACAATCCAGCACTTGGTTGATGTATGGTACAAAATTTCATCAGTGCTTTCTACGGAAGGGTGAAAGTGACAGTTTTGAAGCGCTTTTAAAGCAAGTGGTGTGTAAAGTTTTAATAATCCAGTCACTTCACATGCGTCTGTCAGTTGAAGACTTTTACCTTTTGTTCTGAATGCAGAATGCTAAAGGTATATTGGCATACAGGTCTTTATGACAGCTGTTGAGTGACTGAACAGATGTCAGTTTATCCTCTGTTGTTTAGCAATGAGAATATGAACACTGAGATACATCTACTGAAGTAGTATGAACTACTGATTACTATGTGATGGAAGAGCTTCTAGAGAAATTGGTAAAATCTTGGCTGGGCTTTGAAGCCCACAGCTAAAGTGAGGTTGGGACTGTGCCCAGTCTTAACTGTGTAACAGATTCATCCTCTTCATGTGTCAGTTGCCTGCATCTTGTTAGTCCTGCTCTGTTGCAGTAAGAATGCAATTTCACTTATTTTTGTCCTATTGGTTGTATCATTCTTGTTGTCCTCTTTTGTGGATTACAGAGATATGTGGAAAGTTGTACATAGGCCACCGCCACGGAAATGGGATTTACTACTGGCCTGATGGTTCTTAATTCACTGGAGCTCTTTATCTTGGCCGTGTAGAAGGCTGTGGATCGTCGGAATGGAAGGATGGCAGAAAATTTCAGGTAACTGGGAAATTACTGTGCTAATACTGCAATTCCTGTGCCTTTCAAAGTCAGCAGTGTTTTGGTTTGTTTCTTTCTTCTTTTTTTTTTTTTTTTTTTTTTTTCTGAGTAGCTCCCTTAGTGTTTTAGTTCTTTAGAGCAAAATTGTCATGCTTTGATCTCCCGTGAGTTAGGATGCTGTTTCAACAGCTTAGCTTCTGCTGTACTCTACTTTTCCATGGGGAAATATTGAAGGAGATGATAATAGAATCATTTGAGCTGGAAAAGACCCTTAAGATCATCAAGGCCAACCATTAACCCAGCACTGCCAAGTCCACCACTAAACGATATCCGTAAGTGCCACATCTACATGTCTTTTTAAATACCTCCAGGATGGTGACTCCACCACTTCCCTGGGCAGCCTGTTCCGAGACCTGACCACCCTTTCAGTGAAGAAATGTTTCCTAATGTCGAGACTAAACCTGCTGTGGTGCAACTTGAGGCCATTTTCTCTTTTTACTTGAAAAAGAGACTAACCCCCACCTCACTACAGCCTTCTTTCAGGCAGTTGTAGAGAGTGATAAGGTCTCCCCTGAGCCTCCTTCTCTCCAGGCTAAACACCCCCAGTTCCTTCATCACACTTGTGCTCCACGCCTTTCACATACGAGTCTGCTTAAATTTGATGATGTTTATGCCTCACCTACCGCAGTGTCAAGGTCAAGCTAGGATACCATTTGTAGGAAGACTGAAACTCCTGTCCTGTAGTGCTCTGTTTGCTGCTGAGACTCTTCTATGGGCATGTCTTGTCATGCTTGCGAGACTATAGATATCCTAAATTTAGTTACATTGTAAGAAAAGAAATGTGTCATTTCCAGAATGTGTGTGTGCGCCAGATGTGTTTCAGAAATGTTTTTTTTTTTTGATAAGGTAGTAAAATCTAACCAAAAATCTGTCCTGGACCAAAAGGTTGCAGTCTAAAATTGATCACAGAGTAAAATTAAAATAAAATCTTGCCTAGGCCTTAAAAGCATCAGGAATTGTAATCTAAACGTTACATCCTCCTGTAGTTAAATTTAGGACCTTCCACTGTTTGCATGATGAAAGATTTGTGTTTGCTGTTAATAGACCAAAGTGAATATGAAGGTCTTGCTGTGCAGATTGGCTTTGGCAGTTATTGCTCTGTCAATAGGAAGTGGACCAGTAAGGCCCAAAGCAGCCAGATTGGTTTAAATATAATCCAGACTGTAACTGTACAAATTGTTTGATCTCTGACTGATACTCATGAGTTTACTTGTTTCTTTAGGGGCTGTACAAATCTGATGAGCGATTTGGACCAGGGATTGAGAGCTATCCAGATGGCCGTCAGGATGTTGGGTTGTGGCTCAGAGATCATCTAATTAAGCTATGTACTGAAGTGCCTGGTTATTTTTCTGTCTTGGATTATCCAGCACACTACAGATACATTGATGACAGATTTCAGAAGGGGTATTTTTCACTTGAGGAAGACCCATTTTTGTGTAGCTATAAACATCTCCCTTTTGATGATAAGGATATTTTACCTGAAGGAGTCTTTGGATATTCTCGTAACATGGATCATTTTACTTTGACTCACTCCTTCCTGGAAGAGTGTGGTGCTTTGTATTTTCAGAACACCTCGAAGCTGCCTGAGGAGGACCTTTGGCCTGTTGCAAATGTAACCTCACTGCTGGTTAGAATGCAGATGCATGTGTATAAGTGGCGTGGTTTAAACAAAAGTCATCCATAAATCACACAGTCGCTCTCTCACTCCCCCCCTTCTTGCCTTCCCCCTACTCCTGGAGGGATGGAGAGGAGAATCGAAAAAAATGCAACTCCCACGGGTTGAGATAAGAACAGTTTAGTAACTAAGGTATAACACAAATCATTACTGCTACCACCAATAATAACAATGGTAAAGGAAATAACAAGAGGAAAGAATACAACACCTCAACACCAGCCAACCAATAACTCGCCCCACTCCCCCCAGCCGAGCACCGACCGATACCTCCTCCAACGCTGCAGAGAGCTAGCCCTTCCAGGTAAACTCCCCGTTACATCCTGGGCATGACGTGCTGTGGTATGGAATACCTCTTTGGCTAGCTTGGGTCAGGTGTCCTGTCTCTGCTTCCTCCCAGCCTCCCCTCTTCCCTGGCAGAGCATGAGGCTCAGAAAGTCCTTGGCCAGACCAAACATTTGAGCAGCAACTAAAAACATCGGCGTTATCAGCACTGTTCCCAGGCCAAAAAATCAAAATATAGCACTGCACTAGATATTAAGAAGGAGGAAAATGCTATTGCTGAAAACAGGACAATAAGCACAGGTAACTGTTGATGATTTGTTTATTATGTGTGGATTTTTATCAGTTACTATCCATGGGTGTTCATTATTTTCAAATTTACATTGCAGGATAAAAACTGCCCTCCAGATTGGGTTTTGTGGCCTTGAGATTACAAATTGCTGATAAGTTGTTTTTTTTTAAAAAAAGGAAACAAATAACATATTCATCTCTCAATTTATAGATTTTATTCCTTTAGGTTAAACATTGGGTTTATCCTGGTCACACCTAGAAAAATAATCCCATTACTCATTAACAAGTCAGTGTTTCTGGAAGCCCAGTTTTGAAAAGAATTGGGAGTCAATTGTGGCATAAAAGGAGTGACTGCCCCTGGCTTAAAACAAAAGAACATTATGGGGCTAATAACAGCACTCACAGCAACCATTCACTGTTATCGGTGAGGGCAAGGAGGAGTCCTGGGAGGGATAAATCTGCCCCTCACCTTCTCCAGCCTCATCCAGGACTCACCACAACACAGAGAAACATGAAGGTCGCAGTGCTCAGCATGGCCCTGCTCTTCACCATCCTGCTGTGCACCCCAGCAGATGCTCAGGTGAGTTGCCAGTGCCGCGTGGAGGGGCTCAAGGCTGGGAACAGGTCTTGGCTGCAGGACATCAGCTCCCCTGCAGGATGAATTCATAGCGGTGAGCATGAAACCCCTTGAGTTGTCTTCTCCCTTTCCCAAGCAAGGGAAGCCCCAGGCGATGCAGCTTTCTGCCTTCCACAGTTCTGTCTGTTCCCAAGCCTCCCCGCAGTATAGCTCCTGATATCCAGAGCCCAGCTTCTTCACTGACTGGTCAGACCTGTCTCCTCCCTAGGAGGGCCGAACCGGTTTCTTGTCTCAGTTCCCCCACACCCCTCCCTTTTGGGCCCCTTCATCCTTCCAGTCCCCTCAGACATCTCCTCCCTGGGATCTCCTCTGTGTCCTACCTAGGGTCCCCAGATGCCCTCCCTCTGATCCTCTGACGTCGCCCCCGTCAGTCCTTTGCCTTTCTTCCTGTCCACTGTGGTAGTGTCCCCAAAACCACTTCCTTGAATCCCCAGCTCCCTAATACTCTCCCAGTCCCCTCAGTTTGGTCCTCTGCAGTCGTCCTTCTGCCTCTACCATCCAGCAGGCTTGGAGTCCCCGTATCCTCTGCACTTGAATTCCTCTACCCCACATTAACATCCCACACAGTCCTGTTCCTTCAACGCCATCAGCCTGGTTAATTCCCGCCAGTGCCCTGTCTTTGGGTCCCAGTCACCCCATCCCCTTTGGAGACTCCTAATTCCCCAGGCTATCCTTACCTCTGTCCCCACCCCTCGTCACTGCATGAACAGGTATCCCAGGTGAAACTTGGAGCAATGGGGTGGGGGGAGCAGAAGGGAACTTCTTGCTCAGACCAGAGGGAAGCCATGGGCCTGGGGAGGCTGGGGATACCTGTGCCCCACACAAAGCCCCACCAAGGTCCAATCCAGACAAGCTCTTTGCTCTCTTTCCCAGGTAGTCTTAGAAGAAAGTGGAGATTATACCCTGAATGTAAGTACTGGGGTGTACTTAGAGGGCAACCAGTCTGGGCAACTAGACGGCAGTTTGCGCCTCCCATCCCTTGCTGGTCCCTGGTACTGGGGACATACCAGTGACCAGTGAGGTTTCGTGGTCTCTCTACAGGGGGAACTCAAAATAGAGGAAGGGAAGAAGCCCGAGGTAGGTATCTTGAGTTCTGCTGTCCCCAGATGCTCCCCTCTCACAGCCACAACACTCCAAGACATCCCAGTGTGCCCCTGCGCACCCGAGTGCACCCCACTACAACCCTTGAGAGCTGCCCCACACCCCAATGTTTTTCCAGGGAGCCCCCACCCCCACCCCCCCCGGGTCCCTAACCCTCCGTTTCTCCCCAGGTTCCTTTCGAGGTGCTTCTCCGCCAGAAACGCCTGGCTGTAGGTCTTCGTGTCTAGGTGAGCAGCATCAGGGCATTTCCAGCCCCACAAGGGATTCTGAGACCCAGGAAATCCCTGAGCCCTCAGGGGTGGCCAGAGCTTGGGTATGGAAGAGGGAAACAGAGGGGACTGTCCATGATCCATGTGCCAGGGCAAGTTGGACAGAGCTGCTTTTGCTTGCACTCAGCGGGGCTCAGCAGGCCCAGAGGATCACTGTGCAGGCCAGGCAAGGTCTCTGGTGCCATACAGAGCCCCAGGATCACCGTGAGGGCTGGGCAGGGCTCTGTGAGGTTTCAAGGCATCCTGTTGTAAGGGAGTCTGGGTGCACTAAGGATCTCACAAGAGCCAAGCCCTATCCCAGGCATATTGGGGTCTCCAACTCCCTTCTCCTTCCCCAGGTCTCTGCAGAGAGAGACACTGGGGACAAGGCCCCTCTCATGTCCCAGCAGACACTGCGGGCAGGTGTTTCATTTTGGGATCTGTCTTTCAGGACCGGAAGTGGTGGTGACATCCTTATCGTGTCCCCCTCCAGCGGCATGAGGAGATGGTCATCCCTGGAGGACCCCACCTGATCCCCTGGGAGCCCTGGGCCATTTCCCTCTTACGATCAGTAAACCCGTTCAGCAAAGCTGCGCTCTGTGTGTCTGTGTCTGTGTCCCCTCTCCTCTGCCAGCGGCCGCGTGCCTGGATCCTCTCTGGCTGCATCAGCACAGTGAGCAGAGTGGCTGAGGGAGTGTGGGCTCCTGTGGTGTCTGTGTAAAGGAGATTCCCTTTGCACACACCGTGTGCCCCAGGGAAGGGCAGATGAGGGCAAACTGGAGTGTCCCTCTGTCGTGGTTTAAACCCAGCTGGTAACTCAGCAGCAGGCAGCCGCTCGCCCACCCCCTGGGTGGGATGGTGAGGGGAAAGGGAAGAATGTAAAACCTGCGGGTGGAGATAAGAACAGTTTAATAATTGAAAGCAAGTAAAATATAGTGATAATATAAATAATACCAACAATAACAGAAATTATAATAATACTAGGAAGCAACAGAAAAAGAGAAATGAAAATCCAGAAAACACAAGTGTTGCCCAATACAATTGCTCAGCACCTGCTGACCAATACCCAGCCTGATCCAGCATCAAACAGTCCTTTCCGTCCAACTCCCCCAGTTTCTATACCGGTCATGACAGTCTGTGGTCTGGAGTACCTCTGTGGCTAGTTCAGGTCAGGTGTCCTGTCTCTGCTTCCTCCTGGCTTCTTGTGCCCCTCCTCACTGGCAGAGCATGAGAGACTGAAAAGTCTTTGATCAGGGTAATTGCTTGATCAGAACATGAGCAAGCCAGAAGAGGAGGATTACCCTCTCCTTACTTGCAGTGTGCCAGCAGACTCCTGGAATGCCAAATGTTTGGGACCAGTGCTGTTTTCAGACCAGGATCCTATAATACCCTCTGCGATTCTGCAGGCTTCCTTTGCTTCCTTCTGACTGAGCAGTCAGTTTGCAGGGCAAAGTGGCTCTTTAGGGCATGAGAAATAGCAAATAAACTCTGCCTCTGTCACCTTCTCAATGCATCACCAGCCAGACAAAGCTGCTTGCACAAATGTGGCAGCTTCAGTGCCACAGGCTCAGAGGAGGCTCTGGCAGAAATGCAGCTGATTTTCAGCCAAAGATCCTTTGGGAGAGACCTTGGGAAGACAGAGCGCCTTGGAGAAGACCCACTCTGGATGGCTTCTGTCTGCTAGACCAAGTATCATACCCTCTTCTCCCTCTATACATATCTGAGCAGGCATATGGAAGCAAAAGAAGATTGCTTCCCATCTTCCTTATCTGTCATCACCACTGGCAACTCTCAATGTGGGGCTGTTTCTAGCAGGTATTTCTGCATGTTCCCTTCTGAAGAAGGAACAAAAGCAAAGTGCTCTTTGATATGATGCTTGCCATACTCTCCAGGTTGGCGTCAGTTCATTAGTATTTGACTAGATGCTCTAAATGAAAGTAAATAACTTTGCTGGCAGCTTTGGAAGAACAGGTTCAATAGCAAGGTGTGATTTAAATGATGACCCATTGCTGGCAGCTCTAAAAAAACTGAAGCATTTAAAAGCAGCTGGAGGAAATATAATTGCTGTCATAAAATTTGCAGCACGCCACTCTGCATACTTGGGATGGGTTTGCCTATATAGATACTTTTCTTTTTGTTTTTTTTTTTCTGGATAGGTTTGCCCAGAGAGATCAGAGTCTGGATCCTAGAAGCAGGATCAACAGGAAGGACTGCACAAACTGGGACTGAAATTAATCATATACATTTGAAATTAATCATATACAGAGGTCTTTTTCTTACTGAAAGTAATTGTAAAAAATGGTGTGACTTTCACTAGCGGTGACTGAAATTACAAATGACTTGGCAGCAAATTTAATGATTTAAATGTAAATTGTCATCTCCACGTCGGCTTGAGCCCTTGTCAGATTTTCTGTTTCCCCAACCCTCAAGAATTAAAGCTGATTTATGAAAAATAAGAGACATACGCAACCAACTGCTGCCTATATGGAAACTAGAAAACTGTGCCCTTACATGTTCTGAAAGCCCATGAGTCTATCAGCACATAACAAGAAATTAGCTTACCAAGAGCTCTAAGCCAAATGAATGGTAACCAGGAAAACAGGTAGAGAGCTTGGGAAGGTTGATGGATGAACTGTAGAGGGGGGTGGGTATGAAGAGAGTTAGCAACATAGCAAGGAGGATTGGGAGACAGCTGTAGGGAGAAGATTTTGGTAGTGGGGAGAGTATCCTGAAGATGAATTGGAGTGATTCCATTAAAAACTACAAGCTGCTGCTTGGAAGTTTCTATTCAGGTACTGCAGGGAGGTACTACATGCTCCCTCCACATTTCATAATGCTAGGAAACCCTACAAAGCCAAGATGAGCAAAGAGCAAAATATTGAATCCTTACTCAAGTCCTGTACATGTACACTGAACTTTGGGATACTTCCCATGAGATAAGCTAAGCAAGGAACTTAAATCCTGTAAAGCAGAGGGAGCTGATACCTCAAAAAGCCAGTTTTGCTCAGATAACTGCAGTTACCATTTTCATTAAATATTACATTACTACTTTATGCTGAAATTGGGTTACCAGCATTGTTCTCAGACTAAAGCCAAAACAGAGCACTGCACCAGCTACACGGAAGAGAATTAACTCTATCTCAGCCAAAACCAGGACTACTGCCTGGGAAAGGTAAGGCAGCCTGACCACCCCTCCTCCTCTGCTTTGCAACTACCTGCCCTTGAGCATCCCCACCTTCTGTTGGGGCTTCTGAGAACACACGACCACCTCAGCGGAGTGACCAGCCCCAGGACAGCAGGCCTGCTCCCCTGCCATGGCCCAAAGCTGGGCAGAGGGAGGCCAAGGAACACATCTCTGCCTTTCACTATCTCAGCTATTCAATGCTGGTGCACGCTCACACATCACGAGCTTTTCAGAGGCCATAAGCAGACCGTGGATCAGACCTTTCTCACGCACTGGGGATCAGCTGGCAGAGCAGGGGCATCCAGCAATGTCCGGCTGGAGCTAGAAGGGCTCTGGACTTGGAACCAATTCCAGGGCCAGCTGAGTTCCAGCTATGACTTGCCCTGCCACATGGACAGGGCATGTCACTCCAGTTTGCGTCAGAGACTAGATCTTTCCTTTGGGAGGCCTTCTAAAATGCCTTGAGGGATGTATTTTATCTGCCCCTTAGCTTTGTCTCTCTTGCCTTTACCTTCCTCACCATAAAGGGGAGAAATGCCAGTCAGTAACAGCAGCAGACCATTAGCAATGTCCTGATAACACGGGAGTTTTCCGTCAAGCATGCCGCTGTGACAGGGAGACTTCAGCTAAAGGTGCCCAGGCATGCACACAGCAACATACAGCAAAGGGCAAATGCACGTACAGCAACTCGTTATGCCAGACAAACATAAGTTAGCCTAAAAGTACTTTAACACTATATTTTCCAGGCACTAGTTTTTCTTCTATCAAGCCCCTCCCCCCCCCCCCCCCCCCCTTTTACCTTTACAAACTCTTGTGCTATGTGAGTCCATTTTGCTCAAGAGTTCTGGCCATTTTCAACTAGTTGTCTAATCTTGTGTCTTTAGCGAGCTTTGCGAACTCATACAGTTATATCCACATAGCAACACCTATGGTTTGTGAAAGCCAATACATTTATGTGTTTATCACAGGGTGAAGGAAAAACCCCTGGCAGGGAAGGGAAGTGCCGGGTGGGTGATACTGCTCCAATCTCCAGTCACTCTGAGCAATTCTTCAGAGGGTCCTTCTGAAAGACACTGAGGCAGCATTTACCTGATAGGGAAGGATCATGAGGTTTGATGTTTTTCACTCTTGGTAGGCAGGTTGGCATTGGGAGCTGGGAATTTCCTTCTCTGCTTTGGAGAAGGCACCAAGAGTCTTGTCAGGACTTGTCTGAGCTGCTCCTGAGCCTCTGCTCAGGCAGAGATGCCTCTTGGCAGAGCCGTGCTGCCCAGAGGGGTGTGCAGGGCAGAGCTGAGCACACAGCCCATGGGATGGGCTCTAGGAGCACTAAGAGGAAGCAGAGCTGGGCACAGAGCAGCAGCTCCTGGCACGGATAGATCCAGGCAGCAGAGACATGGGCAGGCAGTCGGGGGGGAAAAAGAGCAGCCGAGCCACGGGGAGGGTGTGTTCAGGCAGCTCTCTTGGTGTCTGGCACTGGAGTTGGCTGCTGGCCATGCTCTGCTTGGCAAGGAGCTGACTGTCCCTGTAGAAAGTGCAGGGCAGCTGAGAACTAGACTGTTGGACTCTGCAGCAATCTTGAGTAGGCACCAACCCACAGACAGTTGAGCCCTTTTAGAATCATAGAATAGAATCATAGAATAGTTAGGGTTGGAAAGAACCTCAAGACCATCTAGTTCCAACCCCCCTGCCATGGGCAGGGACACCTCACACTAAACCATCCCACCCAAGGCTTCGTCCAGCCTGGCCTTGAACACTGCCAGGGATGGAGCATTCACAACCTCCCTGGGTGACTCACCACCCTAACAAGAAAGAATTTCCTCCTTATATCCAATCTAAACTGCCCCTGTTTAAGTTTTAACCCGTTACCCCTTGTCCTGTCACTACAGTCCCTGATGAAGAGTCCCTCCCCAGCATCCCTATAGGCCCCCTTCAGATACTGGAAGGCTGCTCTGAGGTCTCCACGCAGCCTTCTCTTCTCCAGGCTGAAAAGCCCCAACATTCGCAGCCTCTCTTCATACGGGAGGTGCTCCAGTCCCCTGATCACCCTCATAGCCCACCTCTGGACTTGTTCCAACAGTTCCATGTCCTTCTTATATTGAGGACACCAGAACTGCACACAATACTCCAGGTGAGGTCTCACAAGAGCAGAGTAGAGGGGCAGGATCACCTCCTTCGACCTGCTGGTCACTCTCCTTTTGATGCAGGCTAAGGATACGGTTGGCTTTCTGGGCTGCGAGCGCTCACTGCTGGCTCACATTCATTTTCTCATCGACCAGCACCCCCAAGTCCTTCTCCGCAGGGCCGCTCTGAATCTGTTCTTTGCCCAGTCTGTAGCTGTGCCTGGGATTGCTCTGACCCAGGTGTAGGACCTTGCACTTGTCATGGTTGACCTTCATGAGGTTGGCATCAGCCCACCTCACAAGCGTGTCAAGGTCCCTCTGGACAGCATTCCTTCCCTCCAGCGTATCAACCAGACCACACAGCTCGGTGTCATCGGCAAACTTGCTGAGGGCGCACTCAATCCCACTGTCCATGTCAGCGATGAAGATGTTAAACAAGACCAGTCCCAACACCGATCCCTGAGGGACGCCACTTGTTACTGGTCTCCAGCCGGACATTGAGCCATTGATCACAACTCTTTCTGTGCAGCCACCCAGCCAGTTCTTTTTCCACCAAGTGGTGCATCCATCAAATCGATATCTCTCCCATTTAGAGACAAGGATGTCGTGTGGGACAGTGTCGAACGCTTTGCACAAGTCCAGGTAGATGACATCAGCTGCTCTACCCCTGTCCATCAGTTCCGTAGCCCCATCATAGAAGGCCACCAAATTGGTCAGGCAGGATTTCCTCCTAGTGAAGCCATGCTGGCTGTCACCAACCACCAACCATTTCTCATGTGCCTTAGCATGCCTTACAGGAGAATGTGCTCCAAGATTTTCCCAGGCACAGAGGTGAGACTGACTGGTCTGTAATTCCCCAGGTCATCCATTTTCCCCTTCTTGAAAATGGGGTTTATATTTCCCTTTTTCCAGTCATCGAGAACTTTACCTGTCTGCCATGATTTTTCAAATATGATGGACAGTGGCTTAGCAACTTCATTTGCCAGCTCCTTCAGGACCCGCGAATGGATTTCATCGGGTCCCATGGACTTGTGCATGTTCAGAGTTTTAGGACGGTCTCGAATCAGATTCTCTCCCACCGTGGGCCCAAGGCCTTCATTCTCACAGTCCCTGCATCTGCCTTCCAAGACTTGGGTGGTGCGGTCAGAGCCTCTGCCAGTGAAGACCGAGGCAAAGAAGTCATTCAGAACCTCAGCCTTCTCCAAATCCTGTGTAGCCAGTTCTCCCGAGAGCTTCCAGAGGGGGCCTACGTTGTCCCTAGTCTGTTTTTTATTCACTACGTACCTATAGAATCCCTTCCTGTTATCCTTAACATCCCTAGCGAATAACTGGGACTTAGCTTTCCCAACCTGGCCCCTAGCTTCCCAGACAACATCCCTGTATTCTTCCCAGGCTGCCTGTCCTTGCTTACACCTTTTATAAGCCTCTTTTTTCCTTTGAATTTTTCTCAGCCGCTCCTTATCCATACAAGGAGGTCTCCTGGCCCTCCTGCCGCACTTCCTTCTAGTTGGGATGCAGCACTCCTGAGCTTGTAGCAGCTGATCGTTGAATATCAACCAAGAGTCTTGTGCCCCCCTGCCCTCCAGGAACTTTACGAAGCAGGTTCTTGAAGAAGCCAAAGTCTGCTCTGTTGAAGTCCAGGGCAGTGAGCTTGCTACATGCTCTTCTCACTGTCCTGAGGATCTTGAATTCAACCATCTTGTGATCGATGCATCCAAGGCTGTCCTGGAGCGTCACATTTCCAACGAGCCCTTCCCTGTTGGTGAGCAGGAGGTCAAGCACGGCACCTCTCCTTGTCGGCTCTTCTATTACTTGCAGAATGAAGTTGTCTTCCACACAATCGAGGAGCCTCCTGGACAGCTTGTGCTGGGCTGTACCATCGCTCCAACAGATGTCAGGGTGGTTGAAGTCCCCCATGAGAATAAGGGCCTGTGAGTGTGAGGCTTTTCCTGTCTGTCTGTCTGTAGAGTGCTTCATCCGCAGGTTCCTCTTGATCAGGCAGTCTGTAACAGATCCCCACCGTAATGTCTCCCATAGCTGTTCTGCCCACAAACTCTCTGTAAACTGCTCACTTGTCCCCAGACAGAGTTCCACACTCTCCAGCCTACCCCTAACATAAAGGGCAACTCCCCCTCCCCGCCTGCCCGGCCTGTCTTTTCTAAAGAGCCTGTAACCCTCCATTCCAACACTCCAGTCATAGGAGCCATCCCACCATGTTTCTGTGATGCCTATTATATCATGCCCCCGTAGACGTGCACACATCTCTAATTCCTCTTGTTTGTTCCCCATGCTACAGGCGTTTGTATAGAGGCATCTGAGCCAAGCTCCAAATGAAGCCGGCTCATTGGCTGGAGCAGCTGGAGTATCTCTACATTGCTCCGAGCATTTATTATAGGTGCTGCCAACTGACTGGGTATGTTGAGATGGAATGATGCCCACGCCCCCCAACACATCTAGTTTAAAACATCCTTGACCAGTCTGGCAAGCCTCCTACCAAAACCACTCTTCCCCTTCTTTCAGAGCAGCTTCATCAGACCCCACATAGACCTGGCCTACAAACTTGGGTCCCGTGTTCAAGACACCCAAACCCCTGACTATGACACCACCCTTTTAACCATTTATTAACCCGGCCAATCCTCCTAGCTTTTTTAAGGTCCTCCCCTGTATCCTGGAGAACAGAGGAAAAGACAATCTGAGCTCCAGAGCCCCTAACCACCTCTCCCAGGGCTGTGTAGTCCTTCTTTATGTTCCCCAGGCTGCTACCATCTATATCACTAGCACTAGCACGTGTCTGTCCCACGCTGAGACTCTTCACAGTTGCCTGCAAAACATTCAAAATTTTATTTCTAAAATAAAATCACTTGTCAGACGTGACACTGGGAAAACAAACCAACCAACCAACCTCAGAGGCAATCATGATCAAGTCACACTGAGCCTCTCCTCTACAGCCCGAAAGGGTTCAGAGTCGTGTGTAAATTGAACTTCTGTATCTGACATCCCTCCCGTCCTAACCTGTCACTGCCTTTTTCTCCTATGACAGTGCCCCATGCCCAGAGGCAGCAGATGTCCAACAGCAGCTCCATCACCCAGTTCCTCCTCCTGCCATTCGCAGACACGCGGGAGCTACAGCTCTGGCACTTCTGGCTCTTCCTGGGCATCTCCCTGGCTGTGCTCCTGGCCAAAGGCCTCATCATCACCAGCACAGCCTGCGACCAGCAACTCCACACCCCCATGTACTTCTTCCTCCTCAGCCCCTCCCTCCTGGACCTGGGCTCCACCTCTACCATTGTCCCTAAATCCACGGCCAATTCCCTCCAGAACACCAGGGCCATCTTCTACCTGGGATGTGCTGCACAGGTCTTTCTGTTTGTTTTTTTTTTATTTCAGCAGAATTTTCTCTTCTCAGTGTCATGTCCTATGACCACTACGTGGCCATCTGCAAATCCCTGCCCTACAGCACCCTTCAGGGCAGCAGAGCTTGTGTCCACATAGCAGCAGCTGCATGGGGCAGTGGGTTTCTCTATGCTGTGCTGCAAACAGCCGATACGTTTTCTTTACTTTTCTGCGAAGGCAATGCTGTGGAGCAGCTCTTCTGTGAATTTTCCCAGATCCTCAAGCTCTCCTGCTCTCAGATCTCTGAAAAGCTGGGTTTCTTGTGGTTGGTACCTCTATAGCCTGTGGGTGTTTTGTTTTCGCTGTGGGGTACTATGTGCAGATCATCAGGGCCGTGCTGAGGATCCCCTCTGAGCAGGGATGCCACAAAGCCTTTTCCACGTGCCTCCCTCACCTGGCCATGGTCTCCCTCTTTGTCAGCACTGGCACATTTGCCTACTTGAAGCACCCCTCCAACTCCTCCCCATCCCTAGATCCAGTGGTGTCAGTGCTGTACTCGGTGGTGCCTCCAGCAGTGAACCTGCTGGAGTTCCTCATCTACAGCCTGAGGAACTAGGAGCTCAAGGATGTTCTGAGGATGCTGATAACTGGATGTTCTTCAGCAGCCATACACTGCCTGCTTTCCTCTGCAAAGGGCTCCAAGTGTAGGTCATGACAGGCCATGTCTGTCTTTCCTCCTTTACATCTGTTTTCCTTTCTCCACTTGTGATGTTGTCCTCTAAGACATGTCAATTTTCATCCCCTGCTACTTCAGTATCTGCCCATCTTGTGTGACCTGCAGACTTTGTGTCAATGGGGGTCTCTCACTGTACTTAAGGGAAATAAGTGATTCTGCAGCAACTTCTTCTCTGTGTGTTGTGGTTTAAGCCCAGTCGGTAACTCAGAACCATGCAGCTGCTAGCTCATTCCCTTTCCCACACTCCTGGAGCGATGGGGAGGAGAATTGAAGAAGTGTAAATCCCATCAGTTGAGGTAAGTACAGTCCAGTAACTAAAGTATAATATAACACTGCTACTACTACCACCACTAATAATAATAATGATAAGGGAAATAACAAGGGGAGATAATACAGAACTAAAAGGGGAAAAGGGAAAAAAAAAAAACAACAATAAACACAAGTGATGCACAATACAATTGCTCATCACCCGCCGACTGACACCCAGCCTAGCTTAATTTCCTCCAAGGTAGCTATACCAAAAGCCCATTGGTACCCTTCTGGGTCTTTGAAGTACCATCTCCTCAGACAGTCTATGCCAAGGATGCATAGAGCATCTGAACCCGTCACAATAGGGTGCTTTTGCCACTCCTTCCCAATTAGGCTGATTTCAGCCTCCAGTACAGTCAACTCTTGGGATCCTCCTGTCACTCCAGAGATACAAATGGGTTCCATCCCTTAATAGTTTGGTGGCATCAGGGTCCACTGTGCACTGGTATTTACTAAAGCCTTATACTACTGTGGGATTGATGTGCCAGGCCATCTGATCCACACATTCCAGCAAACTCAATTGTCCCACTCCTCTACCTGGCTGGAGGCAGGGCCCCTCTAATATTGACCATAAGATTATCCACTTATGTCTTGTAGAAAGGGATTAGTATTCCTTATCACAGGAGTTGGAGTAAAATCAGCTCTTCCACTCCATCTGGGAAGCTGCTCACCAAAGACTGGAGCAGCAACTTTCTTGGGAGGATCATCCTTGACCGTTGTTCTCCACACAGCCATTCCTCCTTCTGGGCCTTCTGGATACCTCCCCTGAGTTCATGTAGTGGGCATGACGTGCTGTGGGATGGAACAGCACAATACCACAATGGAATACCACAATACCATAGTTTGGGTCATGTCTCCTGTCTCTGCTTCCTCCTAGCTTCCCGTGCCCCTCCTCGCTGGCAGAGCATGAGACTGAGAAAGTCCTTGATCGGAGTAAACATTACTTAGCAAGAACTAAAAGCATCACTGTGTTATCATCAGCACTGCTCCCAGACTAAATTTGAAAACGCAGCACTGCACGAGCAGTGCACAAAAATGACTGCTACTGCAGAACCCAGGACACACTGAAATACAGTCGCTGATGCATCTGGGATTCTGCAGATGCCGCGGCATGTGCACCCACACACCGCCCCCCACGGCACACACACATGCACAAAGCCAGGGCAGATTGCCACGTCGGTGGCACTGTTGCAGACCTCTCCGCTTGTAGGTGATGCCCAGCACCGGCTTTGTCGTAGCTCTTCAGCTGTGGGACATTCACACTCTGTGAGCCATGCTGCAAGACAGCCGAGAGCTCTCTGATACCAGTCTCATTTATTCAGGCTGGTTTTGGTTGACACTGAAATATAGCAGCCTTTGCATCTGGGATTCTGCAGACGCCGCCACACCCCCCCACCCCCCCCCGCAAGCACCCCCGCGGCGTGCACACACACACAGAGACACACACACAGACACACAGACACACACACACACAGAGACACACACACACAGACACACAGACACACAGACACACACACACACAGACACACACACAGACACAGGCACAGAGACACACACACACACACAGAGACACACACACACACACAGACACACACACACACAGACACACACACACACAGACACACAGAGACACACAGACACACAGAGACACACAGAGACACACACACACAGACACACAGACACACACCACGCACAGACGCACACACACACACAGAGACAGACAGACAGACAGACAGACAGGCACGCACGCACGCACGCACGCACGCACGCACGCACGCACGCACGCACGCACGCACGCACGCACGCACGCACGCACGCACGCAGCCCTGTGCATACACTCCCCCACCCACTCCTCCGTGCTGCCACTCCGGACCCGCCGGCCGTTAGGGGGCAGCCCCTGTCCTCGGACAGCAGCACCGCCCCGGAGCAGCTGGGCGGTGGGGCGGGGTCCGCGGCCTCACGCTCTCCGCCTGCGCTCTCGCTCCCCCAGCCCAGCAAGGGAGTCTCCACCCGCGAGGAAAAGGGGCGTTGCTCTTGCCGGGGGGACAGTCCCGCGCTCAGTCCTGGCGGCAGCACGCAGGCAGGGAGGTGGGCGCGCACAGACGTGGGCTCTTTGTGCGAGGCTTTTTGTTGGTTTTTTTTTGAGGTGCTTTATTTTTTCTGGAGAAGGTGTAAGCCATGCCCCAGGACAGCCAAAAGTGCTCACCAAAGTAGAATGCACGTGCAGTTTCAAGTGCCAAAACAAGGGCGGATTACCGTGTTGGTGACACTGCTGTGGAGCTCACCGTGTGTGTGCGATGGCTAGCAATAGCTTACTGCCCTGGCAGCTTGCCTGTTTGCGTGGAGGCTGGAAGTCTGCAATCTGTGGGCTGTGCCCCAGGACAGCTGGAAGTCCTGCCTTCCAGCAGTAAGGAAATAGGAACATGGCGGGAGCGCATATGGGGGTGTTGTGTCAGATGAAATTCACACGAGACATCAAAGAGCTTTTCGGAAGATCTCACCTGTCCATCAGCTTTGGTCTCAGCTGCCCTGTGCTGGCTCTTTCAGCAGGAAGATGACTTCACCCAGACTGCTCCAACACGCAGCCCCTGGGGTGCAGGGACCCCGCTTGGAAGGACAACCCTAGGCTGGCTGCACAGCTGGCTGCACACCCCTGAAACCACCCCCAGGAGAAGGCAGCCATCACACACCCCCCTTTGATGGTGCAGTGGGGAATCTGATGATTCTCCAGGCCCGCTACTGGAAAACTAAAAGGGGGAGCTCACAAGCCCCTGGCAGCCCCAAGGAGCTGTCCCAAGGACTGTTGGTGACCCACATCCGCTGCTTGCAGTCTGCCCTGTAGCCACGTCAGCAGGTGCTCCTACCCATCCCCCCAGTGGACCTTCCTGCACACCCCGCTTTGGAGACAGATCTTCTACACCACTCTGATCTGACAAACCATTTATCACTCCTCCCTCATTCCTCTTTTTTATTTGTGTTCTTTTTCTTCTCTGGTTTCAGTTGAGGTTTTCTGGTTCTGCCATCTTCCCGTGAACCCGCACTCGATAAATGCAGGTGTAGGCTGGGTTTCCCCAGTTGCTCTTCACAGTAAGTTTGATGTGTGAAAAGGCTCTCTGTGTGTTCTGTGAAGAGAGTGACAAGAAAACTTGAGGCGTTAAGTGCGACAGTGCCATTGAGGTTCCTCCCCCTGCCTGCCCTGCTCCTGCTCCTGCTCCTGCTCCTGCTCCTGCTCAGGAACAGGCTTCCAAAAGTGGGTAGGAGTGGCTGTAGGCATCTGAGGCTCACTGCTGGTACCGGGGCTCCTGCAGAGACTGAAGGCATGGGAAGGGAGAAGGCACCCTCTGCAACCTGGCCTGCTGCGGACTGTGCCTCCCTTCCCTTTTCCCCTTTCCCTCGGCAGCTTGCTCTGTGCTGACAGAGAGGCTGGGGAGGTCCTCCTATGCGTGAGACGGTGTGAAACCCCATTAAGCTCCCGCTATGCTCTCTGCCTGCTTTCCTCCTGGCAGATGTGAGGGCATCAGGAGAAAAGGGACGTGTTGTGCTGGGAGGAAAGAACACTGTCCAGCCTGTCAGCAGGCCACAGGGTGGAGGGACAATGCTGCCCAGCAGCTTTCCCCACCAGGTATCCCTGTTTCTCTTGGCACGAAGATGTTGCTTTGGTGGAGAGGCCATGTGCGCAGCTGGCTATGCCGAAGGCAGCAGCTGCAGCCAGGGGTCTCTCAGGACTTAAGCTCCCACAGGAACAACCCTGCCCTTGCAAAACCGTTGCTGCTACCACCACCGCATGCTGCTCAGTCCTCCCAACTCCACCAGGCCTCGTCGGCAGTGGTCTGGGCCCCTGTGCCAGGGGAGGGAGCATTCACGCTCTTCCTGCCACGGCCTTGCGGGCACTCCTGGTTTTCTCCTGGCCATCTTGCCCTCGTGCACGGACCGTACCTTCAGAAGGAAGGTTTGAAGGGCCTCTTTTGCCACGTTGTACGTGAACATCCCAAGGAGAGTTTCCTCTTCTCTGTCTGCATGCACTCCCTCGAGGGAAAAGCACAAGGAGGAAGGAGAGAAGCTCAGACTTGTCCCAACAAAGAGGATGTTTGTGTGTGCCGGATCAGCACATACTGCACGGACTGTTATCTACTCAGCCTCTCCCAGGGCTCTAGCAGTAGTTGAGCACTGTCTCCACCTTGTGTTTTATTCAAGAACTCTGAGGTGCTCTCACCAGAATGAGTCTTGAGAGGGATGGACCCTGTAGAGCCCCTGAAGTATCCTGCAAATGCACTGCAGGGCTTAGGAGAAAGCAGGACACGAACCTCCAAGGAGGCACAAAGCAAGCAAGTTCCAGTCACACTTTCCCCCAGGGCCACATGCCAGCCAGAAGCACCCAGCAGAGACTTACAAAGACAGCGATGTCTCGGGGGGCACTGGTGACGGTCCCAGATGGAGAGACCTCTTTGTAGATGTGCTGCACACTGACAGCAGTCAGACGGGCTGCTGCTGGCAACCTGATGACCACCTGGCCCTGCTGCCCTTGTAAAGGCCAGCAGTTTCCTGGGGAAATATCCGGCTGCAATCAGAATGTGAGAGCAATGAAACGTGAGCCCATGTTCGGTTCAACACAGCTGCTCATGTAGCCTGAAGCACAGGTGCTGGTGTGTCTGTGGGGTCTATTCCAGCTTGAAAATGAGGCACGTGTGAGGAAATAGACAAAAGCAGCAGCCTCTCAGTATTATGGAAAGAGGGGAATACCTGTTACTAAGCCACCCTAGTCAGGGCCTTACAGATACACCTCTCTGCCCAGTGGCTCTGCAGAGGACCCCCTGCCTCACACCCTGAAAAGGAACTGTTAGGGGTGAGCATGGAACTGAGGTCACCAGGGAGAAAGTCATTCACCCAGCTGTGACTGAGGACTGTGGGCAAGATGCAGCAGTTGAGCTCTGTTCCCCTCCTGAGGGGAGCCACTGCTTTCTGTCAAGCCCAGCCCTGAGTTCAAGCTTTGGTTTCAGGCAACAGATCAGCACTGTGGGCTTGAGCATTACCACTGGACTGAGAGGACAACCCCTAAGGTCAGTCCCCAGCTTCGCAGGAAGGAAACGTGCACTGGTGATTTCTGCTACAATACCTCCAAAATCGTATCAGGAGGGTTGGGAGTGTGGAAGAACCATAAAACCCTGCAGACCCAATTCTCTTTGCAGGCATAAGTCTTCGAAGTTCTCTGCATGTCAATGGTGGCACCTGTAAGGAAGGGAGAGCAGGTGACTGCAAGAGGCCACGGACTAGGAGGACCCTGTGATCTGACCCTCTTTCTGATGCTGCTGGACAGCTCCAGCTGTCAGTCTCTCAGTCCTCTCTCTCCTCATCTCCATGCTGGTAGGGGTGCCTAGCTGCGCAGGACGACAGCACCCATATGCCTGGTGTCTGCTCCTCTCAGCGCCACAAGTAGAAGGTCTGAGGGTGCTGATGAATGACAGCAGACCAAAGCTGAGGGCTTGCTGTGTGGGCAATAAAGGATGACCCATCCGTTCCCTTTCCAAATGCATTGATGAGGAAGGGAGCCCCTCCATCAGCCCTGGAATGTGTGTGGGGCAGTGCCAGAGGCACCTGCGCAGAGGCGGGACCAGGAGGGAATCCAAGAGAGCCACTGCCACAGACTTGCTCTCGGACCTCAGGAAGCTTCCCGGCTTTCAGCTCCCCTGCTTTGGAGAGCAGCACCTGGAGGACATCCTCCTTTGGGGAGTGCTACAGACAAGTGCGTGGCAAGGAGAATGGGCTGCTGTGTCCATACCAGAACTTTTCAGGGCCCAGTCAGATCTTCCCATGTAGATTTCCGAAGCCAGCTCCAGCGCTGCGTGGTTCACCTCCTGCCTCTCCTGGGAAAGATACAAACAAGCACATCAGCAGGCAGTTCAGCATGGCTACCAGCACCCAGAAAGGCAAAGGGTCAGTGTCAGAAACACAAGGCAAGCCTTGTCCAGTAAGCTGAGAGACTGCGGCTGATGTGAGCCACGAGCACAGTATCTGTGGCCACGACCATGGGGTCCTCAGTCCCTTGTTCCCACCTTCCATGCTCAGGCCATGTCCACGATGGCTGGCTATGGGAGTGGGTCTGGGTCTCACTGCTGCTCAGGGCCCAGCCAGAGCAGCCACAGGTGCCCGTGCCAAGGGAAGGATGTTGGAAGACCCCCACTGCCTGAAGCACCAGTTAACCTGGGCCCAGAGAAGGGCCTGGGCAGTGCCAAAGCTCACCCAGCAATCCCCTGGCAAAGGCTGGCTTGCTGCGGTCAGCAGGCTGAGCCCACTACTAATCCCCAGTAGTGCTTCCTCAGGGCTTCTGCCCAGCCAAGCCTTCTTCTCCAAAATGCAGGGTTACCTTCTTCAAACTGCTTATCTCCGCCACCAGCTGAGCCACCTCCTCCAGCAGAAGCTGCAACGTTTGGGTTTGCTCTGTCAAAAGGGTGTGCAAGTTCCTGCAGGAACAGGAAAGCAGATGTTGTCAGAGAGCAGCCCATTCCCTTGGGAGTGTCTGAGCTCAGCAAGGAGCAGAGACATAGGGTCTTTCTGCTTTGTAAATGCTTTCCTTCCTCCCCAGGCTGAAAGAAAGGCAATGGCCAGAGGGAAGTACGGGAGCCGTGGCTGTTAGAAAAATGGGTGCAGGTAGCACAAGGTTGTCCTGGGTTCGGCTGTAGCAGTCATTTTTCCCCTTCTTAGTAGCTGGTGCAGCGCTGTGGTTTTGACTTTCAGCCTGGGAACAGCACTGATAACACCGATGTTTTCAGTTGCTGCTCAGTAATGTTTACTCTGACCAACGACTTTCTGAGTCTCATGCTTTGCCAGGGAGGAGGGGAAGCCGGAAGGAAGCAGAGACAGGACACCTGACTCAAACTAGCCAAAGGCGTATTCCATACCACAGCACGTCATGCCGAGTATAGAAACGGGGCAGTTACCCGGAAGGGCTAGATCACTGCTCTGGTCAGGCTGGGTACCAGGTCGGCGGATGGTGAGCGGTTGTATTCTCTTCCCTTGTTATTCCCTTTATCATTATCATTACTGCTGGTAGCAGCAGTGGTTTGTGTTATACCTTAGTTACTGGACTGTTCTTATCTCAACCCATGGGAGTTACATTCTTTCGATTCTTCTCCCCATCCCTCAGGGAGCGGGTGGAGAGAGAAGAGGGGGATTGAGCCAGCGGCTGCGTGAGCGAGCTGCTGCGTGGTTCTGAGTTACCGGCTGGGCTTAAACCATGACAGGTTGGCTGATGCTTCTGCACAGATCCAATTCCAGCTCAGGAAACATCTCTTACCTCAGCATCTTTGTTTCTGCTGCGGATGCCCATGTCAGATCCTGAAAGGGAAAAATGCTCTGTTAAGAGTATCCACCACCAGAGCTGCTGGGGCTTCCCAGGAGAGGCTTCCCTGGGAAGCCCCGGCAAGAGCTACTGCTTCTTTGGGGCACTCCGCGTGGACACAGAAAAGCCCGTGATTTAGCCAGCCACTGTCAGCAATGCTCCCTTGCAGGAGCTGCCTGTCCCAAAGGGTCACCAACCTCTCTCTGTGCCTTTGCCCGCATTGTCCACACTGGCAGTGAGGTCCCGCAGTAAACACCAGCTGCAATTCACACCACCAAGAGACAGTTACTTGATCTGGGTTGCTAGTGATCCCTGCAGTGCCGTGGTCTCCTCCTGGTTGCCTTGTGGATGGGGCAGCAAGTAAGCTGAGGAGGTGGAGAACTTGGCGTGCAGAGAGACGATGTGCCTCTGAGCGGAAGCCATCACCACAGGCTTCAGGGCATCGTGTAGCCATGAGCTTCAGGTGTGCTCGGCGACCCAGAGCTCTTCCCCGTATCCCCTTACTGCTTCTGTGAGCCCCGAGACGAGGCTGCATCAGCCAGGAGAGGTATCAGGAAGGGGTATCAGTCACCCTGCACAGCCCCTCTGGGTATCCCCCAGTTCAGGCTTGGAAATACGTACTCCCTTCTCTCGCAGGCTTGCAGACTAAGCAAGCCCTTTGGTCCTGTGGCCAGTGGAGCAGCATGGCTGGGAGGCTACCAGTCTTACTGGTAGTTGAAAAGCAAGTCCTCGCCAAGGACGCACTCCAGAAGCACTTGGACCATGCAGGGTTCCACACATATGGGCCAAAAAGAGAAGCTGGCATCCAGCACAACCAGGCTGTTAACTCTCAAATGTTTGCTCACGCAAACTCACCAAGAACCACCGGAAGCAAGAAGACAATGAATTTCAAGCACCTCTTCTTGTGCACAGCCATCTTTTGCCTGAAAAAGGAGGGTGTCCTATGTCTGTCAATGAGCCAGGTTTTGAGCAAACCAGCTGGATTACCACTTCCAGGCAGGAAAGCCACTGTTTTGGAAGCCTGCTGCTGACACACAGCTGCCAGGCAAGCACCCAGGAGGAGCACTTTCTGTCCACACCTTTCAAAACTGCCAGCAGCTCTTCCCCAAAAGAAGAACTACTCCCAGAAACTAGGGGCTGAGCAAATCAAGACTTCCGGCTCTGCACCCCTGGGTCTGGCTACACAGCAGTTTGTCCTACCATGACCAAAGTCTGGGCCTCTGGCGACTGTGTGGCAGTGAGACTGCCCAGGGGCTTTACTCTTGGCTCTCCCTGAGAATGGCCACAACATGAGCTGTGCTCCTGGGAGTGGGAAGCTGGCTGAGGAACACGCCTTGCTCTCCCCTTTGCTTGCACTGGCCCTCAGACATCTTTCTCCCCGTGTCCAACACAGAAACTCTTGGTACATATTCCTTTCCCCATCTTTGCTTTATAGCAAAGATGCAGCCTTCAGTGCAGGATGAGGAGGAAGTTGGCAACAGCAGCAGCAGTCCCCACTGCTCGAAGCACAGCTGGCAACACAGCCCAATTCTCACCCCCTCCCTCCCTGCACCCTGACCCCTGCAGCATGAGGCTACCGCCTCCCCAGAAGCCCAACGGCAGAAACGGGTAGTACATACACAGTGAAGATACACACGATCAGCAGGTATCTCCACAGGGATGCAAGGGTACCTGCCGGATGGCAAACAAGGCTGAAGACCGTCCCTAGGCAAAGAAACCAGAGAAACGTTAGGCCTCTCTCTTGAGGTCTCTTTTCCAGGATACTCAGCCAAGAGCGTTTTGGCTCTCTGCAGGGAGGCAAGCACCGAGTCCTAGGCACCACCTCTCTGGGGTGAAGAGCAGGGCAGCCTGCATTTCTCCAGCCACTTGTGACATTTTGCCAGACTTCTGGCACAGTGCAGCTCTCTGAGTCCACCCCAAGTACTTCGCAGCAAGAACCAGTGCTGAGCTTACTTGCAAGTGCTGTGGCCTTGTTATGACACTTTGGTGGCCCTGGAGCGGATGAGCTGCGAGTGGACTGAGAAAAGTGTTTCACCAGCTCCACCTCTGTGAAAAGGCTCCTGTGGGAGAAAAAAAAAAAAAAAAAAGATGCCAATTGCTCGCAGTGCTCACGCTGTGAGGGCCAAGGCCCTTGCCAGATCTAAGTCTGTGGAAGCCTCCCAAGAGATGTTCCAGCTGCAGCAAGAGAGGACAGCACGGCTGGGCTGCTTCCAGGGGACACCTCTCTCTTTCCCCCAGCCTTTGCTTTACAGGCCTGCAGTGGAGGAAGAGGAAAAAGCTGGTGGCAGCAGCAGCAGTCTCCACCACTGGAAGCACACCCTGATAATACATCTAAAACCGCTCCTACAATGCTCAATTGTTTAAGTGCCTTGAGGCTTGCAAACTCAGCTAAAAGTAGCCCATCCATACCATGGAAACATGTTATAATATGTACATGTGGTTCACAGATAAGCAGCTCTTGCAGGCAATCAAGAAGGACATCTGACACTGTGGTGTGGAGGATTGCTACAGTGAGAAAAAGATGAAGTATCACATCTTCATCATCCTCCGTGTGACCTGTGAATAACCCGAGGAAGGGAAGAGAGAAGAAGTAACGACCCCTAGGACCACCCGAGAGTTACCATGTATGCTCTAATAGGTAGTAACCTATGTCAGTTAATTCTGGGAAGAAATTATGCATAAGATTCCTGGGAATTATAAACGTATATGTATGAGATGAATTCTCATAAGCAAGAAACCTGTGAGAATCGACATGCATGCTTGGTGGAGCAATTCCCCCATGCATCGGGTGCCATAATATGTAATGCCTGCTTCTTAATGCTACATTTGATGAGAAACTGAACATGAGCCGGCAGCGTGTGCTCACAGCCCAGAGAGCCAACCGTATCCTTAGCCTGCATCAAAAGGAGAGTGACCAGCAGGTCGAAGGAGGTGATCTTGCCCCACTGCTCTTGTGAGACCTCACTTGGAGTATTGTGTGCAGTTCTGGTGTCCTCAACATAAAAAGGACATGGAACTGTTGGAACAAGTCCAGAGGAGGGCCGCAAGGATGATAAGGGCGCTTGATCACCTTCCGTATGAAGAGAGGCTGTGAAAGTTGGGGCTGTTCAGCCTGGAGAAGAGAAGGCTGCGTGGAGACCTCATAGCAGCCTTCCAGTACCTAAAGGGGGCCTCTAAGGATGCTGGGGAGGGACTCCTCATTAGGGACTGTAGTGACAGGACAAGGGGTAACAGGTTAAAACTTAAAGAGGGGAAGTTTAGGTTATATGTAAGGAAGAAGTTCTTTACTGTGAGGTTGGTGAGACACTGGAATGGGTTGCCCAAGGAAGTTGTGAATGCTCCGTCCCTGGCAATGTCCGAGGCCAGGCTGAATGGAGTCTTGGGTGACGTGGTTTAGTGCAGGATGTCCCTGCCCATGGCAGGGGGGCTGGAACTAGATGATCTTAAGGTCCTTTCCAACCCTAACTATTCTATTATTCTATGGTTGGTGTTAAGGAGTCTTATTCTACCAACTTTCGGTGACACCACAGCGCAGCCTGATTCTCTTCCCCTCCCTGCGTGTTCCCTGCCCCAACATGCCTCTCAGCAGCTCCTCTCAGTGGCTGTTCGCACAGGGGGCACGGACTGCTGCCCCCAAACACTATCCCCCACCTCTTTCCTGGTGCTGACCTCTCCTCCCCATGCAGCCTCCCTCTGTCAGTCAGTCAGGTCCCAGGAGACCAACCTGAGGTGCCAGCGTCTGGGACCCCCCTCTCCCGGGCAAAGCTGGGCTCCAACCCTCACAGCGTAAGGAAGCCCCTGCTGCACACTGCCTTTTGGCTGGGAGAGCAAGCCATGCCTTCAGCCAAGGCTCACCAGAAAGGGGCTTGGCAATGCACAGGGCTCTTGTGCAGAAGCATCTGTCAGCTTCCCCATGCTGATCCATAACCTTCTGGCTGTATTAGGCCATATCCCAGCTACCATCCTAACCCGATGCCCCATGCAGGAGCAGCCGACTTCGTACCTACTCGCCTGGCAGTGGCTCTGCCCTGCAGCCTCTCCTGCTGACTGTTGGTCAGTCTTGCTCTCAAAGGAGACATTTAAGCTCCCTTGGCCTCTTTTCTGTGGTGCCTTTCTCCTTGACATCTCTGGGCAAAGGCAGCCTCCCTGCTCAGCTCTTCCACCTAAGCCTCAGCACTCTGGGCTCCTCAGGCAAAACCAGCTCCAGCAGCAGCTCCGCACTGCCCTTCCACAGGAGTGTCCCTGCCCGGGGCGACAGTCCCGTGCAGCTGTGGGCTCCTCCCCTGCCCCACAAGGCTATATGGCTGCCCAGTTCTGACTCCAGAGTGGCGGCTCTGACGTCACAGTGGGGCTGAGCAGGGCTCCCTCTGGGCTCGCCTGGGGCAACATGGGAGTTGCCTCCCCTTAGGAATAATAAAAAACACTCCCCAGGGGCTGGTCTCTTGCCTTCAGCTGCAGTGCGAAGGGGTGTGCATGGCTGAGGATGACTGGCTGTCTTCATTCCATGTCCGTGCCTCAGCCAAAACCCTGCAAGGTGAGGACGAAGGGAGAGGACAGTGTGAGCAAGGCACAGAACTCTGACTGCATCATGTCACTTGACTGGAGCTAAACACTGGCCTGTGAATGCAGCACAGCCCTTCCCTACATGCTCTCTCCCAGGACTGCGTGTCTGGCAGGAACAGGGGTTTCCCCAAGGACACAGCCCACCTCAACACTCCTTTTTGCAGTGCACACAGGTGGCTTCTCTGAAGGGTGTAGCCAGAAACGCAGATCCTTTGCATGACCTTTGCCATGGGTTAAATACCACAGACAAGTCCCCCGGAACACCAGCAGTTAAGGAGAGAGAATCACAAATTACAGTCTGAAAGAATCTTAGAAGTCAGGGACCTCTCTGAATAGGAACCTGGAGATGTTACGGAATGTGCTCTGGTGACCAAGCTTGTGCTCACTGCTGGGGAGACCCACAGAGAAAAGGCTGAGTGGGAGGAGGGCTCAGGACTCACCCTGCTCCCCTGGGACAAGCCCTGTCTCAAAAGGTCTCCCAGAGCTGCCCTGGGACAGGATCTTCCCTCAACCCTCAGGTGTCATGCAGCATGCAGGAGCACACAGAGAGGGGATGTCCCTGTCTTGGACAGGAAGAACTGGTGAGACGAAGCTCCTCTCTTGGGCCCAGGACCTTGCTGCTCTCCCCGCAGACCCCAGCCCAGGGGGTGAGCCATGGGTGGGGGAGTAAGGGGGAAAAACCTGGCAGATGTGCCCCATGGAGGGGACTCACCGAACACGGGCAACTGAACCTTTCCTGCTTCTTCCGTGCTGAGCTGTAAGCGATCTCCTCATACACGGCCTCAGGGAAGGGCTCCCAAGCTCTCCCAGAGCTTCTGGACAGTGGCAGAACTGTCCCAGAACAGGCAGAGAGGGGACAGGAACCCACTCTGCTCCCCCGGCTTTGGTCCTTTGGGCATTGCCTTAGCAGAGGGAAGTGACAAAGTCCCACAGTGTGCAGCCAAGAACTGGGAAACCCTCTGGCGCAAGCAGCTGCTGCCACTGTGGACACCAGCTGTGCTGCCCGGGAGGGTCCCATCATGCAGGGGTTGGCAGATGGACACATAGTGGTTGTAGGGCATGATGGTGAGAAGATAAAACTCGTCTGTGTTTGAGGAGAGAAAGAAAAAGACCTGGGCAGCGCATCCCAGGAAGAAGGTGGCCCTGGTGTTCCAGAGGGAACTGGCAATCGGTTTAGTGACAGTGGTGGACATGGAGCACAGGTCCAGCAGGGGCAGGTCGAGGAGGAAGAAGTACATGGGGTGTGGAGGCGCTGGTTGCAGGCTGTGGTGGGGATGATGAGTTCATTGCCCAGGAGCACAGCCAGGTAGATGCCGAGGAAGAGTCAGACCTGCAAGAGCTGCAGCTCCCACGTGTCTGCAAATGGCAGGAGGAGGAAGTGGGTTACAGAGCTGCCACTGGACATCTGCTTCATCTTGTTATGGGGGGCTTTCCAAAAGGGAAAAGACAGTGACAATTTAGGGGAGAATTCTCTGAGTGAAACCTAATGCGTTTCTCACAGAACACCCTGGAAATGCCTCTTCTCTGGTTTCAGGAAGACCTTTGGCAGGTGCCTTCCATGAGCTCTGGTTGGTGCAGGCTGAGGGTGTCACTGGAAGGAGGGGGCTCTGCTGGGGGCTCTGGTAGAGCCAGTCCTGCCTTCCAGCAGTAAGGAAATAGGAACATGGCGGGAGCGCATATGGGGGTGTTGTGTCAGATGAAATTCACACGAGACATCAAAGAGCTTTTCGGAAGATCTCACCTGTCCATCAGCTTTGGTCTCAGCTGCCCTGTGCTGGCTCTTTCAGCAGGAAGATGACTTCACCCAGACTGCTCCAACACGCAGCCCCTGGGGTGCAGGGACCCCGCTTGGAAGGACAACCCTGGGCACCCCTGGCTGCACAGCTGGCTGCACATCCCTGAAACCACCCCCAGGAGAAGGCAGCCATCACACACACCCCCCTTTGATGGTGCAGTGGGGAATCTGATGCTTCTCCAGGCCCGCTACTGGGAAACTAAAAGGGGGAGCTCACAAGCCCCTGGCAGCCCCAAGGAGCTGTCCCAAGGACTGTTGGTGACCCACATCCGCTGCTTGCAGTCTGCCCTGTAGCCACGTCAGCAGGTGCTCCTACCCATCCCCCCAGTGGACCTTCCTGCACACCCCGCTTTGGAGACAGATCTTCTACACCACTCTGATCTGACAAACCATTTATCACTCCTCCCCCATTCCTCTTTTTTATTTGTGTTCTTTTTCTTCTCTGGTTTCAGTTGAGGTTTTCTGGTTCTGCCATCTTCCCGTGAACCCGCACTCGATAAATGCAGGTGTAGGCTGGGTTTCCCCAGTTGCTCTTCACAGTAAGTTTGATGTGTGAAAAGGCTCTCTGTGTGTTCTGTGAAGAGAGTGACAAGAAAACTTGAGGCGTTAAGTGCGACAGTGCCATTGAGGTTCCTCCCCCTGCCTGCCCTGCTCCTGCTCCTGCTCCTGCTCCTGCTCCTGCTCCTGCTCAGGAACAGGCTTCCAAAAGTGGGTAGGAGTGGCTGTAGGCATCTGAGGCTCACTGCTGGTACCGGGGCTCCTGCAGAGACTGAAGGCATGGGAAGGGAGAAGGCACCCTCTGCAACCTGGCCTGCTGCGGACTGTGCCTCCCTTCCCTTTTCCCCTTTCCCTCGGCAGCTTGCTCTGTGCTGACAGAGAGGCTGGGGAGGTCCTCCTATGCGTGAGACGGTGTGAAACCCCATTAAGCTCCCGCTATGCTCTCTGCCTGCTTTCCTCCTGGCAGATGTGAGGGCATCAGGAGAAAAGGGACGTGTTGTGCTGGGAGGAAAGAACACTGTCCAGCCTGTCAGCAGGCCACAGGGTGGAGGGACAATGCTGCCCAGCAGCTTTCCCCACCAGGTATCCCTGTTTCTCTTGGCACGAAGATGTTGCTTTGGTGGAGAGGCCATGTGCGCAGCTGGCTATGCCAAAGGCAGCAGCTGCAGCCAGGGGTCTCTCAGGACTTAAGCTCCCACAGGAACAACTCTGCCCTTGCAAAACCGTTGCTGCTACCACCACCGCATGCTGCTCAGTCCTCCCAACTCCACCAGGCCTCGTCGGCAGTGGTCTGGGCCCCTGTGCCAGGAGAGGGAGCATTCACGCTCTTCCTGCCACGGCCTTGCGGGCACTCCTGGTTTTCTCCTGGCCATCTTGCCCTCGTGCACGGACCGTACCTTCAGAAGGAAGGTTTGAAGGGCCTCTTTTGCCACGTTGTACGTGAACATCCCAAGGAGAGTTTCCTCTTCTCTGTCTGCATGCACTCCCTCGAGGGAAAAGCACAAGGAGGAAGGAGAGAAGCTCAGACTTGTCCCAACAAAGAGGATGTTTGTGTGTGCCGGATCAGCACATACTGCACGGACTGTTATCTACTCAGCCTCTCCCAGGGCTCTAGCAGTAGTTGAGCACTGTCTCCACCTTGTGTTTTATTCAAGAACTCTGAGGTGCTCTCACCAGAATGAGTCTTGAGAGGGATGGACCCTGTAGAGCCCCTGAAGTATCCTGCAAATGCACTGCAGGGCTTAGGAGAAAGCAGGACACGAACCTCCAAGGAGGCACAAAGCAAGCAAGTTCCAGTCACACTTTCCCCCAGGGCCACATGCCAGCCAGAAGCACCCAGCAGAGACTTACAAAGACAGCGATGTCTCGGGGGGCACTGGTGACGGTCCCAGATGGAGAGACCTCTTTGTAGATGTGCTGCACACTGACAGCAGTCAGACGGGCTGCTGCTGGCAACCTGATGACCACCTGGCCCTGCTGCCCTTGTAAAGGCCAGCAGTTTCCTGGGGAAATATCCGGCTGCAATTAGAATGTGAGAGCAATGAAACGTGAGCCCATGTTCGGTTCAACACAGCTGCTCATGTAGCCTGAAGCACAGGTGCTGGTGTGTCTGTGGGGTCTATTCCAGCTTGAAAATGAGGCACGTGTGAGGAAATAGACAAAAGCAGCAGCCTCTCAGTATTATGGAAAGAGGGGAATACCTGTTACTAAGCCACCCTAGTCAGGGCCTTACAGATACACCTCTCTGCCCAGTGGCTCTGCAGAGGACCCCCTGCCTCACACCCTGAAAAGGAACTGTTAGGGGTGAGCATGGAACTGAGGTCACCAGGGAGAAAGTCACTCACCCAGCTGTGACTGAGGACTGTGGGCAAGATGCAGCAGTTGAGCTCTGTTCCCCTCCTGAGGGGGGCCACTGCTTTCTGTCAAGCCCAGCCCTGAGTTCAAGCTTTGGTTTCAGGCAACAGATCAGCACTGTGGGCTTGAGCATTACCACTGGACTGAGAGGACAACCCCTAAGGTCAGTCCCCAGCTTCGCAGGAAGGAAACGTGCACTGGTGATTTCTGCTACAATACCTCCAAAATCGTATCAGGAGGGTTGGGAGTGTGGAAGAACCATAAAACCCTGCAGACCCAATTCTCTTTGCAGGCATAAGTCTTCGAAGTTCTCTGCATGTCAATGGTGGCACCTGTAAGGAAGGGAGAGCAGGTGACTGCAAGAGGCCACGGACTAGGAGGACCCTGTGATCTGACCCTCTTTCTGATGCTGCTGGACAGCTCCAGCTGTCAGTCTCTCAGTCCTCTCTCTCCTCATCTCCATGCTGGTAGGGGTGCCTAGCTGCACAGGACGACAGCACCCATATGCCTGGTGTCTGCTCCTCTCAGCACCACAAGTAGAAGGTCTGAGGGTGCTGATGAATGACAGCAGACCAAAGCTGAGGGGCTTGCTGTGTGGGCAATAAAGGATGACCCATCCGTTCCCTTTCCAAATGCATTGATGAGGAAGGGAGCCCCTCCATCAGCCCTGGAATGTGTGTGGGGCAGTGCCAGAGGCACCTGCGCAGAGGCGGGACCAGGAGGGAATCCAAGAGAGCCACTGCCACAGACTTGCTCTCGGACCTCAGGAAGCTTCCCGGCTTTCAGCTCCCCTGCTTTGGAGAGCAGCACCTGGAGGACATCCTCCTTTGGGGAGTGCTACAGACAAGTGCGTGGCAAGGAGAATGGGCTGCTGTGTCCATACCAGAACTTTTCAGGGCCCAGTCAGATCTTCCCATGTAGATTTCCGAAGCCAGCTCCAGCGCTGCCTGGTTCACCTCCTGCCTCTCCTGGGAAAGATACAAACAAGCACATCAGCAGGCAGTTCAGCATGGCTACCAGCACCCAGAAAGGCAAAGGGTCAGTGTCAGAAACACAAGGCAAGCCTTGTCCAGTAAGCTGAGAGACTGCGGCTGATGTGAGCCACGAGCACAGTATCTGTGGCCACGACCATGGGGTCCTCAGTCCCTTGTTCCCACCTTCCATGCTCAGGCCATGTCCACGATGGCTGGCTATGGGAGTGGGTCTGGGTCTCACTGCTGCTCAGGGCCCAGCCAGAGCAGCCACAGGTGCCCGTGCCAAGGGAAGGATGTTGGAAGACCCCCACTGCCTGAAGCACCAGTTAACCTGGGCCCAGAGAAGGGCCTGGGCAGTGCCAAAGCTCACCCAGCAATCCCCTGGCAAAGGCTGGCTTGCTGCGGTCAGCAGGCTGAGCCCACTACTAATCCCCAGTAGTGCTTCCTCAGGGCTTCTGCCCAGCCAAGCCTTCTTCTCCAAAATGCAGGGTTACCTTCTTCAAACTGCTTATCTCCGCCACCAGCTGAGCCACCTCCTCCAGCAGAAGCTGCAACGTTTGGGTTTGCTCTGTCAAAAGGGTGTGCAAGTTCCTGCAGGAACAGGAAAGCAGATGTTGTCAGAGAACAGCCCATTCCCTTGGGAGTGTCTGAGCTCAGCAAGGAGCAGAGACATAGGGTCTTTCTGCTTTGTAAATGCTTTCCTTCCTCCCCAGGCTGAAAGAAAGGCAATGGCCAGAGGGAAGTACGGGAGCCGTGGCTGTTAGAAAAATGGGTGCAGGTAGCACAAGGTTGTCCTGGGTTCGGCTGTAGCAGTCATTTTTCTCCTTCTTAGTAGCTGGTGCAGCGCTGTGGTTTTGACTTTCAGCCTGGGAACAGCACTGATAACACCGATGTTTTCAGTTGCTGCTCAGTAATGTTTACTCTGACCAACGACTTTCTGAGTCTCATGCTTTGCCAGGGAGGAGGGGAAGCCGGAAGGAAGCAGAGACAGGACACCTGACTCAAACTAGCCAAAGGCGTATTCCATACCACAGCACGTCATGCCGAGTATAGAAACGGGGCAGTTACCCGGAAGGGCTAGATCACTGCTCTGGTCAGGCTGGGTACCAGGTCGGCGGATGGTGAGCGGTTGTATTCTCTTCCCTTGTTATTCCCTTTATCATTATCATTACTGCTGGTAGCAGCAGTGGTTTGTGTTATACCTTAGTTACTGGACTGTTCTTATCTCAACCCATGGGAGTTACATTCTTTCGATTCTTCTCCCCATCCCTCAGGGAGCGGGTGGAGAGAGAAGAGGGGGATTGAGCCAGCGGCTGCGTGAGCGAGCTGCTGCGTGGTTCTGAGTTACCGGCTGGGCTTAAACCATGACAGGTTGGCTGATGCTTCTGCACAGATCCAATTCCAGCTCAGGAAACATCTCTTACCTCAGCATCTTTGTTTCTGCTGCGGATGCCCATGTCAGATCCTGAAAGGGAAAAATGCTCTGTTAAGAGTATCCACCACCAGAGCTGCTGGGGCTTCCCAGGAGAGGCTTCCCTGGGAAGCCCCGGCAAGAGCTACTGCTTCTTTGGGGCACTCCGCGTGGACACAGAAAAGCCCGTGATTTAGCCAGCCACTGTCAGCAATGCTCCCTTGCAGGAGCTGCCTGTCCCAAAGGGTCACCAACCTCTCTCTGTGCCTTTGCCCGCATTGTCCACACTGGCAGTGAGGTCCCGCAGTAAACACCAGCTGCAATTCACACCACCAAGAGACAGTTACTTGATCTGGGTTGCTAGTGATCCCTGCAGTGCCGTGGTCTCCTCCTGGTTGCCTTGTGGATGGGGCAGCAAGTAAGCTGAGGAGGTGGAGAACTTGGCGTGCAGAGAGACGATGTGCCTCTGAGCGGAAGCCATCACCACAGGCTTCAGGGCATCGTGTAGCCATGAGCTTCAGGTGTGCTCGGCGACCCAGAGCTCTTCCCCGTATCCCCTTACTGCTTCTGTGAGCCCCGAGACGAGGCTGCATCAGCCAGGAGAGGTATCAGGAAGGGGTATCAGTCACCCTGCACAGCCCCTCTGGGTATCCCCCAGTTCAGGCTTGGAAATACGTACTCCCTTCTCTCGCAGGCTTGCAGACTAAGCAAGCCCTTTGGTCCTGTGGCCAGTGGAGCAGCATGGCTGGGAGGCTACCAGTCTTACTGGTAGTTGAAAAGCAAGTCCTCGCCAAGGACGCACTCCAGAAGCACTTGGACCATGCAGGGTTCCACACATATGGGCCAAAAAGAGAAGCTGGCATCCAGCACAACCAGGCTGTTAACTCTCAAATGTTTGCTCACGCAAACTCACCAAGAACCACCGGAAGCAAGAAGACAATGAATTTCAAGCACCTCTTCTTGTGCACAGCCATCTTTTGCCTGAAAAAGGAGGGTGTCCTATGTCTGTCAATGAGCCAGGTTTTGAGCAAACCAGCTGGATTACCACTTCCAGGCAGGAAAGCCACTGTTTTGGGAGCCTGCTGCTGACACACAGCTGCCAGGCAAGCACCCAGGAGGAGCACTTTCTGTCCACACCTTTCAAAACTGCCAGCAGCTCTTCCCCAAAAGAAGAACTACTCCCAGAAACTAGGGGCTGAGCAAATCAAGACTTCCGGCTCTGCACCCCTGGGTCTGGCTACACAGCAGTTTGTCCTACCATGACCAAAGTCTGGGCCTCTGGCGACTGTGTGGCAGTGAGACTGCCCAGGGGCTTTACTCTTGGCTCTCCCTGAGAATGGCCACAACATGAGCTGTGCTCCTGGGAGTGGGAAGCTGGCTGAGGAACACGCCTTGCTCTCCCCTTTGCTTGCACTGGCCCTCAGACATCTTTCTCCCCGTGTCCAACACAGAAACTCTTGGTACATATTCCTTTCCCCATCTTTGCTTTATAGCAAAGATGCAGCCTTCAGTGCAGGATGAGGAGGAAGTTGGCAACAGCAGCAGCAGTCCCCACTGCTCGAAGCACAGCTGGCAACACAGCCCAATTCTCACCCCCTCCCTCCCTGCACCCTGACCCCTGCAGCATGAGGCTACCGCCTCCCCAGAAGCCCAACGGCAGAAACGGGTAGTACATACACAGTGAAGATACACACGATCAGCAGGTATCTCCACAGGGATGCAAGGGTACCTGCCGGATGGCAAACAAGGCTGAAGACCGTCCCTAGGCAAAGAAACCAGAGAAACGTTAGGCCTCTCTCTTGAGGTCTCTTTTCCAGGATACTCAGCCAAGAGCGTTTTGGCTCTCTGCAGGGAGGCAAGCACCGAGTCCTAGGCACCACCTCTCTGGGGTGAAGAGCAGGGCAGCCTGCATTTCTCCAGCCACTTGTGACATTTTGCCAGACTTCTGGCACAGTGCAGCTCTCTGAGTCCACCCCAAGTACTTCGCAGCAAGAACCAGTGCTGAGCTTACTTGCAAGTGCTGTGGCCTTGTTATGACACTTTGGTGGCCCTGGAGCGGATGAGCTGCGAGTGGACTGAGAAAAGTGTTTCACCAGCTCCACCTCTGTGAAAAGGCTCCTGTGGGAGAAAAAAAAAAAAAAAGATGCCAATTGCTCGCAGTGCTCACGCTGTGAGGGCCAAGGCCCTTGCCAGATCTAAGTCTGTGGAAGCCTCCCAAGAGATGTTCCAGCTGCAGCAAGAGAGGACAGCACGGCTGGGCTGCTTCCAGGGGACACCTCTCTCTTTCCCCCAGCCTTTGCTTTACAGGCCTGCAGTGGAGGAAGAGGAAAAAGCTGGTGGCAGCAGCAGCAGTCTCCACCACTGGAAGCACACCCTGATAATACATCTAAAACCGCTCCTACAATGCTCAATTGTTTAAGTGCCTTGAGGCTTGCAAACTCAGCTAAAAGTAGCCCATCCATACCATGGAAACATGTTATAATATGTACATGTGGTTCACAGATAAGCAGCTCTTGCAGGCAATCAAGAAGGACATCTGACACTGTGGTGTGGAGGATTGCTACAGTGAGAAAAAGATGAAGTATCACATCTTCATCATCCTCCGTGTGACCTGTGAATAACCCGAGGAAGGGAAGAGAGAAGAAGTAACGACCCCTAGGACCACCCGAGAGTTACCATGTATGCTCTAATAGGTAGTAACCTATGTCAGTTAATTCTGGGAAGAAATTATGCATAAGATTCCTGGGAATTATAAACGTATATGTATGAGATGAATTCTCATAAGCAAGAAACCTGTGAGAATCGACATGCATGCTTGGTGGAGCAATTCCCCCATGCATCGGGTGCCATAATATGTAATGCCTGCTTCTTAATGCTACATTTGATGAGAAACTGAACATGAGCCGGCAGCGTGTGCTCACAGCCCAGAGAGCCAACCGTACCCTTAGCCTGCATCAAAAGGAGAGTGACCAGCAGGTCGAAGGAGGTGATCTTGCCCCACTGCTCTTGTGAGACCTCACTTGGAGTATTGTGTGCAGTTCTGGTGTCCTCAACATAAAAAGGACATGGAACTGTTGGAACAAGTCCAGAGGAGGGCCGCAAGGATGATAAGGGCGCTTGATCACCTTCCGTATGAAGAGAGGCTGTGAAAGTTGGGGCTGTTCAGCCTGGAGAAGAGAAGGCTGCGTGGAGACCTCATAGCAGCCTTCCAGTACCTAAAGGGGGCCTCTAAGGATGCTGGGGAGGGACTCCTCATTAGGGACTGTAGTGACAGGACAAGGGGTAACAGGTTAAAACTTAAAGAGGGGAAGTTTAGGTTATATGTAAGGAAGAAGTTCTTTACTGTGAGGTTGGTGAGACACTGGAATGGGTTGCCCAAGGAAGTTGTGAATGCTCCGTCCCTGGCAATGTCCGAGGCCAGGCTGAATGGAGTCTTGGGTGACGTGGTTTAGTGCAGGATGTCCCTGCCCATGGCAGGGGGGCTGGAACTAGATGATCTTAAGGTCCTTTCCAACCCTAACTATTCTATTATTCTATGGTTGGTGTTAAGGAGTCTTATTCTACCAACTTTCGGTGACACCACAGCGCAGCCTGATTCTCTTCCCCTCCCTGCGTGTTCCCTGCCCCAACATGCCTCTCAGCAGCTCCTCTCAGTGGCTGTTCGCACAGGGGGCACGGACTGCTGCCCCCAAACACTATCCCCCACCTCTTTCCTGGTGCTGACCTCTCCTCCCCATGCAGCCTCCCTCTGTCAGTCAGTCAGGTCCCAGGAGACCAACCTGAGGTGCCAGCGTCTGGGACCCCCCTCTCCCGGGCAAAGCTGGGCTCCAACCCTCACAGCGTAAGGAAGCCCCTGCTGCACACTGCCTTTTGGCTGGGAGAGCAAGCCATGCCTTCAGCCAAGGCTCACCAGAAAGGGGCTTGGCAATGCACAGGGCTCTTGTGCAGAAGCATCTGTCAGCTTCCCCATGCTGATCCATAACCTTCTGGCTGTATTAGGCCATATCCCAGCTACCATCCTAACCCGATGCCCCATGCAGGAGCAGCCGACTTCGTACCTACTCGCCTGGCAGTGGCTCTGCCCTGCAGCCTCTCCTGCTGACTGTTGGTCAGTCTTGCTCTCAAAGGAGACATTTAAGCTCCCTTGGCCTCTTTTCTGTGGTGCCTTTCTCCTTGACATCTCTGGGCAAAGGCAGCCTCCCTGCTCAGCTCTTCCACCTAAGCCTCAGCACTCTGGGCTCCTCAGGCAAAACCAGCTCCAGCAGCAGCTCCGCACTGCCCTTCCACAGGAGTGTCCCTGCCCGGGGCGACAGTCCCGTGCAGCTGTGGGCTCCTCCCCTGCCCCACAAGGCTATATGGCTGCCCAGTTCTGACTCCAGAGTGGCGGCTCTGACGTCACAGTGGGGCTGAGCAGGGCTCCCTCTGGGCTCGCCTGGGGCAACATGGGAGTTGCCTCCCCTTAGGAATAATAAAAAACACTCCCCAGGGGCTGGTCTCTTGCCTTCAGCTGCAGTGCGAAGGGGTGTGCATGGCTGAGGATGACTGGCTGTCTTCATTCCATGTCCGTGCCTCAGCCAAAACCCTGCAAGGTGAGGACGAAGGGAGAGGACAGTGTGAGCAAGGCACAGAACTCTGACTGCATCATGTCACTTGACTGGAGCTAAACACTGGCCTGTGAATGCAGCACAGCCCTTCCCTACATGCTCTCTCCCAGGTCTGCGTGTCTCAAAAGGTCTCCCAGAGCTGCCCTGGGACAGGATCTTCCCTCAACCCTCAGGTGTCATGCAGCATGCAGGAGCACACAGAGAGGGGATGTCCCTGTCTTGGACAGGAAGAACTGGTGAGACGAAGATCCTCTCTTGGGCCCAGGACCTTGCTGCTCTCCCCGCAGACCCTAGCCCAGGGGGTGAGCCATGGGTGGGGGAGTAAGGGGGAAAAACCTGGCAGATGTGCCCCATGGAGGGGACTCACCGAACACGGGCAACTGAACCTTTCCTGCTTCTTCCGTGCTGAGCTGTAAGCGATCTCCTCATACACGGCCTCAGGGAAGGGCTCCCAAGCTCTCCCAGAGCTTCTGGACAGTGGCAGAACTGTCCCAGAACAGGCAGAGAGGGGACAGGAACCCACTCTGCTCCCCCGGCTTTGGTCCTTTGGGCATTGCCTTAGCAGAGGGAAGTGACAAAGTCCCACAGTGTGCAGCCAAGAACTGGGAAACCCTCTGGCGCAAGCAGCTGCTGCCACTGTGGACACCAGCTGTGCTGCCCGGGAGGGTCCCATCATGCAGGGGTTGGCAGATGGACACATAGTGGTTGTAGGGCATGATGGTGAGAAGATAAAACTCGTCTGTGTTTGAGGAGAGAAAGAAAAAGACCTGGGCAGCGCATCCCAGGAAGAAGGTGGCCCTGGTGTTCCAGAGGGAACTGGCAATCGGTTTAGTGACAGTGGTGGACATGGAGCACAGGTCCAGCAGGGGCAGGTCGAGGAGGAAGAAGTACATGGGGTGTGGAGGCGCTGGTTGCAGGCTGTGGTGGGGATGATGAGTTCATTGCTCAGGAGCACAGCCAGGTAGATGCCGAGGAAGAGTCAGACCTGCAAGAGCTGCAGCTCCCACGTGTCTGCAAATGGCAGGAGGAGGAAGTGGGTTACAGAGCTGCCACTGGACATTTGCTTCATCTTGTTATGGGGGGCTTTCCAAAAGGGAAAAGACAGTGACAATTTAGGGGAGAATTCTCTGAGTGAAACCTAATGCGTTTCTCACAGAACACCCTGGAAATGCCTCTTCTCTGGTTTCAGGAAGACCTTTGGCAGGTGCCTTCCATGAGCTCTGGTTGGTGCAGGCTGAGGGTGTCACTGGAAGGAGGGGGCTCTGCTGGGGGCTCTGGTAGAGCCAGTCCTGCCTTCCAGCAGTAAGGAAATAGGAACATGGCGGGAGCGCATATGGGGGTGTTGTGTCAGATGAAATTCACACGAGACATCAAAGAGCTTTTCGGAAGATCTCACCTGTCCATCAGCTTTGGTCTCAGCTGCCCTGTGCTGGCTCTTTCAGCAGGAAGATGACTTCACCCAGACTGCTCCAACACGCAGCCCCTGGGGTGCAGGGACCCCGCTTGGAAGGACAACCCTGGGCACCCCTGGCTGCACAGCTGGCTGCACACCCCTGAAACCACCCCCAGGAGAAGGCAGCCATCACACACCCCCCTTTTGATGGTGCAGTGGGGAATCTGATGCTTCTCCAGGCCCGCTACTGGGAAACTAAAAGGGGGAGCTCACAAGCCCCTGGCAGCCCCAAGGAGCTGTCCCAAGGACTGTTGGTGACCCACATCCGCTGCTTGCAGTCTGCCCTGTAGCCACGTCAGCAGGTGCTCCTACCCATCCCCCCAGTGGACCTTCCTGCACACCCCGCTTTGGAGACAGATCTTCTACACCACTCTGATCTGACAAACCATTTATCACTCCTCCCCCATTCCTTTTATTTATTTGTGTTATTTTTCTTCTCTGGTTTCAGTTGAGGTTTTCTGGTTCTGCCATCTTTCCATGAACCCGCACTCGATAAATGCAGGTGTAGGCTGGGTTTCCCCAGTTGCTCTTCACAGTAAGTTTGATGTGTGAAAAGGCTCTCTGTGTGTTCTGTGAAGAGAGTGACAAGAAAACTTGAGGCGTTAAGTGTGACAGTGCCATTGAGGTTCCTCCCCCTGCCTGCCCTGCTCCTGCTCCTGCTCCTGCTCCTGCTCCTGCTCCTGCTCCTGCTCCTGCTCAGGAACAGGCTTCCAAAAGTGGGTAGGAGTGGCTGTAGGCATCTGAGGCTCACTGCTGGTACCGGGGCTCCTGCAGAGACTGAAGGCATGGGAAGGGAGAAGGCACCCTCTGCAACCTGGCCTGCTGCGGACTGTGCCTCCCTTCCCTTTTCCCCTTTCCCTCGGCAGCTTGCTCTGTGCTGACAGAGAGGCTGGGGAGGTCCTCCTATGCGTGAGACGGTGTGAAACCCCATTAAGCTCCCGCTATGCTCTCTGCCTGCTTTCCTCCTGGCAGATGTGAGGGCATCAGGATTAAAGGGACGTGTTGTGCTGGGAGGAAAGAACACTGTCCAGCCTGTCAGCAGGCCACAGGGTGGAGGGACAATGCTGCCCAGCAGCTTTCCCCACCAGGTATCCCTGTTTCTCTTGGCACGAAGATGTTGCTTTGGTGGAGAGGCCATGTGCGCAGCTGGCTATGCCGAAGGCAGCAGCTGCAGCCAGGGGTCTCTCAGGACTTAAGCTCCCACAGGAACAACCCTGCCCTTGCAAAACCGTTGCTGCTACCACCACCGCATGCTGCTCAGTCCTCCCAACTCCACCAGGCCTCGTCGGCAGTGGTCTGGGCCCCTGTGCCAGGAGAGGGAGCATTCACGCTCTTCCTGCCACGGCCTTGTGGGCACTCCTGGTTTTCTCCTGGCCATCTTGCCCTCGTGCATGGACCGTACCTTCAGAAGGAAGGTTTGAAGGGCCTCTTTTGCCACGTTGTACGTGAACATCCCAAGGAGAGTTTCCTCTTCTCTGTCTGCATGCACTCCCTCGAGGGAAAAGCACAAGGAGGAAGGAGAGAAGCTCAGACTTGTCCCAACAAAGAGGATGTTTGTGTGTGCCGGATCAGCACATACTGCACGGACTGTTATCTACTCAGCCTCTCCCAGGGCTCTAGCAGTAGTTGAGCACTGTCTCCACCTTGTGTTTTATTCAAGAACTCTGAGGTGCTCTCACCAGAATGAGTCTTGAGAGGGATGGACCCTGTAGAGCCCCTGAAGTATCCTGCAAATGCACTGCAGGGCTTAGGAGAAAGCAGGACACGAACCTCCAAGGAGGCACAAAGCAAGCAAGTTCCAGTCACACTTTCCCCCAGGGCCACATGCCAGCCAGAAGCACCCAGCAGAGACTTACAAAGACAGCGATGTCTCGGGGGGCACTGGTGACGGTCCCAGATGGAGAGACCTCTTTGTAGATGTGCTGCACACTGACAGCAGTCAGACGGGCTGCTGCTGGCAACCTGATGACCACCTGGCCCTGCTGCCCTTGTAAAGGCCAGCAGTTTCCTGGGGAAATATCCGGCTGCAATCAGAATGTGAGAGCAATGAAACGTGAGCCCATGTTCGGTTCAACACAGCTGCTCATGTAGCCTGAAGCACAGGTGCTGGTGTGTCTGTGGGGTCTATTCCAGCTTGAAAATGAGGCACGTGTGAGGAAATAGACAAAAGCAGCAGCCTCTCAGTATTATGGAAAGAGGGGAATACCTGTTACTAAGCCACCCTAGTCAGGGCCTTACAGATACACCTCTCTGCCCAGTGGCTCTGCAGAGGACCCCCTGCCTCACACCCTGAAAAGGAACTGTTAGGGGTGAGCATGGAACTGAGGTCACCAGGGAGAAAGTCATTCACCCAGCTGTGACTGAGGACTGTGGGCAAGATGCAGCAGTTGAGCTCTGTTCCCCTCCTGAGGGGAGCCACTGCTTTCTGTCAAGCCCAGCCCTGAGTTCAAGCTTTGGTTTCAGGCAACAGATCAGCACTGTGGGCTTGAGCATTACCACTGGACTGAGAGGACAACCCCTAAGGTCAGTCCCCAGCTTCGCAGGAAGGAAACGTGCACTGGTGATTTCTGCTACAATACCTCCAAAATCGTATCAGGAGGGTTGGGAGTGTGGAAGAACCATAAAACCCTGCAGACCCAATTCTCTTTGCAGGCATAAGTCTTCGAAGTTCTCTGCATGTCAATGGTGGCACCTGTAAGGAAGGGAGAGCAGGTGACTGCAAGAGGCCACGGACTAGGAGGACCCTGTGATCTGACCCTCTTTCTGATGCTGCTGGACAGCTCCAGCTGTCAGTCTCTCAGTCCTCTCTCTCCTCATCTCCATGCTGGTAGGGGTGCCTAGCTGCACAGGACGACAGCACCCATATGCCTGGTGTCTGCTCCTCTCAGCGCCACAAGTAGAAGGTCTGAGGGTGCTGATGAATGACAGCAGACCAAAGCTGAGGGCTTGCTGTGTGGGCAATAAAGGATGACCCATCCGTTCCCTTTCCAAATGCATTGATGAGGAAGGGAGCCCCTCCATCAGCCCTGGAATGTGTGTGGGGCAGTGCCAGAGGCACCTGCGCAGAGGCGGGACCAGGAGGGAATCCAAGAGAGCCACTGCCACAGACTTGCTCTCGGACCTCAGGAAGCTTCCCGGCTTTCAGCTCCCCTGCTTTGGAGAGCAGCACCTGGAGGACATCCTCCTTTGGGGAGTGCTACAGACAAGTGCGTGGCAAGGAGAATGGGCTGCTGTGTCCATACCAGAACTTTTCAGGGCCCAGTCAGATCTTCCCATGTAGATTTCCGAAGCCAGCTCCAGCGCTGCCTGGTTCACCTCCTGCCTCTCCTGGGAAAGATACAAACAAGCACATCAGCAGGCAGTTCAGCATGGCTACCAGCACCCAGAAAGGCAAAGGGTCAGTGTCAGAAACACAAGGCAAGCCTTGTCCAGTAAGCTGAGAGACTGCGGCTGATGTGAGCCACAAGCACAGTATCTGTGGCCACGACCATGGGGTCCTCAGTCCCTTGTTCCCACCTTCCATGCTCAGGCCATGTCCACGATGGCTGGCTATGGGAGTGGGTCTGGGTCTCACTGCTGCTCAGGGCCCAGCCAGAGCAGCCACAGGTGCCCGTGCCAAGGGAAGGATGTTGGAAGACCCCCACTGCCTGAAGCACCAGTTAACCTGGGCCCAGAGAAGGGCCTGGGCAGTGCCAAAGCTCACCCAGCAATCCCCTGGCAAAGGCTGGCTTGCTGCGGTCAGCAGGCTGAGCCCACTACTAATCCCCAGTAGTGCTTCCTCAGGGCTTCTGCCCAGCCAAGCCTTCTTCTCCAAAATGCAGGGTTACCTTCTTCAAACTGCTTATCTCCGCCACCAGCTGAGCCACCTCCTCCAGCAGAAGCTGCAACGTTTGGGTTTGCTCTGTCAAAAGGGTGTGCAAGTTCCTGCAGGAACAGGAAAGCAGATGTTGTCAGAGAGCAGCCCATTCCCTTGGGAGTGTCTGAGCTCAGCAAGGAGCAGAGACATAGGGTCTTTCTGCTTTGTAAATGCTTTCCTTCCTCCCCAGGCTGAAAGAAAGGCAATGGCCAGAGGGAAGTACGGGAGCCGTGGCTGTTAGAAAAATGGGTGCAGGTAGCACAAGGTTGTCCTGGGTTCGGCTGTAGCAGTCATTTTTCCCCTTCTTAGTAGCTGGTGCAGCGCTGTGGTTTTGACTTTCAGCCTGGGAACAGCACTGATAACACCGATGTTTTCAGTTGCTGCTCAGTAATGTTTACTCTGACCAACGACTTTCTGAGTCTCATGCTTTGCCAGGGAGGAGGGGAAGCCGGAAGGAAGCAGAGACAGGACACCTGACTCAAACTAGCCAAAGGCGTATTCCATACCACAGCACGTCATGCCGAGTATAGAAACGGGGCAGTTACCCGGAAGGGCTAGATCACTGCTCTGGTCAGGCTGGGTACCAGGTCGGCGGATGGTGAGCGGTTGTATTCTCTTCCCTTGTTATTCCCTTTATCATTATCATTACTGCTGGTAGCAGCAGTGGTTTGTGTTATACCTTAGTTACTGGACTGTTCTTATCTCAACCCATGGGAGTTACATTCTTTCGATTCTTCTCCCCATCCCTCAGGGAGCGGGTGGAGAGAGAAGAGGGGGATTGAGCCAGCGGCTGCGTGAGCGAGCTGCTGCGTGGTTCTGAGTTACCGGCTGGGCTTAAACCATGACAGGTTGGCTGATGCTTCTGCACAGATCCAATTCCAGCTCAGGAAACATCTCTTACCTCAGCATCTTTGTTTCTGCTGCGGATGCCCATGTCAGATCCTGAAAGGGAAAAATGCTCTGTTAAGAGTATCCACCACCAGAGCTGCTGGGGCTTCCCAGGAGAGGCTTCCCTGGGAAGCCCCGGCAAGAGCTACTGCTTCTTTGGGGCACTCCGCGTGGACACAGAAAAGCCCGTGATTTAGCCAGCCACTGTCAGCAATGCTCCCTTGCAGGAGCTGCCTGTCCCAAAGGGTCACCAACCTCTCTCTGTGCCTTTGCCCGCATTGTCCACACTGGCAGTGAGGTCCCGCAGTAAACACCAGCTGCAATTCACACCACCAAGAGACAGTTACTTGATCTGGGTTGCTAGTGATCCCTGCAGTGCCGTGGTCTCCTCCTGGTTGCCTTGTGGATGGGGCAGCAAGTAAGCTGAGGAGGTGGAGAACTTGGCGTGCAGAGAGACGATGTGCCTCTGAGCGGAAGCCATCACCACAGGCTTCAGGGCATCGTGTAGCCATGAGCTTCAGGTGTGCTCGGCGACCCAGAGCTCTTCCCCGTATCCCCTTACTGCTTCTGTGAGCCCCGAGACGAGGCTGCATCAGCCAGGAGAGGTATCAGGAAGGGGTATCAGTCACCCTGCACAGCCCCTCTGGGTATCCCCCAGTTCAGGCTTGGAAATACGTACTCCCTTCTCTCGCAGGCTTGCAGACTAAGCAAGCCCTTTGGTCCTGTGGCCAGTGGAGCAGCATGGCTGGGAGGCTACCAGTCTTACTGGTAGTTGAAAAGCAAGTCCTCGCCAAGGACGCACTCCAGAAGCACTTGGACCATGCAGGGTTCCACACATATGGGCCAAAAAGAGAAGCTGGCATCCAGCACAACCAGGCTGTTAACTCTCAAATGTTTGCTCACGCAAACTCACCAAGAACCACCGGAAGCAAGAAGACAATGAATTTCAAGCACCTCTTCTTGTGCACAGCCATCTTTTGCCTGAAAAAGGAGGGTGTCCTATGTCTGTCAATGAGCCAGGTTTTGAGCAAACCAGCTGGATTACCACTTCCAGGCAGGAAAGCCACTGTTTTGGAAGCCTGCTGCTGACACACAGCTGCCAGGCAAGCACCCAGGAGGAGCACTTTCTGTCCACACCTTTCAAAACTGCCAGCAGCTCTTCCCCAAAAGAAGAACTACTCCCAGAAACTAGGGGCTGAGCAAATCAAGACTTCCGGCTCTGCACCCCTGGGTCTGGCTACACAGCAGTTTGTCCTACCATGACCAAAGTCTGGGCCTCTGGCGACTGTGTGGCAGTGAGACTGCCCAGGGGCTTTACTCTTGGCTCTCCCTGAGAATGGCCACAACATGAGCTGTGCTCCTGGGAGTGGGAAGCTGGCTGAGGAACACGCCTTGCTCTCCCCTTTGCTTGCACTGGCCCTCAGACATCTTTCTCCCCGTGTCCAACACAGAAACTCTTGGTACATATTCCTTTCCCCATCTTTGCTTTATAGCAAAGATGCAGCCTTCAGTGCAGGATGAGGAGGAAGTTGGCAACAGCAGCAGCAGTCCCCACTGCTCGAAGCACAGCTGGCAACACAGCCCAATTCTCACCCCCTCCCTCCCTGCACCCTGACCCCTGCAGCATGAGGCTACCGCCTCCCCAGAAGCCCAACGGCAGAAACGGGTAGTACATACACAGTGAAGATACACACGATCAGCAGGTATCTCCACAGGGATGCAAGGGTACCTGCCGGATGGCAAACAAGGCTGAAGACCGTCCCTAGGCAAAGAAACCAGAGAAACGTTAGGCCTCTCTCTTGAGGTCTCTTTTCCAGGATACTCAGCCAAGAGCGTTTTGGCTCTCTGCAGGGAGGCAAGCACCGAGTCCTAGGCACCACCTCTCTGGGGTGAAGAGCAGGGCAGCCTGCATTTCTCCAGCCACTTGTGACATTTTGCCAGACTTCTGGCACAGTGCAGCTCTCTGAGTCCACCCCAAGTACTTCGCAGCAAGAACCAGTGCTGAGCTTACTTGCAAGTGCTGTGGCCTTGTTATGACACTTTGGTGGCCCTGGAGCGGATGAGCTGCGAGTGGACTGAGAAAAGTGTTTCACCAGCTCCACCTCTGTGAAAAGGCTCCTGTGGGAGAAAAAAAAAAAAAAAAAGATGCCAATTGCTCGCAGTGCTCACGCTGTGAGGGCCAAGGCCCTTGCCAGATCTAAGTCTGTGGAAGCCTCCCAAGAGATGTTCCAGCTGCAGCAAGAGAGGACAGCACGGCTGGGCTGCTTCCAGGGGACACCTCTCTCTTTCCCCCAGCCTTTGCTTTACAGGCCTGCAGTGGAGGAAGAGGAAAAAGCTGGTGGCAGCAGCAGCAGTCTCCACCACTGGAAGCACACCCTGATAATACATCTAAAACCGCTCCTACAATGCTCAATTGTTTAAGTGCCTTGAGGCTTGCAAACTCAGCTAAAAGTAGCCCATCCATACCATGGAAACATGTTATAATATGTACATGTGGTTCACAGATAAGCAGCTCTTGCAGGCAATCAAGAAGGACATCTGACACTGTGGTGTGGAGGATTGCTACAGTGAGAAAAAGATGAAGTATCACATCTTCATCATCCTCCGTGTGACCTGTGAATAACCCGAGGAAGGGAAGAGAGAAGAAGTAACGACCCCTAGGACCACCCGAGAGTTACCATGTATGCTCTAATAGGTAGTAACCTATGTCAGTTAATTCTGGGAAGAAATTATGCATAAGATTCCTGGGAATTATAAACGTATATGTATGAGATGAATTCTCATAAGCAAGAAACCTGTGAGAATCGACATGCATGCTTGGTGGAGCAATTCCCCCATGCATCGGGTGCCATAATATGTAATGCCTGCTTCTTAATGCTACATTTGATGAGAAACTGAACATGAGCCGGCAGCGTGTGCTCACAGCCCAGAGAGCCAACCGTATCCTTAGCCTGCATCAAAAGGAGAGTGACCAGCAGGTCGAAGGAGGTGATCTTGCCCCACTGCTCTTGTGAGACCTCACTTGGAGTATTGTGTGCAGTTCTGGTGTCCTCAACATAAAAAGGACATGGAACTGTTGGAACAAGTCCAGAGGAGGGCCGCAAGGATGATAAGGGCGCTTGATCACCTTCCGTATGAAGAGAGGCTGTGAAAGTTGGGGCTGTTCAGCCTGGAGAAGAGAAGGCTGCGTGGAGACCTCATAGCAGCCTTCCAGTACCTAAAGGGGGCCTCTAAGGATGCTGGGGAGGGACTCCTCATTAGGGACTGTAGTGACAGGACAAGGGGTAACAGGTTAAAACTTAAAGAGGGGAAGTTTAGGTTATATGTAAGGAAGAAGTTCTTTACTGTGAGGTTGGTGAGACACTGGAATGGGTTGCCCAAGGAAGTTGTGAATGCTCCGTCCCTGGCAATGTCCGAGGCCAGGCTGAATGGAGTCTTGGGTGACGTGGTTTAGTGCAGGATGTCCCTGCCCATGGCAGGGGGGCTGGAACTAGATGATCTTAAGGTCCTTTCCAACCCTAACTATTCTATTATTCTATGGTTGGTGTTAAGGAGTCTTATTCTACCAACTTTCGGTGACACCACAGCGCAGCCTGATTCTCTTCCCCTCCCTGCGTGTTCCCTGCCCCAACATGCCTCTCAGCAGCTCCTCTCAGTGGCTGTTCGCACAGGGGGCACGGACTGCTGCCCCCAAACACTATCCCCCACCTCTTTCCTGGTGCTGACCTCTCCTCCCCATGCAGCCTCCCTCTGTCAGTCAGTCAGGTCCCAGGAGACCAACCTGAGGTGCCAGCGTCTGGGACCCCCCTCTCCCGGGCAAAGCTGGGCTCCAACCCTCACAGCGTAAGGAAGCCCCTGCTGCACACTGCCTTTTGGCTGGGAGAGCAAGCCATGCCTTCAGCCAAGGCTCACCAGAAAGGGGCTTGGCAATGCACAGGGCTCTTGTGCAGAAGCATCTGTCAGCTTCCCCATGCTGATCCATAACCTTCTGGCTGTATTAGGCCATATCCCAGCTACCATCCTAACCCGATGCCCCATGCAGGAGCAGCCGACTTCGTACCTACTCGCCTGGCAGTGGCTCTGCCCTGCAGCCTCTCCTGCTGACTGTTGGTCAGTCTTGCTCTCAAAGGAGACATTTAAGCTCCCTTGGCCTCTTTTCTGTGGTGCCTTTCTCCTTGACATCTCTGGGCAAAGGCAGCCTCCCTGCTCAGCTCTTCCACCTAAGCCTCAGCACTCTGGGCTCCTCAGGCAAAACCAGCTCCAGCAGCAGCTCCGCACTGCCCTTCCACAGGAGTGTCCCTGCCCGGGGCGACAGTCCCGTGCAGCTGTGGGCTCCTCCCCTGCCCCACAAGGCTATATGGCTGCCCAGTTCTGACTCCAGAGTGGCGGCTCTGACGTCACAGTGGGGCTGAGCAGGGCTCCCTCTGGGCTCGCCTGGGGCAACATGGGAGTTGCCTCCCCTTAGGAATAATAAAAAACACTCCCCAGGGGCTGGTCTCTTGCCTTCAGCTGCAGTGCGAAGGGGTGTGCATGGCTGAGGATGACTGGCTGTCTTCATTCCATGTCCGTGCCTCAGCCAAAACCCTGCAAGGTGAGGACGAAGGGAGAGGACAGTGTGAGCAAGGCACAGAACTCTGACTGCATCATGTCACTTGACTGGAGCTAAACACTGGCCTGTGAATGCAGCACAGCCCTTCCCTACATGCTCTCTCCCAGGTCTGCGTGTCTCAAAAGGTCTCCCAGAGCTGCCCTGGGACAGGATCTTCCCTCAACCCTCAGGTGTCATGCAGCATGCAGGAGCACACAGAGAGGGGATGTCCCTGTCTTGGACAGGAAGAACTGGTGAGACGAAGATCCTCTCTTGGGCCCAGGACCTTGCTGCTCTCCCCGCAGACCCTAGCCCAGGGGGTGAGCCATGGGTGGGGGAGTAAGGGGGAAAAACCTGGCAGATGTGCCCCATGGAGGGGACTCACCGAACACGGGCAACTGAACCTTTCCTGCTTCTTCCGTGCTGAGCTGTAAGCGATCTCCTCATACACGGCCTCAGGGAAGGGCTCCCAAGCTCTCCCAGAGCTTCTGGACAGTGGCAGAACTGTCCCAGAACAGGCAGAGAGGGGACAGGAACCCACTCTGCTCCCCCGGCTTTGGTCCTTTGGGCATTGCCTTAGCAGAGGGAAGTGACAAAGTCCCACAGTGTGCAGCCAAGAACTGGGAAACCCTCTGGCGCAAGCAGCTGCTGCCACTGTGGACACCAGCTGTGCTGCCCGGGAGGGTCCCATCATGCAGGGGTTGGCAGATGGACACATAGTGGTTGTAGGGCATGATGGTGAGAAGATAAAACTCGTCTGTGTTTGAGGAGAGAAAGAAAAAGACCTGGGCAGCGCATCCCAGGAAGAAGGTGGCCCTGGTGTTCCAGAGGGAACTGGCAATCGGTTTAGTGACAGTGGTGGACATGGAGCACAGGTCCAGCAGGGGCAGGTCGAGGAGGAAGAAGTACATGGGGTGTGGAGGCGCTGGTTGCAGGCTGTGGTGGGGATGATGAGTTCATTGCTCAGGAGCACAGCCAGGTAGATGCCGAGGAAGAGTCAGACCTGCAAGAGCTGCAGCTCCCACGTGTCTGCAAATGGCAGGAGGAGGAAGTGGGTTACAGAGCTGCCACTGGACATTTGCTTCATCTTGTTATGGGGGGCTTTCCAAAAGGGAAAAGACAGTGACAATTTAGGGGAGAATTCTCTGAGTGAAACCTAATGCGTTTCTCACAGAACACCCTGGAAATGCCTCTTCTCTGGTTTCAGGAAGACCTTTGGCAGGTGCCTTCCATGAGCTCTGGTTGGTGCAGGCTGAGGGTGTCACTGGAAGGAGGGGGCTCTGCTGGGGGCTCTGGTAGAGCCAGTCCTGCCTTCCAGCAGTAAGGAAATAGGAACATGGCGGGAGCGCATATGGGGGTGTTGTGTCAGATGAAATTCACACGAGACATCAAAGAGCTTTTCGGAAGATCTCACCTGTCCATCAGCTTTGGTCTCAGCTGCCCTGTGCTGGCTCTTTCAGCAGGAAGATGACTTCACCCAGACTGCTCCAACACGCAGCCCCTGGGGTGCAGGGACCCCGCTTGGAAGGACAATCCTGGGCACTCCTGGCTGCACAGCTGGCTGCACACCCCTGAAACCACCCCCAGGAGAAGGCAGCCATCACACACACCCCCCTTTGATGGTGCAGTGGGGAATCTGATGCTTCTCCAGGCCCGCTACTGGGAAACTAAAAGGAGGAGCTCACAAGCCCCTGGCAGCCCCAAGGAGCTGTCCCAAGGACTGTTGGTGACCCACATCCGCTGCTTGCAGTCTGCCCTGTAGCCACGTCAGCAGGTGCTCCTACCCATCCCCCCAGTGGACCTTCCTGAACACCCCGCTTTGGAGACAGATCTTCTACACCACTCTGATCTGACAAACCATTTATCACTCCTCCCCCATTCCTTTTATTTATTTGTGTTATTTTTCTTCTCTGGTTTCAGTTGAGGTTTTCTGGTTCTGCCATCTTTCCATGAACCCGCACTCGATAAATGCAGGTGTAGGCTGGGTTTCCCCAGTTGCTCTTCACAGTAAGTTTGATGTGTGAAAAGGCTCTCTGTGTGTTCTGTGAAGAGAGTGACAAGAAAACTTGAGGCGTTAAGTGCGACAGTGCCATTGAGGTTCCTCCCCCTGCCTGCCCTGCTCCTGCTCCTGCTCCTGCTCCTGCTCCTGCTCCTGCTCCTGCTCCTGCTCAGGAACAGGCTTCCAAAAGTGGGTAGGAGTGGCTGTAGGCATCTGAGGCTCACTGCTGGTACCGGGGCTCCTGCAGAGACTGAAGGCATGGGAAGGGAGAAGGCACCCTCTGCAACCTGGCCTGCTGCGGACTGTGCCTCCCTTCCCTTTTCCCCTTTCCCTCGGCAGCTTGCTCTGTGCTGACAGAGAGGCTGGGGAGGTCCTCCTATGCGTGAGACGGTGTGAAACCCCATTAAGCTCCCGCTATGCTCTCTGCCTGCTTTCCTCCTGGCAGATGTGAGGGCATCAGGAGAAAAGGGACGTGTTGTGCTGGGAGGAAAGAACACTGTCCAGCCTGTCAGCAGGCCACAGGGTGGAGGGACAATGCTGCCCAGCAGCTTTCCCCACCAGGTATCCCTGTTTCTCTTGGCATGAAGATGTTGCTTTGGTGGAGAGGCCATGTGCGCAGCTGGCTATGCCAAAGGCAGCAGCTGCAGCCAGGGGTCTCTCAGGACTTAAGCTCCCACAGGAACAACCCTGCCCTTGCAAAACCGTTGCTGCTACCACCACCGCATGCTGCTCAGTCCTCCCAACTCCACCAGGCCTCGTCGGCAGTGGTCTGGGCCCCTGTGCCAGGAGAGGGAGCATTCACGCTCTTCCTGCCACGGCCTTGCGGGCACTCCTGGTTTTCTCCTGGCCATCTTGCCCTCGTGCACGGACCGTACCTTCAGAAGGAAGGTTTGAAGGGCCTCTTTTGCCACGTTGTACGTGAACATCCCAAGGAGAGTTTCCTCTTCTCTGTCTGCATGCACTCCCTCGAGGGAAAAGCACAAGGAGGAAGGAGAGAAGCTCAGACTTGTCCCAACAAAGAGGATGTTTGTGTGTGCCGGATCAGCACATACTGCACGGACTGTTATCTACTCAGCCTCTCCCAGGGCTCTAGCAGTAGTTGAGCACTGTCTCCACCTTGTGTTTTATTCAAGAACTCTGAGGTGCTCTCACCAGAATGAGTCTTGAGAGGGATGGACCCTGTAGAGCCCCTGAAGTATCCTGCAAATGCACTGCAGGGCTTAGGAGAAAGCAGGACACGAACCTCCAAGGAGGCACAAAGCAAGCAAGTTCCAGTCACACTTTCCCCCAGGGCCACATGCCAGCCAGAAGCACCCAGCAGAGACTTACAAAGACAGCGATGTCTCGGGGGGCACTGGTGACGGTCCCAGATGGAGAGACCTCTTTGTAGATGTGCTGCACACTGACAGCAGTCAGACGGGCTGCTGCTGGCAACCTGATGACCACCTGGCCCTGCTGCCCTTGTAAAGGCCAGCAGTTTCCTGGGGAAATATCCGGCTGCAATCAGAATGTGAGAGCAATGAAACGTGAGCCCATGTTCGGTTCAACACAGCTGCTCATGTAGCCTGAAGCACAGGTGCTGGTGTGTCTGTGGGGTCTATTCCAGCTTGAAAATGAGGCACGTGTGAGGAAATAGACAAAAGCAGCAGCCTCTCAGTATTATGGAAAGAGGGGAATACCTGTTACTAAGCCACCCTAGTCAGGGCCTTACAGATACACCTCTCTGCCCAGTGGCTCTGCAGAGGACCCCCTGCCTCACACCCTGAAAAGGAACTGTTAGGGGTGAGCATGGAACTGATGTCACCAGGGAGAAAGTCATTCACCCAGCTGTGACTGAGGACTGTGGGCAAGATGCAGCAGTTGAGCTCTGTTCCCCTCCTGAGGGGAGCCACTGCTTTCTGTCAAGCCCAGCCCTGAGTTCAAGCTTTGGTTTCAGGCAACAGATCAGCACTGTGGGCTTGAGCATTACCACTGGACTGAGAGGACAACCCCTAAGGTCAGTCCCCAGCTTCGCAGGAAGGAAACGTGCACTGGTGATTTCTGCTACAATACCTCCAAAATCGTATCAGGAGGGTTGGGAGTGTGGAAGAACCATAAAACCCTGCAGACCCAATTCTCTTTGCAGGCATAAGTCTTCGAAGTTCTCTGCATGTCAATGGTGGCACCTGTAAGGAAGGGAGAGCAGGTGACTGCAAGAGGCCACGGACTAGGAGGACCCTGTGATCTGACCCTCTTTCTGATGCTGCTGGACAGCTCCAGCTGTCAGTCTCTCAGTCCTCTCTCTCCTCATCTCCATGCTGGTAGGGGTGCCTAGCTGCACAGGACGACAGCACCCATATGCCTGGTGTCTGCTCCTCTCAGCGCCACAAGTAGAAGGTCTGAGGGTGCTGATGAATGACAGCAGACCAAAGCTGAGGGCTTGCTGTGTGGGCAATAAAGGATGACCCATCCGTTCCCTTTCCAAATGCATTGATGAGGAAGGGAGCCCCTCCATCAGCCCTGGAATGTGTGTGGGGCAGTGCCAGAGGCACCTGCGCAGAGGCGGGACCAGGAGGGAATCCAAGAGAGCCACTGCCACAGACTTGCTCTCGGACCTCAGGAAGCTTCCCGGCTTTCAGCTCCCCTGCTTTGGAGAGCAGCACCTGGAGGACATCCTCCTTTGGGGAGTGCTACAGACAAGTGCGTGGCAAGGAGAATGGGCTGCTGTGTCCATACCAGAACTTTTCAGGGCCCAGTCAGATCTTCCCATGTAGATTTCCGAAGCCAGCTCCAGCGCTGCCTGGTTCACCTCCTGCCTCTCCTGGGAAAGATACAAACAAGCACATCAGCAGGCAGTTCAGCATGGCTACCAGCACCCAGAAAGGCAAAGGGTCAGTGTCAGAAACACAAGGCAAGCCTTGTCCAGTAAGCTGAGAGACTGCGGCTGATGTGAGCCACGAGCACAGTATCTGTGGCCACGACCATGGGGTCCTCAGTCCCTTGTTCCCACCTTCCATGCTCAGGCCATGTCCACGATGGCTGGCTATGGGAGTGGGTCTGGGTCTCACTGCTGCTCAGGGCCCAGCCAGAGCAGCCACAGGTGCCCGTGCCAAGGGAAGGATGTTGGAAGACCCCCACTGCCTGAAGCACCAGTTAACCTGGGCCCAGAGAAGGGCCTGGGCAGTGCCAAAGCTCACCCAGCAATCCCCTGGCAAAGGCTGGCTTGCTGCGGTCAGCAGGCTGAGCCCACTACTAATCCCCAGTAGTGCTTCCTCAGGGCTTCTGCCCAGCCAAGCCTTCTTCTCCAAAATGCAGGGTTACCTTCTTCAAACTGCTTATCTCCGCCACCAGCTGAGCCACCTCCTCCAGCAGAAGCTGCAACGTTTGGGTTTGCTCTGTCAAAAGGGTGTGCAAGTTCCTGCAGGAACAGGAAAGCAGATGTTGTCAGAGAACAGCCCATTCCCTTGGGAGTGTCTGAGCTCAGCAAGGAGCAGAGACATAGGGTCTTTCTGCTTTGTAAATGCTTTCCTTCCTCCCCAGGCTGAAAGAAAGGCAATGGCCAGAGGGAAGTACGGGAGCCGTGGCTGTTAGAAAAATGGGTGCAGGTAGCACAAGGTTGTCCTGGGTTCGGCTGTAGCAGTCATTTTTCTCCTTCTTAGTAGCTGGTGCAGCGCTGTGGTTTTGACTTTCAGCCTGGGAACAGCACTGATAACACCGATGTTTTCAGTTGCTGCTCAGTAATGTTTACTCTGACCAACGACTTTCTGAGTCTCATGCTTTGCCAGGGAGGAGGGGAAGCCGGAAGGAAGCAGAGACAGGACACCTGACTCAAACTAGCCAAAGGCGTATTCCATACCACAGCACGTCATGCCGAGTATAGAAACGGGGCAGTTACCCGGAAGGGCTAGATCACTGCTCTGGTCAGGCTGGGTACCAGGTCGGCGGATGGTGAGCGGTTGTATTCTCTTCCCTTGTTATTCCCTTTATCATTATCATTACTGCTGGTAGCAGCAGTGGTTTGTGTTATACCTTAGTTACTGGACTGTTCTTATCTCAACCCATGGGAGTTACATTCTTTCGATTCTTCTCCCCATCCCTCAGGGAGCGGGTGGAGAGAGAAGAGGGGGATTGAGCCAGCGGCTGCGTGAGCGAGCTGCTGCGTGGTTCTGAGTTACCGGCTGGGCTTAAACCATGACAGGTTGGCTGATGCTTCTGCACAGATCCAATTCCAGCTCAGGAAACATCTCTTACCTCAGCATCTTTGTTTCTGCTGCGGATGCCCATGTCAGATCCTGAAAGGGAAAAATGCTCTGTTAAGAGTATCCACCACCAGAGCTGCTGGGGCTTCCCAGGAGAGGCTTCCCTGGGAAGCCCCGGCAAGAGCTACTGCTTCTTTGGGGCACTCCGCGTGGACACAGAAAAGCCCGTGATTTAGCCAGCCACTGTCAGCAATGCTCCCTTGCAGGAGCTGCCTGTCCCAAAGGGTCACCAACCTCTCTCTGTGCCTTTGCCCGCATTGTCCACACTGGCAGTGAGGTCCCGCAGTAAACACCAGCTGCAATTCACACCACCAAGAGACAGTTACTTGATCTGGGTTGCTAGTGATCCCTGCAGTGCCGTGGTCTCCTCCTGGTTGCCTTGTGGATGGGGCAGCAAGTAAGCTGAGGAGGTGGAGAACTTGGCGTGCAGAGAGACGATGTGCCTCTGAGCGGAAGCCATCACCACAGGCTTCAGGGCATCGTGTAGCCATGAGCTTCAGGTGTGCTCGGCGACCCAGAGCTCTTCCCCGTATCCCCTTACTGCTTCTGTGAGCCCCGAGACGAGGCTGCATCAGCCAGGAGAGGTATCAGGAAGGGGTATCAGTCACCCTGCACAGCCCCTCTGGGTATCCCCCAGTTCAGGCTTGGAAATACGTACTCCCTTCTCTCGCAGGCTTGCAGACTAAGCAAGCCCTTTGGTCCTGTGGCCAGTGGAGCAGCATGGCTGGGAGGCTACCAGTCTTACTGGTAGTTGAAAAGCAAGTCCTCGCCAAGGACGCACTCCAGAAGCACTTGGACCATGCAGGGTTCCACACATATGGGCCAAAAAGAGAAGCTGGCATCCAGCACAACCAGGCTGTTAACTCTCAAATGTTTGCTCACGCAAACTCACCAAGAACCACCGGAAGCAAGAAGACAATGAATTTCAAGCACCTCTTCTTGTGCACAGCCATCTTTTGCCTGAAAAAGGAGGGTGTCCTATGTCTGTCAATGAGCCAGGTTTTGAGCAAACCAGCTGGATTACCACTTCCAGGCAGGAAAGCCATTGTTTTGGGAGCCTGCTGCTGACACACAGCTGCCAGGCAAGCACCCAGGAGGAGCACTTTCTGTCCACACCTTTCAAAACTGCCAGCAGCTCTTCCCCAAAAGAAGAACTACTCCCAGAAACTAGGGGCTGAGCAAATCAAGACTTCCGGCTCTGCACCCCTGGGTCTGGCTACACAGCAGTTTGTCCTACCATGACCAAAATCTGGGCCTCTGGCGACTGTGTGGCAGTGAGACTGCCCAGGGGCTTTACTCTTGGCTCTCCCTGAGAATGGCCACAACATGAGCTGTGCTCCTGGGAGTGGGAAGCTGGCTGAGGAACACGCCTTGCTCTCCCCTTTGCTTGCACTGGCCCTCAGACATCTTTCTCCCCGTGTCCAACACAGAAACTCTTGGTACATATTCCTTTCCCCATCTTTGCTTTATAGCAAAGATGCAGCCTTCAGTGCAGGATGAGGAGGAAGTTGGCAACAGCAGCAGCAGTCCCCACTGCTCGAAGCACAGCTGGCAACACAGCCCAATTCTCACCCCCTCCCTCCCTGCACCCTGACCCCTGCAGCATGAGGCTACCGCCTCCCCAGAAGCCCAACGGCAGAAACGGGTAGTACATACACAGTGAAGATACACACGATCAGCAGGTATCTCCACAGGGATGCAAGGGTACCTGCCGGATGGCAAACAAGGCTGAAGACCGTCCCTAGGCAAAGAAACCAGAGAAACGTTAGGCCTCTCTCTTGAGGTCTCTTTTCCAGGATACTCAGCCAAGAGCGTTTTGGCTCTCTGCAGGGAGGCAAGCACCGAGTCCTAGGCACCACCTCTCTGGGGTGAAGAGCAGGGCAGCCTGCATTTCTCCAGCCACTTGTGACATTTTGCCAGACTTCTGGCACAGTGCAGCTCTCTGAGTCCACCCCAAGTACTTCGCAGCAAGAACCAGTGCTGAGCTTACTTGCAAGTGCTGTGGCCTTGTTATGACACTTTGGTGGCCCTGGAGCGGATGAGCTGCGAGTGGACTGAGAAAAGTGTTTCACCAGCTCCACCTCTGTGAAAAGGCTCCTGTGGGAGAAAAAAAAAAAAAAAAAGATGCCAATTGCTCGCAGTGCTCACGCTGTGAGGGCCAAGGCCCTTGCCAGATCTAAGTCTGTGGAAGCCTCCCAAGAGATGTTCCAGCTGCAGCAAGAGAGGACAGCACGGCTGGGCTGCTTCCAGGGGACACCTCTCTCTTTCCCCCAGCCTTTGCTTTACAGGCCTGCAGTGGAGGAAGAGGAAAAAGCTGGTGGCAGCAGCAGCAGTCTCCACCACTGGAAGCACACCCTGATAATACATCTAAAACCGCTCCTACAATGCTCAATTGTTTAAGTGCCTTGAGGCTTGCAAACTCAGCTAAAAGTAGCCCATCCATACCATGGAAACATGTTATAATATGTACATGTGGTTCACAGATAAGCAGCTCTTGCAGGCAATCAAGAAGGACATCTGACACTGTGGTGTGGAGGATTGCTACAGTGAGAAAAAGATGAAGTATCACATCTTCATCATCCTCCGTGTGACCTGTGAATAACCCGAGGAAGGGAAGAGAGAAGAAGTAACGACCCCTAGGACCACCTGAGAGTTACCATGTATGCTCTAATAGGTAGTAACCTATGTCAGTTAATTCTGGGAAGAAATTATGCATAAGATTCCTGGGAATTATAAACGTATATGTATGAGATGAATTCTCATAAGCAAGAAACCTGTGAGAATCGACATGCATGCTTGGTGGAGCAATTCCCCCATGCATCAGGTGCCATAATATGTAATGCCTGCTTCTTAATGCTACATTTGATGAGAAACTGAACATGAGCCGGCAGCGTGTGCTCACAGCCCAGAGAGCCAACCGTATCCTTAGCCTGCATCAAAAGGAGAGTGACCAGCAGGTCGAAGGAGGTGATCTTGCCCCACTGCTCTTGTGAGACCTCACTTGGAGTATTGTGTGCAGTTCTGGTGTCCTCAACATAAAAAGGACATGGAACTGTTGGAACAAGTCCAGAGGAGGGCCGCAAGGATGATAAGGGCGCTTGATCACCTTCCGTATGAAGAGAGGCTGTGAAAGTTGGGGCTGTTCAGCCTGGAGAAGAGAAGGCTGCGTGGAGACCTCATAGCAGCCTTCCAGTACCTAAAGGGGGCCTCTAAGGATGCTGGGGAGGGACTCCTCATTAGGGACTGTAGTGACAGGACAAGGGGTAACAGGTTAAAACTTAAAGAGGGGAAGTTTAGGTTATATGTAAGGAAGAAGTTCTTTACTGTGAGGTTGGTGAGACACTGGAATGGGTTGCCCAAGGAAGTTGTGAATGCTCCGTCCCTGGCAATGTCCGAGGCCAGGCTGAATGGAGTCTTGGGTGACGTGGTTTAGTGCAGGATGTCCCTGCCCATGGCAGGGGGGCTGGAACTAGATGATCTTAAGGTCCTTTCCAACCCTAACTATTCTATTATTCTATGGTTGGTGTTAAGGAGTCTTATTCTACCAACTTTCGGTGACACCACAGCGCAGCCTGATTCTCTTCCCCTCCCTGCGTGTTCCCTGCCCCAACATGCCTCTCAGCAGCTCCTCTCAGTGGCTGTTCGCACAGGGGGCACGGACTGCTGCCCCCAAACACTATCCCCCACCTCTTTCCTGGTGCTGACCTCTCCTCCCCATGCAGCCTCCCTCTGTCAGTCAGTCAGGTCCCAGGAGACCAACCTGAGGTGCCAGCGTCTGGGACCCCCCTCTCCCGGGCAAAGCTGGGCTCCAACCCTCACAGCGTAAGGAAGCCCCTGCTGCACACTGCCTTTTGGCTGGGAGAGCAAGCCATGCCTTCAGCCAAGGCTCACCAGAAAGGGGCTTGGCAATGCACAGGGCTCTTGTGCAGAAGCATCTGTCAGCTTCCCCATGCTGATCCATAACCTTCTGGCTGTATTAGGCCATATCCCAGCTACCATCCTAACCCGATGCCCCATGCAGGAGCAGCCGACTTCGTACCTACTCGCCTGGCAGTGGCTCTGCCCTGCAGCCTCTCCTGCTGACTGTTGGTCAGTCTTGCTCTCAAAGGAGACATTTAAGCTCCCTTGGCCTCTTTTCTGTGGTGCCTTTCTCCTTGACATCTCTGGGCAAAGGCAGCCTCCCTGCTCAGCTCTTCCACCTAAGCCTCAGCACTCTGGGCTCCTCAGGCAAAACCAGCTCCAGCAGCAGCTCCGCACTGCCCTTCCACAGGAGTGTCCCTGCCCGGGGCGACAGTCCCGTGCAGCTGTGGGCTCCTCCCCTGCCCCACAAGGCTATATGGCTGCCCAGTTCTGACTCCAGAGTGGCGGCTCTGACGTCACAGTGGGGCTGAGCAGGGCTCCCTCTGGGCTCGCCTGGGGCAACATGGGAGTTGCCTCCCCTTAGGAATAATAAAAAACACTCCCCAGGGGCTGGTCTCTTGCCTTCAGCTGCAGTGCGAAGGGGTGTGCATGGCTGAGGATGACTGGCTGTCTTCATTCCATGTCCGTGCCTCAGCCAAAACCCTGCAAGGTGAGGACGAAGGGAGAGGACAGTGTGAGCAAGGCACAGAACTCTGACTGCATCATGTCACTTGACTGGAGCTAAACACTGGCCTGTGAATGCAGCACAGCCCTTCCCTACATGCTCTCTCCCAGGACTGCGTGTCTGGCAGGAACAGGGGTTTCCCCAAGGACACAGCCCACCTCAACACTCCTTTTTGCAGTGCACACAGGTGGCTTCTCTGAAGGGTGTAGCCAGAAACGCAGATCCTTTGCATGACCTTTGCCATGGGTTAAATACCACAGACAAGTCCCCCGGAACACCAGCAGTTAAGGAGAGAGAATCACAAATTACAGTCTGAAAGAATCTTAGAAGTCAGGGACCTCTCTGAATAGGAACCTGGAGATGTTACGGGATGTGCTCTGGTGACCAAGCTTGTGCTCACTGCTGGGGAGACCCACAGAGAAAAGGCTGAGTGGGAGGAGGGCTCAGGACTCACCCTGCTCCCCTGGGACAAGCCCTGTCTCAAAAGGTCTCCCAGAGCTGCCCTGGGACAGGATCTTCCCTCAACCCTCAGGTGTCATGCAGCATGCAGGAGCACACAGAGAGGGGATGTCCCTGTCTTGGACAGGAAGAACTGGTGAGACGAAGCTCCTCTCTTGGGCCCAGGACCTTGCTGCTCTCCCTGCAGACCCCAGCCCAGGGGGTGAGCCATGGGTGGGGGAGTAAGGGGGAAAAACCTGGCAGATGTGCCCCATGGAGGGGACTCACCGAACACGGGCAACTGAACCTTTCCTGCTTCTTCCGTGCTGAGCTGTAAGCGATCTCCTCATACACGGCCTCAGGGAAGGGCTCCCAAGCTCTCCCAGAGCTTCTGGACAGTGGCAGAACTGTCCCAGAACAGGCAGAGAGGGGACAGGAACCCACTCTGCTCCCCCGGCTTTGGTCCTTTGGGCATTGCCTTAGCAGAGGGAAGTGACAAAGTCCCACAGTGTGCAGCCAAGAACTGGGAAACCCTCTGGCGCAAGCAGCTGCTGCCACTGTGGACACCAGCTGTGCTGCCCGGGAGGGTCCCATCATGCAGGGGCTGGCAGATGGACACATAGTGGTTGTAGGGCATGATGGTGAGAAGATAAAACTCGTCTGTGTTTGAGGAGAGAAAGAAAAAGACCTGGGCAGCGCATCCCAGGAAGAAGGTGGCCCTGGTGTTCCAGAGGGAACTGGCAATCGGTTTAGTGACAGTGGTGGACATGGAGCACAGGTCCAGCAGGGGCAGGTCGAGGAGGAAGAAGTACATGGGGTGTGGAGGCGCTGGTTGCAGGCTGTGGTGGGGATGATGAGTTCATTGCCCAGGAGCACAGCCAGGTAGATGCCGAGGAAGAGTCAGACCTGCAAGAGCTGCAGCTCCCACGTGTCTGCAAATGGCAGGAGGAGGAAGTGGGTTACAGAGCTGCCACTGGACATTTGCTTCATCTTGTTATGGGGGGCTTTCCAAAAGGGAAAAGACAGTGACAATTTAGGGGAGAATTCTCTGAGTGAAACCTAATGCATTTCTCACAGAACACCCTGGAAATGCCTCTTCTCTGGTTTCAGGAAGACCTTTGGCAGGTGCCTTCCATGAGCTCTGGTTGGTGCAGGCTGAGGGTGTCACTGGAAGGAGGGGGCTCTGCTGGGGGCTCTGGTAGAGCCAGTCCTGCCTTCCAGCAGTAAGGAAATAGGAACATGGCGGGAGCGCATATGGGGGTGTTGTGTCAGATGAAATTCACACGAGACATCAAAGAGCTTTTCGGAAGATCTCACCTGTCCATCAGCTTTGGTCTCAGCTGCCCTGTGCTGGCTCTTTCAGCAGGAAGATGACTTCACCCAGACTGCTCCAACACGCAGCCCCTGGGGTGCAGGGACCCCGCTTGGAAGGACAACCCTGGGCACCCCTGGCTGCACAGCTGGCTGCACACCCCTGAAACCACCCCCAGGAGAAGGCAGCCATCACACACCCCCCTTTTGATGGTGCAGTGGGGAATCTGATGCTTCTCCAGGCCCGCTACTGGGAAACTAAAAGGGGGAGCTCACAAGCCCCTGGCAGCCCCAAGGAGCTGTCCCAAGGACTGTTGGTGACCCACATCCGCTGCTTGCAGTCTGCCCTGTAGCCACGTCAGCAGGTGCTCCTACCCATCCCCCCAGTGGACCTTCTTGAACACCCCGCTTTGGAGACAGATCTTCTACACCACTCTGATCTGACAAACCATTTATCACTCCTCCCCCATTCCTTTTATTTATTTGTGTTCTTTTTCATCTCTGGTTTCAGTTGAGGTTTTCTGGTTCTGCCATCTTTCCATGAACCTGCACTCGATAAATGCAGGTGTAGGCTGGGTTTCCCCAGTTGCTCTTCACAGTAAGTTTGATGTGTGAAAAGGCTCTCTGTGTGTTCTGTGAAGAGAGTGACAAGAAAACTTGAGGCGTTAAGTGTGACAGTGCCATTGAGGTTCCTCCCCCTGCCTGCCCTGCTCCTGCTCCTGCTCCTGCTCCTGCTCCTGCTCCTGCTCCTGCTCAGGAACAGGCTTCCAAAAGTGGGTAGGAGTGGCTGTAGGCATCTGAGGCTCACTGCTGGTACCGGGGCTCCTGCAGAGACTGAAGGCATGGGAAGGGAGAAGGCACCCTCTGCAACCTGGCCTGCTGCGGACTGTGCCTCCCTTCCCTTTTCCCCTTTCCCTCGGCAGCTTGCTCTGTGCTGACAGAGAGGCTGGGGAGGTCCTCCTATGCGTGAGACGGTGTGAAACCCCATTAAGCTCCCGCTATGCTCTCTGCCTGCTTTCCTCCTGGCAGATGTGAGGGCATCAGGAGAAAAGGGACGTGTTGTGCTGGGAGGAAAGAACACTGTCCAGCCTGTCAGCAGGCCACAGGGTGGAGGGACAATGCTGCCCAGCAGCTTTCCCCACCAGGTATCCCTGTTTCTCTTGGCATGAAGATGTTGCTTTGGTGGAGAGGCCATGTGCGCAGCTGGCTATGCCGAAGGCAGCAGCTGCAGCCAGGGGTCTCTCAGGACTTAAGCTCCCACAGGAACAACCCTGCCCTTGCAAAACCGTTGCTGCTACCACCACCGCATGCTGCTCAGTCCTCCCAACTCCACCAGGCCTCGTCGGCAGTGGTCTGGGCCCCTGTGCCAGGAGAGGGAGCATTCACGCTCTTCCTGCCACGGCCTTGCGGGCACTCCTGGTTTTCTCCTGGCCATCTTGCCCTCGTGCACGGACCGTACCTTCAGAAGGAAGGTTTGAAGGGCCTCTTTTGCCACGTTGTACGTGAACATCCCAAGGAGAGTTTCCTCTTCTCTGTCTGCATGCACTCCCTCGAGGGAAAAGCACAAGGAGGAAGGAGAGAAGCTCAGACTTGTCCCAACAAAGAGGATGTTTGTGTGTGCCGGATCAGCACATACTGCACGGACTGTTATCTACTCAGCCTCTCCCAGGGCTCTAGCAGTAGTTGAGCACTGTCTCCACCTTGTGTTTTATTCAAGAACTCTGAGGTGCTCTCACCAGAATGAGTCTTGAGAGGGATGGACCCTGTAGAGCCCCTGAAGTATCCTGCAAATGCACTGCAGGGCTTAGGAGAAAGCAGGACACGAACCTCCAAGGAGGCACAAAGCAAGCAAGTTCCAGTCACACTTTCCCCCAGGGCCACATGCCAGCCAGAAGCACCCAGCAGAGACTTACAAAGACAGCGATGTCTCGGGGGGCACTGGTGACGGTCCCAGATGGAGAGACCTCTTTGTAGATGTGCTGCACACTGACAGCAGTCAGACGGGCTGCTGCTGGCAACCTGATGACCACCTGGCCCTGCTGCCCTTGTAAAGGCCAGCAGTTTCCTGGGGAAATATCCGGCTGCAATCAGAATGTGAGAGCAATGAAACGTGAGCCCATGTTCGGTTCAACACAGCTGCTCATGTAGCCTGAAGCACAGGTGCTGGTGTGTCTGTGGGGTCTATTCCAGCTTGAAAATGAGGCACGTGTGAGGAAATAGACAAAAGCAGCAGCCTCTCAGTATTATGGAAAGAGGGGAATACCTGTTACTAAGCCACCCTAGTCAGGGCCTTACAGATACACCTCTCTGCCCAGTGGCTCTGCAGAGGACCCCCTGCCTCACACCCTGAAAAGGAACTGTTAGGGGTGAGCATGGAACTGATGTCACCAGGGAGAAAGTCATTCACCCAGCTGTGACTGAGGACTGTGGGCAAGATGCAGCAGTTGAGCTCTGTTCCCCTCCTGAGGGGAGCCACTGCTTTCTGTCAAGCCCAGCCCTGAGTTCAAGCTTTGGTTTCAGGCAACAGATCAGCACTGTGGGCTTGAGCATTACCACTGGACTGAGAGGACAACCCCTAAGGTCAGTCCCCAGCTTCGCAGGAAGGAAACGTGCACTGGTGATTTCTGCTACAATACCTCCAAAATCGTATCAGGAGGGTTGGGAGTGTGGAAGAACCATAAAACCCTGCAGACCCAATTCTCTTTGCAGGCATAAGTCTTCGAAGTTCTCTGCATGTCAATGGTGGCACCTGTAAGGAAGGGAGAGCAGGTGACTGCAAGAGGCCACGGACTAGGAGGACCCTGTGATCTGACCCTCTTTCTGATGCTGCTGGACAGCTCCAGCTGTCAGTCTCTCAGTCCTCTCTCTCCTCATCTCCATGCTGGTAGGGGTGCCTAGCTGCACAGGACGACAGCACCCATATGCCTGGTGTCTGCTCCTCTCAGCGCCACAAGTAGAAGGTCTGAGGGTGCTGATGAATGACAGCAGACCAAAGCTGAGGGCTTGCTGTGTGGGCAATAAAGGATGACCCATCCGTTCCCTTTCCAAATGCATTGATGAGGAAGGGAGCCCCTCCATCAGCCCTGGAATGTGTGTGGGGCAGTGCCAGAGGCACCTGCGCAGAGGCGGGACCAGGAGGGAATCCAAGAGAGCCACTGCCACAGACTTGCTCTCGGACCTCAGGAAGCTTCCCGGCTTTCAGCTCCCCTGCTTTGGAGAGCAGCACCTGGAGGACATCCTCCTTTGGGGAGTGCTACAGACAAGTGCGTGGCAAGGAGAATGGGCTGCTGTGTCCATACCAGAACTTTTCAGGGCCCAGTCAGATCTTCCCATGTAGATTTCCGAAGCCAGCTCCAGCGCTGCCTGGTTCACCTCCTGCCTCTCCTGGGAAAGATACAAACAAGCACATCAGCAGGCAGTTCAGCATGGCTACCAGCACCCAGAAAGGCAAAGGGTCAGTGTCAGAAACACAAGGCAAGCCTTGTCCAGTAAGCTGAGAGACTGCGGCTGATGTGAGCCACGAGCACAGTATCTGTGGCCACGACCATGGGGTCCTCAGTCCCTTGTTCCCACCTTCCATGCTCAGGCCATGTCCACGATGGCTGGCTATGGGAGTGGGTCTGGGTCTCACTGCTGCTCAGGGCCCAGCCAGAGCAGCCACAGGTGCCCGTGCCAAGGGAAGGATGTTGGAAGACCCCCACTGCCTGAAGCACCAGTTAACCTGGGCCCAGAGAAGGGCCTGGGCAGTGCCAAAGCTCACCCAGCAATCCCCTGGCAAAGGCTGGCTTGCTGCGGTCAGCAGGCTGAGCCCACTACTAATCCCCAGTAGTGCTTCCTCAGGGCTTCTGCCCAGCCAAGCCTTCTTCTCCAAAATGCAGGGTTACCTTCTTCAAACTGCTTATCTCCGCCACCAGCTGAGCCACCTCCTCCAGCAGAAGCTGCAACGTTTGGGTTTGCTCTGTCAAAAGGGTGTGCAAGTTCCTGCAGGAACAGGAAAGCAGATGTTGTCAGAGAACAGCCCATTCCCTTGGGAGTGTCTGAGCTCAGCAAGGAGCAGAGACATAGGGTCTTTCTGCTTTGTAAATGCTTTCCTTCCTCCCCAGGCTGAAAGAAAGGCAATGGCCAGAGGGAAGTACGGGAGCCGTGGCTGTTAGAAAAATGGGTGCAGGTAGCACAAGGTTGTCCTGGGTTCGGCTGTAGCAGTCATTTTTCTCCTTCTTAGTAGCTGGTGCAGCGCTGTGGTTTTGACTTTCAGCCTGGGAACAGCACTGATAACACCGATGTTTTCAGTTGCTGCTCAGTAATGTTTACTCTGACCAACGACTTTCTGAGTCTCATGCTTTGCCAGGGAGGAGGGGAAGCCGGAAGGAAGCAGAGACAGGACACCTGACTCAAACTAGCCAAAGGCGTATTCCATACCACAGCACGTCATGCCGAGTATAGAAACGGGGCAGTTACCCGGAAGGGCTAGATCACTGCTCTGGTCAGGCTGGGTACCAGGTCGGCGGATGGTGAGCGGTTGTATTCTCTTCCCTTGTTATTCCCTTTATCATTATCATTACTGCTGGTAGCAGCAGTGGTTTGTGTTATACCTTAGTTACTGGACTGTTCTTATCTCAACCCATGGGAGTTACATTCTTTCGATTCTTCTCCCCATCCCTCAGGGAGCGGGTGGAGAGAGAAGAGGGGGATTGAGCCAGCGGCTGCGTGAGCGAGCTGCTGCGTGGTTCTGAGTTACCGGCTGGGCTTAAACCATGACAGGTTGGCTGATGCTTCTGCACAGATCCAATTCCAGCTCAGGAAACATCTCTTACCTCAGCATCTTTGTTTCTGCTGCGGATGCCCATGTCAGATCCTGAAAGGGAAAAATGCTCTGTTAAGAGTATCCACCACCAGAGCTGCTGGGGCTTCCCAGGAGAGGCTTCCCTGGGAAGCCCCGGCAAGAGCTACTGCTTCTTTGGGGCACTCCGCGTGGACACAGAAAAGCCCGTGATTTAGCCAGCCACTGTCAGCAATGCTCCCTTGCAGGAGCTGCCTGTCCCAAAGGGTCACCAACCTCTCTCTGTGCCTTTGCCCGCATTGTCCACACTGGCAGTGAGGTCCCGCAGTAAACACCAGCTGCAATTCACACCACCAAGAGACAGTTACTTGATCTGGGTTGCTAGTGATCCCTGCAGTGCCGTGGTCTCCTCCTGGTTGCCTTGTGGATGGGGCAGCAAGTAAGCTGAGGAGGTGGAGAACTTGGCGTGCAGAGAGACGATGTGCCTCTGAGCGGAAGCCATCACCACAGGCTTCAGGGCATCGTGTAGCCATGAGCTTCAGGTGTGCTCGGCGACCCAGAGCTCTTCCCCGTATCCCCTTACTGCTTCTGTGAGCCCCGAGACGAGGCTGCATCAGCCAGGAGAGGTATCAGGAAGGGGTATCAGTCACCCTGCACAGCCCCTCTGGGTATCCCCCAGTTCAGGCTTGGAAATACGTACTCCCTTCTCTCGCAGGCTTGCAGACTAAGCAAGCCCTTTGGTCCTGTGGCCAGTGGAGCAGCATGGCTGGGAGGCTACCAGTCTTACTGGTAGTTGAAAAGCAAGTCCTCGCCAAGGACGCACTCCAGAAGCACTTGGACCATGCAGGGTTCCACACATATGGGCCAAAAAGAGAAGCTGGCATCCAGCACAACCAGGCTGTTAACTCTCAAATGTTTGCTCACGCAAACTCACCAAGAACCACCGGAAGCAAGAAGACAATGAATTTCAAGCACCTCTTCTTGTGCACAGCCATCTTTTGCCTGAAAAAGGAGGGTGTCCTATGTCTGTCAATGAGCCAGGTTTTGAGCAAACCAGCTGGATTACCACTTCCAGGCAGGAAAGCCATTGTTTTGGGAGCCTGCTGCTGACACACAGCTGCCAGGCAAGCACCCAGGAGGAGCACTTTCTGTCCACACCTTTCAAAACTGCCAGCAGCTCTTCCCCAAAAGAAGAACTACTCCCAGAAACTAGGGGCTGAGCAAATCAAGACTTCCGGCTCTGCACCCCTGGGTCTGGCTACACAGCAGTTTGTCCTACCATGACCAAAGTCTGGGCCTCTGGCGACTGTGTGGCAGTGAGACTGCCCAGGGGCTTTACTCTTGGCTCTCCCTGAGAATGGCCACAACATGAGCTGTGCTCCTGGGAGTGGGAAGCTGGCTGAGGAACACGCCTTGCTCTCCCCTTTGCTTGCACTGGCCCTCAGACATCTTTCTCCCCGTGTCCAACACAGAAACTCTTGGTACATATTCCTTTCCCCATCTTTGCTTTATAGCAAAGATGCAGCCTTCAGTGCAGGATGAGGAGGAAGTTGGCAACAGCAGCAGCAGTCCCCACTGCTCGAAGCACAGCTGGCAACACAGCCCAATTCTCACCCCCTCCCTCCCTGCACCCTGACCCCTGCAGCATGAGGCTACCGCCTCCCCAGAAGCCCAACGGCAGAAACGGGTAGTACATACACAGTGAAGATACACACGATCAGCAGGTATCTCCACAGGGATGCAAGGGTACCTGCCGGATGGCAAACAAGGCTGAAGACCGTCCCTAGGCAAAGAAACCAGAGAAACGTTAGGCCTCTCTCTTGAGGTCTCTTTTCCAGGATACTCAGCCAAGAGCGTTTTGGCTCTCTGCAGGGAGGCAAGCACCGAGTCCTAGGCACCACCTCTCTGGGGTGAAGAGCAGGGCAGCCTGCATTTCTCCAGCCACTTGTGACATTTTGCCAGACTTCTGGCACAGTGCAGCTCTCTGAGTCCACCCCAAGTACTTCGCAGCAAGAACCAGTGCTGAGCTTACTTGCAAGTGCTGTGGCCTTGTTATGACACTTTGGTGGCCCTGGAGCGGATGAGCTGCGAGTGGACTGAGAAAAGTGTTTCACCAGCTCCACCTCTGTGAAAAGGCTCCTGTGGGAGAAAAAAAAAAAAAAAAAGATGCCAATTGCTCGCAGTGCTCACGCTGTGAGGGCCAAGGCCCTTGCCAGATCTAAGTCTGTGGAAGCCTCCCAAGAGATGTTCCAGCTGCAGCAAGAGAGGACAGCACGGCTGGGCTGCTTCCAGGGGACACCTCTCTCTTTCCCCCAGCCTTTGCTTTACAGGCCTGCAGTGGAGGAAGAGGAAAAAGCTGGTGGCAGCAGCAGCAGTCTCCACCACTGGAAGCACACCCTGATAATACATCTAAAACCGCTCCTACAATGCTCAATTGTTTAAGTGCCTTGAGGCTTGCAAACTCAGCTAAAAGTAGCCCATCCATACCATGGAAACATGTTATAATATGTACATGTGGTTCACAGATAAGCAGCTCTTGCAGGCAATCAAGAAGGACATCTGACACTGTGGTGTGGAGGATTGCTACAGTGAGAAAAAGATGAAGTATCACATCTTCATCATCCTCCGTGTGACCTGTGAATAACCCGAGGAAGGGAAGAGAGAAGAAGTAACGACCCCTAGGACCACCTGAGAGTTACCATGTATGCTCTAATAGGTAGTAACCTATGTCAGTTAATTCTGGGAAGAAATTATGCATAAGATTCCTGGGAATTATAAACGTATATGTATGAGATGAATTCTCATAAGCAAGAAACCTGTGAGAATCGACATGCATGCTTGGTGGAGCAATTCCCCCATGCATCAGGTGCCATAATATGTAATGCCTGCTTCTTAATGCTACATTTGATGAGAAACTGAACATGAGCCGGCAGCGTGTGCTCACAGCCCAGAGAGCCAACCGTATCCTTAGCCTGCATCAAAAGGAGAGTGACCAGCAGGTCGAAGGAGGTGATCTTGCCCCACTGCTCTTGTGAGACCTCACTTGGAGTATTGTGTGCAGTTCTGGTGTCCTCAACATAAAAAGGACATGGAACTGTTGGAACAAGTCCAGAGGAGGGCCGCAAGGATGATAAGGGCGCTTGATCACCTTCCGTATGAAGAGAGGCTGTGAAAGTTGGGGCTGTTCAGCCTGGAGAAGAGAAGGCTGCGTGGAGACCTCATAGCAGCCTTCCAGTACCTAAAGGGGGCCTCTAAGGATGCTGGGGAGGGACTCCTCATTAGGGACTGTAGTGACAGGACAAGGGGTAACAGGTTAAAACTTAAAGAGGGGAAGTTTAGGTTATATGTAAGGAAGAAGTTCTTTACTGTGAGGTTGGTGAGACACTGGAATGGGTTGCCCAAGGAAGTTGTGAATGCTCCGTCCCTGGCAATGTCCGAGGCCAGGCTGAATGGAGTCTTGGGTGACGTGGTTTAGTGCAGGATGTCCCTGCCCATGGCAGGGGGGCTGGAACTAGATGATCTTAAGGTCCTTTCCAACCCTAACTATTCTATTATTCTATGGTTGGTGTTAAGGAGTCTTATTCTACCAACTTTCGGTGACACCACAGCGCAGCCTGATTCTCTTCCCCTCCCTGCGTGTTCCCTGCCCCAACATGCCTCTCAGCAGCTCCTCTCAGTGGCTGTTCGCACAGGGGGCACGGACTGCTGCCCCCAAACACTATCCCCCACCTCTTTCCTGGTGCTGACCTCTCCTCCCCATGCAGCCTCCCTCTGTCAGTCAGTCAGGTCCCAGGAGACCAACCTGAGGTGCCAGCGTCTGGGACCCCCCTCTCCCGGGCAAAGCTGGGCTCCAACCCTCACAGCGTAAGGAAGCCCCTGCTGCACACTGCCTTTTGGCTGGGAGAGCAAGCCATGCCTTCAGCCAAGGCTCACCAGAAAGGGGCTTGGCAATGCACAGGGCTCTTGTGCAGAAGCATCTGTCAGCTTCCCCATGCTGATCCATAACCTTCTGGCTGTATTAGGCCATATCCCAGCTACCATCCTAACCCGATGCCCCATGCAGGAGCAGCCGACTTCGTACCTACTCGCCTGGCAGTGGCTCTGCCCTGCAGCCTCTCCTGCTGACTGTTGGTCAGTCTTGCTCTCAAAGGAGACATTTAAGCTCCCTTGGCCTCTTTTCTGTGGTGCCTTTCTCCTTGACATCTCTGGGCAAAGGCAGCCTCCCTGCTCAGCTCTTCCACCTAAGCCTCAGCACTCTGGGCTCCTCAGGCAAAACCAGCTCCAGCAGCAGCTCCGCACTGCCCTTCCACAGGAGTGTCCCTGCCCGGGGCGACAGTCCCGTGCAGCTGTGGGCTCCTCCCCTGCCCCACAAGGCTATATGGCTGCCCAGTTCTGACTCCAGAGTGGCGGCTCTGACGTCACAGTGGGGCTGAGCAGGGCTCCCTCTGGGCTCGCCTGGGGCAACATGGGAGTTGCCTCCCCTTAGGAATAATAAAAAACACTCCCCAGGGGCTGGTCTCTTGCCTTCAGCTGCAGTGCGAAGGGGTGTGCATGGCTGAGGATGACTGGCTGTCTTCATTCCATGTCCGTGCCTCAGCCAAAACCCTGCAAGGTGAGGACGAAGGGAGAGGACAGTGTGAGCAAGGCACAGAACTCTGACTGCATCATGTCACTTGACTGGAGCTAAACACTGGCCTGTGAATGCAGCACAGCCCTTCCCTACATGCTCTCTCCCAGGACTGCGTGTCTGGCAGGAACAGGGGTTTCCCCAAGGACACAGCCCACCTCAACACTCCTTTTTGCAGTGCACACAGGTGGCTTCTCTGAAGGGTGTAGCCAGAAACGCAGATCCTTTGCATGACCTTTGCCATGGGTTAAATACCACAGACAAGTCCCCCGGAACACCAGCAGTTAAGGAGAGAGAATCACAAATTACAGTCTGAAAGAATCTTAGAAGTCAGGGACCTCTCTGAATAGGAACCTGGAGATGTTACGGGATGTGCTCTGGTGACCAAGCTTGTGCTCACTGCTGGGGAGACCCACAGAGAAAAGGCTGAGTGGGAGGAGGGCTCAGGACTCACCCTGCTCCCCTGGGACAAGCCCTGTCTCAAAAGGTCTCCCAGAGCTGCCCTGGGACAGGATCTTCCCTCAACCCTCAGGTGTCATGCAGCATGCAGGAGCACACAGAGAGGGGATGTCCCTGTCTTGGACAGGAAGAACTGGTGAGACGAAGCTCCTCTCTTGGGCCCAGGACCTTGCTGCTCTCCCTGCAGACCCCAGCCCAGGGGGTGAGCCATGGGTGGGGGAGTAAGGGGGAAAAACCTGGCAGATGTGCCCCATGGAGGGGACTCACCGAACACGGGCAACTGAACCTTTCCTGCTTCTTCCGTGCTGAGCTGTAAGCGATCTCCTCATACACGGCCTCAGGGAAGGGCTCCCAAGCTCTCCCAGAGCTTCTGGACAGTGGCAGAACTGTCCCAGAACAGGCAGAGAGGGGACAGGAACCCACTCTGCTCCCCCGGCTTTGGTCCTTTGGGCATTGCCTTAGCAGAGGGAAGTGACAAAGTCCCACAGTGTGCAGCCAAGAACTGGGAAACCCTCTGGCGCAAGCAGCTGCTGCCACTGTGGACACCAGCTGTGCTGCCCGGGAGGGTCCCATCATGCAGGGGCTGGCAGATGGACACATAGTGGTTGTAGGGCATGATGGTGAGAAGATAAAACTCGTCTGTGTTTGAGGAGAGAAAGAAAAAGACCTGGGCAGCGCATCCCAGGAAGAAGGTGGCCCTGGTGTTCCAGAGGGAACTGGCAATCGGTTTAGTGACAGTGGTGGACATGGAGCACAGGTCCAGCAGGGGCAGGTCGAGGAGGAAGAAGTACATGGGGTGTGGAGGCGCTGGTTGCAGGCTGTGGTGGGGATGATGAGTTCATTGCCCAGGAGCACAGCCAGGTAGATGCCGAGGAAGAGTCAGACCTGCAAGAGCTGCAGCTCCCACGTGTCTGCAAATGGCAGGAGGAGGAAGTGGGTTACAGAGCTGCCACTGGACATTTGCTTCATCTTGTTATGGGGGGCTTTCCAAAAGGGAAAAGACAGTGACAATTTAGGGGAGAATTCTCTGAGTGAAACCTAATGCATTTCTCACAGAACACCCTGGAAATGCCTCTTCTCTGGTTTCAGGAAGACCTTTGGCAGGTGCCTTCCATGAGCTCTGGTTGGTGCAGGCTGAGGGTGTCACTGGAAGGAGGGGGCTCTGCTGGGGGCTCTGGTAGAGCCAGTCCTGCCTTCCAGCAGTAAGGAAATAGGAACATGGCGGGAGCGCATATGGGGGTGTTGTGTCAGATGAAATTCACACGAGACATCAAAGAGCTTTTCGGAAGATCTCACCTGTCCATCAGCTTTGGTCTCAGCTGCCCTGTGCTGGCTCTTTCAGCAGGAAGATGACTTCACCCAGACTGCTCCAACACGCAGCCCCTGGGGTGCAGGGACCCCGCTTGGAAGGACAACCCTGGGCACCCCTGGCTGCACAGCTGGCTGCACACCCCTGAAACCACCCCCAGGAGAAGGCAGCCATCACACACCCCCCTTTTGATGGTGCAGTGGGGAATCTGATGCTTCTCCAGGCCCGCTACTGGGAAACTAAAAGGGGGAGCTCACAAGCCCCTGGCAGCCCCAAGGAGCTGTCCCAAGGACTGTTGGTGACCCACATCCGCTGCTTGCAGTCTGCCCTGTAGCCACGTCAGCAGGTGCTCCTACCCATCCCCCCAGTGGACCTTCTTGAACACCCCGCTTTGGAGACAGATCTTCTACACCACTCTGATCTGACAAACCATTTATCACTCCTCCCCCATTCCTTTTATTTATTTGTGTTCTTTTTCATCTCTGGTTTCAGTTGAGGTTTTCTGGTTCTGCCATCTTTCCATGAACCTGCACTCGATAAATGCAGGTGTAGGCTGGGTTTCCCCAGTTGCTCTTCACAGTAAGTTTGATGTGTGAAAAGGCTCTCTGTGTGTTCTGTGAAGAGAGTGACAAGAAAACTTGAGGCGTTAAGTGTGACAGTGCCATTGACGTTCCTCCCCCTGCCTGCCCTGCTCCTGCTCCTGCTCCTGCTCCTGCTCCTGCTCCTGCTCCTGCTCCTGCTCCTGCTCAGGAACAGGCTTCCAAAAGTGGGTAGGAGTGGCTGTAGGCATCTGAGGCTCACTGCTGGTACCGGGGCTCCTGCAGAGACTGAAGGCATGGGAAGGGAGAAGGCACCCTCTGCAACCTGGCCTGCTGCGGACTGTGCCTCCCTTCCCTTTTCCCCTTTCCCTCGGCAGCTTGCTCTGTGCTGACAGAGAGGCTGGGGAGGTCCTCCTATGCGTGAGACGGTGTGAAACCCCATTAAGCTCCCGCTATGCTCTCTGCCTGCTTTCCTCCTGGCAGATGTGAGGGCATCAGGAGAAAAGGGACGTGTTGTGCTGGGAGGAAAGAACACTGTCCAGCCTGTCAGCAGGCCACAGGGTGGAGGGACAATGCTGCCCAGCAGCTTTCCCCACCAGGTATCCCTGTTTCTCTTGGCACGAAGATGTTGCTTTGGTGGAGAGGCCATGTGCGCAGCTGGCTATGCCGAAGGCAGCAGCTGCAGCCAGGGGTCTCTCAGGACTTAAGCTCCCACAGGAACAACCCTGCCCTTGCAAAACCGTTGCTGCTACCACCACCGCATGCTGCTCAGTCCTCCCAACTCCACCAGGCCTCGTCGGCAGTGGTCTGGGTCCCTGTGCCAGGGGAGGGAGCATTCACGCTCTTCCTGCCACGGCCTTGCGGGCACTCCTGGTTTTCTCCTGGCCATCTTGCCCTCGTGCACGGACCGTACCTTCAGAAGGAAGGTTTGAAGGGCCTCTTTTGCCACGTTGTACGTGAACATCCCAAGGAGAGTTTCCTCTTCTCTGTCTGCATGCACTCCCTCGAGGGAAAAGCACAAGGAGGAAGGAGAGAAGCTCAGACTTGTCCCAACAAAGAGGATGTTTGTGTGTGCCGGATCAGCACATACTGCACGGACTGTTATCTACTCAGCCTCTCCCAGGGCTCTAGCAGTAGTTGAGCACTGTCTCCACCTTGTGTTTTATTCAAGAACTCTGAGGTGCTCTCACCAGAATGAGTCTTGAGAGGGATGGACCCTGTAGAGCCCCTGAAGTATCCTGCAAATGCACTGCAGGGCTTAGGAGAAAGCAGGACACGAACCTCCAAGGAGGCACAAAGCAAGCAAGTTCCAGTCACACTTTCCCCCAGGGCCACATGCCAGCCAGAAGCACCCAGCAGAGACTTACAAAGACAGCGATGTCTCGGGGGGCACTGGTGACGGTCCCAGATGGAGAGACCTCTTTGTAGATGTGCTGCACACTGACAGCAGTCAGACGGGCTGCTGCTGGCAACCTGATGACCACCTGGCCCTGCTGCCCTTGTAAAGGCCAGCAGTTTCCTGGGGAAATATCCGGCTGCAATCAGAATGTGAGAGCAATGAAACGTGAGCCCATGTTCGGTTCAACACAGCTGCTCATGTAGCCTGAAGCACAGGTGCTGGTGTGTCTGTGGGGTCTATTCCAGCTTGAAAATGAGGCACGTGTGAGGAAATAGACAAAAGCAGCAGCCTCTCAGTATTATGGAAAGAGGGGAATACCTGTTACTAAGCCACCCTAGTCAGGGCCTTACAGATACACCTCTCTGCCCAGTGGCTCTGCAGAGGACCCCCTGCCTCACACCCTGAAAAGGAACTGTTAGGGGTGAGCATGGAACTGAGGTCACCAGGGAGAAAGTCATTCACCCAGCTGTGACTGAGGACTGTGGGCAAGATGCAGCAGTTGAGCTCTGTTCCCCTCCTGAGGGGAGCCACTGCTTTCTGTCAAGCCCAGCCCTGAGTTCAAGCTTTGGTTTCAGGCAACAGATCAGCACTGTGGGCTTGAGCATTACCACTGGACTGAGAGGACAACCCCTAAGGTCAGTCCCCAGCTTCGCAGGAAGGAAACGTGCACTGGTGATTTCTGCTACAATACCTCCAAAATCGTATCAGGAGGGTTGGGAGTGTGGAAGAACCATAAAACCCTGCAGACCCAATTCTCTTTGCAGGCATAAGTCTTCGAAGTTCTCTGCATGTCAATGGTGGCACCTGTAAGGAAGGGAGAGCAGGTGACTGCAAGAGGCCACGGACTAGGAGGACCCTGTGATCTGACCCTCTTTCTGATGCTGCTGGACAGCTCCAGCTGTCAGTCTCTCAGTCCTCTCTCTCCTCATCTCCATGCTGGTAGGGGTGCCTAGCTGCACAGGACGACAGCACCCATATGCCTGGTGTCTGCTCCTCTCAGCGCCACAAGTAGAAGGTCTGAGGGTGCTGATGAATGACAGCAGACCAAAGCTGAGGGCTTGCTGTGTGGGCAATAAAGGATGACCCATCCGTTCCCTTTCCAAATGCATTGATGAGGAAGGGAGCCCCTCCATCAGCCCTGGAATGTGTGTGGGGCAGTGCCAGAGGCACCTGCGCAGAGGCGGGACCAGGAGGGAATCCAAGAGAGCCACTGCCACAGACTTGCTCTCGGACCTCAGGAAGCTTCCCGGCTTTCAGCTCCCCTGCTTTGGAGAGCAGCACCTGGAGGACATCCTCCTTTGGGGAGTGCTACAGACAAGTGCGTGGCAAGGAGAATGGGCTGCTGTGTCCATACCAGAACTTTTCAGGGCCCAGTCAGATCTTCCCATGTAGATTTCCGAAGCCAGCTCCAGCGCTGCCTGGTTCACCTCCTGCCTCTCCTGGGAAAGATACAAACAAGCACATCAGCAGGCAGTTCAGCATGGCTACCAGCACCCAGAAAGGCAAAGGGTCAGTGTCAGAAACACAAGGCAAGCCTTGTCCAGTAAGCTGAGAGACTGCGGCTGATGTGAGCCACGAGCACAGTATCTGTGGCCACGACCATGGGGTCCTCAGTCCCTTGTTCCCACCTTCCATGCTCAGGCCATGTCCACGATGGCTGGCTATGGGAGTGGGTCTGGGTCTCACTGCTGCTCAGGGCCCAGCCAGAGCAGCCACAGGTGCCCGTGCCAAGGGAAGGATGTTGGAAGACCCCCACTGCCTGAAGCACCAGTTAACCTGGGCCCAGAGAAGGGCCTGGGCAGTGCCAAAGCTCACCCAGCAATCCCCTGGCAAAGGCTGGCTTGCTGCGGTCAGCAGGCTGAGCCCACTACTAATCCCCAGTAGTGCTTCCTCAGGGCTTCTGCCCAGCCAAGCCTTCTTCTCCAAAATGCAGGGTTACCTTCTTCAAACTGCTTATCTCCGCCACCAGCTGAGCCACCTCCTCCAGCAGAAGCTGCAACGTTTGGGTTTGCTCTGTCAAAAGGGTGTGCAAGTTCCTGCAGGAACAGGAAAGCAGATGTTGTCAGAGAGCAGCCCATTCCCTTGGGAGTGTCTGAGCTCAGCAAGGAGCAGAGACATAGGGTCTTTCTGCTTTGTAAATGCTTTCCTTCCTCCCCAGGCTGAAAGAAAGGCAATGGCCAGAGGGAAGTACGGGAGCCGTGGCTGTTAGAAAAATGGGTGCAGGTAGCACAAGGTTGTCCTGGGTTCGGCTGTAGCAGTCATTTTTCCCCTTCTTAGTAGCTGGTGCAGCGCTGTGGTTTTGACTTTCAGCCTGGGAACAGCACTGATAACACCGATGTTTTCAGTTGCTGCTCAGTAATGTTTACTCTGACCAACGACTTTCTGAGTCTCATGCTTTGCCAGGGAGGAGGGGAAGCCGGAAGGAAGCAGAGACAGGACACCTGACTCAAACTAGCCAAAGGCGTATTCCATACCACAGCACGTCATGCCGAGTATAGAAACGGGGCAGTTACCCGGAAGGGCTAGATCACTGCTCTGGTCAGGCTGGGTACCAGGTCGGCGGATGGTGAGCGGTTGTATTCTCTTCCCTTGTTATTCCCTTTATCATTATCATTACTGCTGGTAGCAGCAGTGGTTTGTGTTATACCTTAGTTACTGGACTGTTCTTATCTCAACCCATGGGAGTTACATTCTTTCGATTCTTCTCCCCATCCCTCAGGGAGCGGGTGGAGAGAGAAGAGGGGGATTGAGCCAGCGGCTGCGTGAGCGAGCTGCTGCGTGGTTCTGAGTTACCGGCTGGGCTTAAACCATGACAGGTTGGCTGATGCTTCTGCACAGATCCAATTCCAGCTCAGGAAACATCTCTTACCTCAGCATCTTTGTTTCTGCTGCGGATGCCCATGTCAGATCCTGAAAGGGAAAAATGCTCTGTTAAGAGTATCCACCACCAGAGCTGCTGGGGCTTCCCAGGAGAGGCTTCCCTGGGAAGCCCCGGCAAGAGCTACTGCTTCTTTGGGGCACTCCGCGTGGACACAGAAAAGCCCGTGATTTAGCCAGCCACTGTCAGCAATGCTCCCTTGCAGGAGCTGCCTGTCCCAAAGGGTCACCAACCTCTCTCTGTGCCTTTGCCCGCATTGTCCACACTGGCAGTGAGGTCCCGCAGTAAACACCAGCTGCAATTCACACCACCAAGAGACAGTTACTTGATCTGGGTTGCTAGTGATCCCTGCAGTGCCGTGGTCTCCTCCTGGTTGCCTTGTGGATGGGGCAGCAAGTAAGCTGAGGAGGTGGAGAACTTGGCGTGCAGAGAGACGATGTGCCTCTGAGCGGAAGCCATCACCACAGGCTTCAGGGCATCGTGTAGCCATGAGCTTCAGGTGTGCTCGGCGACCCAGAGCTCTTCCCCGTATCCCCTTACTGCTTCTGTGAGCCCCGAGACGAGGCTGCATCAGCCAGGAGAGGTATCAGGAAGGGGTATCAGTCACCCTGCACAGCCCCTCTGGGTATCCCCCAGTTCAGGCTTGGAAATACGTACTCCCTTCTCTCGCAGGCTTGCAGACTAAGCAAGCCCTTTGGTCCTGTGGCCAGTGGAGCAGCATGGCTGGGAGGCTACCAGTCTTACTGGTAGTTGAAAAGCAAGTCCTCGCCAAGGACGCACTCCAGAAGCACTTGGACCATGCAGGGTTCCACACATATGGGCCAAAAAGAGAAGCTGGCATCCAGCACAACCAGGCTGTTAACTCTCAAATGTTTGCTCACGCAAACTCACCAAGAACCACCGGAAGCAAGAAGACAATGAATTTCAAGCACCTCTTCTTGTGCACAGCCATCTTTTGCCTGAAAAAGGAGGGTGTCCTATGTCTGTCAATGAGCCAGGTTTTGAGCAAACCAGCTGGATTACCACTTCCAGGCAGGAAAGCCACTGTTTTGGAAGCCTGCTGCTGACACACAGCTGCCAGGCAAGCACCCAGGAGGAGCACTTTCTGTCCACACCTTTCAAAACTGCCAGCAGCTCTTCCCCAAAAGAAGAACTACTCCCAGAAACTAGAGGCTGAGCAAATCAAGACTTCCGGCTCTGCACCCCTGGGTCTGGCTACACAGCAGTTTGTCCTACCATGACCAAAGTCTGGGCCTCTGGCGACTGTGTGGCAGTGAGACTGCCCAGGGGCTTTACTCTTGGCTCTCCCTGAGAATGGCCACAACATGAGCTGTGCTCCTGGGAGTGGGAAGCTGGCTGAGGAACACGCCTTGCTCTCCCCTTTGCTTGCACTGGCCCTCAGACATCTTTCTCCCCGTGTCCAACACAGAAACTCTTGGTACATATTCCTTTCCCCATCTTTGCTTTATAGCAAAGATGCAGCCTTCAGTGCAGGATGAGGAGGAAGTTGGCAACAGCAGCAGCAGTCCCCACTGCTCGAAGCACAGCTGGCAACACAGCCCAATTCTCACCCCCTCCCTCCCTGCACCCTGACCCCTGCAGCATGAGGCTACCGCCTCCCCAGAAGCCCAACGGCAGAAACGGGTAGTACATACACAGTGAAGATACACACGATCAGCAGGTATCTCCACAGGGATGCAAGGGTACCTGCCGGATGGCAAACAAGGCTGAAGACCGTCCCTAGGCAAAGAAACCAGAGAAACGTTAGGCCTCTCTCTTGAGGTCTCTTTTCCAGGATACTCAGCCAAGAGCGTTTTGGCTCTCTGCAGGGAGGCAAGCACCGAGTCCTAGGCACCACCTCTCTGGGGTGAAGAGCAGGGCAGCCTGCATTTCTCCAGCCACTTGTGACATTTTGCCAGACTTCTGGCACAGTGCAGCTCTCTGAGTCCACCCCAAGTACTTCGCAGCAAGAACCAGTGCTGAGCTTACTTGCAAGTGCTGTGGCCTTGTTATGACACTTTGGTGGCCCTGGAGCGGATGAGCTGCGAGTGGACTGAGAAAAGTGTTTCACCAGCTCCACCTCTGTGAAAAGGCTCCTGTGGGAGAAAAAAAAAAAAAAAAAGATGCCAATTGCTCGCAGTGCTCACGCTGTGAGGGCCAAGGCCCTTGCCAGATCTAAGTCTGTGGAAGCCTCCCAAGAGATGTTCCAGCTGCAGCAAGAGAGGACAGCACGGCTGGGCTGCTTCCAGGGGACACCTCTCTCTTTCCCCCAGCCTTTGCTTTACAGGCCTGCAGTGGAGGAAGAGGAAAAAGCTGGTGGCAGCAGCAGCAGTCTCCACTACTGGAAGCACACCCTGATAATACATCTAAAACCGCTCCTACAATGCTCAATTGTTTAAGTGCCTTGAGGCTTGCAAACTCAGCTAAAAGTAGCCCATCCATACCATGGAAACATGTTATAATATGTACATGTGGTTCACAGATAAGCAGCTCTTGCAGGCAATCAAGAAGGACATCTGACACTGTGGTGTGGAGGATTGCTACAGTGAGAAAAAGATGAAGTATCACATCTTCATCATCCTCCGTGTGACCTGTGAATAACCCGAGGAAGGGAAGAGAGAAGAAGTAACGACCCCTAGGACCACCCGAGAGTTACCATGTATGCTCTAATAGGTAGTAACCTATGTCAGTTAATTCTGGGAAGAAATTATGCATAAGATTCCTGGGAATTATAAACGTATATGTATGAGATGAATTCTCATAAGCAAGAAACCTGTGAGAATCGACATGCATGCTTGGTGGAGCAATTCCCCCATGCATCGGGTGCCATAATATGTAATGCCTGCTTCTTAATGCTACATTTGATGAGAAACTGAACATGAGCCGGCAGCGTGTGCTCACAGCCCAGAGAGCCAACCGTATCCTTAGCCTGCATCAAAAGGAGAGTGACCAGCAGGTCGAAGGAGGTGATCTTGCCCCACTGCTCTTGTGAGACCTCACTTGGAGTATTGTGTGCAGTTCTGGTGTCCTCAACATAAAAAGGACATGGAACTGTTGGAACAAGTCCAGAGGAGGGCCGCAAGGATGATAAGGGCGCTTGATCACCTTCCGTATGAAGAGAGGCTGTGAAAGTTGGGGCTGTTCAGCCTGGAGAAGAGAAGGCTGCGTGGAGACCTCATAGCAGCCTTCCAGTACCTAAAGGGGGCCTCTAAGGATGCTGGGGAGGGACTCCTCATTAGGGACTGTAGTGACAGGACAAGGGGTAACAGGTTAAAACTTAAAGAGGGGAAGTTTAGGTTATATGTAAGGAAGAAGTTCTTTACTGTGAGGTTGGTGAGACACTGGAATGGGTTGCCCAAGGAAGTTGTGAATGCTCCGTCCCTGGCAATGTCCGAGGCCAGGCTGAATGGAGTCTTGGGTGACGTGGTTTAGTGCAGGATGTCCCTGCCCATGGCAGGGGGGCTGGAACTAGATGATCTTAAGGTCCTTTCCAACCCTAACTATTCTATTATTCTATGGTTGGTGTTAAGGAGTCTTATTCTACTAACTTTCGGTGACACCACAGCGCAGCCTGATTCTCTTCCCCTCCCTGCGTGTTCCCTGCCCCAACATGCCTCTCAGCAGCTCCTCTCAGTGGCTGTTCGCACAGGGGGCACGGACTGCTGCCCCCAAACACTATCCCCCACCTCTTTCCTGGTGCTGACCTCTCCTCCCCATGCAGCCTCCCTCTGTCAGTCAGTCAGGTCCCAGGAGACCAACCTGAGGTGCCAGCGTCTGGGACCCCCCTCTCCCGGGCAAAGCTGGGCTCCAACCCTCACAGCGTAAGGAAGCCCCTGCTGCACACTGCCTTTTGGCTGGGAGAGCAAGCCATGCCTTCAGCCAAGGCTCACCAGAAAGGGGCTTGGCAATGCACAGGGCTCTTGTGCAGAAGCATCTGTCAGCTTCCCCATGCTGATCCATAACCTTCTGGCTGTATTAGGCCATATCCCAGCTACCATCCTAACCCGATGCCCCATGCAGGAGCAGCCGACTTCGTACCTACTCGCCTGGCAGTGGCTCTGCCCTGCAGCCTCTCCTGCTGACTGTTGGTCAGTCTTGCTCTCAAAGGAGACATTTAAGCTCCCTTGGCCTCTTTTCTGTGGTGCCTTTCTCCTTGACATCTCTGGGCAAAGGCAGCCTCCCTGCTCAGCTCTTCCACCTAAGCCTCAGCACTCTGGGCTCCTCAGGCAAAACCAGCTCCAGCAGCAGCTCCGCACTGCCCTTCCACAGGAGTGTCCCTGCCCGGGGCGACAGTCCCGTGCAGCTGTGGGCTCCTCCCCTGCCCCACAAGGCTATATGGCTGCCCAGTTCTGACTCCAGAGTGGCGGCTCTGACGTCACAGTGGGGCTGAGCAGGGCTCCCTCTGGGCTCGCCTGGGGCAACATGGGAGTTGCCTCCCCTTAGGAATAATAAAAAACACTCCCCAGGGGCTGGTCTCTTGCCTTCAGCTGCAGTGCGAAGGGGTGTGCATGGCTGAGGATGACTGGCTGTCTTCATTCCATGTCCGTGCCTCAGCCAAAACCCTGCAAGGTGAGGACGAAGGGAGAGGACAGTGTGAGCAAGGCACAGAACTCTGACTGCATCATGTCACTTGACTGGAGCTAAACACTGGCCTGTGAATGCAGCACAGCCCTTCCCTACATGCTCTCTCCCAGGACTGCGTGTCTGGCAGGAACAGGGGTTTCCCCAAGGACACAGCCCACCTCAACACTCCTTTTTGCAGTGCACACAGGTGGCTTCTCTGAAGGGTGTAGCCAGAAACGCAGATCCTTTGCATGACCTTTGCCATGGGTTAAATACCACAGACAAGTCCCCCGGAACACCAGCAGTTAAGGAGAGAGAATCACAAATTACAGTCTGAAAGAATCTTAGAAGTCAGGGACCTCTCTGAATAGGAACCTGGAGATGTTACGGGATGTGCTCTGGTGACCAAGCTTGTGCTCACTGCTGGGGAGACCCACAGAGAAAAGGCTGAGTGGGAGGAGGGCTCAGGACTCACCCTGCTCCCCTGGGACAAGCCCTGTCTCAAAAGGTCTCCCAGAGCTGCCCTGGGACAGGATCTTCCCTCAACCCTCAGGTGTCATGCAGCATGCAGGAGCACACAGAGAGGGGATGTCCCTGTCTTGGACAGGAAGAACTGGTGAGACGAAGCTCCTCTCTTGGGCCCAGGACCTTGCTGCTCTCCCCGCAGACCCCAGCCCAGGGGGTGAGCCATGGGTGGGGGAGTAAGGGGGAAAAACCTGGCAGATGTGCCCCATGGAGGGGACTCACCGAACACGGGCAACTGAACCTTTCCTGCTTCTTCCGTGCTGAGCTGTAAGCGATCTCCTCATACACGGCCTCAGGGAAGGGCTCCCAAGCTCTCCCAGAGCTTCTGGACAGTGGCAGAACTGTCCCAGAACAGGCAGAGAGGGGACAGGAACCCACTCTGCTCCCCCGGCTTTGGTCCTTTGGGCATTGCCTTAGCAGAGGGAAGTGACAAAGTCCCACAGTGTGCAGCCAAGAACTGGGAAACCCTCTGGCGCAAGCAGCTGCTGCCACTGTGGACACCAGCTGTGCTGCCCGGGAGGGTCCCATCATGCAGGGGCTGGCAGATGGACACATAGTGGTTGTAGGGCATGATGGTGAGAAGATAAAACTCGTCTGTGTTTGAGGAGAGAAAGAAAAAGACCTGGGCAGCGCATCCCAGGAAGAAGGTGGCCCTGGTGTTCCAGAGGGAACTGGCAATCGGTTTAGTGACAGTGGTGGACATGGAGCACAGGTCCAGCAGGGGCAGGTCGAGGAGGAAGAAGTACATGGGGTGTGGAGGCGCTGGTTGCAGGCTGTGGTGGGGATGATGAGTTCATTGCCCAGGAGCACAGCCAGGTAGATGCCGAGGAAGAGTCAGACCTGCAAGAGCTGCAGCTCCCACGTGTCTGCAAATGGCAGGAGGAGGAAGTGGGTTACAGAGCTGCCACTGGACATTTGCTTCATCTTGTTATGGGGGGCTTTCCAAAAGGGAAAAGACAGTGACAATTTAGGGGAGAATTCTCTGAGTGAAACCTAATGCATTTCTCACAGAACACCCTGGAAATGCCTCTTCTCTGGTTTCAGGAAGACCTTTGGCAGGTGCCTTCCATGAGCTCTGGTTGGTGCAGGCTGAGGGTGTCACTGGAAGGAGGGGGCTCTGCTGGGGGCTCTGGTAGAGCCAGTCCTGCCTTCCAGCAGTAAGGAAATAGGAACATGGCGGGAGCGCATATGGGGGTGTTGTGTCAGATGAAATTCACACGAGACATCAAAGAGCTTTTCGGAAGATCTCACCTGTCCATCAGCTTTGGTCTCAGCTGCCCTGTGCTGGCTCTTTCAGCAGGAAGATGACTTCACCCAGACTGCTCCAACACGCAGCCCCTGGGGTGCAGGGACCCCGCTTGGAAGGACAACCCTGGGCACCCCTGGCTGCACAGCTGGCTGCACACCCCTGAAACCACCCCCAGGAGAAGGCAGCCATCACACACCCCCCTTTTGATGGTGCAGTGGGGAATCTGATGCTTCTCCAGGCCCGCTACTGGGAAACTAAAAGGGGGAGCTCACAAGCCCCTGGCAGCCCCAAGGAGCTGTCCCAAGGACTGTTGGTGACCCACATCCGCTGCTTGCAGTCTGCCCTGTAGCCACGTCAGCAGGTGCTCCTACCCATCCCCCCAGTGGACCTTCTTGAACACCCCGCTTTGGAGACAGATCTTCTACACCACTCTGATCTGACAAACCATTTATCACTCCTCCCCCATTCCTTTTATTTATTTGTGTTCTTTTTCATCTCTGGTTTCAGTTGAGGTTTTCTGGTTCTGCCATCTTTCCATGAACCTGCACTCGATAAATGCAGGTGTAGGCTGGGTTTCCCCAGTTGCTCTTCACAGTAAGTTTGATGTGTGAAAAGGCTCTCTGTGTGTTCTGTGAAGAGAGTGACAAGAAAACTTGAGGCGTTAAGTGTGACAGTGCCATTGAGGTTCCTCCCCCTGCCTGCCCTGCTCCTGCTCCTGCTCCTGCTCCTGCTCCTGCTCCTGCTCCTGCTCAGGAACAGGCTTCCAAAAGTGGGTAGGAGTGGCTGTAGGCATCTGAGGCTCACTGCTGGTACCGGGGCTCCTGCAGAGACTGAAGGCATGGGAAGGGAGAAGGCACCCTCTGCAACCTGGCCTGCTGCGGACTGTGCCTCCCTTCCCTTTTCCCCTTTCCCTCGGCAGCTTGCTCTGTGCTGACAGAGAGGCTGGGGAGGTCCTCCTATGCGTGAGACGGTGTGAAACCCCATTAAGCTCCCGCTATGCTCTCTGCCTGCTTTCCTCCTGGCAGATGTGAGGGCATCAGGAGAAAAGGGACGTGTTGTGCTGGGAGGAAAGAACACTGTCCAGCCTGTCAGCAGGCCACAGGGTGGAGGGACAATGCTGCCCAGCAGCTTTCCCCACCAGGTATCCCTGTTTCTCTTGGCACGAAGATGTTGCTTTGGTGGAGAGGCCATGTGCGCAGCTGGCTATGCCGAAGGCAGCAGCTGCAGCCAGGGGTCTGTCAGGACTTAAGCTCCCACAGGAACAACCCTGCCCTTGCAAAACCGTTGCTGCTACCACCACCGCATGCTGCTCAGTCCTCCCAACTCCACCAGGCCTCGTCGGCAGTGGTCTGGGTCCCTGTGCCAGGGGAGGGAGCATTCACGCTCTTCCTGCCACGGCCTTGCGGGCACTCCTGGTTTTCTCCTGGCCATCTTGCCCTCGTGCACGGACCGTACCTTCAGAAGGAAGGTTTGAAGGGCCTCTTTTGCCACGTTGTACGTGAACATCCCAAGGAGAGTTTCCTCTTCTCTGTCTGCATGCACTCCCTCGAGGGAAAAGCACAAGGAGGAAGGAGAGAAGCTCAGACTTGTCCCAACAAAGAGGATGTTTGTGTGTGCCGGATCAGCACATACTGCACGGACTGTTATCTACTCAGCCTCTCCCAGGGCTCTAGCAGTAGTTGAGCACTGTCTCCACCTTGTGTTTTATTCAAGAACTCTGAGGTGCTCTCACCAGAATGAGTCTTGAGAGGGATGGACCCTGTAGAGCCCCTGAAGTATCCTGCAAATGCACTGCAGGGCTTAGGAGAAAGCAGGACACGAACCTCCAAGGAGGCACAAAGCAAGCAAGTTCCAGTCACACTTTCCCCCAGGGCCACATGCCAGCCAGAAGCACCCAGCAGAGACTTACAAAGACAGCGATGTCTCGGGGGGCACTGGTGACGGTCCCAGATGGAGAGACCTCTTTGTAGATGTGCTGCACACTGACAGCAGTCAGACGGGCTGCTGCTGGCAACCTGATGACCACCTGGCCCTGCTGCCCTTGTAAAGGCCAGCAGTTTCCTGGGGAAATATCCGGCTGCAATCAGAATGTGAGAGCAATGAAACGTGAGCCCATGTTCGGTTCAACACAGCTGCTCATGTAGCCTGAAGCACAGGTGCTGGTGTGTCTGTGGGGTCTATTCCAGCTTGAAAATGAGGCACGTGTGAGGAAATAGACAAAAGCAGCAGCCTCTCAGTATTATGGAAAGAGGGGAATACCTGTTACTAAGCCACCCTAGTCAGGGCCTTACAGATACACCTCTCTGCCCAGTGGCTCTGCAGAGGACCCCCTGCCTCACACCCTGAAAAGGAACTGTTAGGGGTGAGCATGGAACTGAGGTCACCAGGGAGAAAGTCATTCACCCAGCTGTGACTGAGGACTGTGGGCAAGATGCAGCAGTTGAGCTCTGTTCCCCTCCTGAGGGGAGCCACTGCTTTCTGTCAAGCCCAGCCCTGAGTTCAAGCTTTGGTTTCAGGCAACAGATCAGCACTGTGGGCTTGAGCATTACCACTGGACTGAGAGGACAACCCCTAAGGTCAGTCCCCAGCTTCGCAGGAAGGAAACGTGCACTGGTGATTTCTGCTACAATACCTCCAAAATCGTATCAGGAGGGTTGGGAGTGTGGAAGAACCATAAAACCCTGCAGACCCAATTCTCTTTGCAGGCATAAGTCTTCGAAGTTCTCTGCATGTCAATGGTGGCACCTGTAAGGAAGGGAGAGCAGGTGACTGCAAGAGGCCACGGACTAGGAGGACCCTGTGATCTGACCCTCTTTCTGATGCTGCTGGACAGCTCCAGCTGTCAGTCTCTCAGTCCTCTCTCTCCTCATCTCCATGCTGGTAGGGGTGCCTAGCTGCACAGGACGACAGCACCCATATGCCTGGTGTCTGCTCCTCTCAGCGCCACAAGTAGAAGGTCTGAGGGTGCTGATGAATGACAGCAGACCAAAGCTGAGGGCTTGCTGTGTGGGCAATAAAGGATGACCCATCCGTTCCCTTTCCAAATGCATTGATGAGGAAGGGAGCCCCTCCATCAGCCCTGGAATGTGTGTGGGGCAGTGCCAGAGGCACCTGCGCAGAGGCGGGACCAGGAGGGAATCCAAGAGAGCCACTGCCACAGACTTGCTCTCGGACCTCAGGAAGCTTCCCGGCTTTCAGCTCCCCTGCTTTGGAGAGCAGCACCTGGAGGACATCCTCCTTTGGGGAGTGCTACAGACAAGTGCGTGGCAAGGAGAATGGGCTGCTGTGTCCATACCAGAACTTTTCAGGGCCCAGTCAGATCTTCCCATGTAGATTTCCGAAGCCAGCTCCAGCGCTGCCTGGTTCACCTCCTGCCTCTCCTGGGAAAGATACAAACAAGCACATCAGCAGGCAGTTCAGCATGGCTACCAGCACCCAGAAAGGCAAAGGGTCAGTGTCAGAAACACAAGGCAAGCCTTGTCCAGTAAGCTGAGAGACTGCGGCTGATGTGAGCCACGAGCACAGTATCTGTGGCCACGACCATGGGGTCCTCAGTCCCTTGTTCCCACCTTCCATGCTCAGGCCATGTCCACGATGGCTGGCTATGGGAGTGGGTCTGGGTCTCACTGCTGCTCAGGGCCCAGCCAGAGCAGCCACAGGTGCCCGTGCCAAGGGAAGGATGTTGGAAGACCCCCACTGCCTGAAGCACCAGTTAACCTGGGCCCAGAGAAGGGCCTGGGCAGTGCCAAAGCTCACCCAGCAATCCCCTGGCAAAGGCTGGCTTGCTGCGGTCAGCAGGCTGAGCCCACTACTAATCCCCAGTAGTGCTTCCTCAGGGCTTCTGCCCAGCCAAGCCTTCTTCTCCAAAATGCAGGGTTACCTTCTTCAAACTGCTTATCTCCGCCACCAGCTGAGCCACCTCCTCCAGCAGAAGCTGCAACGTTTGGGTTTGCTCTGTCAAAAGGGTGTGCAAGTTCCTGCAGGAACAGGAAAGCAGATGTTGTCAGAGAGCAGCCCATTCCCTTGGGAGTGTCTGAGCTCAGCAAGGAGCAGAGACATAGGGTCTTTCTGCTTTGTAAATGCTTTCCTTCCTCCCCAGGCTGAAAGAAAGGCAATGGCCAGAGGGAAGTACGGGAGCCGTGGCTGTTAGAAAAATGGGTGCAGGTAGCACAAGGTTGTCCTGGGTTCGGCTGTAGCAGTCATTTTTCCCCTTCTTAGTAGCTGGTGCAGCGCTGTGGTTTTGACTTTCAGCCTGGGAACAGCACTGATAACACCGATGTTTTCAGTTGCTGCTCAGTAATGTTTATTCTGACCAACGACTTTCTGAGTCTCATGCTTTGCCAGGGAGGAGGGGAAGCCGGAAGGAAGCAGAGACAGGACACCTGACTCAAACTAGCCAAAGGCGTATTCCATACCACAGCACGTCATGCCGAGTATAGAAACGGGGCAGTTACCCGGAAGGGCTAGATCACTGCTCTGGTCAGGCTGGGTACCAGGTCGGCGGATGGTGAGCGGTTGTATTCTCTTCCCTTGTTATTCCCTTTATCATTATCATTACTGCTGGTAGCAGCAGTGGTTTGTGTTATACCTTAGTTACTGGACTGTTCTTATCTCAACCCATGGGAGTTACATTCTTTCGATTCTTCTCCCCATCCCTCAGGGAGCGGGTGGAGAGAGAAGAGGGGGATTGAGCCAGCGGCTGCGTGAGCGAGCTGCTGCGTGGTTCTGAGTTACCGGCTGGGCTTAAACCATGACAGGTTGGCTGATGCTTCTGCACAGATCCAATTCCAGCTCAGGAAACATCTCTTACCTCAGCATCTTTGTTTCTGCTGCGGATGCCCATGTCAGATCCTGAAAGGGAAAAATGCTCTGTTAAGAGTATCCACCACCAGAGCTGCTGGGGCTTCCCAGGAGAGGCTTCCCTGGGAAGCCCCGGCAAGAGCTACTGCTTCTTTGGGGCACTCCGCGTGGACACAGAAAAGCCCGTGATTTAGCCAGCCACTGTCAGCAATGCTCCCTTGCAGGAGCTGCCTGTCCCAAAGGGTCACCAACCTCTCTCTGTGCCTTTGCCCACATTGTTGACACTGGCAGTGAGGTCCCGCAGTAAACACCAGCTGCAATTCACACCACCAAGAGACAGTTACTTGATCTGGGTTGCTAGTGATCCCTGCAGTGCCGTGGTCTCCTCCTGGTTGCCTTGTGGATGGGGCAGCAAGTAAGCTGAGGAGGTGGAGAACTTGGCGTGCAGAGAGACGATGTGCCTCTGAGCGGAAGCCATCACCACAGGCTTCAGGGCATCGTGTAGCCATGAGCTTCAGGTGTGCTCGGCGACCCAGAGCTCTTCCCCGTATCCCCTTACTGCTTCTGTGAGCCCCGAGACGAGGCTGCATCAGCCAGGAGAGGCATCAGGAAGGGGTATCAGTCACCCTGCACAGCCCCTCTGGGTATCCCCCAGTTCAGGCTTGGAAATACGTACTCCCTTCTCTCGCAGGCTTGCAGACTAAGCAAGCCCTTTGGTCCTGTGGCCAGTGGAGCAGCATGGCTGGGAGGCTACCAGTCTTACTGGTAGTTGAAAAGCAAGTCCTCGCCAAGGACGCACTCCAGAAGCACTTGGACCATGCAGGGTTCCACACATATGGGCCAAAAAGAGAAGCTGGCATCCAGCACAACCAGGCTGTTAACTCTCAAATGTTTGCTCACGCAAACTCACCAAGAACCACCGGAAGCAAGAAGACAATGAATTTCAAGCACCTCTTCTTGTGCACAGCCATCTTTTGCCTGAAAAAGGAGGGTGTCCTATGTCTGTCAATGAGCCAGGTTTTGAGCAAACCAGCTGGATTACCACTTCCAGGCAGGAAAGCCACTGTTTTGGAAGCCTGCTGCTGACACACAGCTGCCAGGCAAGCACCCAGGAGGAGCACTTTCTGTCCACACCTTTCAAAACTGCCAGCAGCTCTTCCCCAAAAGAAGAACTACTCCCAGAAACTAGAGGCTGAGCAAATCAAGACTTCCGGCTCTGCACCCCTGGGTCTGGCTACACAGCAGTTTGTCCTACCATGACCAAAGTCTGGGCCTCTGGCGACTGTGTGGCAGTGAGACTGCCCAGGGGCTTTACTCTTGGCTCTCCCTGAGAATGGCCACAACATGAGCTGTGCTCCTGGGAGTGGGAAGCTGGCTGAGGAACACGCCTTGCTCTCCCCTTTGCTTGCACTGGCCCTCAGACATCTTTCTCCCCGTGTCCAACACAGAAACTCTTGGTACATATTCCTTTCCCCATCTTTGCTTTATAGCAAAGATGCAGCCTTCAGTGCAGGATGAGGAGGAAGTTGGCAACAGCAGCAGCAGTCCCCACTGCTCGAAGCACAGCTGGCAACACAGCCCAATTCTCACCCCCTCCCTCCCTGCACCCTGACCCCTGCAGCATGAGGCTACCGCCTCCCCAGAAGCCCAACGGCAGAAACGGGTAGTACATACACAGTGAAGATACACACGATCAGCAGGTATCTCCACAGGGATGCAAGGGTACCTGCCGGATGGCAAACAAGGCTGAAGACCGTCCCTAGGCAAAGAAACCAGAGAAACGTTAGGCCTCTCTCTTGAGGTCTCTTTTCCAGGATACTCAGCCAAGAGCGTTTTGGCTCTCTGCAGGGAGGCAAGCACCGAGTCCTAGGCACCACCTCTCTGGGGTGAAGAGCAGGGCAGCCTGCATTTCTCCAGCCACTTGTGACATTTTGCCAGACTTCTGGCACAGTGCAGCTCTCTGAGTCCACCCCAAGTACTTCGCAGCAAGAACCAGTGCTGAGCTTACTTGCAAGTGCTGTGGCCTTGTTATGACACTTTGGTGGCCCTGGAGCGGATGAGCTGCGAGTGGACTGAGAAAAGTGTTTCACCAGCTCCACCTCTGTGAAAAGGCTCCTGTGGGAGAAAAAAAAAAAAAAAAGATGCCAATTGCTCGCAGTGCTCACGCTGTGAGGGCCAAGGCCCTTGCCAGATCTAAGTCTGTGGAAGCCTCCCAAGAGATGTTCCAGCTGCAGCAAGAGAGGACAGCACGGCTGGGCTGCTTCCAGGGGACACCTCTCTCTTTCCCCCAGCCTTTGCTTTACAGGCCTGCAGTGGAGGAAGAGGAAAAAGCTGGTGGCAGCAGCAGCAGTCTCCACCACTGGAAGCACACCCTGATAATACATCTAAAACCGCTCCTACAATGCTCAATTGTTTAAGTGCCTTGAGGCTTGCAAACTCAGCTAAAAGTAGCCCATCCATACCATGGAAACATGTTATAATATGTACATGTGGTTCACAGATAAGCAGCTCTTGCAGGCAATCAAGAAGGACATCTGACACTGTGGTGTGGAGGATTGCTACAGTGAGAAAAAGATGAAGTATCACATCTTCATCATCCTCCGTGTGACCTGTGAATAACCCGAGGAAGGGAAGAGAGAAGAAGTAACGACCCCTAGGACCACCCGAGAGTTACCATGTATGCTCTAATAGGTAGTAACCTATGTCAGTTAATTCTGGGAAGAAATTATGCATAAGATTCCTGGGAATTATAAACGTATATGTATGAGATGAATTCTCATAAGCAAGAAACCTGTGAGAATCGACATGCATGCTTGGTGGAGCAATTCCCCCATGCATCGGGTGCCATAATATGTAATGCCTGCTTCTTAATGCTACATTTGATGAGAAACTGAACATGAGCCGGCAGCGTGTGCTCATAGCCCAGAGAGCCAACCGTATCCTTAGCCTGCATCAAAAGGAGAGTGACCAGCAGGTCGAAGGAGGTGATCTTGCCCCACTGCTCTTGTGAGACCTCACTTGGAGTATTGTGTGCAGTTCTGGTGTCCTCAACATAAAAAGGACATGGAACTGTTGGAACAAGTCCAGAGGAGGGCCGCAAGGATGATAAGGGCGCTTGATCACCTTCCGTATGAAGAGAGGCTGTGAAAGTTGGGGCTGTTCAGCCTGGAGAAGAGAAGGCTGCGTGGAGACCTCATAGCAGCCTTCCAGTACCTAAAGGGGGCCTCTAAGGATGCTGGGGAGGGACTCCTCATTAGGGACTGTAGTGACAGGACAAGGGGTAACAGGTTAAAACTTAAAGAGGGGAAGTTTAGGTTATATGTAAGGAAGAAGTTCTTTACTGTGAGGTTGGTGAGACACTGGAATGGGTTGCCCAAGGAAGTTGTGAATGCTCCGTCCCTGGCAATGTCCGAGGCCAGGCTGAATGGAGTCTTGGGTGACGTGGTTTAGTGCAGGATGTCCCTGCCCATGGCAGGGGGGCTGGAACTAGATGATCTTAAGGTCCTTTCCAACCCTAACTATTCTATTATTCTATGGTTGGTGTTAAGGAGTCTTATTCTACCAACTTTCGGTGACACCACAGCGCAGCCTGATTCTCTTCCCCTCCCTGCGTGTTCCCTGCCCCAACATGCCTCTCAGCAGCTCCTCTCAGTGGCTGTTCGCACAGGGGGCACGGACTGCTGCCCCCAAACACTATCCCCCACCTCTTTCCTGGTGCTGACCTCTCCTCCCCATGCAGCCTCCCTCTGTCAGTCAGTCAGGTCCCAGGAGACCAACCTGAGGTGCCAGCGTCTGGGACCCCCCTCTCCCGGGCAAAGCTGGGCTCCAACCCTCACAGCGTAAGGAAGCCCCTGCTGCACACTGCCTTTTGGCTGGGAGAGCAAGCCATGCCTTCAGCCAAGGCTCACCAGAAAGGGGCTTGGCAATGCACAGGGCTCTTGTGCAGAAGCATCTGTCAGCTTCCCCATGCTGATCCATAACCTTCTGGCTGTATTAGGCCATATCCCAGCTACCATCCTAACCCGATGCCCCATGCAGGAGCAGCCGACTTCGTACCTACTCGCCTGGCAGTGGCTCTGCCCTGCAGCCTCTCCTGCTGACTGTTGGTCAGTCTTGCTCTCAAAGGAGACATTTAAGCTCCCTTGGCCTCTTTTCTGTGGTGCCTTTCTCCTTGACATCTCTGGGCAAAGGCAGCCTCCCTGCTCAGCTCTTCCACCTAAGCCTCAGCACTCTGGGCTCCTCAGGCAAAACCAGCTCCAGCAGCAGCTCCGCACTGCCCTTCCACAGGAGTGTCCCTGCCCGGGGCGACAGTCCCGTGCAGCTGTGGGCTCCTCCCCTGCCCCACAAGGCTATATGGCTGCCCAGTTCTGACTCCAGAGTGGCGGCTCTGACGTCACAGTGGGGCTGAGCAGGGCTCCCTCTGGGCTCGCCTGGGGCAACATGGGAGTTGCCTCCCCTTAGGAATAATAAAAAACACTCCCCAGGGGCTGGTCTCTTGCCTTCAGCTGCAGTGCGAAGGGGTGTGCATGGCTGAGGATGACTGGCTGTCTTCATTCCATGTCCGTGCCTCAGCCAAAACCCTGCAAGGTGAGGACGAAGGGAGAGGACAGTGTGAGCAAGGCACAGAACTCTGACTGCATCATGTCACTTGACTGGAGCTAAACACTGGCCTGTGAATGCAGCACAGCCCTTCCCTACATGCTCTCTCCCAGGACTGCGTGTCTGGCAGGAACAGGGGTTTCCCCAAGGACACAGCCCACCTCAACACTCCTTTTTGCAGTGCACACAGGTGGCTTCTCTGAAGGGTGTAGCCAGAAACGCAGATCCTTTGCATGACCTTTGCCATGGGTTAAATACCACAGACAAGTCCCCCGGAACACCAGCAGTTAAGGAGAGAGAATCACAAATTACAGTCTGAAAGAATCTTAGAAGTCAGGGACCTCTCTGAATAGGAACCTGGAGATGTTACGGGATGTGCTCTGGTGACCAAGCTTGTGCTCACTGCTGGGGAGACCCACAGAGAAAAGGCTGAGTGGGAGGAGGGCTCAGGACTCACCCTGCTCCCCTGGGACAAGCCCTGTCTCAAAAGGTCTCCCAGAGCTGCCCTGGGACAGGATCTTCCCTCAACCCTCAGCTGTCATGCAGCATGCAGGAGCACACAGAGAGGGGATGTCCCTGTCTTGGACAGGAAGAACTGGTGAGACGAAGCTCCTCTCTTGGGCCCAGGACCTTGCTGCTCTCCCCGCAGACCCCAGCCCAGGGGGTGAGCCATGGGTGGGGGAGTAAGGGGGAAAAACCTGGCAGATGTGCCCCATGGAGGGGACTCACCGAACACGGGCAACTGAACCTTTCCTGCTTCTTCCGTGCTGAGCTGTAAGCGATCTCCTCATACACGGCCTCAGGGAAGGGCTCCCAAGCTCTCCCAGAGCTTCTGGACAGTGGCAGAACTGTCCCAGAACAGGCAGAGAGGGGACAGGAACCCACTCTGCTCCCCCGGCTTTGGTCCTTTGGGCATTGCCTTAGCAGAGGGAAGTGACAAAGTCCCACAGTGTGCAGCCAAGAACTGGGAAACCCTCTGGCGCAAGCAGCTGCTGCCACTGTGGACACCAGCTGTGCTGCCCGGGAGGGTCCCATCATGCAGGGGCTGGCAGATGGACACATAGTGGTTGTAGGGCATGATGGTGAGAAGATAAAACTCGTCTGTGTTTGAGGAGAGAAAGAAAAAGACCTGGGCAGCGCATCCCAGGAAGAAGGTGGCCCTGGTGTTCCAGAGGGAACTGGCAATCGGTTTAGTGACAGTGGTGGACATGGAGCACAGGTCCAGCAGGGGCAGGTCGAGGAGGAAGAAGTACATGGGGTGTGGAGGCGCTGGTTGCAGGCTGTGGTGGGGATGATGAGTTCATTGCTCAGGAGCACAGCCAGGTAGATGCCGAGGAAGAGTCAGACCTGCAAGAGCTGCAGCTCCCACGTGTCTGCAAATGGCAGGAGGAGGAAGTGGGTTACAGAGCTGCCACTGGACATTTGCTTCATCTTGTTATGGGGGGATTTCCAAAAGGGAAAAGACAGTGACAATTTAGGGGAGAATTCTCTGAGTGAAACCTAATGCATTTCTCACAGAACACCCTGGAAATGCCTCTTCTCTGGTTTCAGGAAGACCTTTGGCAGGTGCCTTCCATGAGCTCTGGTTGGTGCAGGCTGAGGGTGTCACTGGAAGGAGGGGGCTCTGCTGGGGGCTCTGGTAGAGCCAGTCCTGCCTTCCAGCAGTAAGGAAATAGGAACATGGCGGGAGCGCATATGGGGGTGTTGTGTCAGATGAAATTCACACGAGACATCAAAGAGCTTTTCGGAAGATCTCACCTGTCCATCAGCTTTGGTCTCAGCTGCCCTGTGCTGGCTCTTTCAGCAGGAAGATGACTTCACCCAGACTGCTCCAACACGCAGCCCCTGGGGTGCAGGGACCCCGCTTGGAAGGACAACCCTGGGCACCCCTGGCTGCACAGCTGGCTGCACACCCCTGAAACCACCCCCAGGAGAAGGCAGCCATCACACACCCCCCTTTTGATGGTGCAGTGGGGAATCTGATGCTTCTCCAGGCCCGCTACTGGGAAACTAAAAGGGGGAGCTCACAAGCCCCTGGCAGCCCCAAGGAGCTGTCCCAAGGACTGTTGGTGACCCACATCCGCTGCTTGCAGTCTGCCCTGTAGCCACGTCAGCAGGTGCTCCTACCCATCCCCCCAGTGGACCTTCTTGAACACCCCGCTTTGGAGACAGATCTTCTACACCACTCTGATCTGACAAACCATTTATCACTCCTCCCCCATTCCTTTTATTTATTTGTGTTCTTTTTCATCTCTGGTTTCAGTTGAGGTTTTCTGGTTCTGCCATCTTTCCATGAACCTGCACTCGATAAATGCAGGTGTAGGCTGGGTTTCCCCAGTTGCTCTTCACAGTAAGTTTGATGTGTGAAAAGGCTCTCTGTGTGTTCTGTGAAGAGAGTGACAAGAAAACTTGAGGCGTTAAGTGTGACAGTGCCATTGAGGTTCCTCCCCCTGCCTGCCCTGCTCCTGCTCCTGCTCCTGCTCCTGCTCCTGCTCCTGCTCCTGCTCCTGCTCAGGAACAGGCTTCCAAAAGTGGGTAGGAGTGGCTGTAGGCATCTGAGGCTCACTGCTGGTACCGGGGCTCCTGCAGAGACTGAAGGCATGGGAAGGGAGAAGGCACCCTCTGCAACCTGGCCTGCTGCGGACTGTGCCTCCCTTCCCTTTTCCCCTTTCCCTCGGCAGCTTGCTCTGTGCTGACAGAGAGGCTGGGGAGGTCCTCCTATGCGTGAGACGGTGTGAAACCCCATTAAGCTCCCGCTATGCTCTCTGCCTGCTTTCCTCCTGGCAGATGTGAGGGCATCAGGAGAAAAGGGACGTGTTGTGCTGGGAGGAAAGAACACTGTCCAGCCTGTCAGCAGGCCACAGGGTGGAGGGACAATGCTGCCCAGCAGCTTTCCCCACCAGGTATCCCTGTTTCTCTTGGCACGAAGATGTTGCTTTGGTGGAGAGGCCATGTGCGCAGCTGGCTATGCCGAAGGCAGCAGCTGCAGCCAGGGGTCTGTCAGGACTTAAGCTCCCACAGGAACAACCCTGCCCTTGCAAAACCGTTGCTGCTACCACCACCGCATGCTGCTCAGTCCTCCCAACTCCACCAGGCCTCGTCGGCAGTGGTCTGGGTCCCTGTGCCAGGGGAGGGAGCATTCACGCTCTTCCTGCCACGGCCTTGCGGGCACTCCTGGTTTTCTCCTGGCCATCTTGCCCTCGTGCACGGACCGTACCTTCAGAAGGAAGGTTTGAAGGGCCTCTTTTGCCACGTTGTACGTGAACATCCCAAGGAGAGTTTCCTCTTCTCTGTCTGCATGCACTCCCTCGAGGGAAAAGCACAAGGAGGAAGGAGAGAAGCTCAGACTTGTCCCAACAAAGAGGATGTTTGTGTGTGCCGGATCAGCACATACTGCACGGACTGTTATCTACTCAGCCTCTCCCAGGGCTCTAGCAGTAGTTGAGCACTGTCTCCACCTTGTGTTTTATTCAAGAACTCTGAGGTGCTCTCACCAGAATGAGTCTTGAGAGGGATGGACCCTGTAGAGCCCCTGAAGTATCCTGCAAATGCACTGCAGGGCTTAGGAGAAAGCAGGACACGAACCTCCAAGGAGGCACAAAGCAAGCAAGTTCCAGTCACACTTTCCCCCAGGGCCACATGCCAGCCAGAAGCACCCAGCAGAGACTTACAAAGACAGCGATGTCTCGGGGGGCACTGGTGACGGTCCCAGATGGAGAGACCTCTTTGTAGATGTGCTGCACACTGACAGCAGTCAGACGGGCTGCTGCTGGCAACCTGATGACCACCTGGCCCTGCTGCCCTTGTAAAGGCCAGCAGTTTCCTGGGGAAATATCCGGCTGCAATCAGAATGTGAGAGCAATGAAACGTGAGCCCATGTTCGGTTCAACACAGCTGCTCATGTAGCCTGAAGCACAGGTGCTGGTGTGTCTGTGGGGTCTATTCCAGCTTGAAAATGAGGCACGTGTGAGGAAATAGACAAAAGCAGCAGCCTCTCAGTATTATGGAAAGAGGGGAATACCTGTTACTAAGCCACCCTAGTCAGGGCCTTACAGATACACCTCTCTGCCCAGTGGCTCTGCAGAGGACCCCCTGCCTCACACCCTGAAAAGGAACTGTTAGGGGTGAGCATGGAACTGAGGTCACCAGGGAGAAAGTCATTCACCCAGCTGTGACTGAGGACTGTGGGCAAGATGCAGCAGTTGAGCTCTGTTCCCCTCCTGAGGGGAGCCACTGCTTTCTGTCAAGCCCAGCCCTGAGTTCAAGCTTTGGTTTCAGGCAACAGATCAGCACTGTGGGCTTGAGCATTACCACTGGACTGAGAGGACAACCCCTAAGGTCAGTCCCCAGCTTCGCAGGAAGGAAACGTGCACTGGTGATTTCTGCTACAATACCTCCAAAATCGTATCAGGAGGGTTGGGAGTGTGGAAGAACCATAAAACCCTGCAGACCCAATTCTCTTTGCAGGCATAAGTCTTCGAAGTTCTCTGCATGTCAATGGTGGCACCTGTAAGGAAGGGAGAGCAGGTGACTGCAAGAGGCCACGGACTAGGAGGACCCTGTGATCTGACCCTCTTTCTGATGCTGCTGGACAGCTCCAGCTGTCAGTCTCTCAGTCCTCTCTCTCCTCATCTCCATGCTGGTAGGGGTGCCTAGCTGCACAGGACGACAGCACCCATATGCCTGGTGTCTGCTCCTCTCAGCGCCACAAGTAGAAGGTCTGAGGGTGCTGATGAATGACAGCAGACCAAAGCTGAGGGCTTGCTGTGTGGGCAATAAAGGATGACCCATCCGTTCCCTTTCCAAATGCATTGATGAGGAAGGGAGCCCCTCCATCAGCCCTGGAATGTGTGTGGGGCAGTGCCAGAGGCACCTGCGCAGAGGCGGGACCAGGAGGGAATCCAAGAGAGCCACTGCCACAGACTTGCTCTCGGACCTCAGGAAGCTTCCCGGCTTTCAGCTCCCCTGCTTTGGAGAGCAGCACCTGGAGGACATCCTCCTTTGGGGAGTGCTACAGACAAGTGCGTGGCAAGGAGAATGGGCTGCTGTGTCCATACCAGAACTTTTCAGGGCCCAGTCAGATCTTCCCATGTAGATTTCCGAAGCCAGCTCCAGCGCTGCCTGGTTCACCTCCTGCCTCTCCTGGGAAAGATACAAACAAGCACATCAGCAGGCAGTTCAGCATGGCTACCAGCACCCAGAAAGGCAAAGGGTCAGTGTCAGAAACACAAGGCAAGCCTTGTCCAGTAAGCTGAGAGACTGCGGCTGATGTGAGCCACGAGCACAGTATCTGTGGCCACGACCATGGGGTCCTCAGTCCCTTGTTCCCACCTTCCATGCTCAGGCCATGTCCACGATGGCTGGCTATGGGAGTGGGTCTGGGTCTCACTGCTGCTCAGGGCCCAGCCAGAGCAGCCACAGGTGCCCGTGCCAAGGGAAGGATGTTGGAAGACCCCCACTGCCTGAAGCACCAGTTAACCTGGGCCCAGAGAAGGGCCTGGGCAGTGCCAAAGCTCACCCAGCAATCCCCTGGCAAAGGCTGGCTTGCTGCGGTCAGCAGGCTGAGCCCACTACTAATCCCCAGTAGTGCTTCCTCAGGGCTTCTGCCCAGCCAAGCCTTCTTCTCCAAAATGCAGGGTTACCTTCTTCAAACTGCTTATCTCCGCCACCAGCTGAGCCACCTCCTCCAGCAGAAGCTGCAACGTTTGGGTTTGCTCTGTCAAAAGGGTGTGCAAGTTCCTGCAGGAACAGGAAAGCAGATGTTGTCAGAGAGCAGCCCATTCCCTTGGGAGTGTCTGAGCTCAGCAAGGAGCAGAGACATAGGGTCTTTCTGCTTTGTAAATGCTTTCCTTCCTCCCCAGGCTGAAAGAAAGGCAATGGCCAGAGGGAAGTACGGGAGCCGTGGCTGTTAGAAAAATGGGTGCAGGTAGCACAAGGTTGTCCTGGGTTCGGCTGTAGCAGTCATTTTCCCCCTTCTTAGTAGCTGGTGCAGCGCTGTGGTTTTGACTTTCAGCCTGGGAACAGCACTGATAACACCGATGTTTTCAGTTGCTGCTCAGTAATGTTTACTCTGACCAACGACTTTCTGAGTCTCATGCTTTGCCAGGGAGGAGGGGAAGCCGGAAGGAAGCAGAGACAGGACACCTGACTCAAACTAGCCAAAGGCGTATTCCATACCACAGCACGTCATGCCGAGTATAGAAACGGGGCAGTTACCCGGAAGGGCTAGATCACTGCTCTGGTCAGGCTGGGTACCAGGTCGGCGGATGGTGAGCGGTTGTATTCTCTTCCCTTGTTATTCCCTTTATCATTATCATTACTGCTGGTAGCAGCAGTGGTTTGTGTTATACCTTAGTTACTGGACTGTTCTTATCTCAACCCATGGGAGTTACATTCTTTCGATTCTTCTCCCCATCCCTCAGGGAGCGGGTGGAGAGAGAAGAGGGGGATTGAGCCAGCGGCTGCGTGAGCGAGCTGCTGCGTGGTTCTGAGTTACCGGCTGGGCTTAAACCATGACAGGTTGGCTGATGCTTCTGCACAGATCCAATTCCAGCTCAGGAAACATCTCTTACCTCAGCATCTTTGTTTCTGCTGCGGATGCCCATGTCAGATCCTGAAAGGGAAAAATGCTCTGTTAAGAGTATCCACCACCAGAGCTGCTGGGGCTTCCCAGGAGAGGCTTCCCTGGGAAGCCCCGGCAAGAGCTACTGCTTCTTTGGGGCACTCCGCGTGGACACAGAAAAGCCCGTGATTTAGCCAGCCACTGTCAGCAATGCTCCCTTGCAGGAGCTGCCTGTCCCAAAGGGTCACCAACCTCTCTCTGTGCCTTTGCCCGCATTGTCCACACTGGCAGTGAGGTCCCGCAGTAAACACCAGCTGCAATTCACACCACCAAGAGACAGTTACTTGATCTGGGTTGCTAGTGATCCCTGCAGTGCCGTGGTCTCCTCCTGGTTGCCTTGTGGATGGGGCAGCAAGTAAGCTGAGGAGGTGGAGAACTTGGCGTGCAGAGAGACGATGTGCCTCTGAGCGGAAGCCATCACCACAGGCTTCAGGGCATCGTGTAGCCATGAGCTTCAGGTGTGCTCGGCGACCCAGAGCTCTTCCCCGTATCCCCTTACTGCTTCTGTGAGCCCCGAGACGAGGCTGCATCAGCCAGGAGAGGCATCAGGAAGGGGTATCAGTCACCCTGCACAGCCCCTCTGGGTATCCCCCAGTTCAGGCTTGGAAATACGTACTCCCTTCTCTCGCAGGCTTGCAGACTAAGCAAGCCCTTTGGTCCTGTGGCCAGTGGAGCAGCATGGCTGGGAGGCTACCAGTCTTACTGGTAGTTGAAAAGCAAGTCCTCGCCAAGGACGCACTCCAGAAGCACTTGGACCATGCAGGGTTCCACACATATGGGCCAAAAAGAGAAGCTGGCATCCAGCACAACCAGGCTGTTAACTCTCAAATGTTTGCTCACGCAAACTCACCAAGAACCACCGGAAGCAAGAAGACAATGAATTTCAAGCACCTCTTCTTGTGCACAGCCATCTTTTGCCTGAAAAAGGAGGGTGTCCTATGTCTGTCAATGAGCCAGGTTTTGAGCAAACCAGCTGGATTACCACTTCCAGGCAGGAAAGCCACTGTTTTGGAAGCCTGCTGCTGACACACAGCTGCCAGGCAAGCACCCAGGAGGAGCACTTTCTGTCCACACCTTTCAAAACTGCCAGCAGCTCTTCCCCAAAAGAAGAACTACTCCCAGAAACTAGAGGCTGAGCAAATCAAGACTTCCGGCTCTGCACCCCTGGGTCTGGCTACACAGCAGTTTGTCCTACCATGACCAAAGTCTGGGCCTCTGGCGACTGTGTGGCAGTGAGACTGCCCAGGGGCTTTACTCTTGGCTCTCCCTGAGAATGGCCACAACATGAGCTGTGCTCCTGGGAGTGGGAAGCTGGCTGAGGAACACGCCTTGCTCTCCCCTTTGCTTGCACTGGCCCTCAGACATCTTTCTCCCCGTGTCCAACACAGAAACTCTTGGTACATATTCCTTTCCCCATCTTTGCTTTATAGCAAAGATGCAGCCTTCAGTGCAGGATGAGGAGGAAGTTGGCAACAGCAGCAGCAGTCCCCACTGCTCGAAGCACAGCTGGCAACACAGCCCAATTCTCACCCCCTCCCTCCCTGCACCCTGACCCCTGCAGCATGAGGCTACCGCCTCCCCAGAAGCCCAACGGCAGAAACGGGTAGTACATACACAGTGAAGATACACACGATCAGCAGGTATCTCCACAGGGATGCAAGGGTACCTGCCGGATGGCAAACAAGGCTGAAGACCGTCCCTAGGCAAAGAAACCAGAGAAACGTTAGGCCTCTCTCTTGAGGTCTCTTTTCCAGGATACTCAGCCAAGAGCGTTTTGGCTCTCTGCAGGGAGGCAAGCACCGAGTCCTAGGCACCACCTCTCTGGGGTGAAGAGCAGGGCAGCCTGCATTTCTCCAGCCACTTGTGACATTTTGCCAGACTTCTGGCACAGTGCAGCTCTCTGAGTCCACCCCAAGTACTTCGCAGCAAGAACCAGTGCTGAGCTTACTTGCAAGTGCTGTGGCCTTGTTATGACACTTTGGTGGCCCTGGAGCGGATGAGCTGCGAGTGGACTGAGAAAAGTGTTTCACCAGCTCCACCTCTGTGAAAAGGCTCCTGTGGGAGAAAAAAAAAAAAAAAAAGATGCCAATTGCTCGCAGTGCTCACGCTGTGAGGGCCAAGGCCCTTGCCAGATCTAAGTCTGTGGAAGCCTCCCAAGAGATGTTCCAGCTGCAGCAAGAGAGGACAGCACGGCTGGGCTGCTTCCAGGGGACACCTCTCTCTTTCCCCCAGCCTTTGCTTTACAGGCCTGCAGTGGAGGAAGAGGAAAAAGCTGGTGGCAGCAGCAGCAGTCTCCACCACTGGAAGCACACCCTGATAATACATCTAAAACCGCTCCTACAATGCTCAATTGTTTAAGTGCCTTGAGGCTTGCAAACTCAGCTAAAAGTAGCCCATCCATACCATGGAAACATGTTATAATATGTACATGTGGTTCACAGATAAGCAGCTCTTGCAGGCAATCAAGAAGGACATCTGACACTGTGGTGTGGAGGATTGCTACAGTGAGAAAAAGATGAAGTATCACATCTTCATCATCCTCCGTGTGACCTGTGAATAACCCGAGGAAGGGAAGAGAGAAGAAGTAACGACCCCTAGGACCACCCGAGAGTTACCATGTATGCTCTAATAGGTAGTAACCTATGTCAGTTAATTCTGGGAAGAAATTATGCATAAGATTCCTGGGAATTATAAACGTATATGTATGAGATGAATTCTCATAAGCAAGAAACCTGTGAGAATCGACATGCATGCTTGGTGGAGCAATTCCCCCATGCATCGGGTGCCATAATATGTAATGCCTGCTTCTTAATGCTACATTTGATGAGAAACTGAACATGAGCCGGCAGCGTGTGCTCACAGCCCAGAGAGCCAACCGTATCCTTAGCCTGCATCAAAAGGAGAGTGACCAGCAGGTCGAAGGAGGTGATCTTGCCCCACTGCTCTTGTGAGACCTCACTTGGAGTATTGTGTGCAGTTCTGGTGTCCTCAACATAAAAAGGACATGGAACTGTTGGAACAAGTCCAGAGGAGGGCCGCAAGGATGATAAGGGCGCTTGATCACCTTCCGTATGAAGAGAGGCTGTGAAAGTTGGGGCTGTTCAGCCTGGAGAAGAGAAGGCTGCGTGGAGACCTCATAGCAGCCTTCCAGTACCTAAAGGGGGCCTCTAAGGATGCTGGGGAGGGACTCCTCATTAGGGACTGTAGTGACAGGACAAGGGGTAACAGGTTAAAACTTAAAGAGGGGAAGTTTAGGTTATATGTAAGGAAGAAGTTCTTTACTGTGAGGTTGGTGAGACACTGGAATGGGTTGCCCAAGGAAGTTGTGAATGCTCCGTCCCTGGCAATGTCCGAGGCCAGGCTGAATGGAGTCTTGGGTGACGTGGTTTAGTGCAGGATGTCCCTGCCCATGGCAGGGGGGCTGGAACTAGATGATCTTAAGGTCCTTTCCAACCCTAACTATTCTATTATTCTATGGTTGGTGTTAAGGAGTCTTATTCTACTAACTTTCGGTGACACCACAGCGCAGCCTGATTCTCTTCCCCTCCCTGCGTGTTCCCTGCCCCAACATGCCTCTCAGCAGCTCCTCTCAGTGGCTGTTCGCACAGGGGGCACGGACTGCTGCCCCCAAACACTATCCCCCACCTCTTTCCTGGTGCTGACCTCTCCTCCCCATGCAGCCTCCCTCTGTCAGTCAGTCAGGTCCCAGGAGACCAACCTGAGGTGCCAGCGTCTGGGACCCCCCTCTCCCGGGCAAAGCTGGGCTCCAACCCTCACAGCGTAAGGAAGCCCCTGCTGCACACTGCTGGGAGAGCAAGCCATGCCTTCAGCCAAGGCTCACCAGAAAGGGGCTTGGCAATGCACAGGGCTCTTGTGCAGAAGCATCTGTCAGCTTCCCCATGCTGATCCATAACCTTCTGGCTGTATTAGGCCATATCCCAGCTACCATCCTAACCCGATGCCCCATGCAGGAGCAGCCGACTTCGTACCTACTCGCCTGGCAGTGGCTCTGCCCTGCAGCCTCTCCTGCTGACTGTTGGTCAGTCTTGCTCTCAAAGGAGACATTTAAGCTCCCTTGGCCTCTTTTCTGTGGTGCCTTTCTCCTTGACATCTCTGGGCAAAGGCAGCCTCCCTGCTCAGCTCTTCCACCTAAGCCTCAGCACTCTGGGCTCCTCAGGCAAAACCAGCTCCAGCAGCAGCTCCGCACTGCCCTTCCACAGGAGTGTCCCTGCCCGGGGCGACAGTCCCGTGCAGCTGTGGGCTCCTCCCCTGCCCCACAAGGCTATATGGCTGCCCAGTTCTGACTCCAGAGTGGCGGCTCTGACGTCACAGTGGGGCTGAGCAGGGCTCCCTCTGGGCTCGCCTGGGGCAACATGGGAGTTGCCTCCCCTTAGGAATAATAAAAAACACTCCCCAGGGGCTGGTCTCTTGCCTTCAGCTGCAGTGCGAAGGGGTGTGCATGGCTGAGGATGACTGGCTGTCTTCATTCCATGTCCGTGCCTCAGCCAAAACCCTGCAAGGTGAGGACGAAGGGAGAGGACAGTGTGAGCAAGGCACAGAACTCTGACTGCATCATGTCACTTGACTGGAGCTAAACACTGGCCTGTGAATGCAGCACAGCCCTTCCCTACATGCTCTCTCCCAGGACTGCGTGTCTGGCAGGAACAGGGGTTTCCCCAAGGACACAGCCCACCTCAACACTCCTTTTTGCAGTGCACACAGGTGGCTTCTCTGAAGGGTGTAGCCAGAAACGCAGATCCTTTGCATGACCTTTGCCATGGGTTAAATACCACAGACAAGTCCCCCGGAACACCAGCAGTTAAGGAGAGAGAATCACAAATTACAGTCTGAAAGAATCTTAGAAGTCAGGGACCTCTCTGAATAGGAACCTGGAGATGTTACGGGATGTGCTCTGGTGACCAAGCTTGTGCTCACTGCTGGGGAGACCCACAGAGAAAAGGCTGAGTGGGAGGAGGGCTCAGGACTCACCCTGCTCCCCTGGGACAAGCCCTGTCTCAAAAGGTCTCCCAGAGCTGCCCTGGGACAGGATCTTCCCTCAACCCTCAGCTGTCATGCAGCATGCAGGAGCACACAGAGAGGGGATGTCCCTGTCTTGGACAGGAAGAACTGGTGAGACGAAGCTCCTCTCTTGGGCCCAGGACCTTGCTGCTCTCCCCGCAGACCCCAGCCCAGGGGGTGAGCCATGGGTGGGGGAGTAAGGGGGAAAAACCTGGCAGATGTGCCCCATGGAGGGGACTCACCGAACACGGGCAACTGAACCTTTCCTGCTTCTTCCGTGCTGAGCTGTAAGCGATCTCCTCATACACGGCCTCAGGGAAGGGCTCCCAAGCTCTCCCAGAGCTTCTGGACAGTGGCAGAACTGTCCCAGAACAGGCAGAGAGGGGACAGGAACCCACTCTGCTCCCCCGGCTTTGGTCCTTTGGGCATTGCCTTAGCAGAGGGAAGTGACAAAGTCCCACAGTGTGCAGCCAAGAACTGGGAAACCCTCTGGCGCAAGCAGCTGCTGCCACTGTGGACACCAGCTGTGCTGCCCGGGAGGGTCCCATCATGCAGGGGCTGGCAGATGGACACATAGTGGTTGTAGGGCATGATGGTGAGAAGATAAAACTCGTCTGTGTTTGAGGAGAGAAAGAAAAAGACCTGGGCAGCGCATCCCAGGAAGAAGGTGGCCCTGGTGTTCCAGAGGGAACTGGCAATCGGTTTAGTGACAGTGGTGGACATGGAGCACAGGTCCAGCAGGGGCAGGTCGAGGAGGAAGAAGTACATGGGGTGTGGAGGCGCTGGTTGCAGGCTGTGGTGGGGATGATGAGTTCATTGCCCAGGAGCACAGCCAGGTAGATGCCGAGGAAGAGTCAGACCTGCAAGAGCTGCAGCTCCCACGTGTCTGCAAATGGCAGGAGGAGGAAGTGGGTTACAGAGCTGCCACTGGACATTTGCTTCATCTTGTTATGGGGGGCTTTCCAAAAGGGAAAAGACAGTGACAATTTAGGGGAGAATTCTCTGAGTGAAACCTAATGCATTTCTCACAGAACACCCTGGAAATGCCTCTTCTCTGGTTTCAGGAAGACCTTTGGCAGGTGCCTTCCATGAGCTCTGGTTGGTGCAGGCTGAGGGTGTCACTGGAAGGAGGGGGCTCTGCTGGGGGCTCTGGTAGAGCCAGTCCTGCCTTCCAGCAGTAAGGAAATAGGAACATGGCGGGAGCGCATATGGGGGTGTTGTGTCAGATGAAATTCACACGAGACATCAAAGAGCTTTTCGGAAGATCTCACCTGTCCATCAGCTTTGGTCTCAGCTGCCCTGTGCTGGCTCTTTCAGCAGGAAGATGACTTCACCCAGACTGCTCCAACACGCAGCCCCTGGGGTGCAGGGACCCCGCTTGGAAGGACAACCCTGGGCACCCCTGGCTGCACAGCTGGCTGCACACCCCTGAAACCACCCCCAGGAGAAGGCAGCCATCACACACCCCCCTTTTGATGGTGCAGTGGGGAATCTGATGCTTCTCCAGGCCCGCTACTGGGAAACTAAAAGGGGGAGCTCACAAGCCCCTGGCAGCCCCAAGGAGCTGTCCCAAGGACTGTTGGTGACCCACATCCGCTGCTTGCAGTCTGCCCTGTAGCCACGTCAGCAGGTGCTCCTACCCATCCCCCCAGTGGACCTTCTTGAACACCCCGCTTTGGAGACAGATCTTCTACACCACTCTGATCTGACAAACCATTTATCACTCCTCCCCCATTCCTTTTATTTATTTGTGTTCTTTTTCTTCTCTGGTTTCAGTTGAGGTTTTCTGGTTCTGCCATCTTTCCATGAACCTGCACTCGATAAATGCAGGTGTAGGCTGGGTTTCCCCAGTTGCTCTTCACAGTAAGTTTGATGTGTGAAAAGGCTCTCTGTGTGTTCTGTGAAGAGAGTGACAAGAAAACTTGAGGCGTTAAGTGTGACAGTGCCATTGACGTTCCTCCCCCTGCCTGCCCTGCTCCTGCTCCTGCTCCTGCTCCTGCTCCTGCTCCTGCTCCTGCTCCTGCTCAGGAACAGGCTTCCAAAAGTGGGTAGGAGTGGCTGTAGGCATCTGAGGCTCACTGCTGGTACCGGGGCTCCTGCAGAGACTGAAGGCATGGGAAGGGAGAAGGCACCCTCTGCAACCTGGCCTGCTGCGGACTGTGCCTCCCTTCCCTTTTCCCCTTTCCCTCGGCAGCTTGCTCTGTGCTGACAGAGAGGCTGGGGAGGTCCTCCTATGCGTGAGACGGTGCGAAACCCCATTAAGCTCCCGCTATGCTCTCTGCCTGCTTTCCTCCTGGCAGATGTGAGGGCATCAGGAGAAAAGGGACGTGTTGTGCTGGGAGGAAAGAACACTGTCCAGCCTGTCAGCAGGCCACAGGGTGGAGGGACAATGCTGCCCAGCAGCTTTCCCCACCAGGTATCCCTGTTTCTCTTGGCACGAAGATGTTGCTTTGGTGGAGAGGCCATGTGCGCAGCTGGCTATGCCGAAGGCAGCAGCTGCAGCCAGGGGTCTGTCAGGACTTAAGCTCCCACAGGAACAACCCTGCCCTTGCAAAACCGTTGCTGCTACCACCACCGCATGCTGCTCAGTCCTCCCAACTCCACCAGGCCTCGTCGGCAGTGGTCTGGGTCCCTGTGCCAGGGGAGGGAGCATTCACGCTCTTCCTGCCACGGCCTTGCGGGCACTCCTGGTTTTCTCCTGGCCATCTTGCCCTCGTGCACGGACCGTACCTTCAGAAGGAAGGTTTGAAGGGCCTCTTTTGCCACGTTGTACGTGAACATCCCAAGGAGAGTTTCCTCTTCTCTGTCTGCATGCACTCCCTCGAGGGAAAAGCACAAGGAGGAAGGAGAGAAGCTCAGACTTGTCCCAACAAAGAGGATGTTTGTGTGTGCCGGATCAGCACATACTGCACGGACTGTTATCTACTCAGCCTCTCCCAGGGCTCTAGCAGTAGTTGAGCACTGTCTCCACCTTGTGTTTTATTCAAGAACTCTGAGGTGCTCTCACCAGAATGAGTCTTGAGAGGGATGGACCCTGTAGAGCCCCTGAAGTATCCTGCAAATGCACTGCAGGGCTTAGGAGAAAGCAGGACACGAACCTCCAAGGAGGCACAAAGCAAGCAAGTTCCAGTCACACTTTCCCCCAGGGCCACATGCCAGCCAGAAGCACCCAGCAGAGACTTACAAAGACAGCGATGTCTCGGGGGGCACTGGTGACGGTCCCAGATGGAGAGACCTCTTTGTAGATGTGCTGCACACTGACAGCAGTCAGACGGGCTGCTGCTGGCAACCTGATGACCACCTGGCCCTGCTGCCCTTGTAAAGGCCAGCAGTTTCCTGGGGAAATATCCGGCTGCAATCAGAATGTGAGAGCAATGAAACGTGAGCCCATGTTCGGTTCAACACAGCTGCTCATGTAGCCTGAAGCACAGGTGCTGGTGTGTCTGTGGGGTCTATTCCAGCTTGAAAATGAGGCACGTGTGAGGAAATAGACAAAAGCAGCAGCCTCTCAGTATTATGGAAAGAGGGGAATACCTGTTACTAAGCCACCCTAGTCAGGGCCTTACAGATACACCTCTCTGCCCAGTGGCTCTGCAGAGGACCCCCTGCCTCACACCCTGAAAAGGAACTGTTAGGGGTGAGCATGGAACTGAGGTCACCAGGGAGAAAGTCATTCACCCAGCTGTGACTGAGGACTGTGGGCAAGATGCAGCAGTTGAGCTCTGTTCCCCTCCTGAGGGGAGCCACTGCTTTCTGTCAAGCCCAGCCCTGAGTTCAAGCTTTGGTTTCAGGCAACAGATCAGCACTGTGGGCTTGAGCATTACCACTGGACTGAGAGGACAACCCCTAAGGTCAGTCCCCAGCTTCGCAGGAAGGAAACGTGCACTGGTGATTTCTGCTACAATACCTCCAAAATCGTATCAGGAGGGTTGGGAGTGTGGAAGAACCATAAAACCCTGCAGACCCAATTCTCTTTGCAGGCATAAGTCTTCGAAGTTCTCTGCATGTCAATGGTGGCACCTGTAAGGAAGGGAGAGCAGGTGACTGCAAGAGGCCACGGACTAGGAGGACCCTGTGATCTGACCCTCTTTCTGATGCTGCTGGACAGCTCCAGCTGTCAGTCTCTCAGTCCTCTCTCTCCTCATCTCCATGCTGGTAGGGGTGCCTAGCTGCACAGGACGACAGCACCCATATGCCTGGTGTCTGCTCCTCTCAGCGCCACAAGTAGAAGGTCTGAGGGTGCTGATGAATGACAGCAGACCAAAGCTGAGGGCTTGCTGTGTGGGCAATAAAGGATGACCCATCCGTTCCCTTTCCAAATGCATTGATGAGGAAGGGAGCCCCTCCATCAGCCCTGGAATGTGTGTGGGGCAGTGCCAGAGGCACCTGCGCAGAGGCGGGACCAGGAGGGAATCCAAGAGAGCCACTGCCACAGACTTGCTCTCGGACCTCAGGAAGCTTCCCGGCTTTCAGCTCCCCTGCTTTGGAGAGCAGCACCTGGAGGACATCCTCCTTTGGGGAGTGCTACAGACAAGTGCGTGGCAAGGAGAATGGGCTGCTGTGTCCATACCAGAACTTTTCAGGGCCCAGTCAGATCTTCCCATGTAGATTTCCGAAGCCAGCTCCAGCGCTGCGTGGTTCACCTCCTGCCTCTCCTGGGAAAGATACAAACAAGCACATCAGCAGGCAGTTCAGCATGGCTACCAGCACCCAGAAAGGCAAAGGGTCAGTGTCAGAAACACAAGGCAAGCCTTGTCCAGTAAGCTGAGAGACTGCGGCTGATGTGAGCCACGAGCACAGTATCTGTGGCCACGACCATGGGGTCCTCAGTCCCTTGTTCCCACCTTCCATGCTCAGGCCATGTCCACGATGGCTGGCTATGGGAGTGGGTCTGGGTCTCACTGCTGCTCAGGGCCCAGCCAGAGCAGCCACAGGTGCCCGTGCCAAGGGAAGGATGTTGGAAGACCCCCACTGCCTGAAGCACCAGTTAACCTGGGCCCAGAGAAGGGCCTGGGCAGTGCCAAAGCTCACCCAGCAATCCCCTGGCAAAGGCTGGCTTGCTGCGGTCAGCAGGCTGAGCCCACTACTAATCCCCAGTAGTGCTTCCTCAGGGCTTCTGCCCAGCCAAGCCTTCTTCTCCAAAATGCAGGGTTACCTTCTTCAAACTGCTTATCTCCGCCACCAGCTGAGCCACCTCCTCCAGCAGAAGCTGCAACGTTTGGGTTTGCTCTGTCAAAAGGGTGTGCAAGTTCCTGCAGGAACAGGAAAGCAGATGTTGTCAGAGAGCAGCCCATTCCCTTGGGAGTGTCTGAGCTCAGCAAGGAGCAGAGACATAGGGTCTTTCTGCTTTGTAAATGCTTTCCTTCCTCCCCAGGCTGAAAGAAAGGCAATGGCCAGAGGGAAGTACGGGAGCCGTGGCTGTTAGAAAAATGGGTGCAGGTAGCACAAGGTTGTCCTGGGTTCGGCTGTAGCAGTCATTTTTCCCCTTCTTAGTAGCTGGTGCAGCGCTGTGGTTTTGACTTTCAGCCTGGGAACAGCACTGATAACACCGATGTTTTCAGTTGCTGCTCAGTAATGTTTATTCTGACCAACGACTTTCTGAGTCTCATGCTTTGCCAGGGAGGAGGGGAAGCCGGAAGGAAGCAGAGACAGGACACCTGACTCAAACTAGCCAAAGGCGTATTCCATACCACAGCACGTCATGCCGAGTATAGAAACGGGGCAGTTACCCGGAAGGGCTAGATCACTGCTCTGGTCAGGCTGGGTACCAGGTCGGCGGATGGTGAGCGGTTGTATTCTCTTCCCTTGTTATTCCCTTTATCATTATCATTACTGCTGGTAGCAGCAGTGGTTTGTGTTATACCTTAGTTACTGGACTGTTCTTATCTCAACCCATGGGAGTTACATTCTTTCGATTCTTCTCCCCATCCCTCAGGGAGCGGGTGGAGAGAGAAGAGGGGGATTGAGCCAGCGGCTGCGTGAGCGAGCTGCTGCGTGGTTCTGAGTTACCGGCTGGGCTTAAACCATGACAGGTTGGCTGATGCTTCTGCACAGATCCAATTCCAGCTCAGGAAACATCTCTTACCTCAGCATCTTTGTTTCTGCTGCGGATGCCCATGTCAGATCCTGAAAGGGAAAAATGCTCTGTTAAGAGTATCCACCACCAGAGCTGCTGGGGCTTCCCAGGAGAGGCTTCCCTGGGAAGCCCCGGCAAGAGCTACTGCTTCTTTGGGGCACTCCGCGTGGACACAGAAAAGCCCGTGATTTAGCCAGCCACTGTCAGCAATGCTCCCTTGCAGGAGCTGCCTGTCCCAAAGGGTCACCAACCTCTCTCTGTGCCTTTGCCCGCATTGTCCACACTGGCAGTGAGGTCCCGCAGTAAACACCAGCTGCAATTCACACCACCAAGAGACAGTTACTTGATCTGGGTTGCTAGTGATCCCTGCAGTGCCGTGGTCTCCTCCTGGTTGCCTTGTGGATGGGGCAGCAAGTAAGCTGAGGAGGTGGAGAACTTGGCGTGCAGAGAGACGATGTGCCTCTGAGCGGAAGCCATCACCACAGGCTTCAGGGCATCGTGTAGCCATGAGCTTCAGGTGTGCTCGGCGACCCAGAGCTCTTCCCCGTATCCCCTTACTGCTTCTGTGAGCCCCGAGACGAGGCTGCATCAGCCAGGAGAGGTATCAGGAAGGGGTATCAGTCACCCTGCACAGCCCCTCTGGGTATCCCCCAGTTCAGGCTTGGAAATACGTACTCCCTTCTCTCGCAGGCTTGCAGACTAAGCAAGCCCTTTGGTCCTGTGGCCAGTGGAGCAGCATGGCTGGGAGGCTACCAGTCTTACTGGTAGTTGAAAAGCAAGTCCTCGCCAAGGACGCACTCCAGAAGCACTTGGACCATGCAGGGTTCCACACATATGGGCCAAAAAGAGAAGCTGGCATCCAGCACAACCAGGCTGTTAACTCTCAAATGTTTGCTCACGCAAACTCACCAAGAACCACCGGAAGCAAGAAGACAATGAATTTCAAGCACCTCTTCTTGTGCACAGCCATCTTTTGCCTGAAAAAGGAGGGTGTCCTATGTCTGTCAATGAGCCAGGTTTTGAGCAAACCAGCTGGATTACCACTTCCAGGCAGGAAAGCCACTGTTTTGGAAGCCTGCTGCTGACACACAGCTGCCAGGCAAGCACCCAGGAGGAGCACTTTCTGTCCACACCTTTCAAAACTGCCAGCAGCTCTTCCCCAAAAGAAGAACTACTCCCAGAAACTAGAGGCTGAGCAAATCAAGACTTCCGGCTCTGCACCCCTGGGTCTGGCTACACAGCAGTTTGTCCTACCATGACCAAAGTCTGGGCCTCTGGCGACTGTGTGGCAGTGAGACTGCCCAGGGGCTTTACTCTTGGCTCTCCCTGAGAATGGCCACAACATGAGCTGTGCTCCTGGGAGTGGGAAGCTGGCTGAGGAACACGCCTTGCTCTCCCCTTTGCTTGCACTGGCCCTCAGACATCTTTCTCCCCGTGTCCAACACAGAAACTCTTGGTACATATTCCTTTCCCCATCTTTGCTTTATAGCAAAGATGCAGCCTTCAGTGCAGGATGAGGAGGAAGTTGGCAACAGCAGCAGCAGTCCCCACTGCTCGAAGCACAGCTGGCAACACAGCCCAATTCTCACCCCCTCCCTCCCTGCACCCTGACCCCTGCAGCATGAGGCTACCGCCTCCCCAGAAGCCCAACGGCAGAAACGGGTAGTACATACACAGTGAAGATACACACGATCAGCAGGTATCTCCACAGGGATGCAAGGGTACCTGCCGGATGGCAAACAAGGCTGAAGACCGTCCCTAGGCAAAGAAACCAGAGAAACGTTAGGCCTCTCTCTTGAGGTCTCTTTTCCAGGATACTCAGCCAAGAGCGTTTTGGCTCTCTGCAGGGAGGCAAGCACCGAGTCCTAGGCACCACCTCTCTGGGGTGAAGAGCAGGGCAGCCTGCATTTCTCCAGCCACTTGTGACATTTTGCCAGACTTCTGGCACAGTGCAGCTCTCTGAGTCCACCCCAAGTACTTCGCAGCAAGAACCAGTGCTGAGCTTACTTGCAAGTGCTGTGGCCTTGTTATGACACTTTGGTGGCCCTGGAGCGGATGAGCTGCGAGTGGACTGAGAAAAGTGTTTCACCAGCTCCACCTCTGTGAAAAGGCTCCTGTGGGAGAAAAAAAAAAAAAAAGATGCCAATTGCTCGCAGTGCTCACGCTGTGAGGGCCAAGGCCCTTGCCAGATCTAAGTCTGTGGAAGCCTCCCAAGAGATGTTCCAGCTGCAGCAAGAGAGGACAGCACGGCTGGGCTGCTTCCAGGGGACACCTCTCTCTTTCCCCCAGCCTTTGCTTTACAGGCCTGCAGTGGAGGAAGAGGAAAAAGCTGGTGGCAGCAGCAGCAGTCTCCACCACTGGAAGCACACCCTGATAATACATCTAAAACCGCTCCTACAATGCTCAATTGTTTAAGTGCCTTGAGGCTTGCAAACTCAGCTAAAAGTAGCCCATCCATACCATGGAAACATGTTATAATATGTACATGTGGTTCACAGATAAGCAGCTCTTGCAGGCAATCAAGAAGGACATCTGACACTGTGGTGTGGAGGATTGCTACAGTGAGAAAAAGATGAAGTATCACATCTTCATCATCCTCCGTGTGACCTGTGAATAACCCGAGGAAGGGAAGAGAGAAGAAGTAACGACCCCTAGGACCACCCGAGAGTTACCATGTATGCTCTAATAGGTAGTAACCTATGTCAGTTAATTCTGGGAAGAAATTATGCATAAGATTCCTGGGAATTATAAACGTATATGTATGAGATGAATTCTCATAAGCAAGAAACCTGTGAGAATCGACATGCATGCTTGGTGGAGCAATTCCCCCATGCATCGGGTGCCATAATATGTAATGCCTGCTTCTTAATGCTACATTTGATGAGAAACTGAACATGAGCCGGCAGCGTGTGCTCATAGCCCAGAGAGCCAACCGTATCCTTAGCCTGCATCAAAAGGAGAGTGACCAGCAGGTCGAAGGAGGTGATCTTGCCCCACTGCTCTTGTGAGACCTCACTTGGAGTATTGTGTGCAGTTCTGGTGTCCTCAACATAAAAAGGACATGGAACTGTTGGAACAAGTCCAGAGGAGGGCCGCAAGGATGATAAGGGCGCTTGATCACCTTCCGTATGAAGAGAGGCTGTGAAAGTTGGGGCTGTTCAGCCTGGAGAAGAGAAGGCTGCGTGGAGACCTCATAGCAGCCTTCCAGTACCTAAAGGGGGCCTCTAAGGATGCTGGGGAGGGACTCCTCATTAGGGACTGTAGTGACAGGACAAGGGGTAACAGGTTAAAACTTAAAGAGGGGAAGTTTAGGTTATATGTAAGGAAGAAGTTCTTTACTGTGAGGTTGGTGAGACACTGGAATGGGTTGCCCAAGGAAGTTGTGAATGCTCCGTCCCTGGCAATGTCCGAGGCCAGGCTGAATGGAGTCTTGGGTGACGTGGTTTAGTGCAGGATGTCCCTGCCCATGGCAGGGGGGCTGGAACTAGATGATCTTAAGGTCCTTTCCAACCCTAACTATTCTATTATTCTATGGTTGGTGTTAAGGAGTCTTATTCTACCAACTTTCGGTGACACCACAGCGCAGCCTGATTCTCTTCCCCTCCCTGCGTGTTCCCTGCCCCAACATGCCTCTCAGCAGCTCCTCTCAGTGGCTGTTCGCACAGGGGGCACGGACTGCTGCCCCCAAACACTATCCCCCACCTCTTTCCTGGTGCTGACCTCTCCTCCCCATGCAGCCTCCCTCTGTCAGTCAGTCAGGTCCCAGGAGACCAACCTGAGGTGCCAGCGTCTGGGACCCCCCTCTCCCGGGCAAAGCTGGGCTCCAACCCTCACAGCGTAAGGAAGCCCCTGCTGCACACTGCCTTTTGGCTGGGAGAGCAAGCCATGCCTTCAGCCAAGGCTCACCAGAAAGGGGCTTGGCAATGCACAGGGCTCTTGTGCAGAAGCATCTGTCAGCTTCCCCATGCTGATCCATAACCTTCTGGCTGTATTAGGCCATATCCCAGCTACCATCCTAACCCGATGCCCCATGCAGGAGCAGCCGACTTCGTACCTACTCGCCTGGCAGTGGCTCTGCCCTGCAGCCTCTCCTGCTGACTGTTGGTCAGTCTTGCTCTCAAAGGAGACATTTAAGCTCCCTTGGCCTCTTTTCTGTGGTGCCTTTCTCCTTGACATCTCTGGGCAAAGGCAGCCTCCCTGCTCAGCTCTTCCACCTAAGCCTCAGCACTCTGGGCTCCTCAGGCAAAACCAGCTCCAGCAGCAGCTCCGCACTGCCCTTCCACAGGAGTGTCCCTGCCCGGGGCGACAGTCCCGTGCAGCTGTGGGCTCCTCCCCTGCCCCACAAGGCTATATGGCTGCCCAGTTCTGACTCCAGAGTGGCGGCTCTGACGTCACAGTGGGGCTGAGCAGGGCTCCCTCTGGGCTCGCCTGGGGCAACATGGGAGTTGCCTCCCCTTAGGAATAATAAAAAACACTCCCCAGGGGCTGGTCTCTTGCCTTCAGCTGCAGTGCGAAGGGGTGTGCATGGCTGAGGATGACTGGCTGTCTTCATTCCATGTCCGTGCCTCAGCCAAAACCCTGCAAGGTGAGGACGAAGGGAGAGGACAGTGTGAGCAAGGCACAGAACTCTGACTGCATCATGTCACTTGACTGGAGCTAAACACTGGCCTGTGAATGCAGCACAGCCCTTCCCTACATGCTCTCTCCCAGGACTGCGTGTCTGGCAGGAACAGGGGTTTCCCCAAGGACACAGCCCACCTCAACACTCCTTTTTGCAGTGCACACAGGTGGCTTCTCTGAAGGGTGTAGCCAGAAACGCAGATCCTTTGCATGACCTTTGCCATGGGTTAAATACCACAGACAAGTCCCCCGGAACACCAGCAGTTAAGGAGAGAGAATCACAAATTACAGTCTGAAAGAATCTTAGAAGTCAGGGACCTCTCTGAATAGGAACCTGGAGATGTTACGGGATGTGCTCTGGTGACCAAGCTTGTGCTCACTGCTGGGGAGACCCACAGAGAAAAGGCTGAGTGGGAGGAGGGCTCAGGACTCACCCTGCTCCCCTGGGACAAGCCCTGTCTCAAAAGGTCTCCCAGAGCTGCCCTGGGACAGGATCTTCCCTCAACCCTCAGCTGTCATGCAGCATGCAGGAGCACACAGAGAGGGGATGTCCCTGTCTTGGACAGGAAGAACTGGTGAGACGAAGCTCCTCTCTTGGGCCCAGGACCTTGCTGCTCTCCCCGCAGACCCCAGCCCAGGGGGTGAGCCATGGGTGGGGGAGTAAGGGGGAAAAACCTGGCAGATGTGCCCCATGGAGGGGACTCACCGAACACGGGCAACTGAACCTTTCCTGCTTCTTCCATGCTGAGCTGTAAGCGATCTCCTCATACACGGCCTCAGGGAAGGGCTCCCAAGCTCTCCCAGAGCTTCTGGACAGTGGCAGAACTGTCCCAGAACAGGCAGAGAGGGGACAGGAACCCACTCTGCTCCCCCGGCTTTGGTCCTTTGGGCATTGCCTTAGCAGAGGGAAGTGACAAAGTCCCACAGTGTGCAGCCAAGAACTGGGAAACCCTCTGGCGCAAGCAGCTGCTGCCACTGTGGACACCAGCTGTGCTGCCCGGGAGGGTCCCATCATGCAGGGGCTGGCAGATGGACACATAGTGGTTGTAGGGCATGATGGTGAGAAGATAAAACTCGTCTGTGTTTGAGGAGAGAAAGAAAAAGACCTGGGCAGCGCATCCCAGGAAGAAGGTGGCCCTGGTGTTCCAGAGGGAACTGGCAATCGGTTTAGTGACAGTGGTGGACATGGAGCACAGGTCCAGCAGGGGCAGGTCGAGGAGGAAGAAGTACATGGGGTGTGGAGGCGCTGGTTGCAGGCTGTGGTGGGGATGATGAGTTCATTGCTCAGGAGCACAGCCAGGTAGATGCCGAGGAAGAGTCAGACCTGCAAGAGCTGCAGCTCCCACGTGTCTGCAAATGGCAGGAGGAGGAAGTGGGTTACAGAGCTGCCACTGGACATTTGCTTCATCTTGTTATGGGGGGCTTTCCAAAAGGGAAAAGACAGTGACAATTTAGGGGAGAATTCTCTGAGTGAAACCTAATGCATTTCTCACAGAACACCCTGGAAATGCCTCTTCTCTGGTTTCAGGAAGACCTTTGGCAGGTGCCTTCCATGAGCTCTGGTTGGTGCAGGCTGAGGGTGTCACTGGAAGGAGGGGGCTCTGCTGGGGGCTCTGGTAGAGCCAGTCCTGCCTTCCAGCAGTAAGGAAATAGGAACATGGCGGGAGCGCATATGGGGGTGTTGTGTCAGATGAAATTCACACGAGACATCAAAGAGCTTTTCGGAAGATCTCACCTGTCCATCAGCTTTGGTCTCAGCTGCCCTGTGCTGGCTCTTTCAGCAGGAAGATGACTTCACCCAGACTGCTCCAACACGCAGCCCCTGGGGTGCAGGGACCCCGCTTGGAAGGACAACCCTGGGCACCCCTGGCTGCACAGCTGGCTGCACACCCCTGAAACCACCCCCAGGAGAAGGCAGCCATCACACACCCCCCCTTTGATGGTGCAGTGGGGAATCTGATGCTTCTCCAGGCCCGCTACTGGGAAACTAAAAGGGGGAGCTCACAAGCCCCTGGCAGCCCCAAGGAGCTGTCCCAAGGACTGTTGGTGACCCACATCCGCTGCTTGCAGTCTGCCCTGTAGCCACGTCAGCAGGTGCTCCTACCCATCCCCCCAGTGGACCTTCTTGAACACCCCGCTTTGGAGACAGATCTTCTACACCACTCTGATCTGACAAACCATTTATCACTCCTCCCCCATTCCTTTTATTTATTTGTGTTCTTTTTCATCTCTGGTTTCAGTTGAGGTTTTCTGGTTCTGCCATCTTTCCATGAACCTGCACTCGATAAATGCAGGTGTAGGCTGGGTTTCCCCAGTTGCTCTTCACAGTAAGTTTGATGTGTGAAAAGGCTCTCTGTGTGTTCTGTGAAGAGAGTGACAAGAAAACTTGAGGCGTTAAGTGTGACAGTGCCATTGACGTTCCTCCCCCTGCCTGCCCTGCTCCTGCTCCTGCTCCTGCTCCTGCTCCTGCTCCTGCTCCTGCTCAGGAACAGGCTTCCAAAAGTGGGTAGGAGTGGCTGTAGGCATCTGAGGCTCACTGCTGGTACCGGGGCTCCTGCAGAGACTGAAGGCATGGGAAGGGAGAAGGCACCCTCTGCAACCTGGCCTGCTGCGGACTGTGCCTCCCTTCCCTTTTCCCCTTTCCCTCGGCAGCTTGCTCTGTGCTGACAGAGAGGCTGGGGAGGTCCTCCTATGCGTGAGACGGTGCGAAACCCCATTAAGCTCCCGCTATGCTCTCTGCCTGCTTTCCTCCTGGCAGATGTGAGGGCATCAGGAGAAAAGGGACGTGTTGTGCTGGGAGGAAAGAACACTGTCCAGCCTGTCAGCAGGCCACAGGGTGGAGGGACAATGCTGCCCAGCAGCTTTCCCCACCAGGTATCCCTGTTTCTCTTGGCACGAAGATGTTGCTTTGGTGGAGAGGCCATGTGCGCAGCTGGCTATGCCGAAGGCAGCAGCTGCAGCCAGGGGTCTGTCAGGACTTAAGCTCCCACAGGAACAACCCTGCCCTTGCAAAACCGTTGCTGCTACCACCACCGCATGCTGCTCAGTCCTCCCAACTCCACCAGGCCTCGTCGGCAGTGGTCTGGGTCCCTGTGCCAGGGGAGGGAGCATTCACGCTCTTCCTGCCACGGCCTTGCGGGCACTCCTGGTTTTCTCCTGGCCATCTTGCCCTCGTGCACGGACCGTACCTTCAGAAGGAAGGTTTGAAGGGCCTCTTTTGCCACGTTGTACGTGAACATCCCAAGGAGAGTTTCCTCTTCTCTGTCTGCATGCACTCCCTCGAGGGAAAAGCACAAGGAGGAAGGAGAGAAGCTCAGACTTGTCCCAACAAAGAGGATGTTTGTGTGTGCCGGATCAGCACATACTGCACGGACTGTTATCTACTCAGCCTCTCCCAGGGCTCTAGCAGTAGTTGAGCACTGTCTCCACCTTGTGTTTTATTCAAGAACTCTGAGGTGCTCTCACCAGAATGAGTCTTGAGAGGGATGGACCCTGTAGAGCCCCTGAAGTATCCTGCAAATGCACTGCAGGGCTTAGGAGAAAGCAGGACACGAACCTCCAAGGAGGCACAAAGCAAGCAAGTTCCAGTCACACTTTCCCCCAGGGCCACATGCCAGCCAGAAGCACCCAGCAGAGACTTACAAAGACAGCGATGTCTCGGGGGGCACTGGTGACGGTCCCAGATGGAGAGACCTCTTTGTAGATGTGCTGCACACTGACAGCAGTCAGACGGGCTGCTGCTGGCAACCTGATGACCACCTGGCCCTGCTGCCCTTGTAAAGGCCAGCAGTTTCCTGGGGAAATATCCGGCTGCAATCAGAATGTGAGAGCAATGAAACGTGAGCCCATGTTCGGTTCAACACAGCTGCTCATGTAGCCTGAAGCACAGGTGCTGGTGTGTCTGTGGGGTCTATTCCAGCTTGAAAATGAGGCACGTGTGAGGAAATAGACAAAAGCAGCAGCCTCTCAGTATTATGGAAAGAGGGGAATACCTGTTACTAAGCCACCCTAGTCAGGGCCTTACAGATACACCTCTCTGCCCAGTGGCTCTGCAGAGGACCCCCTGCCTCACACCCTGAAAAGGAACTGTTAGGGGTGAGCATGGAACTGAGGTCACCAGGGAGAAAGTCATTCACCCAGCTGTGACTGAGGACTGTGGGCAAGATGCAGCAGTTGAGCTCTGTTCCCCTCCTGAGGGGAGCCACTGCTTTCTGTCAAGCCCAGCCCTGAGTTCAAGCTTTGGTTTCAGGCAACAGATCAGCACTGTGGGCTTGAGCATTACCACTGGACTGAGAGGACAACCCCTAAGGTCAGTCCCCAGCTTCGCAGGAAGGAAACGTGCACTGGTGATTTCTGCTACAATACCTCCAAAATCGTATCAGGAGGGTTGGGAGTGTGGAAGAACCATAAAACCCTGCAGACCCAATTCTCTTTGCAGGCATAAGTCTTCGAAGTTCTCTGCATGTCAATGGTGGCACCTGTAAGGAAGGGAGAGCAGGTGACTGCAAGAGGCCACGGACTAGGAGGACCCTGTGATCTGACCCTCTTTCTGATGCTGCTGGACAGCTCCAGCTGTCAGTCTCTCAGTCCTCTCTCTCCTCATCTCCATGCTGGTAGGGGTGCCTAGCTGCACAGGACGACAGCACCCATATGCCTGGTGTCTGCTCCTCTCAGCGCCACAAGTAGAAGGTCTGAGGGTGCTGATGAATGACAGCAGACCAAAGCTGAGGGCTTGCTGTGTGGGCAATAAAGGATGACCCATCCGTTCCCTTTCCAAATGCATTGATGAGGAAGGGAGCCCCTCCATCAGCCCTGGAATGTGTGTGGGGCAGTGCCAGAGGCACCTGCGCAGAGGCGGGACCAGGAGGGAATCCAAGAGAGCCACTGCCACAGACTTGCTCTCGGACCTCAGGAAGCTTCCCGGCTTTCAGCTCCCCTGCTTTGGAGAGCAGCACCTGGAGGACATCCTCCTTTGGGGAGTGCTACAGACAAGTGCGTGGCAAGGAGAATGGGCTGCTGTGTCCATACCAGAACTTTTCAGGGCCCAGTCAGATCTTCCCATGTAGATTTCCGAAGCCAGCTCCAGCGCTGCCTGGTTCACCTCCTGCCTCTCCTGGGAAAGATACAAACAAGCACATCAGCAGGCAGTTCAGCATGGCTACCAGCACCCAGAAAGGCAAAGGGTCAGTGTCAGAAACACAAGGCAAGCCTTGTCCAGTAAGCTGAGAGACTGCGGCTGATGTGAGCCACGAGCACAGTATCTGTGGCCACGACCATGGGGTCCTCAGTCCCTTGTTCCCACCTTCCATGCTCAGGCCATGTCCACGATGGCTGGCTATGGGAGTGGGTCTGGGTCTCACTGCTGCTCAGGGCCCAGCCAGAGCAGCCACAGGTGCCCGTGCCAAGGGAAGGATGTTGGAAGACCCCCACTGCCTGAAGCACCAGTTAACCTGGGCCCAGAGAAGGGCCTGGGCAGTGCCAAAGCTCACCCAGCAATCCCCTGGCAAAGGCTGGCTTGCTGCGGTCAGCAGGCTGAGCCCACTACTAATCCCCAGTAGTGCTTCCTCAGGGCTTCTGCCCAGCCAAGCCTTCTTCTCCAAAATGCAGGGTTACCTTCTTCAAACTGCTTATCTCCGCCACCAGCTGAGCCACCTCCTCCAGCAGAAGCTGCAACGTTTGGGTTTGCTCTGTCAAAAGGGTGTGCAAGTTCCTGCAGGAACAGGAAAGCAGATGTTGTCAGAGAGCAGCCCATTCCCTTGGGAGTGTCTGAGCTCAGCAAGGAGCAGAGACATAGGGTCTTTCTGCTTTGTAAATGCTTTCCTTCCTCCCCAGGCTGAAAGAAAGGCAATGGCCAGAGGGAAGTACGGGAGCCGTGGCTGTTAGAAAAATGGGTGCAGGTAGCACAAGGTTGTCCTGGGTTCGGCTGTAGCAGTCATTTTTCCCCTTCTTAGTAGCTGGTGCAGCGCTGTGGTTTTGACTTTCAGCCTGGGAACAGCACTGATAACACCGATGTTTTCAGTTGCTGCTCAGTAATGTTTATTCTGACCAACGACTTTCTGAGTCTCATGCTTTGCCAGGGAGGAGGGGAAGCCGGAAGGAAGCAGAGACAGGACACCTGACTCAAACTAGCCAAAGGCGTATTCCATACCACAGCACGTCATGCCGAGTATAGAAACGGGGCAGTTACCCGGAAGGGCTAGATCACTGCTCTGGTCAGGCTGGGTACCAGGTCGGCGGATGGTGAGCGGTTGTATTCTCTTCCCTTGTTATTCCCTTTATCATTATCATTACTGCTGGTAGCAGCAGTGGTTTGTGTTATACCTTAGTTACTGGACTGTTCTTATCTCAACCCATGGGAGTTACATTCTTTCGATTCTTCTCCCCATCCCTCAGGGAGCGGGTGGAGAGAGAAGAGGGGGATTGAGCCAGCGGCTGCGTGAGCGAGCTGCTGCGTGGTTCTGAGTTACCGGCTGGGCTTAAACCATGACAGGTTGGCTGATGCTTCTGCACAGATCCAATTCCAGCTCAGGAAACATCTCTTACCTCAGCATCTTTGTTTCTGCTGCGGATGCCCATGTCAGATCCTGAAAGGGAAAAATGCTCTGTTAAGAGTATCCACCACCAGAGCTGCTGGGGCTTCCCAGGAGAGGCTTCCCTGGGAAGCCCCGGCAAGAGCTACTGCTTCTTTGGGGCACTCCGCGTGGACACAGAAAAGCCCGTGATTTAGCCAGCCACTGTCAGCAATGCTCCCTTGCAGGAGCTGCCTGTCCCAAAGGGTCACCAACCTCTCTCTGTGCCTTTGCCCACATTGTTGACACTGGCAGTGAGGTCCCGCAGTAAACACCAGCTGCAATTCACACCACCAAGAGACAGTTACTTGATCTGGGTTGCTAGTGATCCCTGCAGTGCCGTGGTCTCCTCCTGGTTGCCTTGTGGATGGGGCAGCAAGTAAGCTGAGGAGGTGGAGAACTTGGCGTGCAGAGAGACGATGTGCCTCTGAGCGGAAGCCATCACCACAGGCTTCAGGGCATCGTGTAGCCATGAGCTTCAGGTGTGCTCGGCGACCCAGAGCTCTTCCCCGTATCCCCTTACTGCTTCTGTGAGCCCCGAGACGAGGCTGCATCAGCCAGGAGAGGCATCAGGAAGGGGTATCAGTCACCCTGCACAGCCCCTCTGGGTATCCCCCAGTTCAGGCTTGGAAATACGTACTCCCTTCTCTCGCAGGCTTGCAGACTAAGCAAGCCCTTTGGTCCTGTGGCCAGTGGAGCAGCATGGCTGGGAGGCTACCAGTCTTACTGGTAGTTGAAAAGCAAGTCCTCGCCAAGGACGCACTCCAGAAGCACTTGGACCATGCAGGGTTCCACACATATGGGCCAAAAAGAGAAGCTGGCATCCAGCACAACCAGGCTGTTAACTCTCAAATGTTTGCTCACGCAAACTCACCAAGAACCACCGGAAGCAAGAAGACAATGAATTTCAAGCACCTCTTCTTGTGCACAGCCATCTTTTGCCTGAAAAAGGAGGGTGTCCTATGTCTGTCAATGAGCCAGGTTTTGAGCAAACCAGCTGGATTACCACTTCCAGGCAGGAAAGCCACTGTTTTGGAAGCCTGCTGCTGACACACAGCTGCCAGGCAAGCACCCAGGAGGAGCACTTTCTGTCCACACCTTTCAAAACTGCCAGCAGCTCTTCCCCAAAAGAAGAACTACTCCCAGAAACTAGAGGCTGAGCAAATCAAGACTTCCGGCTCTGCACCCCTGGGTCTGGCTACACAGCAGTTTGTCCTACCATGACCAAAGTCTGGGCCTCTGGCGACTGTGTGGCAGTGAGACTGCCCAGGGGCTTTACTCTTGGCTCTCCCTGAGAATGGCCACAACATGAGCTGTGCTCCTGGGAGTGGGAAGCTGGCTGAGGAACACGCCTTGCTCTCCCCTTTGCTTGCACTGGCCCTCAGACATCTTTCTCCCCGTGTCCAACACAGAAACTCTTGGTACATATTCCTTTCCCCATCTTTGCTTTATAGCAAAGATGCAGCCTTCAGTGCAGGATGAGGAGGAAGTTGGCAACAGCAGCAGCAGTCCCCACTGCTCGAAGCACAGCTGGCAACACAGCCCAATTCTCACCCCCTCCCTCCCTGCACCCTGACCCCTGCAGCATGAGGCTACCGCCTCCCCAGAAGCCCAACGGCAGAAACGGGTAGTACATACACAGTGAAGATACACACGATCAGCAGGTATCTCCACAGGGATGCAAGGGTACCTGCCGGATGGCAAACAAGGCTGAAGACCGTCCCTAGGCAAAGAAACCAGAGAAACGTTAGGCCTCTCTCTTGAGGTCTCTTTTCCAGGATACTCAGCCAAGAGCGTTTTGGCTCTCTGCAGGGAGGCAAGCACCGAGTCCTAGGCACCACCTCTCTGGGGTGAAGAGCAGGGCAGCCTGCATTTCTCCAGCCACTTGTGACATTTTGCCAGACTTCTGGCACAGTGCAGCTCTCTGAGTCCACCCCAAGTACTTCGCAGCAAGAACCAGTGCTGAGCTTACTTGCAAGTGCTGTGGCCTTGTTATGACACTTTGGTGGCCCTGGAGCGGATGAGCTGCGAGTGGACTGAGAAAAGTGTTTCACCAGCTCCACCTCTGTGAAAAGGCTCCTGTGGGAGAAAAAAAAAAAAAAAGATGCCAATTGCTCGCAGTGCTCACGCTGTGAGGGCCAAGGCCCTTGCCAGATCTAAGTCTGTGGAAGCCTCCCAAGAGATGTTCCAGCTGCAGCAAGAGAGGACAGCACGGCTGGGCTGCTTCCAGGGGACACCTCTCTCTTTCCCCCAGCCTTTGCTTTACAGGCCTGCAGTGGAGGAAGAGGAAAAAGCTGGTGGCAGCAGCAGCAGTCTCCACCACTGGAAGCACACCCTGATAATACATCTAAAACCGCTCCTACAATGCTCAATTGTTTAAGTGCCTTGAGGCTTGCAAACTCAGCTAAAAGTAGCCCATCCATACCATGGAAACATGTTATAATATGTACATGTGGTTCACAGATAAGCAGCTCTTGCAGGCAATCAAGAAGGACATCTGACACTGTGGTGTGGAGGATTGCTACAGTGAGAAAAAGATGAAGTATCACATCTTCATCATCCTCCGTGTGACCTGTGAATAACCCGAGGAAGGGAAGAGAGAAGAAGTAACGACCCCTAGGACCACCCGAGAGTTACCATGTATGCTCTAATAGGTAGTAACCTATGTCAGTTAATTCTGGGAAGAAATTATGCATAAGATTCCTGGGAATTATAAACGTATATGTATGAGATGAATTCTCATAAGCAAGAAACCTGTGAGAATCGACATGCATGCTTGGTGGAGCAATTCCCCCATGCATCGGGTGCCATAATATGTAATGCCTGCTTCTTAATGCTACATTTGATGAGAAACTGAACATGAGCCGGCAGCGTGTGCTCATAGCCCAGAGAGCCAACCGTATCCTTAGCCTGCATCAAAAGGAGAGTGACCAGCAGGTCGAAGGAGGTGATCTTGCCCCACTGCTCTTGTGAGACCTCACTTGGAGTATTGTGTGCAGTTCTGGTGTCCTCAACATAAAAAGGACATGGAACTGTTGGAACAAGTCCAGAGGAGGGCCGCAAGGATGATAAGGGCGCTTGATCACCTTCCGTATGAAGAGAGGCTGTGAAAGTTGGGGCTGTTCAGCCTGGAGAAGAGAAGGCTGCGTGGAGACCTCATAGCAGCCTTCCAGTACCTAAAGGGGGCCTCTAAGGATGCTGGGGAGGGACTCCTCATTAGGGACTGTAGTGACAGGACAAGGGGTAACAGGTTAAAACTTAAAGAGGGGAAGTTTAGGTTATATGTAAGGAAGAAGTTCTTTACTGTGAGGTTGGTGAGACACTGGAATGGGTTGCCCAAGGAAGTTGTGAATGCTCCGTCCCTGGCAATGTCCGAGGCCAGGCTGAATGGAGTCTTGGGTGACGTGGTTTAGTGCAGGATGTCCCTGCCCATGGCAGGGGGGCTGGAACTAGATGATCTTAAGGTCCTTTCCAACCCTAACTATTCTATTATTCTATGGTTGGTGTTAAGGAGTCTTATTCTACCAACTTTCGGTGACACCACAGCGCAGCCTGATTCTCTTCCCCTCCCTGCGTGTTCCCTGCCCCAACATGCCTCTCAGCAGCTCCTCTCAGTGGCTGTTCGCACAGGGGGCACGGACTGCTGCCCCCAAACACTATCCCCCACCTCTTTCCTGGTGCTGACCTCTCCTCCCCATGCAGCCTCCCTCTGTCAGTCAGTCAGGTCCCAGGAGACCAACCTGAGGTGCCAGCGTCTGGGACCCCCCTCTCCCGGGCAAAGCTGGGCTCCAACCCTCACAGCGTAAGGAAGCCCCTGCTGCACACTGCCTTTTGGCTGGGAGAGCAAGCCATGCCTTCAGCCAAGGCTCACCAGAAAGGGGCTTGGCAATGCACAGGGCTCTTGTGCAGAAGCATCTGTCAGCTTCCCCATGCTGATCCATAACCTTCTGGCTGTATTAGGCCATATCCCAGCTACCATCCTAACCCGATGCCCCATGCAGGAGCAGCCGACTTCGTACCTACTCGCCTGGCAGTGGCTCTGCCCTGCAGCCTCTCCTGCTGACTGTTGGTCAGTCTTGCTCTCAAAGGAGACATTTAAGCTCCCTTGGCCTCTTTTCTGTGGTGCCTTTCTCCTTGACATCTCTGGGCAAAGGCAGCCTCCCTGCTCAGCTCTTCCTCCTAAGCCTCAGCACTCTGGGCTCCTCAGGCAAAACCAGCTCCAGCAGCAGCTCCGCACTGCCCTTCCACAGGAGTGTCCCTGCCCGGGGCGACAGTCCCGTGCAGCTGTGGGCTCCTCCCCTGCCCCACAAGGCTATATGGCTGCCCAGTTCTGAGTAAAGAGTGGCGGCTCTGACGTCACAGTGGGGCTGAGCAGGGCTCCCTCTGGGCTCGCCTGGGGCAACATGGGAGTTGCCTCCCCTTAGGAACAACTTTCAAAGAGCTTAAGTTGACTTGGCTTTCACAAAGTGGTCTGTGCTTGCACTAAGATTGTTAGAAGCTTAAAAATTCTTCTTGTAGAGGCTCAGGTTAGACACAACAGTGAAGCATCTATTTATTTCACGTTTTTGCGAAAACAGCTGTTGCAGTAAGTAAGCACAACCTGGCTATAAGGCTTTTATGACCTTTTTATGACCTACTTCCAACTGCAAAGTCCCTCCCTTGTTTCCCTATTGGCTAGGTACCCCAAGGTTTACAGCCTATCTAAAGTGCCTAAGTTACCCACACCAAGTCCACCCTTGGTTACAGAATGCATTACTCTGTTTGAGAGCTCACCACCCTCCCACCCCCGACGCTGCCTCACCAACCTGCTTTCATGGTATGGTTTCTGTACGTTGTAAGCACTAACCCAGCTCCTGCCAAAGTTTTCACAGCTTAACTGCCATCTTTTGGCTAACTGCAAAAACAGTACTTTAATACTCTTTAGAAGATTATTGAGAAAAGAAACTGATGCGTGGAATGAGACTCTACAACTCAAGAGTTATAAAGCAGGTATGTTTATTATGGTGCCGGGTGCAAGGGGAATCGCTCCTCCCAACTTGCATACCTTGGGGTTAAGCAAGCAGATATTTATTACACACAAACATGCATATTCATTTGTGATAAACACATAAATGTACTGGCTTTCACAAATCGTAGGTGTTGCTATGTGGATATAACTGTATTGAGTTCACAATAACAGAAACAAAGCTCCCTAAACACACAAGATTAGACAACTAGTTGAAAATGGCCAGAACTCTTGAGCAAAATGGAGTCACATAGCAAAAAAATTTGTAAAGGTAAAAGAAAAGGGGGCAGGGGGCTTGATATGAGGAAAGCTAGTGCCTGGAAAACACAGGGTTGAAGTACTTTTAGCTTAACTTAGGTAGAAGATAAAGAACAATGTTTGTGTTGTAAGTTTGTGGTGAGATAACAGGATTTAGTGGCACCACTAAACGTGAGGTAATTACTTCACACCACCCTTCTACTTATCAGTTAGAGACAGTGCCTCCCAAACGTCTGCCAGCTTTGGATACTCTTTGTCTGCCCATCCTGTTTTGCTTGCAATAAATTTTGCACAAGGTCACACTGGTCTAAATCTTTGCCAGCTCTAAGAAGAATTACGGCTGGTTTCAGCTAGTTTTGTGATTACTGGGGCATCCAACTGTGCCAAAGGTGAAAAGTACAATGAGCTTCCTAACAGTTGCACCGACATAGCAACACACTTTAGCTTCTGCACGTGCATTCTGCTTTCCTGGTGAGCACTTCCAGCTGTCCTGGTGTTAGCGTAAGAATAAACACATAACCACCGGAATGGTTATATGAGGTGCTTTATTGCAGCGCTGGGAAACCAGGGGCACTCGCCCAAATCTGGCTTCAACCTCGTCACATCGCGTCCACAATTTATATCCTAAAAGTTTCACAGTTAATACATATTCATCATAGGTTACAACATTTAACTAATACATATGCATTAGGGATTGCCATATCCATCTATTACATCAGCCTCTTCTGCGCTTGCGCGGCCCCCTCTGGTGGTCGTTCCGATGAAGTAAGAGTCTTCCTCAGATGAAGTAAGAAGTCTTCCTCAGGTTGTCCTTTTCACCTTTCCCCCACATGAGTATATTCCAAACGTTAGCACCCTCTTATCTTCTTTCTGGTATGCTCTTCCAGCTATCTTATACACAGGTTCCACTTGGGTATAGTCTCCAGTACATACTTTTCTAAATCCTTTTATACTCCTTTTACCATATTTGGTTATGCTATGTTTTTGTAGCATTGGGTGCAAGACAGCTGTGATATATTGCAACATTAGAACCGCCGTGATACAAAACTACGAAGTCACAGCATTTTCTAATATACAAAACCTCACCATTAATTTATAAATTTCTCAAACATAATAATTTTTACTATTTTATATAATTGCTTTATCATACAAAATTCTGCTCTTTCCAACACTGGGGCACAGCCCACAGATTGCAGACTTCCAGCCTCCACGCAAACAGGCAAGCTGCCAGGGCAGTAAGCTATTGCTAGCCATCGCACACACACGGTGAGCTCCACAGCAGTGCCACCAACACGGTAATCCGCCCTTGTTTTGGCACTTGAAACTGCACGTGCATTCTACTTTGGTGAGCACTTTCGGCTGTCCTGGGGCATGGCTTACACCTTCTCCAGAAAAAATAAACCACCTCAAAAAAAAACCAACAAAAAGCCTCGCACAAAGAGCCCACGTCTGTGCGCGCCCACCTCCCTGCCTGCGTGCTGCCGCCAGGACTGAGCGCGGGACTGTCCCCCCGGCAAGAGCAACGCCCCTTTTCCTCGCGGGTGGAGACTCCCTTGCTGGGCTGGGGGAGCGAGAGCGCAGGCGGAGAGCGTGAGGCCGCGGACCCCGCCCCACCGCCCAGCTGCTCCGGGGCGGTGCTGCTGTCCGAGGACAGGGGCTGCCCCCTAACGGCCGGCGGGTCCGGAGTGGCAGCACGGAGGAGTGGGTGGGGGAGTGTATGCACAGGGCTGTGTGCGTGCGTGCGTGCGTGCGTGCGTGCGTGCGTGCGTGCGTGCGTGCGTGCGTGTCTGTCTGTCTGTCTGTCTGTCTGTCTGTCTGTCTGTCTGTCTGTCTGTCTCTGTGTGTGTGTGTGCGTCTGTGCGTGGTGTGTGTCTGTGTGTCTCTGTGTGTCTGTGTGTCTCTGTGTGTCTGTGTGTCTCTGTGTGTCTGTGTGTCTCTGTGTGTCTCTGTGTGTCTCTGTGTGTCTGTGTGTCTCTGTGTGTCTGTGTGTGTGTGTGTCTGTGTGTGTGTGTCTCTGTGTGTGTGTCTCTGTGTGTGTGTGTGTGTCTCTGTGCCTGTGTCTGTGTGTGTGTCTGTGTGTGTGTGTGTGTCTGTGTGTCTGTGTGTGTGTGTCTCTGTGTGTGTGTGTGTGTGTGTGTCTGTGTGTGTGTCTCTGTGTGTGTGTGCACGCCGCGGGGGTGCTTGCGGGGGGGGGTGGGGGGGTGGGGGGGTGTGGCGGCGTCTGCAGAATCCCAGATGCAAAGGCTGCTATATTTCAGTGTCAACCAAAACCAGCCTGAATAAATGAGACTGGTATCAGAGAGCTCTCGGCTGTCTTGCAGCATGGCTCACAGAGTGTGAATGTCCCACAGCTGAAGAGCTACGACAAAGCCGGTGCTGGGCATCACCTACAAGCGGAGAGGTCTGCAACAGTGCCACCGACGTGGCAATCTGCCCTGGCTTTGTGCATGTGTGTGTGCCGTGGGGGGCGGTGTGTGGGTGCACATGCCGCGGCATCTGCAGAATCCCAGATGCATCAGCGACTGTATTTCAGTGTGTCCTGGGTTCTGCAGTAGCAGTCATTTTTGTGCACTGCTCGTGCAGTGCTGCGTTTTCAAATTTAGTCTGGGAGCAGTGCTGATGATAACACAGTGATGCTTTTAGTTCTTGCTAAGTAATGTTTACTCCGATCAAGGACTTTCTCAGTCTCATGCTCTGCCAGCGAGGAGGGGCACGGGAAGCTAGGAGGAAGCAGAGACAGGAGACATGACCCAAACTATGGTATTGTGGTATTCCATTGTGGTATTGTGCTGTTCCATCCCACAGCACGTCATGCCCACTACATGAACTCAGGGGAGGTATCCAGAAGGCCCAGAAGGAGGAATGGCTGTGTGGAGAACAACGGTCAAGGATGATCCTCCCAAGAAAGTTGCTGCTCCAGTCTTTGGTGAGCAGCTTCCCAGATGGAGTGGAAGAGCTGATTTTACTCCAACTCCTGTGATAAGGAATACTAATCCCTTTCTACAAGACATAAGTGGATAATCTTATGGTCAATATTAGAGGGGCCCTGCCTCCAGCCAGGTAGAGGAGTGGGACAATTGAGTTTGCTGGAATGTGTGGATCAGATGGCCTGGCACATCAATCCCACAGTAGTATAAGGCTTTAGTAAATACCAGTGCACAGTGGACCCTGATGCCACCAAACTATTAAGGGATGGAACCGATTTGTATCTCTGGAGTGACAGGAGGATCCCAAGAGTTGACTGTACTGGAGGCTGAAATCAGCCTAATTGGGAAGGAGTGGCAAAAGCACCCTATTGTGACGGGTTCAGATGCTCTATGCATCCTTGGCATAGACTGTCTGAGGAGATGGTACTTCAAAGACCCAGAAGGGTACCAATGGGCTTTTGGTATAGCTACCTTGGAGGAAATTAAGCTAGGCTGGGTGTCAGTCGGCGGGTGATGAGCAATTGTATTGTGCATCACTTGTGTTTATTGTTGTTTTTTTTTTTTCCCTTTTCCCCTTTTAGTTCTGTATTATCTCCCCTTGTTATTTCCCTTATCATTATTATTATTAGTGGTGGTAGTAGTAGCAGTGTTATATTATACTTTAGTTACTGGACTGTACTTACCTCAACTGATGGGATTTACACTTCTTCAATTCTCCTCCCCATCGCTCCAGGAGTGTGGGAAAGGGAATGAGCTAGCAGCTGCATGGTTCTGAGTTACCGACTGGGCTTAAACCACAACACACAGAGAAGAAGTTGCTGCAGAATCACTTATTTCCCTTAAGTACAGTGAGAGACCCCCATTGAGACAAAGTCTGCAGGTCACACAAGATGGGCAGATACTGAAGTAGCAGGGGATGAAAATTGACATGTCTTAGAGGACAACATCACAAGTGGAGAAAGGAAAACAGATGTAAAGGAGGAAAGACAGACATGGCCTGTCATGACCTACACTTGGAGCCCTTTGCAGAGGAAAGCAGGCAGTGTATGGCTGCTGAAGAACATCCAGTTATCAGCATCCTCAGAACATCCTTGAGCTCCTAGTTCCTCAGGCTGTAGATGAGGAACTCCAGCAGGTTCACTGCTGGAGGCACCACCGAGTACAGCACTGACACCACTGGATCTAGGGATGGGGAGGAGTTGGAGGGGTGCTTCAAGTAGGCAAATGTGCCAGTGCTGACAAAGAGGGAGACCATGGCCAGGTGAGGGAGGCACGTGGAAAAGGCTTTGTGGCATCCCTGCTCAGAGGGGATCCTCAGCACGGCCCTGATGATCTGCACATAGTACCCCACAGCGAAAACAAAACACCCACAGGCTATAGAGGTACCAACCACAAGAAGCCCAGCTTTTCAGAGATCTGAGAGCAGGAGAGCTTGAGGATCTGGGAAAATTCACAGAAGAGCTGCTCCACAGCATTGCCTTCGCAGAAAAGTAAAGAAAACGTATCGGCTGTTTGCAGCACAGCATAGAGAAACCCACTGCCCCATGCAGCTGCTGCTATGTGGACACAAGCTCTGCTGCCCTGAAGGGTGCTGTAGGGCAGGGGTTTGCAGATGGCCACGTAGTGGTCATAGGACATGACACTGAGAAGAGAAAATTCTGCTGAAATAAAAAAAAACAAACAGAAAGACCTGTGCAGCACATCCCAGGTAGAAGATGGCCCTGGTGTTCTGGAGGGAATTGGCCGTGGATTTAGGGACAATGGTAGAGGTGGAGCCCAGGTCCAGGAGGGAGGGGCTGAGGAGGAAGAAGTACATGGGGGTGTGGAGTTGCTGGTCGCAGGCTGTGCTGGTGATGATGAGGCCTTTGGCCAGGAGCACAGCCAGGGAGATGCCCAGGAAGAGCCAGAAGTGCCAGAGCTGTAGCTCCCGCGTGTCTGCGAATGGCAGGAGGAGGAACTGGGTGATGGAGCTGCTGTTGGACATCTGCTGCCTCTGGGCATGGGGCACTGTCATAGGAGAAAAAGGCAGTGACAGGTTAGGACGGGAGGGATGTCAGATACAGAAGTTCAATTTACACACGACTCTGAACCCTTTCGGGCTGTAGAGGAGAGGCTCAGTGTGACTTGATCATGATTGCCTCTGAGGTTGGTTGGTTGGTTTGTTTTCCCAGTGTCACGTCTGACAAGTGATTTTATTTTAGAAATAAAATTTTGAATGTTTTGCAGGCAACTGTGAAGAGTCTCAGCGTGGGACAGACAAGTGCTAGTGCTAGTGATATAGATGGTAGCAGCCTGGGGAACATAAAGAAGGACTACACAGCCCTGGGAGAGGTGGTTAGGGGCTCTGGAGCTCAGATTGTCTTTTCCTCTGTTCTCCAGGATACAGGGGAGGACCTTAAAAAAGCTAGGAGGATTGGCCGGGTTAATAAATGGTTAAAAGGGTGGTGTCATAGTCAGGGGTTTGGGTGTCTTGAACACGGGACCCAAGTTTGTAGGCCAGGTCTATGTGGGGTCTGATGAAGCTGCTCTGAAAGAAGGGGAAGAGTGGTTTTGGTAGGAGGCTTGCCAGACTGGTCAAGGATGTTTTAAACTAGATGTGTTGGGGGGCGTGGGCATCATTCCATCTCAACATACCAAGTCAGTTGGCAGCACCTATAATAAATGCTCGGAGCAATGTAGAGATACTCCAGCTGCTCCAGCCAATGAGCCGGCTTCATTTGGAGCTTGGCTCAGATGCCTCTATACAAACGCCTGTAGCATGGGGAACAAACAAGAGGAATTAGAGATGTGTGCACGTCTACGGGGGCATGATATAATAGGCATCACAGAAACATGGTGGGATGGCTCCTATGACTGGAGTGTTGGAATGGAGGGTTACAGGCTCTTTAGAAAAGACAGGGCGGGGAGGGGGAGTTGCCCTTTATGTTAGGGGTAGGCTGGAGAGTGTGGAACTCTGTCTGGGGACAGGTGAGCAGTTTACAGAGAGTTTGTGGGCAGAACAGCTATGGGAGACATTACGGTGGGGATCTGTTACAGACTGCCTGATCAAGAGGAACCTGCGGATGAAGCACTCTACAGACAGACAGACAGGAAAAGCCTCACGCTCACAGGCCCTTATTCTCATGGGGGACTTCAACCACCCTGACATCTGTTGGAGCGATGGTACAGCCCAGCACAAGCTGTCCAGGAGGCTCCTCGATTGTGTGGAAGACAACTTCATTCTGCAAGTAATAGAAGAGCCGACAAGGAGAGGTGCCGTGCTTGACCTCCTGCTCACCAACAGGGAAGGGCTCGTTGGAAATGTGACGCTCCAGGACAGCCTTGGATGCATCGATCACGAGATGGTTGAATTCAAGATCCTCAGGACAGTGAGAAGAGCATGTAGCAAGCTCACTGCCCTGGACTTCAACAGAGCAGACTTTGGCTTCTTCAAGAACCTGCTTCGTAAAGTTCCTGGAGGGCAGGGGGGCCCAAGACTCTTGGTTGATATTCAAGGATCAGCTGCTACAAGCTCAGGAGTGCTGCATCCCAACTAGAAGGAAGTGCGGCAGGAGGGCCAGGAGACCTCCTTGTATGGATAAGGAGCGGCTGAGAAAAATTCAAAGGAAAAAAGAGGCTTATAAAAGGTGTAAGCAAGGACAGGCAGCCTGGGAAGAATACAGGGATGTTGTCTGGGAAGCTAGGGGCCAGGTTGGGAAAGCTAAGTCCCAGTTATTCGCTAGGGATGTTAAGGATAACAGGAAGGGATTCTATAGGTACGTAGTGAATAAAAAACAGACTAGGGACAACGTAGGCCCCCTCTGGAAGCTCTCGGGAGAACTGGCTACACAGGATTTGGAGAAGGCTGAGGTTCTGAATGACTTCTTTGCCTCGGTCTTCACTGGCAGAGGCTCTGACCGCACCACCCAAGTCTTGGAAGGCAGATGCAGGGACTGTGAGAATGAAGGCCTTGGGCCCACGGTGGGAGAGAATCTGATTCGAGACCGTCCTAAAACTCTGAACATGCACAAGTCCATGGGACCCGATGAAATCCATTCGCGGGTCCTGAAGGAGCTGGCAAATGAAGTTGCTAAGCCACTGTCCATCATATTTGAAAAATCATGGCAGACAGGTAAAGTTCTCGATGACTGGAAAAAGGGAAATATAAACCCCATTTTCAAGAAGGGGAAAATGGATGACCTGGGGAATTACAGACCAGTCAGTCTCACCTCTGTGCCTGGGAAAATCTTGGAGCACATTCTCCTGTAAGGCATGCTAAGGCACATGAGAAATGGTTGGTGGTTGGTGACAGCCAGCATGGCTTCACTAGGAGGAAATCCTGCCTGACCAATTTGGTGGCCTTCTATGATGGGGCTACGGAACTGATGGACAGGGGTAGAGCAGCTGATGTCATCTACCTGGACTTGTGCAAAGCGTTCGACACTGTCCCACACGACATCCTTGTCTCTAAATGGGAGAGATATCGATTTGATGGATGCACCACTTGGTGGAAAAAGAACTGGCTGGGTGGCTGCACAGAAAGAGTTGTGATCAATGGCTCAATGTCCGGCTGGAGACCAGTAACAAGTGGCGTCCCTCAGGGATCGGTGTTGGGACTGGTCTTGTTTAACATCTTCATCGCTGACATGGACAGTGGGATTGAGTGCGCCCTCAGCAAGTTTGCCGATGACACCGAGCTGTGTGGTCTGGTTGATACGCTGGAGGGAAGGAATGCTGTCCAGAGGGACCTTGACACGCTTGTGAGGTGGGCTGATGCCAACCTCATGAAGTTCAACCATGACAAGTGCAAGGTCCTACACCTGGGTCAGAGCAATCCCAGGCACAGCTACAGACTGGGCAAAGAACAGATTCAGAGCGGCCCTGCGGAGAAGGACTTGGGGGTGCTGGTCGATGAGAAAATGAATGTGAGCCAGCAGTGAGCGCTCGCAGCCCAGAAAGCCAACCGTATCCTTAGCCTGCATCAAAAGGAGAGTGACCAGCAGGTCGAAGGAGGTGATCCTGCCCCTCTACTCTGCTCTTGTGAGACCTCACCTGGAGTATTGTGTGCAGTTCTGGTGTCCTCAATATAAGAAGGACATGGAACTGTTGGAACAAGTCCAGAGGTGGGCTACGAGGGTGATCAGGGGACTGGAGCACCTCCCGTATGAAGAGAGGCTGCGAATGTTGGGGCTTTTCAGCCTGGAGAAGAGAAGGCTGCGTGGAGACCTCAGAGCAGCCTTCCAGTATCTGAAGGGGGCCTATAGGGATGCTGGGGAGGGACTCTTCATCAGGGACTGTAGTGACAGGACAAGGGGTAACGGGTTAAAACTTAAACAGGGGCAGTTTAGATTGGATATAAGGAGGAAATTCTTTCTTGTTAGGGTGGTGAGTCACCCAGGGAGGTTGTGAATGCTCCATCCCTGGCAGTGTTCAAGGCCAGGCTGGACGAAGCCTTGGGTGGGATGGTTTAGTGTGAGGTGTCCCTGCCCATGGCAGGGGGGTTGGAACTAGATGGTCTTGAGGTTCTTTCCAACCCTAACTATTCTATGATTCTATTCTATGATTCTAAAAGGGCTCAACTGTCTGTGGGTTGGTGCCTACTCAAGATTGCTGCAGAGTCCAACAGTCTAGTTCTCAGCTGCCCTGCACTTTCTACAGGGACAGTCAGCTCCTTGCCAAGCAGAGCATGGCCAGCAGCCAACTCCAGTGCCAGACACCAAGAGAGCTGCCTGAACACACCCTCCCCGTGGCTCGGCTGCTCTTTTTCCCCCCCGACTGCCTGCCCATGTCTCTGCTGCCTGGATCTATCCGTGCCAGGAGCTGCTGCTCTGTGCCCAGCTCTGCTTCCTCTTAGTGCTCCTAGAGCCCATCCCATGGGCTGTGTGCTCAGCTCTGCCCTGCACACCCCTCTGGGCAGCACGGCTCTGCCAAGAGGCATCTCTGCCTGAGCAGAGGCTCAGGAGCAGCTCAGACAAGTCCTGACAAGACTCTTGGTGCCTTCTCCAAAGCAGAGAAGGAAATTCCCAGCTCCCAATGCCAACCTGCCTACCAAGAGTGAAAAACATCAAACCTCATGATCCTTCCCTATCAGGTAAATGCTGCCTCAGTGTCTTTCAGAAGGACCCTCTGAAGAATTGCTCAGAGTGACTGGAGATTGGAGCAGTATCACCCACCCGGCACTTCCCTTCCCTGCCAGGGGTTTTTCCTTCACCCTGTGATAAACACATAAATGTATTGGCTTTCACAAACCATAGGTGTTGCTATGTGGATATAACCGTATGAGTTCGCAAAGCTCGCTAAAGACACAAGATTAGACAACTAGTTGAAAATGGCCAGAACTCTTGAGCAAAATGGACTCACATAGCACAAGAGTTTGTAAAGGTAAAAGGGGGGGGGGGGGGAGGGGGGGGAGGGGCTTGATAGAAGAAAAACTAGTGCCTGGAAAATATAGTGTTAAAGTACTTTTAGGCTAACTTATGTTTGTCTGGCATAACGAGTTGCTGTACGTGCATTTGCCCTTTGCTGTATGTTGCTGTGTGCATGCCTGGGCACCTTTAGCTGAAGTCTCCCTGTCACAGCGGCATGCTTGACGGAAAACTCCCGTGTTATCAGGACATTGCTAATGGTCTGCTGCTGTTACTGACTGGCATTTCTCCCCTTTATGGTGAGGAAGGTAAAGGCAAGAGAGACAAAGCTAAGGGGCAGATAAAATACATCCCTCAAGGCATTTTAGAAGGCCTCCCAAAGGAAAGATCTAGTCTCTGACGCAAACTGGAGTGACATGCCCTGTCCATGTGGCAGGGCAAGTCATAGCTGGAACTCAGCTGGCCCTGGAATTGGTTCCAAGTCCAGAGCCCTTCTAGCTCCAGCCGGACATTGCTGGATGCCCCTGCTCTGCCAGCTGATCCCCAGTGCATGAGAAAGGTCTGATCCACGGTCTGCTTATGGCCTCTGAAAAGCTCGTGATGTGTGAGCGTGCACCAGCATTGAATAGCTGAGATAGTGAAAGGCAGAGATGTGTTCCTTGGCCTCCCTCTGCCCAGCTTTGGGCCATGGCAGGGGAGCAGGCCTGCTGTCCTGGGGCTGGTCACTCCGCTGAGGTGGTCGTGTGTTCTCAGAAGCCCCAACAGAAGGTGGGGAAGCTCAAGGGCTGGTAGTTGCAAAGCAGAGGAGGAGGGGTGGTCAGGCTGCCTTACCTTTCCCAGGCAGTAGTCCTGGTTTTGGCTGAGATAGAGTTAATTCTCTTCCGTGTAGCTGGTGCAGTGCTCTGTTTTGGCTTTAGTCTGAGAACAATGCTGGTAACCCAATTTCAGCATAAAGTAGTAATGTAATATTTAATGAAAATGGTAACTGCAGTTATCTGAGCAAAACTGGCTTTTTGAGGTATCAGCTCCCTCTGCTTTACAGGATTTAAGCTCCTTGCTTAGCTTATCTCATGGGAAGTATCCCAAAGTTCAGTGTACAAGTACAGGACTTGAGTAAGGATTCAATATTTTGCTCTTTGCTCATCTTGGCTTTGTAGGGTTTCCTAGCATTATGAAATGTGGAGGGAGCATGTAGTACCTCCCTGCAGTACCTGAATAGAAACTTCCAAGCAGCAGCTTGTAGTTTTTAATGGAATCACTCCAATTCATCTTCAGGATACTCTCCCCACTACCAAAATCTTCTCCCTACAGCTGTCTCCCAATCCTCCTTGCTATGTTGCTAACTCTCTTCATACCCACCCCCCTCTACAGTTCATCCATCAACCTTCCCAAGCTCTCTACCTGTTTTCCTGGTTACCATTCATTTGGCTTAGAGCTCTTGGTAAGCTAATTTCTTGTTATGTGCTGATAGACTCATGGGCTTTCAGAACATGTAAGGGCACAGTTTTCTAGTTTCCATATAGGCAGCAGTTGGTTGCGTATGTCTCTTATTTTTCATAAATCAGCTTTAATTCTTGAGGGATGGGGAAACAGAAAATCTGACAAGGGCTCAAGCCGACGTGGAGATGACAATTTACATTTAAATCATTAAATTTGCTGCCAAGTCATTTGTAATTTCAGTCACCGCTAGTGAAAGTCACACCATTTTTTACAATTACTTTCAGTAAGAAAAAGACCTCTGTATATGATTAATTTCAAATGTATATGATTAATTTCAGTCCCAGTTTGTGCAGTCCTTCCTGTTGATCCTGCTTCTAGGATCCAGACTCTGATCTCTCTGGGCAAACCTATCCAGAAAAAAAAAAAACAAAAAGAAAAGTATCTATATAGGCAAACCCATCCCAAGTATGCAGAGTGGCGTGCTGCAAATTTTATGACAGCAATTATATTTCCTCCAGCTGCTTTTAAATGCTTCAGTTTTTTTAGAGCTGCCAGCAATGGGTCATCATTTAAATCACACCTTGCTATTGAACCTGTTCTTCCAAAGCTGCCAGCAAAGTTATTTACTTTCATTTAGAGCATCTAGTCAAATACTAATGAACTGACACCAACCTGGAGAGTATGGCAAGCATCATATCAAAGAGCACTTTGCTTTTGTTCCTTCTTCAGAAGGGAACATGCAGAAATACCTGCTAGAAACAGCCCCACATTGAGAGTTGCCAGTGGTGATGACAGATAAGGAAGATGGGAAGCAATCTTCTTTTGCTTCCATATGCCTGCTAGATATGTATAGAGGGAGAAGAGGGTATGATACTTGGTTTAGCAGACAGAAGCCATCCAGAGTGGGTCTTCTCCAAGGCGCTCTGTCTTCCCAAGGTCTCTCCCAAAGGATCTTTGGCTGAAAATCAGCTGCATTTCTGCCAGAGCCTCCTCTGAGCCTGTGGCACTGAAGCTGCCACATTTGTGCAAGCAGCTTTGTCTGGCTGGTGATGCATTGAGAAGGTGACAGAGGCAGAGTTTATTTGCTATTTCTCATGCCCTAAAGAGCCACTTTGCCCTGCAAACTGTCTGACTGCTCAGTCAGAAGGAAGCAAAGGAAGCCTGCAGAATCGCAGAGGGTATTATAGGATCCTGGTCTGAAAACAGCACAGGTCCCAAACATTTGGCATTCCAGGAGTCTGCTGGCACACTGCAAGTAAGGAGAGGGTAATCCTCCTCTTCTGGCTTGCTCATGTTCTTATCAAGCACTTACCCTGATCAAAGACTTTTCAGTCTCTCATGCTCTGCCAGTGAGGAGGGGCACAAGAAGCCAGGAGGAAGCAGAGACAGGACACCTGACCTGAACTAGCCACAGAGGTACTCCAGACCACAGACTGTCATGACCGGTATAGAAACTGGGGGAGTTGGACGGAAAGGACCGTTTGATGCTGGATCAGGCTGGGTATTGGTCAGCGGGTGCTGAGCAATTGTATTGGGCAACACTTGTGTTTTCTGGATTTTCATTTCTCTTTTTCTGTTGCTTCCTAGTATTATTATAATTTCTGTTATTGTTGGTATTATTTATATTATCACTATATTTTACTTGCTTTCAATTATTAAACTGTTCTTATCTCCACCCGCAGGTTTTACATTCTTCCCATTCCCCTCACCATCCCACCCAGGGGGTGGGCGAGCGGCTGCCTGCTGCTGAGTTACCAGCTGGGTTTAAACCACGACAGAGGGACACTCCAGTTTGCCCTCATCTGCCCTTCCCTGGGGCACACGGTGTGTGCAAAGGGAATCTCCTTTACACAGACACCACAGGAGCCCACACTCCCTCAGCCACTCTGCTCACTGTGCTGATGCAGCCAGAGAGGATCCAGGCACGCGGCCGCTGGCAGAGGAGAGGGGACACAGACACAGACACACAGAGCGCAGCTTTGCTGAACGGGTTTACTGATCGTAAGAGGGAAATGGCCCAGGGCTCCCAGGGGATCAGGTGGGGTCCTCCAGGGATGACCATCTCCTCATGCCGCTGGAGGGGGACACGATAAGGATGTCACCACCACTTCCGGTCCTGAAAGACAGATCCCAAAATGAAACACCTGCCCGCAGTGTCTGCTGGGACATGAGAGGGGCCTTGTCCCCAGTGTCTCTCTCTGCAGAGACCTGGGGAAGGAGAAGGGAGTTGGAGACCCCAATATGCCTGGGATAGGGCTTGGCTCTTGTGAGATCCTTAGTGCACCCAGACTCCCTTACAACAGGATGCCTTGAAACCTCACAGAGCCCTGCCCAGCCCTCACGGTGATCCTGGGGCTCTGTATGGCACCAGAGACCTTGCCTGGCCTGCACAGTGATCCTCTGGGCCTGCTAAGCCCCGCTGAGTGCAAGCAAAGGCAGCTCTGTCCAACTTGCCCTGGCACATGGATCATGGACAGTCCCCTCTGTTTCCCTCTTCCATACCCAAGCTCTGGCCACCCCTGAGGGCTCAGGGATTTCCTGGGTCTCAGAATCCCTTGTGGGGCTGGAAATGCCCTGATGCTGCTCACCTAGACACGAAGACCTACAGCCAGGCGTTTCTGGCGGAGAAGCACCTCGAAAGGAACCTGGGGAGAAACGGAGGGTTAGGGACCCGGGGGGGGGTGGGGGTGGGGGCTCCCTGGAAAAACATTGGGGTGTGGGGCAGCTCTCGAGGGTTGTAGTGGGGTGCACTCGGGTGCGCAGGGGCACACTGGGATGTCCTGGAGTGTTGTGGCTGTGAGAGGGGAGCATCTGGGGACAGCAGAACTCAAGATACCTACCTCGGGCTTCTTCCCTTCCTCTATTTTGAATTCCCCCTGTAGAGAGACCACAAAACCTCACTGGTCACTGGTATGTCCCCAGTACCAGGGACCAGCAAGGGATGGGAGGCGTAAACTGCCGTCTAGTTGCCTAGACTGGTTGCCCTCTAAGTACACCCCAGTACTTACATTCAGGCTATAATCTCCACTTTCTTCTAAGACTACCTGGGAAAGAGAGCAAAGAGCTTGTCTGGATTGGACCTTGGTGCGGCTTTGTGTGGGGCACAGGTATCCCCAGCCTCCCCAGGCCCATGGCTTCCCTCTGGTCTGAGCAAGAAGTTCCCTTCTGCTCCCCCCACCCCATTGCTCCAAGTTTCACCTGGGATACCTGTTCATGCAGTGACGAGGGGTGGGGACAGAGGTAAGGATAGCCTGGGGAATTAGGAGTCTCCAAAGGGGATGGGGTGACTGGGACCCAAAGACAGGGCACTGGCGGGAATTAACCAGGCTGATGGCGTTGAAGGAACAGGACTGTGTGGGATGTTAATGTGGGGTAGAGGAATTCCAAGTGCAGAGGATACGGGGACTCCAAGCCTGCTGGATGGTAGAGGCAGAAGGACGACTGCAGAGGACCAAACTGAGGGGACTGGGAGAGTATTAGGGAGCTGGGGATTCAAGGAAGTGTTTTGGGGACATTACCACAGTGGACAGGAAGAAAGGCAAAGGACCGACGGGGGCAACGTCAGAGGATCAGAGGGAGGGCATCTGGGGACCCTAGGTAGGACACAGAGGAGATCCCAGGGAGGAGATGTCTGAGGGGACTGGAAGGATGAAGGGGCCCATAAGGGAGGGGTGTGGGGGAACCGAGACAAGAAACCGGTCGGGCCCTCCTAGGGAGGAGATAGGTCTGACCAGTCAGTGAAGAAGCTGGGCTCTGGATATCAGGAGCTATACTGCGGGGAGGCTTGGGAACAGACAGAACTGTGGAAGGCAGAAAGCTGCATCGCCTGGGGCTTCCCTTGCTTGGGAAAGGGAGAAGACAACTCAAGGGGTTTCATGCTCACCGCTATGAATTCATCCTGCAGGGGAGCTGATGTCCTGCAGCCAAGACCTGTTCCCAGCCTTGAGCCCCTCCACGGGGCACTGGCAACTCACCTGAGCATCTGCTGGGGTGCACAGCAGGATGGTGAAGAGCAGGGCCATGCTGAGCACTGATACCTTCATGTTTCTCTGTGTTGTGGTGAGTCCTGGATGAGGCTGGAGAAGGTGAGGGGCAGATTTATCCCTCCCAGGACTCCTCCTTGCCCTCCCCGAGAGCCCCCAGGGCAAAGCCAGACTTGGCAGAGACACCAGCCCTGGCAGCAAGCCCGGCCTAGGCACAGAGTCACCCCTGCCTCCAGCATGGCTTCAGCCACCTTTGCCGGCATCAGTCCAGCTTCCTGCATGGGGCAGCTGGACATGCAAGTGCCCAGGCATCTGGGGGTGGTGAAAGGGAACAGACAAAGGACCCCTTAAAGCCAGATGTCCTATGGTGTCTACCCACTGCTCCAACACAAAAGCACCCTCCGACAGCCCCTCCAAGCCAGATCCCCCTATCTGCCAGTGGCCCTCACCTCCCAGCACTACCATCTCCCAGTGCTGCCTGCCTCCCAGGACTGTCTTTTCCCCCAGGACTCTCCAAGGGTTGATGCTAGCCTTAGACCTGGGGTCTCTAAGCAGAACTGTCCCTGCCCCCTCTCCGTCCCTTGGGTAAACAGGGGGCTGGGAATGACCCCTCTTCCTGGGGCATGAAGGACCCCGGGATTACGGAACAGTGGGAGGTGGGAGGACAGCTGCGGTGCACTGGCAGGTGGGGATACTGCCGGGTGACTGGGATCTTCAGTCACAGGAGGCAATGGTGAGCACTGGTGAATGCTGGGCACTGGGAGATGAGGGTTCGGACTGAAGGAGTGGGCTGGGGTGGTCACAATGCCCAGCTCCAGCCCAACTCATTTTCCATGCACTGCAGGCCCCAGTCTGGTCCAGTCCCCACCCATGGCCTCCCCAGTGCAGAGAACAGAGCAGAATATCCCCTGCCCTGGCCACCAGCCTGCCACTGCCTGAGGCCACCATACCCACCCAGATCACTGGAGTCCCACTCTGCAGAGCTGCCTCCAGATGGTGGGTCCCAATGACTCTTCCCCATCAAGGCTCTGGCTCCAGCCATGTCCCTGGATGGCACTCGGACACTAGTCACCCAAGGCCCTTGTCCCCAAGGGATGTCCCTTCAGTGCCCTCATCCTTGGCCAGGCCAGCTCTGTCCCCAAGCAAGATGTGGCCATCTGGAGGAACACCGAGAAGCAGATGCTTGTCCTCAGGCAGCCACTTGGAGCTAATTGCAGGGACAACAGATCTCCTGTGGCAACAGGAGAGATGTTTGTTCTTGTCATCCCTCCTCTGTGTGTGTGTGGCTGATAAGCTGTATTTGCCCAGGGCCAGGAAGTGCTGGGGTGGTCACAGTGCCCTGCTCCAGCTCACCCCATTTCCCGTGCACTGCAGGCCCCAGTCTGGTCCAGTCCCCAGCCATGACCTCCCTGCCAAGGAGGGCAGTGCTGTGGGTACCAGGCTAGGGGCAGGTCTAGGGCACCCCGCACACTCGCTGGGGCTCCCTCACTCCGCTGGGACAGGCTGGAGCCCAGAGGTGAGGGCAGTCCCAGGGCAGCAGCCTCATGGCCAGGATGTCCCTCTCTTTCACTGCCATCCTTGGCAGGCTCTTCCACTCTGTCTTAGCTTCTCCAGGTTCACCCTCAACCCCCATCAGGCATTCTCATGAAATGACAACTTGCAGGACACACTGGAAGCACCAACATGCTCTTGCTGACATGTTCCTGTGCCACTGGCCACATTTGTGCAAGCAGCTCTCTCTGGCTGGTGATGCATCGGGAAGGTAACAGAGGCGGAGTTTATTTGCTATTTCTCATGCCCTAAAGAGCCACTTTGCCCTGCAAACTGTCTGACTGCTCAGTCAGAAGGAAGCAAAGGAAGCCTGCAGAACCGCAGGGGACATCATACGATCCTGGTCTAAAAACAGCACTGGTCTCAAACATTTGGTGTTCCAGGAGCCTGCTAGCACACTGCAAGTAAGGAGAGGGTAATCCTCCTCTTCTGGCTTGCTCACGTTCTGTATCTGAGATCTTCCATAGATAGAAACACAAGCAAAGGTGTTGATTTAGTCTCTGAAAACTTTGTGTGTTTGCTCTGCACTCCGAACTGCTGTACTTCATACATACCCAAGAGTGCATGTGTTACCTGGTCCTTCAGGTGCTTCAGGCGAGTGCTAGAGATGAAGACTGTCACGTGTTTAGTGCTCAGTGGAGATGAAGAAAAAATTCCCTATGTATTTTACCATGAATTACCTTAACTTCAGATTGATTTTGCTTTTATGGCAAAGGAAGGAGTTGGCTTCCCTAATAATGCTGGAAAATCTGGAGGATTTTGGTTAAATAAATGTGGCTTGTTTTTTGTTTTTTTTTTTCCACAAAGATAAAGACAATTCATAGTAACCTAAGAGCGGGCCAAGGCCAAGTGCTGGCTCAGAAGAGGCTGCTGCTCAGGCCGCCTGGTGACTTGGGCTGACATAAATTCTGTATATGTCCATGGCAGCTGTTTGTGCCCAAATGCTAATCCGTCCTGCCCTCGTTAGCCCCGGAGGCCTGGCGTTCATCAGTCGATTGGAACAGCTGTATGGGTCTGGTACACTGCCAGCGCGGTCAAGGTTGAGCAAGTCGGCCAGGAGAGCTGCGGGACTCTGCAGAAGGAACGACGACCGCTGGGAAAAAGAGCAGGCCAACGCCAGAGCAGTGCCGGGGGCCGGCGCAGGGCGGCTACGCGGGCCTCCCTCTAGGCCGCAGCTCCGGGCGGGGCCGCCGGCGTTTCCACGGCAACGCGTCGGCCATGATACGGGGCCTCGCACCGCACCAGGCGACGTGGGGAGTGTTGTCGGGAGCGTAGTCATGGCCGTGGGTCTGGGGTGAGTTTTCGCTGTGCCTGCGGTCACGGGCACGGAAGAGGCGAGGGTGGCTAGCTGTGGCCACGGCTCCAGGCAGGGCCTGCCCCGCGGGCCGGGGGCCGGCGAGGTACGGGGTGCTGGTGCTGGGCTGCGGGGAGAGACCGGCGGAGGCGCCTCCTCTCTGCCACCCCGGTACGATAGTTCCGCGGGCCCGGGACGGCTGTCGGTGATGCGCCGTGGCCGCGTGTCCACCAGCGAGTGTTCGCTGGGAGCCCTGCCCGTCCGTGGGCAGGGGAGGGGTGGTCTGGAGGCCGTGCTTCCTGCTTGTAAGGAGAGCGGCTCGGATGCCGGCTTCCTTGGGCTTTCTCTCCGTGCTCGCCCTGTACTGGTGCCAAACTAAGTCTTAGCTTATTCTGAGTAAGGCAAGAGCTTTCACAGCCTCCGTGTGATGTCTGAGAGCACGTTCACATGTTCAACCAGCCCTCACTGCTCTTCCTGCTGGTCCTGTCAGTCCGTGTCTGGGTTGGTAACACGTCCACTGTGGAAATAAAAACTGAGCTCCACGTTTTCACGTAACACCCTCTGTTCTCTCCCTTGGACTGCTGAGTCTGTCCTCAGTCCCAGAGATAACGGTGAATGGTTGCTGTGAGTGCTGTTATTAGCCCCATAATGTTCTTTTGTTTTAAGCCAGGGGCAGTCATTCCTTTTATGCCACAAAGTGCCAAGACTATGGCAGGGCTGCATACTTTATGGTTACTTTTAATGCAACAGAAGAAGTGAAGAATTGAGATTGTTATTTAAGTGTGTTTGCTTTTAATTAACAATTCTTGATTGATTTATATAAAATATCTTCCAAATGTTTGGTTTTGCTTCAAAGTGGTGAATACCTTAAAGTGTTTGTGACTGAAATCAATGACAATCAAATTTCAGACAGGTACAGTCAGATGGGCAAGTTGGTAGCTCAGGTTTTCTTCACTGAAGAGAGGGGGTTATGGACAACTTTTTTACTGAGCATCTACCACTTTCATACAATCCAGCACTTGGTTGATGTATGGTACAAAATTTCATCAGTGCTTTCTACGGAAGGGTGAAAGTGACAGTTTTGAAGCGCTTTTAAAGCAAGTGGTGTGTAAAGTTTTAATAATCCAGTCACTTCACATGCGTCTGTCAGTTGAAGACTTTTACCTTTTGTTCTGAATGCAGAATGCTAAAGGTATATTGGCATACAGGTCTTTATGACAGCTGTTGAGTGACTGAACAGATGTCAGTTTATCCTCTGTTGTTTAGCAATGAGAATATGAACACTGAGATACATCTACTGAAGTAGTATGAACTACTGATTACTATGTGATGGAAGAGCTTCTAGAGAAATTGGTAAAATCTTGGCTGGGCTTTGAAGCCCACAACTAAAGTGAGGTTGGGACTGTGCCCAGTCTTAACTGTGTAACAGATTCATCCTCTTCATGTGTCAGTTGCCTGCATCTTGTTAGTCCTGCTCTGTTGCAGTAAGAATGCAATTTCACTTATTTTTGTCCTATTGGTTGTATCATTCTTGTTGTCCTCTTTTGTGGATTACAGAGATATGTGGAAAGTTGTACATAGGCCACCGCCACGGAAATGGGATTTACTACTGGCCTGATGGTTCTTAATTCACTGGAGCTCTTTATCTTGGCCGTGTAGAAGGCTGTGGATCGTCGGAATGGAAGGATGGCAGAAAATTTCAGGTAACTGGGAAATTACTGTGCTAATACTGCAATTCCTGTGCCTTTCAAAGTCAGCAGTGTTTTGGTTTGTTTCTTTCTTCTTCTTTTTTTTTTTTTTTTTTTTTTTTTCCGAGTAGCTCCCTTAGTGTTTTAGTTCTTTAGAGCAAAATTGTCATGCTTTGATCTCCCGTGAGTTAGGATGCTGTTTCAACAGCTTAGCTTCTGCTGTACTCTACTTTTCCATGGGGAAATATTGAAGGAGATGATAATAGAATCATTTGAGCTGGAAAAGACCCTTAAGATCATCAAGGCCAACCATTAACCCAGTACTGCCAAGTCCACCACTAAACGATATCCGTAGGTGCCACATCTACATGTCTTTTTAAATACCTCCAGGATGGTGACTCCACCACTTCCCTGGGCAGCCTGTTCCGAGACCTGACCACCCTTTCAGTGAAGAAATGTTTCCTAATGTCCAGACTAAACCTGCTGTGGTGCAACTTGAGGCCATTTTCTCTTTTTACTTGAAAAAGAGACCAACCCCCACCTCACTACAGCCTTCTTTCAGGCAGTTGTAGAGAGTGATAAGGTCTCCCCTGAGCCTCCTTCTCTCCAGGCTAAACACCCCCAGTTCCTTCATCACACTTGTGCTCCACACCTTTCACATACGAGTCTGCTTAAATTTGATGATGTTTATGCCTCACCTACCGCAGTGTCAAGGTCAAACTAGGATACCATTTGTAGGAAGACTGAAACTCCTGTCCTGTAGTGCTCTGTTTGCTGCTGAGACTCTTCTGTGGGCATGTCTTGTCATGCTTGCGAGACTATAGATATCCTAAATTTAGTTACATTGTAAGAAAAGAAATGTGTCATTTCCAGAATGTGTGTGTGCGCCAGATGTGTTTCAGAAATGTTTTTTTTTTTTTTGATAAGGTAGTAAAATCTAACCAAAAATCTGTCCTGGACCAAAAGGTTGCAGTCTAAAATTGATCACAGAGTAAAATTAAAATAAAATCTTGCCTAGGCCTTAAAAGCATCAGGAATTGTAATCTAAACGTTACATCCTCCTGTAGTTAAATTTAGGACCTTCCACTGTTTGCATGATGAAAGATTTGTGTTTGCTGTTAATAGACCAAAGTGAATATGAAGGTCTTGCTGTGCAGATTGGCTTTGGCAGTTATTGCTCTGTCAATAGGAAGTGGACCAGTAAGGCCCAAAGCAGCCAGATTGGTTTAAATATAATCCAGACTGTAACTGTACAAATTGTTTGATCTCTGACTGATACTCATGAGTTTACTTGTTTCTTTAGGGGCTGTACAAATCTGATGAGCGATTTGGACCAGGGATTGAGAGCTATCCAGATGGCCGTCAGGATGTTGGGTTGTGGCTCAGAGATCATCTAATTAAGCTATGTACTGAAGTGCCTGGTTATTTTTCTGTCTTGGATTATCCAGCACACTACAGATACATTGATGACAGATTTCAGAAGGGGTATTTTTCACTTGAGGAAGACCCATTTTTGTGTAGCTATAAACATCTCCCTTTTGATGATAAGGATATTTTACCTGAAGGAGTCTTTGGATATTCTCGTAACATGGATCATTTTACTTTGACTCGCTCCTTCCTGGAAGAGTGTGGTGCTTTGTATTTTCAGAACACCTCGAAGCTGCCTGAGGAGGACCCTTGGCCTGTTGCAAATGTAACCTCACTGCTGGTTAGAATGCAGATGCATGTGTATAAGTGGCGTGGTTTAAACAAAAGTCATCCATAAATCACACAGTCGCTCTCTCACTCCCCCCCCTTCTTGCCTTCCCCCTACTCCTGGAGGGACGGAGAGGAGAATCGAAAAAAATGCAACTCCCACGGGTTGAGATAAGAACAGTTTAGTAACTAAGGTATAACACAAATCATTACTGCTACCACCAAAAATAACAATGGTAAAGGAAATAACAAGAGGAAAGAATACAACAACTCAACACCAGCCAACCAATAACTCGCCCCACTCCCCCCAGCCGAGCACCGACCGATACCTCCTCCAACCCTGCAGAGAGCTAGCCCTTCCAGGTAAACTCCCCGTTACATCCTGGGCATGACGTGCTGTGGTATGGAATACCACAGCTTGGGTCAGGTGTCCTGTCTCTGCTTCCTCCCAGCCTCCCCTCCTCCCTGGCAGAGCATGAGGCTCAGAAAGTCCTTGGCCAGACCAAACATTTGAGCAGCAACTGAAAACATCGGCATTATCAGCACTGTTCCCAGGCCAAAAAATCAAAATATAGCACTGCACTAGCTATTAAGAAGGAGGAAAATGCTATTGCTGAAATCAGGACAATAAGCACAGGTAACTGTTGATGATTTGTTTATTATGTGTGGATTTTTATCAGTTACTATCCATGGGTGTTCATTATTTTCAAATTTACATTGCAGGATAAAAGCTGCACTCCAGATTGGGTTTTGTGGCCTTGAGATTACAAATTGCCGATAAGTTGTTTTTTTTAAAAAAAGGAAACAAATAACATATTCATCTCTCAATTTATAGATTTTATTCCTTTAAGTTAAACATTGGGTTTATCCTGGTCACACCTAGAAAAATAATCCCATTACTCATTAACAAGTCAGTGTTTCTGGAAGCCCAGTTTTGAAAAGAATTGGGAGTCAAGAGCTGTAGAGACCTGTTCTGACCTTTGCTGTCCTGAGAGAGTCGTCTTGCATAGAAATGAAAATATGGAGAAGCACAGTGCCAGGTTTTTGAAAGTACTGAAAATGTGGCTATTGATGACTCTCTGTGGGTGTCTTGACTCTTGTTCTTCTTCAAGGCTATACAAAATACGATGTAACAAAAAAGTCTACAGCTAGAACTGCCAACTGCACATCAGTTTTTATGTAGCTTGGTACTTGTATGTGGAGATGCTTTTTGAGCCCACAGAGTATTTCCTTATTTGCTTTTCTGATATGAACACAAGCTACATATATGTATATTTTATTGTCATAGTTAAAGCAGATGATGAAAATTAAATCATAAACAAATGTTATGACTGTGCATGATAAATTGCTTCATAAAAACACATGGTAGTTAGTTTCCTTATCCATCATTCAAACATCTACTAAAATACTTTTAACTTGTTTAGATAAAATCTATATGCTACTGCCGGCACCCCATTAATATAAGCAAGCTCACCCCCCCCATGACGCATTCTCAGGAAGCACCAACTTGCAGAACATGCTGGAAGCACCAACATGCTCCTGCTGACAGGTTCCTGGTCCACTGGCCCTAGGCAAATACAGCATATCAGCCACACGCACACAGAGGAGGGATGACAAGAACAAACATCTCTCCTGTTGCCACAGGAGATCTGTTGTCCCTGCAGTTACCTCCAAGTGGCTGCCTGAGGACAAGCATCTGCTTCTCAGTGTCCCTCCGGATGGCCACATCTTCCTTGGGGACAGAGCTGGCCTGGCCAAGGATGAGGGCACTGAAGGGACATCCCTTGGGGACAAGGGCCTTGGGTGACTAGTGTCCGAGTGCCATCCAGGGACGTGGCTGGAGCCAGAGCCTTGATGGGGACAGAGTCATTGGGACCCACCATCTGGAGGCAGCTCTGCAGAGTGGGACTCCAGTGATCTGGGTGGGTATGGTGGCCTCAGGCAGTGGCAGGCTGGTGGCCAGGGCAGGGGATATTCTGCTCTGTTCTCTGCACTGGGGAGGCCATGGGTGGGGACTGGACCAGACTGGGGCCTGCAGTGCATGGAAAATGGGTTGGGCTGGAGCTGGGCGTTGTGACCACCCCAGCACTCCTTCAGCCCGAACCCTCATCTCCCAGTGCCCAGCATTCACCAGTGCTCACCATTGCCTCCTGTGACTGAAGATCCCAGTCACCCGGCAGTATCCCCACCTGCCAGTGCACCGCAGCTGTCCTCCCACCTCCCACTGTTCCGTAATCCCGGGGTCCTTCATGCCCCAGGAAGAGGGGTCATTCCCAGCCCCCTGTTTACCCAAGGGATGGAGAGGGGGCAGGGACAGTTCTGCTTAGAGACCCCAGGTCTAAGGCTAGCATCAACCCTTGGAGAGTCCTGGGGGCAAAGACAGTCCTGGGAGGCAGGCAGCACTGGGAGATGGTAGTGCTGGGAGGTGAGGGCCACTGGGAGATAGGGGGATCTGGCTTGGAGGGGCTGTCGGAGGGTGCTTTTGTGTTGGAGCAGTGGGCAGACACCATAGGACATCTGGCTTTAAGGGGTCCTTTGTCTGTTCCCTTTCACCACCCCCAGATGCCTGGGCACTTGCATGTCCAGCTGCCCCATGCAGGAAGCTGGACTGATGCCGGCAAAGGTGGCTGAAGCCATGCTGGAGGCAGGGGTGACTCTGTGCCTAGGCCGGGCTTGCTGCCAGGGCTGGTGTCTCTGCCAAGTCTGGCTTTGCCCTGGGGGCTCTCGGGGAGGGCAAGGAGGAGTCCTGGGAGGGATAAATCTGCCCCTCACCTTCTCCAGCCTCATCCAGGACTCACCACAACACAGAGAAACATGAAGGTATCAGTGCTCAGCATGGCCCTGCTCTTCACCATCCTGCTGTGCACCCCAGCAGATGCTCAGGTGAGTTGCCAGTGCCCCGTGGAGGGGCTCAAGGCTGGGAACAGGTCTTGGCTGCAGGACATCAGCTCCCCTGCAGGATGAATTCATAGCGGTGAGCATGAAACCCCTTGAGTTGTCTTCTCCCTTTCCCAAGCAAGGGAAGCCCCAGGCGATGCAGCTTTCTGCCTTCCACAGTTCTGTCTGTTCCCAAGCCTCCCCGCAGTATAGCTCCTGATATCCAGAGCCCAGCTTCTTCACTGACTGGTCAGACCTATCTCCTCCCTAGGAGGGCCCGACCGGTTTCTTGTCTCGGTTCCCCCACACCCCTCCCTTATGGGCCCCTTCATCCTTCCAGTCCCCTCAGACATCTCCTCCCTGGGATCTCCTCTGTGTCCTACCTAGGGTCCCCAGATGCCCTCCCTCTGATCCTCTGACGTTGCCCCCGTCGGTCCTTTGCCTTTCTTCCTGTCCACTGTGGTAATGTCCCCAAAACACTTCCTTGAATCCCCAGCTCCCTAATACTCTCCCAGTCCCCTCAGTTTGGTCCTCTGCAGTCGTCCTTCTGCCTCTACCATCCAGCAGGCTTGGAGTCCCCGTATCCTCTGCACTTGAATTCCTCTACCCCACATTAACATCCCACACAGTCCTGTTCCTTCAACGCCATCAGCCTGGTTAATTCCCGCCAGTGCCCTGTCTTTGGGTCCCAGTCACCCCATCCCCTTTGGAGACTCCTAATTCCCCAGGCTATCCTTACCTCTGTCCCCACCCCTCGTCACTGCATGAACAGGTATCCCAGGTGAAACTTGGAGCAATGGGGTGGGGGGAGCAGAAGGGAACTTCTTGCTCAGACCAGAGGGAAGCCATGGGCCTGGGGAGGCTGGGGATACCTGTGCCCCACACAAAGCCGCACCAAGGTCCAATCCAGACAAGCTCTTTGCTCTCTTTCCCAGGTAGTCTTAGAAGAAAGTGGAGATTATAGCCTGAATGTAAGTACTGGGGTGTACTTAGAGGGCAACCAGTCTGGGCAACTAGATTGATCAGAACATGAGCAAGCCAGAAGAGGAGGATTACCCTCTCCTTACTTGCAGTGTGCCAGCAGACTCCTGGAATGCCAAATGTTTGGGACCTGTGCTGTTTTCAGACCAGGATCCTATAATACCCTCTGCGATTCTGCAGGCTTCCTTTGCTTCCTTCTGACTGAGCAGTCAGACAGTTTGCAGGGCAAAGTGGCTCTTTAGGGCATGAGAAATAGCAAATAAACTCTGCCTCTGTCACCTTCTCAATGCATCACCAGCCAGACAAAGCTGCTTGCACAAATGTGGCAGCTTCAGTGCCACAGGCTCAGAGGAGGCTCTGGCAGAAATGCAGCTGATTTTCAGCCAAAGATCCTTTGGGAGAGACCTTGGGAAGACAGAGCGCCTTGGAGAAGACCCACTCTGGATGGCTTCTGTCTGCTAGACCAAGTATCATACCCTCTTCTCCCTCTATACATATCTAGCAGGCATATGGAAGCAAAAGAAGATTGCTTCCCATCTTCCTTATCTGTCATCACCACTGGCAACTCTCAATGTGGGGCTGTTTCTAGCAGGTATTTCTGCATGTTCCCTTCTGAAGAAGGAACAAAAGCAAAGTGCTCTTTGATATGATGCTTGCCATACTCTCCAGGTTGGCGTCAGTTCATTAGTATTTGACTAGATGCTCTAAATGAAAGTAAATAACTTTGCTGGCAGCTTTGGAAGAACAGGTTCAATAGCAAGGTGTGATTTAAATGATGACCCATTGCTGGCAGCTCTAAAAAAACTGAAGCATTTAAAAGCAGCTGGAGGAAATATAATTGCTGTCATAAAATTTGCAGCACGCCACTCTGCATACTTGGGATGGGTTTGCCTATATAGATACTTTCGGTTTTGGGTTTTTTTCTGGATAGTTTTGCCCAGAGAGATCAGAGTCTGGATCCTAGAAGCAGGATCAACAGGAAGGACTGCACAAACTGGGACTGAAATTAATCATATACATTTGAAATTAATCATATACAGAGGTCTTTTTCTTACTGAAAGTAATTGTAAAAAATGGTGTGACTTTCACTAGCGGTGACTGAAATACAAATGACTTGGCAGCAAATTTAATGCATGATTTTGTTTCTTAACCCACTCTGACCCTAAAAAAAAAAAAAAGTTTTTTAAAAGTCCATTTGTTCAGGGCTACGAATTACCAACTGTAATGGATTGCTTCCCTTGTTAGGTTTGAAATGACACCTGGATTTAGCAATAGCCATGAATTAAGCTTGAGAAGAAAAGATCCTTCAGAAAGGTGAAAGCTTTTTGGGAAAGCAGAAGCAAAAGAGGCAGGATGAAGATTAATAGAGATTTCTTTGAAGTCTATCCAGAACAATTTTATTCTGTCAGGCAACCTAATGTTCAGCTCTTTCCACATTTCAGTGCTCAGTTACCTATCCAGATTTACTACACTGGCTTATCAATGGATGCACCTCAGTGCATAGATGACCTTTCTGACAGCCTGGGAAGTGATTTGTGGAATTCATGTGCTCAGAGTTGCATGATGGCAAAGGCTGCACATAAAACATTCTTACTTACTGAAACTAAATCAAGTAACTCCAAAAGAGGCTTTCAAAAGCAGTGAGTACCTCTAAGTGGCATAATCTCCCTGAGCCTCAGATTGTAACACAGCCTGCTGATGTCACAGAAGTCTTATGAAAGTTAATTACTTTGTGTGTGTGTGAAACTCACAGATTCTGTAATTATGTCTTTCATTGAAAAGAAAGTAAAGAAATCAATAATGCTGGATTCAGGGAGTAATTTGCAACACAAATGGTTTAGTATCCCACATTAAGCATAGGAAGTGAGACAAAATACTGAAGTCTGAGCACTCTTCACTTTGTGCCCTGAGAGGGGCAGGAAAAAAATAGCAGATGTTAATGGAATTTAAAATAACATGTTGTATAACCACCTGAGGGATAAGTCAAGGCACTCCTAGTATGGTTGCTCACACATAATACACATTTCTATCATATCATAATACAGATTATCTATTTTACATGACCTTGGTTCTAACATCTTCCTTTTCTCTTTTATCTTCACAACAATATTTTAACCTTCCAGTCATAAAGCAAAGGCAAAGAGCCTGCTCACAATGTCAGTTTGGATAAATATTTCAGACAGCACTGGTGGAGTCCTAGCTCTGCAGATGCTTGTTATACCAACAGATCTTTTCCCCTTTCCCTCCTACAGCATTATACCATGGAGAGTCAATTTTATGATCACATCTCTGTGCTGTCCAAGATTTGCTATTTCTATTTCTTACAGGAAACAAAGCTAACACTAAATTGCCATCTCCGCGTCTGCTTGAGCCCTTGTCAGATTTTCTGTTTCCCCATCCCTCAAGAATTAAAGCTGTTTTATGAAAAAAAAAAAGACATACACAACCAACTGCTGCCTACACAGAAACTAGAAAACCGTGCCCTTACATATTCTGAAAGCCCGTGAGTCTATCGGCACATAACAAATAACAAATTAGCTTACCAAGAGCTCTAAGCCAAATGAATGGTAACCAGGAAAACAGGTAGAGAGCTTGGGAAGGTTGATGGATGAACTGTAGAGGGGTTTGGGTATGAAGAGAGTTAGCAACACAGCAAGGAGGATTGGGAGACATAAGAGTGCTGGTGGAAAATTGTAGGAGATGTAGGGAGAGTATCCTGAGGATGAATTTGAGTGATTCCAGTAAAAATTACAAGCTGCTGCGTGGATGTTTCTATTCAGGTACTGCAGGGAGGTACTACATGCTCCCTCCACATTTCATAACGCTAGGAAACCCTACAAAGCCAAGACGAGCAATGAGCAAAATATTGAATCCTTACTCAAGTCCTGTACTCGTATACTGAAATTTAGGATACTTCCCATAAGATAAGATAAGCAAGGAGCTTAAATCCTGTAAAGCAGAGGGAGCTGGTATCTCAAAAAGCCAGTTTTGCTCAGATAACTGCAGTTACCATTTTTATTAAATACTGTATTACTACTTTATGCTGAAATTGGGCGAGGATAAAGCCGATACCCTTCCTTTGGACCCTTTAGAGTGCACATGGCTTGCAGGGTTAACTCTTGTAACAGACAATTGCTATTTTGGTTTGAGGTGCTTTGCAGTCTTTCAGAAAATAGCCACACACAACGCTTTCTCCAGCAAAAGAAATAACTTATTTTAATTCTAAAGGAGAAATCCAGATGTTCCAAACGGAAGGTACATGTCTTCTAGCTATGAAGCTGTGTGTAGCTTGTGGCACAGGTTCACAGACTGGACTTTTGAGCATGAAGAAAATAAAAGCTGCATCTTACTGATGCCCCCAGACTGACAAAACATGCTTTACTGGAATTCCTCTGCTGAGCCAACAGCTTGTAGAGAGGATATATCTTCTCCAGTGAGAGGTCTTGTACCACGCTGTTAAAGGATGCTGCTATACACTTATTTAGGCTATCTAGAGGGATTAATTTACCAGTTTTTTCATATTCTTGCTGCTGTAGACCATGTCCTTTGGTTATTTCTGAGCACTGTAGTAGAACCAGAGAGCTGGAGGATCTCCAGTTAGGTTTGTGTTTTCACCAGCAGTCCCTAGGGTGAGGAATTCGGCAGGGCTGTTGCTAAACAGCAGCAGCTTCCATAACAAAAAGTAGAGGAAAACCAAAACCTTGTTCTAAAACATACTGCATGCAGCAGGCCTTGTCCTTACTCGACTTCTCTTTAAAATCCAGAGAGGAGGTATGTCTTGCAGTTACCCTGGAAGTGAGTAATTTGTGAATTTACTACATAAATAAAATTATAGTGAGCAGTTCTAGAAATAGCTTGATTTTTTTTAATATCCTGGCAAGTCATTCGTATTCCTGCAAGGGTCAGTATGCCTTCCCACAAAGCAACAGTGAGCCATGTTTTAATGTAAAATAGCCTCTTCTTTTCTAGAAGATGGAGACATTTGAATACCGAGCTGCAGCAGTGAGGTCAGAACATTCTTACAGTGGATGAGGCCTGTGTGGGAAGAACAGAAGGTGCTTTTAGAGGCTAGCGTAAGCATACATTGTATTAAAGATATTATTTAAACATGCTTTTTCTACAGAAATGCCCACAGCTATTGCAAATAAATACCCTAAGATAAGCTTTTCCCTGCTGAATGAAACCAAAATTGTATTGACCACTTCCTCCATGAATATCAGAATAGCCCATATATGAATGAAAATTACTTCTGTCCTTACCTCTGATCCTTGAAAGCAGTCAAGGGATGTAGATGGTACCTTTCCGGGAAGCTTCAAACAGGAGCAGCTTGTTCCTGAGTGACAGCTTCTGGCTGTCTACACAGACATGGGTTTTCTGAGGCTGGAAATCCTGTGTTCAGCAGGACTGCCTCCTTAGGTTTCATGGGGAGCAAGCTTGGTCCTGATCTGGCCTGGCATGTTGAAATCCCTTGCTTTCAGAAAGGGATTCACCCAGTTTAGAGGGTGATTTGACATAGCACTTTCACTGTTAGGATTGCAAGGCCCTGAAAATGCAACAATGTACCTGCCACCTTCTGGGGAAGAAGGCAGTATTTTGCTTGCCAGTAGTGATGTTTTTCATTTCATTTCCATGTATGTAAAAACATGCTTAAAATATTTTTTCCTTACATGATATTTATACTAGTGAGTATAAATATGTTTATATAATAGTTATATATTCATATGATATTTATATATTTTTATGATATTTATAGTCTTGAGGACTCACCTACACTCCCCTCTGCTTTATTTTGCTTATTTTTACCAGTTGGTTTTAAAATATCTTAGTATTGCGGTTTGTACATGTTGAACTCTCCATTTTAACCTTTTTGCTCAAATAATCCTTTTCCTCAAATAATCAGAAATCTAACAGCATCCAGGCAGGTGGTGACAACATGAAGCTCATGTGAAGAAGTCATGATGGGGAAATGCATTAAAGCTGAAACAGAAATGTTCATTATGCTTTTAGGTAACTGCAGCTTTGGTTTTCATTGCAATTGATTAAATAGTCTGTCTCTGGTATTGTCCTGGGTTGAGCAGCAGCAGTCATTCTTCTCCTTCTTAGGAGCTAGTACAGTGCTGTGTTTCCTGTGTGGCCTGGGAACAGTGCTGATAACGCCGATGTTTTTAGTTGCTGCTCAAATGTTTGGTCTGGCCAAGGACTTTCTGAGCCTCATGCTCTGCCAGGGAGGAGGGGAGGCCGGGAGGAAGTAGAGACAGGACACCTGACCCAAACTGACCAAAGAGGTATTCCATACCACAGCACGTCATGCCCAGGATGTAACTTGGAGTGACCCGGAAGGGTTGGGTCGACAGGGTTGGACGAGGTATTGGTCGGTGCTCGGCTGGGGGGAGTGGGGGCGAGTTATTGGTTGGCTGGTGTTGAGGTGTTGTATTCTTTCCTCTTGTTATTTCCTTTATCATTATTATTATTGGTGGTAGCAGTAGTGATCTATGTTATACCTTAGTTACTAAACTGTTCTTATCTCAACCCGTGGGAGTTGCATTCTTTTTGATTCTCCTCTCCGTCCCTCCAGAAGCAGGGGGAGGGCAAGAAGGGGGGAGTGAGTGGACGAGGTTTGTGGTTGGGTTTAAACCACGACAGTTCTTTTTGGCGCCCAACGTGGGGCACGAAGGGTTGAGATAACGACGGAGATGATCAGATTAATAGTCATCACAGTGCTGATTTATTGGCTCTCGAAGTTGTTTCTCTTGCTCTCAGAGCTTCAGAATGTAGTACATTACTTAGAGCCGGTATTCCCTGTGGTAGTGTTTATCAAGTGTGGGGCATGGGCTAAGGTTTTTGTTTCACTGTACTTTATGGCAATGGCTTGTAATACGGGTGGGCTCCAAGAGCAGGGAGGGATGGATGTGGCCGTGGACTTGTACCGGGCCGTCCCGCTGCTCTTCAGCGCCCTGGCCCTTGTCCTCGCCTCCGTCTTTGTGAAGCTGCGGGGAGCCGAGGGGGAGCGGCCCCGGGAGCCGGCGGCGGCCGAAGCGGCCCGGGAGAGCGGCCCCGGGGACCAGGCGGCGGCGGGAGCGGGGCCGGAGGCCGGGAAGGAGGCGGCTGCTGAGCAGCGGGAGGAGGCGGCCGAGGAGCCGAGCCCCGCGGAGGAGCCGAGCCCCGCGGCCGAGCCCAGTCCCGCGGCGGCCGAGAGCGTCCCCCGGCAGCCGCCCGCCGAGCCCCAGGAGGATGCAGGGGCCCAGGCAGCATTTCCCAGCACGGCAGAGGAGGAAGAGCTGCACCCAGGGAAAGAGACGCTGGAGGTGGGAGAGCCGGCAAGCACAGCAGCTGCACCAGCCCCAGGGACAAGTACAGCAGCATCACTGGAGAGTTCTGAAGGGTTTGAATGGCCTTTGGGTACCCTTGGGACCTGCCTGCTGGTTGTGATGGGGATCAGCATGTTGGCACACACACAGAGGGTGTTCTACCCACGACCATTTTGTCTGATCTCAGAAGTCAAGCAGAGTCAGGTTTGCTTCTTGTCTGGGGTTAGACCACAATATGGGAGGACCAAGAGATCTTCCCCAGGGCTGGACAGCCATGAGTGGCAGTGTGTGTGGGACAGTACGAGGCAGTATCTAGTCCACTGGGCCCCTCCAGTGCTTTGGAAGCATTGGAGATGGAAGGCATCTGTATGGAGTCCCCACAACAAGCTGCAGAAATTGCTGAAGGGGACAGTGAATTATTTCGAGCCTGGTGGGCCATGACACTTCAGGCCATCAGGGCAGAGATGCAACATAGAGATGGACTCATGATCGAGGGGTGGACTTAGCAATGGACACTATTGCCCAGGTTATTCATGAGTGTGAACACTGCACACAGCCTCTCCTGCTCTGAGAGACTGTAACAAGAGATGGAGCCTGACATCATGGACCAGATGGACTCAGCAGCTTTATAGGTCCATGCACTAAGAAATGATGTTTTTCTCTGTGTATATGTAGATGTATATATATATGTAAGAGTGATGGGATATTGAAGATGTGGGATCTGAGCATGACGTGAATGGTATGGAATAAGGGGTGGATAATGTCCTGGGTTGAGCAGCAGCAGTCATTCTTCTCCTTCTTAGGAGCTAGTACAGTGCTGTGTTTTGATCTTTTGGCCTTGGAACAGTGGTGATAACGCCGATGTTTTCAGTTGCTGCTCGAATGTTTGGTCTGGCCAAGGACTTTCTGAGCCTCATGCTCTGCCAGGGAGGAGGGGAGGCCGGGAGGAAGTAGAGACAGGACACCTGACCCAAACTAGCCAAAGAGGTATTCCATACCACAGCACGTCATGCCCAGGATGTAACTTGGAGTGACCCAGAAGGGTTGGGTCGACAGGGTTGGACGAGGTATTGGTCGGTGCTCGGCTGGGGGGAGTGGGGGCGAGTTATTGGTCAGCTGGTGTTGAGGTGTTGTATTCTTTCCTCTTGTTATTTCCTTTATCATTATTATTATTGGTGGTAGCAGTAGTGATCTATGTTATACCTTAGTTACTAAACTGTTCTTATCTCAACCCGTGGGAGTTGCATTCTTTTTGATTCTCCTCTCCGTCCCTCCAGAAGCAGGGGGAGGGCAAGAAGGGGGGAGTGAGTGGACGAGGTTTGTGGTTGGGTTTAAACCACGACAGGTATACTGGAAGGCTGCTATGAGGTCCCCACGCAGCCTTCACTTCTCCAGGCTGAGTTCTGGTGTCCTCAACATAAAAAGGACATGGAACCGCTGGAACAAGTCCAGAGGAGGCCACGAGGATGATCAGGGGACTGGAGCACCTCCAGTATGAAGAGAGGCTGAGGAAGTTGAGGCTGTTCAGCCTGGAGAAGAGAAGGCTGCGTGGGGACCTCATAGCAGCCTTCCAGTATCTGAAGGGGGCCTATAGGGGTGCTGGGGAGGGACTCTTCGTCAGGGACTGTAGTGACAGGACAAGGGGTAACGGGTTAACATTTAAACAGGGGAAGTTTAGATTGGAGATAATGAGGAAATTCTTTCCTGTTAGGGTGGTGAGACACTGGAATGGGTTGCCCAGGGAGGTTGTGAGTGCTCCATCCCTGGCAGTGTTCAAGGCCAGGTTGGATGAAGCCTTGTGTGGGATGGTTTAGTGAGAGGTGTCCCTTTCCATGGCAGGGGGGTTGGAACTAGATGATCTTGAGGTCCTTTCCAACCCTAACTATTCTATGATTCTATATGATTCTATGTGTCCTAATTGAAATCAGGAAACCACTCTGCCCCAAAATGAGTGTGTAGAAATGTGGGGAAGAAGCCCCTAAACGCAAGTTCAAAGTGAGTGCTCTGTGTTCATAAATCACTGCACTGCGTGGCTTCCCAGTACGGAGACATGCTACAGCCAGCACCAGCTATGGGTAAGACTGGCTTTACTCTGCCCAGCAGGAAGGGTCTGTGAGCACCAGTCAAGACCAGTGAAACCAGCAGCCTGACCTCCTTACAGCCAGGAGTTTCCACTGAAGCTGCAGAGAGTGAAACCTTGTTTAGCAACACAGCATGTGAAACACAAGGGTGATCGTGCTTCCCCACATTTCCCCTGCTTGGTGAGGACAACTATCTTTAGAAAAACTACTAGTTACCTGTGCCTTTTTGAAGCCTCGGGAACTCACGTGAACTGGTTTTGTAGTAAGGACGAGGGAAATGTGCAGCAGGGCTCTTAGCTCTAAGGAGCTCAGGCACTCAGAGGTGCCATATGTTCACAAAACCTAGAATCAGGAAAGGGAAACCAAGAAACGTCTTTTGAAAAAACTGCTGCCTTAGCTTGGGCAAATGTCCCCACCACAGATACTAAGACTGGTTATAGGCTGAAGTCTGCTTTGGAAATACAAATGTTCATAAAAAAAATCCCTGAAAATTCAGTTATTCACACATAGTGAAGAGTTATAAATAGCACAGCCAACAAAAGGTAAAGCCAGAACATCTTTTCTTGTTGCTTTGGGTGATATCCCACCCTTGCAGGTTGGCATTACTCCTTTCTCAGTGAGGCAAGTCTCCAAACCACATGGAAGCTCCCCTTGAGCACCTGCAATAGTGCAACTCTCGAGCAAGCTCTTACTTCACACCGGTTAAAGTCAGATCTGTCAGAGTTTACCTCCCAGCTCCCCCGTGCCAACGGTCTGCCCTTCTTGTAGCTTTAGGAGTTGTATAGCAACGTCCTTAAGTCAGCACAGAGCAGAGGAATGCAATGACTCGGCTTGCTTCTTGGTTTAGGTACTTGCAGCTTTTGCAGCTTTCCCCATCCTCCCTGCGCAGCTGTAACCTCCTGGTGGCAGCAAAGCCCCAGGACACCACCAGGAGCTAGGATTTCACAGAGAATTTTGCGTTAATAATTTCTAAATCTTCTGTAGCACACAGCATGATGCTCCCATGTGAACTTTTTGAAGCTCTTCTGTCATCTTGCCTTCTGCTTTGCTAAGCTTAATTTGTTGGGGATTTGCAGATCAGTTCAATTATGGGGAATTTGCTCTTGCATTTATGTCTCCAGTGGTGAAGTGACAGGTCACAGTGTTCAGAGGTGCTCCCCATAAACCCAGTGTGCTGAAAATCCTTGTTTTCTCATCCCCAAAGTGATCCTGGACTTTCAAGACTCACAGGGGAAATTTCCCAGGGCTCGAGGGAGAAAAAAAAATTGCTGATGGTGTAAGTGGTCAGCCCTCTGCAATCTTCACTGGGCCATGGGATGAGGAAAACCAAATAAGGACATATTGATCACTGGGCCAATTTCAAAATCTGCCCTCAGGGGCCTGACCTACTTCGGACTAAGCTCGTTTACTGGCAGTTTCTCCCCCTGCTCCCTGCATCCACAAGGACACTGCTGCTTTCCTCAGATGGAAGCAGGGTGATATCTCCAGGTATCCCCCAGGCTGGATGGAGCCACAGCTGATAACACCTAACTGGATGCATCAGGATGAGCAAATATATGACATCTGCCTACACAGCATGTGTTCTCAGCCCAACCCAGACCTGGCCACCCAGCTAAGTGAGCAAGCAGAAAGAGCAGAGCAAAGCCATTCTTACTACTGTTCTTGGCAGGAAAGATCTACCAGCTATGACAATGTGGTAATCCATAAGGCCATTGCTTTTTGGAGTGATAGATCAAGTGAAACAGCTGAGAACAGCAGCTCTTGCCTCCACAGAGTTAAAACAAGGTATTGCAGCCTTTTTCAGGCACAGAGCGCAGGATATAAGGCACTGGGCAGAAGGCTTCTCATGCTAGGGACTGGCTCTTCCTCTCCACCTGCTCCATAGGGCAGACATGAGTCCATGTCTCTGAACTAGCTTGCAACAATAGGGAGGATGAAAATGTTAATTCTGCCTTCTTCTAAAATTCATATACTTTACAGGCTCTGTGTCTGAGGGTAACATGGGGGTGAAACTGACACAGTTTAGACCTAACACAAGTGAGCAGAGTACAAGGCATATAGCAAAGCAAAACCAAAATCCTCATCACTATTACAGTGAACAGGGACTGGAGAAAAAAACCGGAGGGAAAAGAAAAAATCAGGGAGGTTCTGCCCACCTAACCTTGCCTGGACACACAGTGTTTTAACTCTGGATCAGTCATGGATCATGTATAAATTGAAACCTCTGTTTGGAGGGCTACAAAGTGTTTCTAGGATGCCAAGCAGCAAGAGCTAAGACTGTGAAAATTCTTTCTGCCAGTGGCCTCATTTGACCTTGCGCTTTTTGGCTCTCAGTGCCTTGGTTTCCCCATCTACACGCTAAGCTATGCTCTTTGTGAAGAGTCATTTGTAGCAGGCAGGATGAGGGGAACTGTCTGCACTCAGCTAAACCTATGATTTTGCTGGTTCATTTCCTTTAGAAATAAAATACAGGAGTGAAAAGCATCCAAAATTTGCAGAGGACAGAGGCGAGGCAGGCTGGGGCAGCAGGACAAGAACTTTCCCATCAGACTTGTGAGAAGTGGCTTATTTGGGAAACACCTTGAGACCCAGCTAGAGTCCCAGACCTGAGAGCAGGCAGTGGGCAAGCGCAGAATTGGAGCTTACACTGGGATTTTTTGTTAGTTATAAAAGGCTTAGGTGGATCAATGCTAACGACAGCGCCTGGAATGTGGATGACAGGAGCTGTGCACAGAGCAGAGCCTGCCATGGGATGGGCAGCCCAAATCCTCCTGGCACTGCTCAGCCTAATAGCAACTATTTGTGATGCCCAGGACACCTGCCCAGGTGAGTGAGGCACAAATACTACTGCAATCCCACTGAGATAGCCTGCTTCAACTTCCCCCATAACACAAGGAGATTGGGTGAGGGTGGAGGGATATGATTATTTTCCTTCCGTGCTTCTCTTAATTCAGCTGTAAGTGGGAGGAGGGTAAGGGGGGGGGGGGAGGGCTGACATCTCAGTAGCCACTTTACAAAACTGCTAGTTCCAACCAAAGATGTGGCATCCTCCCCAGCTTACCAGTGTCATCTCCAGGAACAGGCTATCCCAGTTGAGGTTTTTCCATCCTGGTGGACAGGTTTTTGTTCATGGCACCTTGGCCCAGTTACTAAAGGATGTAGTGCAATACAGAGGATTGGCCAAGTGCTTGCTGGGTGCCAGGAACCCTGGCAGCTTGGGGATGCTGCACAAAGCTTTTTGTCTATATTCCTTGGGAAGGCAATAAGGGCAATTTCCAACCGACCTGCTGTCAGGAAATTTAGTAGAACCTTTACTGTCCACAGATCCGTCAGTGTCAGTTACTCTGCTGTCAATACTCCCTCAGGGCACCTCTCAGGTTTTGTTTTATTAAGCTACAGTGTATTTGTCATGCATGTAATGGCATATATAACAGCCTCCTCTCCTACTGAACTCCCCTGAAGCCAGAGGGTCATTGTGTAGATCCTCTAATACGTGAGCTCTCAATGCCATCAGTTGATTCACACACCTCCAAACTCCCACCCTCATTTCTTTTTCTTGCACTGTTTCTCAACTCCAGAGGGTTCAGTTTCCTCTCCAAAATATTTCAGAGCCCTAATAATCTCCACAAAGACTGTCTTCATTTCTGCAGAGGTGAGAATAGTGGGACTCGGTGATGCTGACCAGCTTGCCATTCTCCAAGGATGCCCAGGGAACCCAGGTGCCTCTGGTCCAAAAGGAGAACCAGGTCTCCCAGGAACAAAAGGTGAGACCCCAAAAGCCAGCAGTGAACACTCTGAGATGAAGTAGCTTTGTTGCTTTGGGTAGGAGAAGCTAATGCTGGAGCAGTGGCTCTCCTGGCACTGGCTTCTGCAACTGGAGAGTCAAGAGTGTAAACACTATGTCTAGAGATGCGCTGGTACACATGGAGTCACCTTTTTTTCCCTCAGTCCCACCACAAGTCTGAGCTGGTCCTGGGGTGTGAAGTGCTATAACTCAACTCATTTGTTTCTTCTAGAGTGAAAACATCTGTTTATTTCTGAGTCTTTATTGAACTGGCAGTTGGGAGGGAAGCTGTGATGCTCCTGCATGTTTACCAGGAGCAGCTGGGGAGCTGTGCAGGCACCCCATACCCAAGGAAGCAAGGGAGATGGGTGTCCTTAGGGGTTTCATAGCCAACTCATGGAGAAGGCGAACCACATTAGCAGAGGGAAGAGATCCACGGCGGCAAAATCCATGGTCTGGCTCCAGGATGCACAAGGGTTGTAGGAATTCCTATGTGAACTGCAAATTAGGATTTGCAATGGCAGTACCAGTATAGTGTAGCTTCAGCAGAAGAAAAGGAGTAAGATAGGTTGCAGGATTGAATATAATTAACAAAACCCAGCTTCCTTGTTCCTGTGAAAGCCAAGGCCCAGCTGCCCGGGCTTCTGTATCCCCTCCCCTCTGGTCAGTTTGCTATGTGCATGTACAGACTGCATCTTTCCTTGCAGGAGAAAGGGGAGCCCAGGGACTCCCTGGGAAAGCAGGACCACCTGGTGTAAAAGGTAATGTGCAACGTATTCAGGTCTAATCCATAAATCTACCCAAGTTCAGGACATACTGGGACACAGAGTCTATAGACATGAACTGTAGTGCTGGTCACAGTCCAAGAAAGAGCCCTGAAGTAGTGTAAGTAAAGGAGAATTTGGGGGTATGGATCTTGCATGGGGCGAGTAGTAGAAAGAGTGTCCTTGAGTGGGGCCATAGAATCATAGAATCATAGAATAGTTAAGGTTGGAAAGGACCTCAAGATCATCTAGTTCCAACCCCCCTGCCATGGACAGGGACACCTCACACTAAACCACCCCACACAAGGCTTCGTCCAACCTGGCCTTGAACACTGCCAGGGATGGAGCACTCACAACCTCCCTGGGCAACCCATTCCAGTGCCTCACCACCCTAACAGGAAAGAATTTCCTCATTATCTCCAATCTAAACTTCCCCTGTTTAAATGTTAACCCGTTACCCCTTGTCCTGTCACTACAGTCCCTGACGAAGAGTCCCTCCCCAGCACCCCTATAGGCCCCCTTCAGATACTGGAAGGCTGCTATGAGGTCCCCACGCAGCCTTCTCTTCTCCAGGCTGAACAGCCCCAACTTTCTCAGCCTATTTTCATATGGGAGGTGCTCCAGTCCCCTGATCATCCTCGTGGCCTCCTCTGGACTTGTTCCAGCAGTTCCATGTCCTTTTTATGTTGAGGACACCAGAACTGCACACAATGTTCCAGGTGAGGTCTCACAAGAGCAGAGTAGAGGGGCAAGATCACCTCCTTCGACCTGCTGGTCACACTCCTTTTGATGCAGCCCAGGATACGGTTGGCTGTCTGGGCTGCAAGCGCGTATTACAAGCCATATTACAGAGGAAGGCATTACTCTTCTTATCAAAGTTCCCCGCTGACCCTGACCACCCTAAAATCAGACAACTCCTTATTCCCACCCTACCAGCCTCTACACAGCAAACCTGCCCAAAAGCCTCCCCTCTTTGAAGAGCTTTGCCATGCTTCCTCCAGGATGCCTGGTGAAGATACGCAATGCCAAGTGTTTCCAGCAGACTCCAGGCCTGGTCTTGGTGTGCAATGCATTTGTCACTCACTTGACCAGGATGATGCGATCAAAGCTCTAGGAAACAGCTGGCACAGGGTGAAGCAAGGATGGAATGGGGCTTCTTCACAATAGTATGAGCCCCTGAAAAGAGGACAATGTGTGCTGAGAAATCAGCTTCCACTCCATCCAGGCTGTACTTGAGGTCTTCAGCAGGATCTGTGTGCTGCAGACATTGGAAAATTGTCTCTTCTAGAGAAACCAGTTCCCAGAACAAGGTGGCACACAGGAACTGAGCACAGATGTACTGACTAGCTGGGAAAACAGCCCTTTTTGCATGCTGAGTATGTAGCTATTTCCTGGCCAAAAGCACTAAAGACTGAAACTCCAGCAGGAGATGAATGAACCTACTGGAAAAGCAGCTGTTGCCCCAGATTTCACAGGTGACTGACTGAAAATGGGAAGTTCCCACAAAAAGTCACTGAGATGGCGTTGAGAATCCCCGATACACTCCAGGAGATGGAGAAGCATTTCCCTCTCCCCTGTCCTGCTCCTCCTGAGCTCTTCTGAGAGATGCTGCTGATCAAGAGAGCAGACAGGCTGGGTGGCAGCACCAGCTGAGACACAGGAGAGCACCATGGCTTCACACCACTTGAGAGCCCTCATCTGTACATTTGGGACATACGTAGGGGGTGGAGCAGATACTTGGGGAGTCACAGTAATCCACTTGCTTTGAATCATCTGTGATGAGCATTTTCATCCTGTGTCTTGCAGGTTCAGCTGGAGAGCCTGGCTTCCCAGGTAAATTATGCTGTGCTGAATTTATCATGTGAGCTGGTTTAGTTAAAATACTACTCTGTGATGTTCAGGAACAAAACACCAGGTGGAGAAACTATAGAGAAATAAAGCCCCCCACATGGGGGGCTGTTTGGTGGCAGTTGTGCCCCACTGTAGGCTCAGCCCTGGACCAGATGGTGTAAGCAGCAACTCTCCCAAACCAGCTCTTCAGCAACAAGGGCTGCCCTCAGTTCCCCATGCTGCTGAAGAGCACCATCACCTGCAGAAACCACAGGGCTTCCCATACCCCAGCCTGAGGGACCAGCCAGATTTGCGCAGACCTCTGACCTTCCTGTGCTATGGCAAAAAGCAGAGGCTCAGAGGAAATTCAGTCGCTGTCAGTGACAGGGGAACATGTCTTTCTACCAGCACTAGCAAAAGGATAGAGAGGAAACAAAGGTTTTTTCCTAATGCCACCATCCCGCATGCTAGGGCCACTGGCACCCGTCACTGAGAACTGGGTGCACTGAGGCTGCCCTACAAGTTTGGCTTGTAATACCTGTGGACCAAGCACTGCTGATCTGGTGGCTCATTCAGCACAGCCGTCTCAGCTGCTCCCAAGCCATTGACTCTGCCATCAGCAAACATTCCCATCTTGGGGCTGTGACCCTGCCTTCCCACATGTGTGTTTCCTCCTCCCACACCCATCTGCTCCTGTCGCAGCCCAATGGGACTCACTGGCACAATGTATACCCAACTCCATGGGCTGGCCAGCAGCAGGCAGAACAAGCAGGTCCGACAGACACATCTTGTGTCAGTCTTGCCATTTGGACCTCCCAGCCCCAGATCAGGTGTCAGGGGAAAATACATCATGCTGGGTCCAACAGTCCAAGAGGCAAGGCTGCTGCTCCTTGTGGATCTATAATGTGTCCCAGCCTCCTCGTAGCCACCCTGTGTGCCTGTTGGATGACCTGGAGAGTTGCTTCCCAGTGACTGAGGGTACTGGGTATCACTGCTGTAATAACAGGACTCTGTGACTTAGGTTCCCACCTGCCATTCTCCCTCTGTGCTCTCCTGGGTCTGTGCAAATGGGCTGGTGGGTCTTCTCCAGTGGGCACAGAAGCAGCTGGGGCAGAACTTTTACTGAGTTACTCATCCTGCCTGGTTTCTCTGTGCCTCTGTTGTGTGCACAGAGGAGCTAAACCCTTCTCATAACATCACAGCTCTCTACCAGTGCAGCAGGATTTGTTTCGAAAAGCAAATGATGTCATGTGCTGGAGGAGGGGAGAGCAGGGTGTGGAAGGTGAAGAGCAGCTGATTGGTGTTGTATGTCCAACAGGAATGAAAGGAGAACCTGGATTTCCAGAAACCTGGGGTAAGTTTCATTCTAAGGTACTTCATGACACTGGGCTTTCCAGAGCAGATAGTGGTGGAATCCCTGCACCAGAAGTCAGGATAGTGCAGCAACAGTGACACTGAAGGACAGAATGAGGAAATATCACTGTTAATCCATTTGCTTCTGACAGCCATAAGCTGCTTCTGTGTGTCTACTCTAATCCAGCCAGGGCAGAAAAGTCCTGTCCTCTGAGCGCTACCTGAGTCATCTGTCAGGTTTTGAGAGCCTCTGTGTCCTGGTTTCCAAGATGAAACCACTAGAAACAGCTCTACAGACATGCTGCCACTTCAAAGGTAGTCATACCACCATGCTTGGAGTGGCAGGTACAGTAGATGCAGCACTCACATGTGTGATAGTGCTCAGATTAACTTAACCATTGGGAACAGAAAGAAAGAAAACAAACAAGCTTCAGTTGACCCATCTGTCTCCATGAGCTAAAGCCAAAGCAGGACTATAACACACTCTGGCTACACCTGGATGCCATAGGGCCACAGTCATGTGCAGAGACACACTCGGGCACATCAGAGCTGTTGTAACACCAGACGCCAGTGAACTGGCCCCTTGCTGCCCCAGAATCTCCTCTGCCCTTTTATGTTTACTGGGCATGTAAAAATATTTCACTAATAAGACACAGGCCAAGTCCAGCACCATCCCTCCCTTAGGAAGGACACCCATGCCCACAAGACAGCCTGGTACAGCTCTGCATTCACTCGTCAAACGGCACACTCAGACACCCACTTCACCAGCACCACTGTCTCAGGTCATCTCCGAAGGCTTTCCCCTGTGAAAGCCACAGAGGCAACTGGAAGCTGAGATGTTTGAAAAGGACCATTCCAGTCAATCCTTTCACAGCTGTGAATCTGAGTTTCTATCATCAGGTGTGGCTTTTGGGAGGAAGAATAAATTTATACATTATATATATGAATACGGTCAAAAGTGACACCTGTCCAACCTTCAGAAGTGATATCTGTCCAACCTGAACACTGTTTTCTCTGTTTCAGGTAGGTGTTTTTCCGTGTCACCCCTCCTTTGCTGCTAACTACCCAAACATTCCTTGTACACCACACACACATGCACGCATTCCTGAGCCTGGGCAAATTCTTGGAACATGAGTTTGTCATCCTTCTCAGAGCAGCTCCATCACCCATGCCTCCAAAAGAGTCACTGCAGATGAGAGGAGTCTGAGCACCTTAGGCTATCTCTTAGAATGTACCCATCTCTGCTATGACATATGGATTACGGACTCAGAAGCTGCAATGGGGTTTGGCTTCCAGTACCCGTGTGCCAGAGTCCTGCAGTGCAAAGAGCCAGCTGGGAGGCTGAAGGGCTCAAAGCCTCAGGCTTAGGGCATGAGGTTGATGTGCTCCCTGGATGCAGTGAGCCCATTGTAATTCTTTCCACTCAATCTCTTTCCCTGATTTGCACAGAAGCCAGGAACTGCCAAGAGCTGTTGGGTAGAGGCAAGATCCTGAGTGGCTGGTACACCATCTATCCCCAAGGCTGCAATGCCACCACCGTCTTCTGCGACATGGACACCGATGGCGGAGGGTGGATTGTGAGTAGGATGAGGAGAGGGAGGTTTCTAAGTTCCTACAGAGGTTTTTATTAAGGCTGCAAAGGATGGCATGGAAATAGAAACAAAAAGAGAGGAAAACACATACTGAGGGGACAGCCGAGACTCATGTCAGCAAGCCTGGGTGAATCCCTGTGTATGTAGGGGAATTCTCCTGGGAGATATCTCTGGGAACAGGCTGAGTACAACAGACCCATGCCCTGCTTAAATCAGAAAATCATTATCTCCTCATTTCAAGGGGCAGATGGAGGAGGTCTGTGAATGACAGATTCCTCTGGAGTTTGGTCCCCAGAGACCTGCAAGAGTGTCCTGACACAGGTAGAGCATTTGCTGGGCCATCTGGGCGCTAGGGGTGCTTTTGGGTGTGGGTGGCAGGCCTGTGGTTCTCCTTTCCTGCAGGTTTTCCAGAGGCGGTGGGATGGGTCAGTGAACTTCTTGCGAGACTGGGATTCATACAAACGAGGCTTTGGAAACCAGCTGACTGAGTTCTGGCTGGGGAATGACAACATCCACTTCCTCACCTCAGTGGGTAAGGTCTGTCTCTGTCCTGGACTGGGGCCCTCACAGTCCAACCCCTGTAGCACACTCAGTCATTAAAGGACTCTGAACTTCCTGCATCTATCTGAGATCCCAATAGTTAATCCTAAACAGCATACAGGCCCTTGCAGCCCATAGCACACAGGAAATTGCATTCTAAAAAAAAGAAAAACTAGAAGCCAGGGAAGAGAATGAGCTGGTTATATGACCCATCCCAGAGATAGGCCAAAATATCTTCCCATCTTCCTACTAGGACTGGTTGTGATGGCAGTCATCTTGTTCACACACAGCCTTGGAGTCACAGCAGTACAGAGAGTTCTGCGTGTGTAGCTCTCATTGCCCATGACCACCCAACATCAGATCAGAAAAGGTGCTTCATAAGAAAGCCATCAATGCTTCTGCAGGAATTTCAAATAAATCATGATCTTGAGAGACAGTAGCAGAAGCTCCAATTAAGTTCATAGAATCATAGAATCAGCTGGGTTGGAAAGGACCGTTAAGATCATCAAGTCCAACTATTCCACAGCACTGCCAAGGCCACCACTAACCCTCGTCACTGAGGGCCTTGTCTCCACAGTGTGTGAACACTTCCAAAGACCGTGATTCCACCACTGCCCTGGGCAGCCTGTTCCAATGCCTGAGCACCCTTTCAGGGAAGAAGTTTTCCCTAATACCCACTCTAAACCAAACCTGGCACAGCTTGAGGCCATTTCCTCTTGTCCTATCACTTTTTACTGGGAGCAGAGACCAGCCATCTCCTGGCTCCATCCTCCTGTCAGGTACTTGCAAAGAGATACAACTTTCTTAAGTTAGCTCAGAGATTCTTAAACCTTTCACCCTGAAATCCAGGGGTGTGGTCACCAATCAGCCCTGCACCACTGCTGTCCATCTTTTCTTCTAGGACTCTCTGAACTCCGCATTGACCTGAGAGACTTTGAAAACAACTACTATTTTGCCAAATACTCTTCATTCAGAGTTTTAGGAGAGTCTGAGAAATATAAACTGGTTCTAGGAGACTTCCTTGGTGGAAACGCTGGTAAGTCAGCATCAGCTCACTGGGAAATGCTGTTTTCTAGATCATTTCAGAAGTGTTCAGCATTTATGGTGGAGAGCTGTATTACACAAACTCCTTGTACCATCTACATTTTGGGTAAATCTTTAAAATTGGCCATGGTACCTCAGGTGCTGAGTGACCTTTGTGTGAGGGAAGGACAAGGACCACCCTCACCCAAAGGAGCGTGACCTACAGGCCCAGCCACATGGTTTAGCAGCAAATGTGGAGCATGATCCTGAGCCACACCTCATCCAACGTAACCTTCCCAACAGCTCTGCAGCAGCTGGGCCAAGTTCTCCTTACAGCTATATTGAAAGGAAATATTTGCACACAAGGTTTGCATTTCCAGGGCTGGGGTGCTGTTAGCATCCCAGTGCATCAGCACTGCATCCTCTTAATGCCTGATGTTCTGCTTTGCTTTAAAAAACAAACAAATCCTTGCCAAAATTCAATACCCCTCATTCAGAAATGAGTGAAACCAGCACATGAGATAGCAATGTTCTGGGTTTATATGGCTTTGTACACTGCAACTCCGATAGTCCAGACCTCAGTATGTCTGCAGAGAATCTGAGCAACAGAAGTGAGCTGAGCGCAAGAGAAGTGACTCCTGTGTAACTGTGAGGAGAACCTGGTCCATTTGATTCAGAAGTATAGATACGTTCTCTGTGCTTTAGCAGTCCTGGAAGAGCTCAGGATGGTCTGTTCCTCCAGGACCAAGAAGGAAACCTGGGCAACCAAGAGAATAGCAGGATTTATAAATTCTGCCTTGCATCCAGCAAGGCCCACTGATGCCCTGCAGTGGTGCTCAGACATGTCAGGTTTTGTACTCTCTACTGAAGTAACTGTGAATGTGTGCTCTCTGCAGGAGACTCCTTATCATACCACAAGGACATGCCATTTTCAGCAACAGATGAGGACAATGACATGAGCTCCTTTAACTGTGCGACAGAATACAAGGGAGCATGGTGGTACAACGACTGCCATTACTCTAACCTGAATGGGATGTACTGGTTGGGTGTTCACGGGAGCTATGCTGATGGCATAAACTGGAAGACAGGCAAAGAATACCATTACTCCTATAAGCGAACAGAAATGAAATTCAGGCCAGTTTAATACGGCAAGAGAATGTCTGACTACCACCATCAGGTGCCATTCAACAGCCTAGAGTAGGCACAAAACAATGTTGTTTGAGGGCAAAACTGGACCAGGATAGATATTACAGCTTGTGCCTTCAGGCTAGAGCAGACTTTTAGAGACCTCAAGAGACTGGTGCTGGTTTGAGCTCCTGTAAGCACAAAACTCTCACCCTGGACTATCTCCAGCAGCCCCACAAATGCTCACTGAGTCTGAGCATCTTTTTCTGAAAAGTGCATTGCCTTGATTTAAAGTGATGGTGAAGCTACAGTGTCTCAGTAAAGATTTCAGATATTATCACTTTAAATGGTGATTACTGGTAATTTTCAGTCTTTCCACATATATGAAGCTACCAGTGCTCTTGCAGCCTGTTTTTCTGTTGGACCCAAGAGCCATATGAAAGGCACTGAATACCCAGCAGCCCCCTGCTCTCTCCTGTAGGCTGTGACAGAGCCACAATGTAAACTGGCATGGAAAGAACTGAGCTTCCAGCACAGGGCTGTCAACCACTGTCACCTGCCTCCTTCTCTCCCTACTGCCTCATAAAATCTGTGCTTCAGGACCTCAGCTTCTGGAACCACAGGAGTGTTGCCCAGCACTTCCCACCATGACAAAACTGCAGCCACTCCTCCAGGGCACATTTCTAGATCTCATTCTTTAGCCACTGTGGACTAAGAACTGGATACAGAACAGTCTGTCCAGCAATATTTTTGGTACCAGGACACTACAGTAGTCCCAAGTCAAGCCTTGCACAAGTGAACATAATGTAAATTGCCAGGAGGTGCAAGTATCTTCCATTTCACCTTGTTTCCAGTGGCATTTGAAGATGGGCTATCCACTGGCAGATGGAGGCAGTTCACAGTTACTGTGATATTGTATTTGACTATTAGCAGAACTGGTTAAAGAGGCTCTTCTTCCTTGATTCCTCCTCCACAGGGGGGGAGAGCTTGGTGCTATCTCCTCACTACAGGGACAGACCAGAGTCAGTGGAAGCAGAGTATTTATGTTCCTAATGGACCAAGGTTTATCACACGGTTATTGCATATGTGTGTAGCAATGACTGCTACAGCCCTCAGTACTGAATCCAAACTTTGTGGCTGAGAAAAGCAAAGAGGTCACTCATCCAGCACACCAGAGCCAGTCAACGATATGCTAAGAAATAAATCTAAGGCCTATTCACTAGGCCCTGTCCCTGCTTACTTCTCCAGGAGCTGTGTTTTGTTTTTTTGACAGTTTGACGTGTCCTCAGCAGGAGCAGCAGCAAGGTCTCAAGCGTCCAGCCATGCCTCACCCAATCAGCCACTGATGTTGTTGTCTCAGAGATGCCCAAAGTGCCAGTTCTGCAGAACCACAGACTCCTCTGCAGAGATGGAAGAGCTGGTGCCGACAGTCAGTTTTAACTTAAATTCTGCTAAAAGTGCTGAATATCATTTCTCTGCTCCCTTCTATCTTCTCCTATTACTAGATCATTTAAATTTCATCTGTGAAGGACACCAATGTTACAAGGATTAAGAGAACACCAAAATCAGTTCACACAAACCCATCTAGTTGATATTCCCAGACCGTCACCCAACTCCATGGAGGAAATGTTCAGGTATGACAAACCATCACCAGTGCTAGGTGCCTGGCTGCAGAGTGAAATTCTCATGCATCCCCTAAGCTGGTGCAGTAAACCACGGGTTGGCAAACCACTTCAAGGCAGGAAAATGCTTCCTATGCTGATACAGGCATGTGGGGCAGAAGGTCCTTGGCCTTAATGGTCCATTTCAGCCACCATGCCTGCAGCAGTCAGAGAGGGTTCATGACTCCAGCCAGGAAGAACTGAACCACTAAGGTCAGGATGCAGTTCCCTAGATACATACACATACCATCAGCCTGGCACTCCCACCTTCCCCCATCAGCTTTCACATCTGACCAGTGGGTGAAGAGGCAGGGAACAGACCTGAGATGTCCTAAAGTAATACGCTCCCCAAACTCTCAGGATACCATCCAGTCCCTCTTGCTTTTCATTCTCTTGCCAAGGGTCCCCAGAAGAAAACCAAGAATAGTCCCAGTCAATCTGTGACTGATCCTAGCCACTGCTCATCTCAAGGCTTTTTTTCTCTGTCCTGGAAAGCTCTTTCTGTGTTTGAAATTTTGTATTTGGAAATCCTCTTCTCCTCATTAGCAGACATGGAAAGGGCCAACTCTGAAACATAGAAATTACAACATCCCTGGAGCTTCTCCAGACATTTCCCTTGCTGCAAATAATGACAAGTGAGGCTGCGGTAGTCACCAGCAGAGCAGGTGAGCCAGGCTATGAGGTGTGGGGAGAGGACATGGTTTCTGCAGTATCAGGGAGCCAGACACATGATGAGAGGCTGGAAGCATCTCTGATGGCTTGTTGATGCACAGCCATCTGAAAGCAAAAGCAGGGCCAAACTAGTCCTCTCAGGTCCCACCAAGTCCAGTCTCCTGCCCAGATCAAGGCTGCCTCCAGCAATGCCCTCCAGCATTGTCTGGGACGTGGGAAGACTCAGGAGTCTGAACCACCCACGTGATTGCTGGCAGCCTCCAAGGGCTGCAATACAGTTCTTTCCAAGGATGAACACAGCACTTTGGCCATGTGCAAGTGCCCAGAGGTTTCGCAGCTGTAAATCTGAAATCCGACTGACTCCCAAGAAACTGGACTTTGGAATGAAAGGTCTTCTTCTGAGACAAGGAGGCACAAAATTAAATACAAACGTTTGTAAATAAGTAGAATCAGTTCTAAGCAATGTTAAGTTTGATGGCTTTGTAACAGTAGTAATGGAAAATAACTGAGGTACATGTTTCACAGAAGAAAATAATATATATAGTCAGAGTGCAGTCAGAGAACATAACGAGAATCCTTGTATAAGATAAACCATTGTAGCTGGCATAGTTTTAGGTCTTTATGACCTTAGTACAAAAAAAGTGTAAGAAAACAGGATAGAAAAACAGGACGCGTAGATAAAGAGTATCTGAAACTAGCAGATGTCCAGGATGGGCTGCAGCTAAACTAACTGATAAGTAGGACAGGATGATTGCTATGTCTGCAGTGTTAACGAACCAATTAAGCTGGTGTAAGCATTATCTACTGCATGTGCTTCAAAGGCTGCCAGAAGTGATGAAGATTGTTGGAAGAAGTAAACGATCCTCAAGAGACCACCACCACATTTTTGTACGCATGCGGGGAAACTTTCTGGAAGAATGATGTAATACATACGCAGCCTCATGAATATGCATGTATGTATGTAATGAATATGTATACATAGCGACTATACAAGGACGGCTTGTTTAGCAATTCGGGGAGACACGCTAGGGGGAGCTATCCCCCGTGTCTCCCGGGGCCGCAATAAAGAATAGCTGCTTGTCAGCTTGAAACCTTTGTTGGCGAGCTCCTGATTTCCTAACACCGATGAGAGGAGCTCAGAGACCTGAGTTTCAGCACGGCTCTATGATAGGGGTTTGGTGGCAGCAGACCTGGTGGTCCTGGCGTTGTGAATAACTTAGATTTTCTGAGGTGTCCTTGTTGAGAGCTGTTACCTTGTGCCCACCCAAATGAAGTGAAGGGGTGACTTAAGACACCAGCTGACACTGCCACAAACCAAGATACTCAGAATACCATTCTGTCATGGGTAATACTCTTCTGTAAATTACTTTAATTAAAGTTTTATTATGCCAGGCTGATGGAGCACAAAGCTGTTCATTTAGTTGTGTTTGGTGCCTCTGCTTGGAAACATGGCATTTCGGCAGCACCACACAGCAGACCCAGGATGATTAAAACACAGCAGCCAGGGCTGATGTAGAAAAAGACCCACTAGAATTTATTCCTAAATAGCATTTATAAAAGCAAACAAAGAAACAATGGAGGATGTAGGAACCCATGATCCATGGGGAACAGCATGGCCAGGTCCATGCCATCAGCCACCTGCACAGCAAGTGGGCAACAGAAGGAAGAGGCAAAAGCTCCTGGTCTGGTCCAGCAAAGGGGAGCCTGCTGCACTATCCCAGAACCTCCACCCACGATCACAGTTACTTCAGTTCAGTGCCAGGACTCCAAGACACGAAATTCAACCACTGACCTGGTCTTTGCAACAGACTGGCATGGGGAAGTCAGGCCCTGCACTTCCAGGACAGGGGCTTGTACCTGGAGGGCATTTCAGCAGGTTTCCCATGCTCACATCTCACCAGTGAAGAGAAACTCCTGGCCCATAAGATGCACTAGGGAAGTTCCCAGACCACTTCTGTTCTCTGCAGGCTCCCCAGTTGGTTCTGCTAGTCCACATGGTGCCTGCAGAAAGTCTCAGTGCCACCTGCTCCTGCAGCAGGTACGAAAGGTCCTTCTAGCAAGGATATTCTTCAGTCACCTATGATCCAGAGTATGTCCCCATCATGAGAGTAGATGGGGCACATGCCAAATCCAGAAGAAACACAATCCTTACAGCTCAGACTGTGCTGGCTAATGCTGTGTGTGCTCTGTGCAGAAATTATAAACACACACCCCTGCATCTGTTTAATCCTTGAGCAAGCTTCTTACCCCCAAGCAGATACACAAAACCAAAACATCTTCCTTCATACCACAGCATCACCAAAGTACACACAACTCCACATACCTCTTCTGCTATGGCCCAGTCCCACAGCTGTCACTCTGCAGGACCAGAGTCAGACATATGGCTGGAGGAAGGATGAACCCAGTCTCTGGTAGGGCACCATCAGCGCACCAAGCCTTGCTGGTCCTGGGAATGGGGTGGCCAGCAGAGGAGCAGCCTTGCAGGGAGACAAGACACCTTCACCCCATAAGAAGCCATATGAGGGATCAGTATGTTGAGTATGTATGATCTTCCTTTAGTCTACTCTTTTGTAGGGGAGGGCAGAGGAAGAATAGACTGCAGCTTGGCTGACCAGACAGTGGGGAAGGCTGAGGAAAGGCTTTGTGAAAGCAATGCATCTAGTCAGGGACTGAGCCAAGGTGGACAAGCTGTCCTTCATCCATAGTGGCCTTTGGAAAAGCCTTTGTATCCTTAATGCTTTGGTTGTTAGGACATACTGTTAAGATTCCTCAGTCTCAAGCCTATCCCTGCATGAAAGAAGTGCCCAGGGGAGCCTGTGAAGCTTTGGAAGGTTGCAGTAAGCTCCTCAGGTCTATCTCCTGGCAGCCTGAGAGTCACACATCCTGTGACTCTTGTCCAACACATTGCAGTGATGCTGGTGGTCACTACCTCTCACTGAAGACACACATACATATCAGTGCAGTATGCACTACTGCTGCAGTCCATTTCACTCCATTGGTCTGAAGTCACCAAACTGGTGCAATTCAAAAAGTGGTGCTCTCCTCCAGGTTGAAAAGCTTCCATTATTTTCAGTCTTCTACTTCTCAAGGCTTTGCTTCCCCCACACTGACAGTATCCAGCTGAGATGAAGGTATCTGCTGGGCAGTTTAGTGTTGAGCAGGAGGTTTCTTGTGCAAGTAAGTCAGTGTCCCACAAAAGCACAATGGCACCTTTGGGGAATGAGGAGCTGCAGGTGCCCCCAAGAGCCCCCTGGCTGATGTGCTGACCCTGGTGCCACTCAGTGTGTTTCATGACAGATTACAATTCTTTATAATCCCTGTTAAAAATGCACCATGCTCCTCCACTAAGTCTCTGTCCCAGCACACCATTGACACTCCCTTGTGCAGGCACCATGGCACAGAGATGTTAGATATACATGACACTAAACTGAGCTCCAAGAGCTTGGAATCATGGAAGGCCCCCATGCTGGAAGAAGGCCCCATCGGCTACATACTGTACAAATATTTTTTGGTAGACATATAAATGATCCTTGCTCCAAGGGCTTACAATCTACAAGAACAGAGCCACAGCTCCACCACTATACAGACATTAGACCTATTTACACCCACAGACATTTTGATCCCAGCAGAACATGGCTTTCAGACCAATGGCCCAGCAATCAGCTGACCTGGAGACAGGAACTCAATTGCTCACCCCCTTCTCTTAATTTGCAACATCAGACCATTTCTAGCTGTTATTCTTTCCACCTCTGGTTGGGGTTCACAGCCCCAGCACCATCCTCTGGCCCATAGAAGAAAACATGATATCAAAACGAAGTCTTTCCCTGGCTGCCTGAGCCCTGGTGTTTGTAAGGGTGTCCCACATTGCCAAGGAGGCAGAGGAATTAGTGGGGTGCTGAATGATGCTGGACCCAGCTCCCCCTGATTTCACCTCATAAGCTGTTGGCAATTTGCTCTTTGCAGTGGGACAAGTAGGAGGGAGGCAGAAGCCTCCATCCTTGAGCCCCAGTCAAGGGCAGCTGGGTGAAATCTAGACTGCTGTGTCTGACAAAGCTTTTCTGAGAGGAATGTTAGTTGGTACCTCAATAAGGCACACCCTCCCCATTGTCTTGGCTGCCACAGGTTGGCACCCCATGGGTGGCCCTGTTTGACTCTCCAAAACCTTGCCCAGGGCCTCCATGCCCAGGTGAGCCCTGACCCAGGCAGAGACCTTACAGAGCATACCTGTTCCTGTCCTGCAAGGCTGCTGGATGGGTGCTTTAAGGCTTTGAAATATAAGGTGACTCCAAACCTAACCAAGCAACCCCAAAGCCCCTCTACTTCTCATGGCCAGACCCCAGCCTTCCAAGGCCATGAGGATGGAGAAGGGTGAAGGCCCTGGGTCCAGGGGCTACAGGGAAGCAGGAGAGGATAATGTTTCTATCAGGAATTGGAAAGCATCCTTAAGGGAATTCAGGATCCTCCAGGATCATTTGCTTTTAACAAGCAAACAGACAAAGGCTGCTTTGTGTCCTAATTACATGTGTTAAAAAAATTAGCTAGGAAAAATATACCCTTGGTAAGTCCCTTCTCCATTTTTAACCCTGTTTTCCATCCAAGAAATTAGAGACCAAGACTGTTATTAAATAAATTCCAGCACATCACTTAGCTCTGCCCTTCCCCACCTTTCTTCTTCACTCCTGACCCCCCTCCAAGCAGTTAATTTACAGTTTGCGCAATTCTCTGCCAAGCCTCACAGGAGGCATGCAGCTCAGCCCAAAAGCAGATTGTCCCTCCTAGGTTCCATGCTCTCCATGACATCCTCCAACTCATCCAGGATTTCGGAGAATGATGGTCTCTTAAATGCTTCCACCTGGAATGAGAAGAGAAAGCTAAAGAGGACACCCTGGAATGGAGGCAGCTGCTCTGCAGCAGCTCTGGTGGCTCCCCAAGGTTGGGCAGTGGCATCCATCTATCATCAGCAGTGGTTTGGGTCACATGCCTGCTGATGGAGCTTTCTGTCACCACCACTTGGTGATCCAGGCCTGGGCTGCTGCAAAGAAGCAGATGCAGGAAAGGTTTCACGGTATGATACACCTCAAGCAGAGGCAGTGAGACGCTGAAAACCAGCCTGATGTAGAATCGTAGAATCACAGAACAGTCTGGGTTGGAAGGGACTTTAAAGATCATCTAATTCCAATTCCCAGCCATACCGTGACCTGGAAAGGGCGTGGGAAATGCCCAAACAGTGTAGGGGCAGCTGTTGTGCAAGGAAAGGCTGCAGGTAGGTATCAGAAGGGAGACGTTAGATTATTCCATAAGTTTTTTTCACAAAGGTCAGGATTTGTCTTGTCTCCCTGATGCAGTTCATCCTCAGTGGGCTGTGATCCCCTGGTGTATTTTGGGTGTACCCAAAGTGAGGGACATGGCCAGGGACACCCCCATCCTGCACACCAATCCATGCCCCCCCCAGGCTGCCCTTTATGCCTGACCCCATGAAGCCAGCCTGGGAAGCTGCACCAGAAACTCTCCAAACATGCACATCGCACAAGGATAGAGAAGAACACCCTCAAAGGCCATTTCTGGCAGAAGCCCATTATTATATCAACTTGCATTAGAAAGATGCCGTTCAGCGATACAAGATATGAACACATATATGTCTAAGCCAGTTCCTGATGTGAATCCCTCCTGTGATTCAGGGCAAGTTATTCACACATCCTCCAGCCCCATGCAAAGATTTACTTCCATTTGCTGCCTTGAGCTCCAAGCAGTTAGGTGCATTACAATCACCCAGCTCATCCACTCTCTGCCTGATTACTGTCTTTGTGATACTCTTCCTCTCAGAGATGATCTTGGACCGTCACTTTCTCTCTGTTTTATCTCCTGAGGCTTTGGATAGCATGGGGAGGCACCCCTCATCTTTAACCACTAACTTCTATGCTAAAGCAAGAAAGGTTGGAGGAATATGCCCTGATGGTATCTGTAATGCCAGGGCTACTAATACCAAGGCTGTATTCTCTAGAGACAATCAGGAGGTGCCTCTGCCTGCAGCCTGGCTTAGGGAGGGACTTAAAACCACAATATGCTTCCCACTCTATATTTGACATGCAAGGGAACAGGCAGGACCTTGGGATGTTCTGGGCTCTAATTCACAAACAATACACTTTTCCTACCAGCAAACTTCAGGGTGAATTAAAGCATTAAAGGAAGATCTCATCACTTCACAGCTTACAGCAGAGCCCTGTGTGCTTGTACCTAGAACAGCAGGTTCAAGCTCTCCACAATTCACAATTTTAGTCTCTGTCACACAAGTGTGATACAAAGCCAATAAAACCAAAACAGGAAAAAAAGAAAAAAGAACAAACTAGCAAGAATCTCACCCAACAGCATCTAGCAGCAAGGTCCATCACCTGCTTGGGACATTCACTGATCATCCCCTGGAAGGCAGCAACATCCAAGCCGTAATCCTGTCAGGAAGGAGAATGAGTACATAGAAAAGACTACAATGTCCTTTAAAAGCTCTTCATCCTTCTCGAAGCGTTAAAGCATAAAATGCTCATGGTTTAAAGCTTTTAGAGTCTCCATCACAGCCAATTTACTGATGGCTATGCAAAGGTACCAGGACAACATCAGCTCTGGCAGGACTGCACAGATAGTAAACCATTAGCAGAGGTGGGAGACTGCAGCATCCTTTTGCTTGATCTGTGCTATCCCTGTCCAGGCAGTATGTGTCCTCCTGGAAAAGCTCAGACTAAGGCAACAAGAGCCACAAAAGGCAAAACTACAAGAGAAACCAGCACCAGGTGCTGAGCAGTGGCTGCCAAGGACAGGAACTGCAAACAATCTGGTCTTCCAACAGCAAGCAAGAGTGGAAGGCGTCCAGCCAGCAGTCAGCAGTTTCCATAACTACAGCTTTGCCCCTCCATATATCATTACATATCATTACTATGATATATAATTCTCCTTCATCTTGTCAACACAGATAGAGCATTATTTCCTGTTCAGTCTCACAGAAACATGGAATAATCTCTGGTCACTGCAGGTTCTTTGCATTTGCTCCTCGGAAAGCAGCAGTTTGCTGTTTTCCTGACGGGTTTTCCATCCCTGTTCAGGATAAACTTTCCCTTCCCACTTTACAGAAGGGAAATGCTGCAAATGTTGAAACAAAAAAGACCATGTTTTTAGGGAAGCTCACTGTTTCCACATGAATAGTGGATTAACTGCAGCATATTGGAAAATAAGCGTGTGGGATGAAAGTTGTGTTTAACCTGCCACTTCAATGTAGACGCTGAAATGTCAAAGCAAAATGAAGTATTTAGAATTAAAGTCTTTAAAAGGAAGTACTTAATCTGAAATTGTTGATCTAACATAAGTTTTGAAACTATAGATACACTGAACCCTTGTACACCGAAAATTTTGAGATCAGATTTTATCATGGGAAAACCTCTAGAGAGAAAACTGAGTGTGATCCACATACACATGTGTACAGGTCTGTCTGGTCCAGAGTGAAACCACAGTCTGGTACCATGGAGACAACACAACTGAGATTGGCTGCAGGAATCATTACCTGAGTCCTGGGGAGCACTTCAGGGTCAGCTGGGATCCTGCCCAGGATTTCACAGAGGACAATGCCAAAGGAAAACACATCCACCTGCAGAAGGGTGAAAGAGTGGGAGGTGGGACAGGACAGGCACAGAAGCAAAGTGTAAGAAAGAGAAGTACCAACAAGGTCCTCAAAAAAAAAACACCCCACAAACATTAGACATAGAGGCAGCAAACTCCTAAACTTCTGTGCTTCTGAACCCACCCAAAAAGACCTCATCTTTGGAAAGCCTGGTCCCATGATCAATTGTTCAATATGTCTGGTGTTTCTACCACAGCTCTGGCTCTCTACCCCAGATCCTGCAACAGGCTCATTGGGCTGTAACTCACCAAGCATATTCCTCAGAGAGGCTTCACTGTGTTTGTCCACAGCAGGAGTCCATTTCCCAAAAAGTTTAACTTAACAAGGCCACACAAGAAACTTGTAAGTTGCTAAGTAAAACATTACTGAGTAAAGGTCTAGGTAGCAGAGGCAGTGTTCCCAGGGAAGGAGGGAAGGGCTTTTCTGCTGCTGGGAGAGGTCACCAGCAAGCAGAAGAGAAATCTCCAACGCTCACTTGGGGGCTCTGGGAATGAACAAAGAGTGCCGTACCTTGCGGTCATAGGGCTCTCCCCGCAGCATCTCAGGAGCCATCCAGAAAGCTGAGCCCACCAGAGAAAGCTTCCTCTCCGCATCCTTCACAGGCAGCTCCACCACCTCCCTGGCCAGCCCAAAGTCAGCCACCAGTGCCTCGTGACCTCGCGGCGTCACTCGAACGAGACAATTCTAAAAGGAGCCCGTGGGACATGGCATGAGATGCCTACTGAGGAAGGGCCTGGGCACTTCACTGAGGAGCACCTCACCAGCCCTTGACCCAACCTCGCCATTGCAGGCCCTCCCCTCACCAGAGATCTGCATCCCAGCAGCAAAAATGGAGTGCACAGAGCAGATATGGGATGAATGAATCACATCTGAAGCCAGGAAAGGTACTTGGAAGAAGCTTTTCAAAGACCATGATCCACATCCTTTTCTCTGAAGACCTCAAAATCTTGCATGTTGACCCCCTTCAGCTGTGGCAGGATCATAGCCACAGCACTTCTCACTACACATGGCTACACATCCCTAACACTGCTTTCTGGAGGAATTCCTATAAGGTTTCCCGAAACCCCATCAGTTTCAGCCTGTTCAGGTTCCCAGGATTTCCTGCTCAGCATCTGCTCCCAGGGAACTAGCTTTCTGCAGATGGCTCTCATTCAAAAACTAGATTTCAGGTAAGCACGTACACACATCTCTCCCACATCTTCCGCCATCTGTAGGTTTCTTAGGTTTCCCTGGGGAAGGATGAACCTCTTCCAGGGGTTCCTCCACAGCAAGACAGAAAGGACATGCAGGGACCTCTAGTACTTTGTACAAGCAGATCTGGAAAGCTCCTGAACTCACCAGTCACCACCAAACAGGAAATTACATCTCACCTGACTTCAGAGCACATTGACCAAGAAATCTATGGTCAGAGTGAACCAGGTTCTTGCCTTGTCCTCAGCCTGGTAACTGAGCCAAGTAAACAGCCTGAGAATACATAAGTGAGTTTATTCCTGTGCTGATGTCTCTCAAAACTGTATCAGTTGACTGGCTTCCCCACTGCTGACCTTCATCCATATTTCAAGTTTTTCTTAAAAATCTCACTGAGCACGAACAAGAACAGCTCTAAGACATACACCACTACCTACTCAGCATCAACTGCAAGGACTTGCAGGCTCCATTTCAGTGAACCGTTAAGCCAGCCTCCAGCATCAGCTGACACAGACATGGCCCAGCCTGGTGGCCAACCCCTCAGCTCACATTCCCTGTGTTATCATGGACACACTACAGATCTGCCTGAGGTTTGGGTAGTTTGTCCAAGACAGATCAACAAGGCACTGTCCCACTATGTTCCTACTGCCATACCAGTGGCAGAGGAAGAGCAACATTAAAGCCCATCACCATGGACAAACCTTACAACAGCAAATCCCAGTGCTCGTTCCTGCCTCCCTCAAGCAGCATGAGCCCATGCTGAGAAAAGCAGCCACCCAGGCACAGGGCTAGTACATCATGAACATGATGTACCTTTGTGTTACACCCAAAGCCTGTCTCCAGATACCAGACTGCAGAGTTAGCAAGAGCCATGGAGATGACCATCTTAACATTGGTGATGTGGACCCTCTGGATCAAGGAAGAACAACTCTGCACTTGAGGAGACACACATCTCCTGATGCTCTGCACACAGACGGGGACCATCTCACATGGCATTCATTCCTAGAGTCCATGACCAGCTCCTGTTAGCAACAGCTTCCCCTTTTCTGTGAGTAGGAAAGGAAAACTCTAAATCTGGAGGAGCTTCTCTTGCAACTGTAGGCAAAGAAAACTGCAATCCTGAACACATTTCCATCTGTTTCTTTGCTGAAAGCAACTGCACTAGGAGTAATTATTTTTCTCTGTCTGGGTGTCCTGCTTGCCAAGTGATGAATGCAATGTAATGATGGGTTTTATCAAGAAAGCTTTCTTGGCTGCAGAGGGATTAGCATAGAGCAGAGGATCAGTGTGAGGCCTGAGGCTTCATGGTTACATCCGTAAAGGGTCCTCTACACAATCAACTTCATCAGTCCAGAGGAGATGTCCCCTTTCTAGTGCATACCTTGGAGTTGAGATCTCGGTGGTAGATGTTCTTGGAGTGCAGGTAGATCATGCCTCTGGTGATGTCAGAAGCTAAATCCACTTTTTCTTTCCATGTCAAAGCAATGTCTTTGCAGGCCAGGAGCTCCTCCAGGCAACCCCCATTCACATACTGTGGAACAGAAACAAAAAGCAGTGGCTGTGTGGCCAGGTACAAGCTCTGCTGGAGTTCCCAGGAATCCCTCCTTCAGGTTGAAGGTTGGGAATACCAGTGCGTGCAGGGGCCCCTGTGTGTGGTATGGTGCAAATACCCCTCCTGGCACAAGTAGTCACTACCCATCTCTGGGCTCTGCCCCACTACAGGGAAGCTGTACAAGCCAGATGCAGTCCTCACTCACAGGCAGCAAACTAGAGGCAAAAAGCCTAGCAGCAGCTCAGTGAATGGCTTCTGCCACCAACAGCATAGGAACAATGTGAGACCTCGCCGGTACCAGCCCAGGCTTTTCCATTAGACCACACCAGCATTCCAGAGCCACCCTGGAGGTTCTGCCACTGTCTGCTTCACTTTCTACTCCTGGCTCCTCTTCCCCCTGCCATCTGGCCCATTCTGGCCCTCTGGTGGTACCAATCCAACCTGAAACACGTTTTGGTTATCCTGCCTGAACCTCATGGCCCTGCAGTGAGCATGACCAGCTGTAGGGGAGAAAGGACCAGAAGCTCCTCCAAGGCAATCTTGATGGTCTAGAGCCATTCACAGGCACATGAGTTGGAGAAGTGTAGGTATGCATTATAGAATATCTGCCATCCTTCCTGCCAAAGAATTGCAGGGTTGTTGCCTGTTCACAGCACACTCAAAAGCTAGAAATCTTTACCTCCAGAATTGGGTACAGCTTTTCATCCTTCACGCATATCCCAAGGTACCTAAGCAAACACACCAAAAAAAAAAAAAAAAAAAAAAGAACCACAACAAAACAAAACAAAAATACCAAAACAAAAAAAAGCAAAGAAGTCATCAAGGTTCAGCTCAATCCCTCACTGCAGAACTTCCTCAGAGACACCAGCCCAACTCCAGCCCCAAGCAGAGCCCACTGCTCATGGCTGGAGGATGTGCCCACCTGACGATGTTGGGGTGGGACAGCTTCTGTAGCAGGCTGATCTCACGTACAATCACCTCTTGATCCACATCATTCTTGTAGATCTTCACCACCATCACTTTAGAAGCAGCAGCCTGGGTCACCTGGAGCCAAATTTGGATCAAGACACCTCATAGCTTCCAGAGGTCTGCCAGCCCCTCTGGACAACAGCATCCAGTCCCAACCAAAGGCTTGAACCTCACTTCCGTGATGCCCAGAGCTTTTGCACAGTTATTTGCACAAGTGCAAGGTGCTCTCCCTTCCACATAAGCTCCACCCCAGTGATGCCTGCTTGGGTAGCTGCGGACAGCTACACCCCTCCTGTCCCAACACATCACACCACTATTTCCCTGCCAAAATTTGGAGGTTCTTGGGCTCTTGGGAGGAGTTTCTCAGCCCACCCTGGGTTACCACAAAACTGTTCTTCTCGCCTTTAATGCTTTGATTCAATGTCCTTTCCCAAACACAATCTGCCCCCATATCTCCATCATTCCTTCTACCTGGGGCTTATCACTGCACCAGCTGCTGGCGACACTCCCTATCCCCAATTCCTCCTGCACCCCTGCCCATGGCCAGCTCCCCTCCACCCAGGCTCTGCCAGGCAGACCCAACAAAGAAAGCGCAGAGTCAGCTCATCTCTCCCCCACATCCCAGGACGGAGGTCCCATGTCTGCTTCCTAGCCACATGCTAACCTGAACCCTTGCTATAGAATACCACCAGACATTTCACTCCTAGAGCTTCCCCCAGGCAGGAGTACTTGAAGCGAAAGAACAGCAATCAAAATGCTTTTCCCCACCTTACAACACTGAACAGACTGAGCAGGCATTTTAGGAGGAAATTTGTTGTCCCCTGTGGAGGCACCAGGGTTGGGCAGTACTGAATGCAGGGATTTCATGCAGAGGTTCTGTGACTCTGTCCTGGGTTTACCAGTAGCCATTTTTCTCCTTCTTAGTAGGTGGTGCAAGCTCTGTGTTTTGACTTCCAGCCTGGGCAGAGAGCTGATAACACCGATTGCTTTTAATTGTTTCTAAGTAATGTTTATTCTGGCCAAGGACTTTGTGAGTCTCATGCTCTGCTGGGGACGAGGGGAGGCCGGGAGGAATCAGAGACAGGACACCTGACCCACGCTAGCCAAAGAGGTATTCCATACCACAGCACGTCATGCCCAGGGAGGTAACTGGGAGTTACCCGGAAGGGCACGGTCTCTCTTCGGGGGGGTCGAACTCGTTTGGCGGTGGTATCGTATTCTCTTCTCTTGTTATTTCCTCTTATCATTATTATCATTGGTGGTAGCAGTAGTGGTTTCTGTTATACCTTAGTTACTGGGCTGTTCTTATCTCAACCCATGGGAGTTACATTCTCTCAATTCTCCCCATCCCTCCAGGAGCGGGGAGGGTCGGGGGGTAGGGGAGGGAAGGAAAGAAAGAGGAAAAAAAAAGGGGGGGGGGGATTGAGTGAACGAGCTTTGTGGTTGAGTTTAAACCACGACAGTTCTTTTTGGTGCCCAACGTGGGGCCCAAAGGGTTGAGATAACGACAGAACTGACCGGATTAATAGTCACTCATCACAATGCTGATTTATTGGCTCTCAAAGCTGTTTCTCTTGATCTCACAGTTTCAGAATGCTGTACATTACGCAGAGCCAGTATTTGCTTTGTTGGTGTTTTTCAAGTGTGGGGCTTGGGCTAAGGTTTTTGTCTCATTGTACTTTATGATAATGACTTGTAATACAATAGAATCATTGATCATGAAACTGATCGGTCTTATGTTCCCAGTGTGGTCACCACCTTTATACTTTGGGAGGTATATAATAAAGATGCTTAGCAATTACACATCTTTTTTCTCCTTCTCGGGTGGCAAACCTGTGAAGGAGACATTCTTTTACTCTCCCAGCCCCCCTCTCAGACCATTTACAGCATCATTTGAGAGTTTTGAAGTTCTTGAATGGCCTTTTAATACTGTTGAGACCTGTTTGCTCATTGTGATGGGGATCACCATGTTGGCACGCATACAGAGTGTGTTTTGCCCACGACCATTCCGTCTGATTTCAAGAGTTAAGCAGAGTCGCGTTTGGGCCTTGTCTGGGGTTAAACGACAATATAGGAGGACCAAGAGATTTTCCCCGAGGCTGGACAGCCATGAGTGGCTGGGTGTGTGGGATAGTATGGGCAAGTATCTAGGTCAGTGGGCTCCTCCAGTACTTTGGAATTTCACCACCCAACAAGTGCAAAATCCAGAAGAATTAGTAAAACACTTAAATGAGGTGTGTGGTCAGTCTGGCCATACCGGAGACGGACAAATCATGGCAACGTGCTGAGGCTTGGCCTATGCTTACAGGGCCTTGTTCAACGCTATCCAACACCTTCAAAAGGAAAAAAGTGCCCCTGCATCTGAGGGCAAAGCAACAGTCAGCGCAGCTACTCCAGCTCCAAGCACAGCAGCTACACCACCCCCAGCAACAAGTACAGCTGCTACTCAAACCACAGTGATAATCACTGCAGCTAAACCAGAGGACCAATTCGTATCAATATCGGTTGCCACTGTACACAAGAGAAAAAGCAATAAAGAGGCAAGAAGGCTGAATCAAGATGAAGAAACAATGTATTCACCACCCAGTCCAGCATTTGAGCAGGAGTCATCGTCACATGACGAAGAAGAAGAAGAGGCGACTTCTCGACCTTGGACCTCAACCGAGCTATGGAATATGCGAAAAGATTTTACCCGTCAACCAGGGGAGCACATCATCACCTGGTTGCTCCGATGCTGGGACAATGGGGCCGATGGTCACGAACTAGAAGGTAGTGAAGCCAAGCAGCTGGGATCACTTGCTAGAGAACGGGGAATTGACAAAGCAATTGCAAGAGAGAAAAAGTCCCTCAGTCTTTGGAGGCAGCTCTTGGCAGCTGTGAAAGAAAGGTTTCTATACAAGGACAATGTTATGAGTCGTTCGGCCAAGTGGACTACTTTAGACAAAGGCATCCAGTCTCTGAGGGAATCAGCCATCGTAGAGATGATCTATCACATCAAGACAAATAACGGGGATACACCCATAGACCCAGATGAAGTCGAATGTACACGACCCATGTGGCAAAAACTAACATGGAATGCATCGTCATCATATGCCCATTCATTGGCAACAGTAACCTGGAATGACATAGTACCACTAACAGTGGATGAAATGATTCATAAACTCCGAGAGTTCGAAGACAACCTCACCCCTTCCATCATCTCAGCTGTGGAGAAACTGTCCCACGATCTCAAACAATTGAGGGACAATCTATCTGATTTATCCAGCTCCTCACGTGTACCAACACACGTCTAGCTATTAACAAAAGGCATCCTATTCTTTGAGAGAGAAGATACAGGAGGTATACGCCATGGGCCACCCTATGGTTTTACCTGCAGGATCACGGAGAAGACATGACGAAGTGGGATGGAAAACCTACTTCAGCTTTGGAGGAATGAGTGAGTGAATTGAAGAGGGGAGCAAGGGCCAAGACTCATCATCCCATGAGAGCTGCAGCTTCAGTCTCTGGTGAGCAGGTCCCCAGATGGAGTGGAAGAGCTGACTTTACTCCAGCTCCTGCGATAATGAAGAATAATCCCTTTCAATGTGACTTAAGTGTTCAAAGTTGTGATGACTATTAGAGGGGCCCTGCCTCCAGCCAGGTGGAGGTAGGGGATAATCAGATTTACTGGACTGTGTGGATCAGATGGCCTGGCACGTCAGTCCCACAGAAGTATAAGGCTCTAGTAGATACCAGTGCACAGTGTACCCTGATGCCGTCAAGCTGTCAAGGGGTGGAACCCATCTATATTTCTGGAATGAAAGGAGGATCCCAAGAGTTGACTGTACTGGAGGCTGAAATCAGCCTGACTGGGAGGAAATGGCAAAAGCACCCCATTGTGACTGGTCCAGAGGCTCCATGCATCCTCGGCATAGACTACCTCAGGAGAGGGTGCTTCAGAGACCCAAAAGGGTACCGATGGGCTTTTGGTATTGCTGCTTTGGAGACAGAGGAAATTGAGCAGCTATCCACCTTGCCTGGTCTCTCAGAGGTTCCTTCTGTTGTGGGGTTGCTGAAAGTCGAAGAACAACAAGTGCCAATCGCAGCCACAACAGTGCACCGGCGGCAACATCGCACCAACCGAGACTCCCTGATTCCTATCCACCAGCTGATTCATAGACTGGAGAGTCAGGGAGTGATCAGCAGGACCCGCTCACCCTTTAACAGCCCCATATGGCCAGTGCGAAAGTCTAACAGAGACTGGAGACTAACAGTAGACTATCGTGGCCTGAATGAAGTCACACCGCCATTGAGTGCTGCCGTACCGGACAGGCTAGAACTTCAGTATGAATTAGAGTCAAAGGCAGCCAAGTGCTATGCCACGATTGATATTGCCAGTGCATTTTTCTCAATTCCTTTGGCAGCAGAGTGCAGAACACAGTTTGCTTTTACTTGGAGGGGTGTCCAGTTCACTTGGAACCGACTGCCCCAGAGGTGGAAACACAGCCCTACCGTTTGCCATGGACTCATCCAGACTGCACTGGAACTGGCAAGCTCCAGAATACCTGCAATACATTGATGACATTATTGTGTGGGGCGATACAACAGAAGAAGTCTTTGAGAAAGGGAGGAAAATAATCCAAATCCTGCTGAAAGCTGGTTTTGCCATAAAACGGAGTTAGGTCAAGGGACTTGCACAAGAGATTCAATTCTTGGGAATAAAGAGGCAAGATGGACGTAGACAGATCCCCACAGATGTGATCAACAAGATAACAGCAATGTCTCCACCAACTAATAAGAAAGAAACACAAGCTTTCTTGGGTGCTGTGGGGTTCTGGAAAATGCACATCCCAAATTACAGTTCAATTGTAAGCCCTCTCTATCATGTGACCCGGAAGAAGAATGATTTTAAAGGGGGTCCTGAGCAACAACAAGCCTTTGAGCAAATTAAACGTGAGATAGTCCATGCAGTAGCCCTTGGACCAGTCTGGACCAGGCCAGATGTAAAAAAATGTACTGTACACCGCAGCTGGGGAGAATGGGCCTACCTGGAGCCTCTGGCAGAAAGCTCCAGGGGAGACTCGAGGTCGACCCCTCGGCTTTTGGAGTCGTGGGTACAAAGGATCTGAGGTCAGCTATACCCCAACTGAGAAAGAGATACTGGCAGCCTATGAAGGGGTTCGAGCTGCTTCAGAAGTGATTGGCACTGAAGCACAGCTCCTCCTGGCACCCCGGTTGCCTGTACTGGGCTGGATGTTCAAAGGTAGGGTCTCCTCTACACATCATGCAACTGATGCTACATGGAGTAAATGAGCTGCACTAATTACACAACAAGCTCGAACAGGAAATCCCAGTCGTCCAGGCGTTCTAGAAGTCATCATGGACTGGCCAGAGGGCAAAGATTTTGGAATGTCACCAGAGGAGGTGATGCGTGCTGAAGAGGCTCCACCATATAACAAACTGTCAGAAAGTGAAAACCAGTATGCCTTGTTTACTGATGGGTCCTGCCATATTGTGGGAAAGCATTGGAGATGGAAGGCAGCCGTATGGAGTCCTCGGCGACAAGTTGCAGGAACTGCTGAAGGAGAGGGCAAATCGAGTCAGTTTGCTGAGGTGAAAGACATCCAGCTGGCCCTGGACATTGCTGAACGAGAAAAGTGGCCAGAACTTTATCTCTACACTGACTCATGGATGGTGGCAAATGCCCTGTGGGGGTGGTTGCAGCAATGGAAGTGAAGCAACTGGCAACACAGAGGTAAAACCATCTGGGCTGCTGCACCGTGCAAAATATCACTGCCCCGGTGCAGAACCTGGTGGTGAAGGTACGCCGTGTAGATGCACATGTACCCAAGAGCTGGTGCAAGCTCTGTGTTTTGACTTCCAGCCTGGGCAGAGAGCTGATAACACCGATTGGTTTTAATTGTTGCTAAGTAATGTTTATTCTGGCCAAGGACTCTGTGAGTCTCATGCTCTGCCGGGGATGAGGGGAGGCCGGGAGGAATCAGAGACAGGACACCTGACCCACGCTAGCCAAAGAGGTATTCCATACCACAGCACGTCATGCCCAGGGAGGTAACTGGGAGTTACCTGGAAGGGCACGGTCTCTCTTCGGGGGGGGTCGAACTCGTTTGGCGGCGGTATCTTATTCTCTTCTCTTGTTATTTTCTCTTACCATTATTATCATTGGTGGTAGCAGTAGTGATTTGTGTTATACCTTAGTTACTGGGCTGTTCTTAACCCATGGGAGTTACATTCTTTCGATTCTCCTCCCCATCCCTCCAGGATCGGTAACTCGCAGAACCGAGTCTGAAAGTCCGAGGGGAAGAGAGGGGGCGGAGAGCCGGCCGAAAGCAGCGCTGCCCGGCGCTGGAGGAAGTCAGAGCGCTCTGCAAACTTCGGGAATCTCACCCTGATCAGGTGAGCGGCCGGGGAGGAGATGGGGCACTCGCTGTCCAAAGAGGAACAGGCAGTGGTGAAGCTCCTCCAACATATTCTAAGAGAGGCGTGCAATATGATAGTGCCGCCTTACAAGGGCTGTTAAAATGGTCCCGTGATCGTGGCTTTATCCCCACTGTGCAAGCCGCATTCGAGATCCCCGAGTGCGAGCGCACAGGACAAGCACTGTGGGATGAGGGACAAGAGAAGCACAACAGCACTCCACACTGTGGAGGCTGATGACAGAGACCTTACAGGAGATGAAATCTGAACGAGCGGCGGTGGCTTCCCTACTTGTGGCCACCGCCCCCCCTCAGGCTCGGTCGGGAGCAGGCGCGGGCGCGACATCTACGGCGTTTGCTCCTCCCACCGTGCCTGCAACTGTTCCCCGGCAACCGCCACAGCTGGCGGCGAGGAAAAACCTCCGGCAGCGATCAGAGAGCGCAGGAGGAGTAGAAAGAGCGACCCCTGGCGTCCCGCATCCAGAGGAGGGAGATCCTGAGTCTGCGTTGGACCCGGGTCCGGGATCTCCGGAGTCAGAACCGGACTTACATCCTCCCGACTCCGACTCTGATTCCCACCAGTCGGTCTGTCCAGCTCATCGACAGAGCACAGCCGGCCCGGCAGAGGAGCAGCTTCAACTGCTCCTGAAAAGACTGGAAGCTTTGGAGACTGGGGGAGTTTCCGGGCCGTCTGCTCCACCCTCATATAATTCCTTTTTGAAGGAAGGGATCGGGATGTGGGAAGAATCCGGCACATCGCTGGCGCGGGTTTATCACGGATGCAATTGTGGACGGGGAATTTGCTGACATGGGGCCTTCTCCTTATCCAGTGTTTACCACCCAGCAAGGGACAAAGAAGTGGGAGGCTCTTGATATAAAAGTGGTTAAGGAGGCTCTGCAGGCAGTGACTACATATGGGTTGAAATCATCTTATACTCCATCTACAATTGTTTGCATATTTTCTGCTTATATTTTAGCACCATATGATATTCACCTAATTGCCCAAATGTTACTTCCTCCGCATTTGCAGCTTTGGTTTTTTAATAGGTGGGATCAAGCCTGCCAAGGGGTTGCTAGTCAGCCTCGACAGCAAGGTGATCCATTGTTTGGGGTAACAGCTGATATCCTATTAGGAAAAGGTCAATATAACGATCTGCATGCACAGGCTAATCTGCCAACGGCTGTTCTGGCTGCATCTCAAGAGCAAGCATTAAAAGCCTGGTATGCCTTGCCTGACGACAAAACTGCCCCTGGGTTTTGGTCTATTAAGCAGGGACCAACGGAATTGTATCAACAGTTTATTGATAGGCTGTTTGATGCCTTAAAAAAGAATCCTGATCTCAATGATGATATGAAAGGGAAATTGCTAGACATCATGGCCTTTAATGGGGACAATGATCAGACGAAACAGATTTTAAGTAGTTTGCCGAGGGGGATGTCTGCTGCTCAGTTGCTTGAAGCAGTAGAACGCATGGGGCATAAGTTGAAGGCGGACTATATGGCTGAGGCGCTTGGTGCTGCTGTCCAACCACTTGTCCAAGGGAAAAAGGGAGGAAAAGGAAAGGGAAAGGAAAAAAGATGCTATAATTGTGGAAAGTTGGGTCATCTTCAAGCACAGTGTGAGGCTAGAAGGGTTTGGGCAGCATGAACTTTTTTCAAACATGTCATTAGCTTTACCTAAGGGAGTCTTTTTGATTTGTGGCGATCGCACTTGGCAAGGTATCCCAAGATTTCCACTTGGGGGACCATGCTACTTGGGAAGGCTCAGCCTTTTGGCACCGCCGGTGAAACTCTTAAGGGCGCAGAATAGAACCCCAAGTAAACACGCTTTAGACACTTTGTCAGCAACCTGTAGTGACTTGGTAACTCTAGTAGGAAAAGCAGAACATTTGTTAGCTAGCATATTTTGTCCTGGCTGTGCAAGAGCAATTGCTAACACCAACTTGCAGAAACTGGCATGTTGGGCCGCAAAACAAGCTAACCTCACATCTGATGTTTTGACTGACTTGATGAAAGATGTTGATAGCAATCGTAAAGCTATTTTGCAAAATTGCGCCACTATAGATTTTTTGTTATTAGCACATGGACATGGGTGTGATGATTTTGATGGAATGTGTTAATTTGTCTGATCATTCAGAATCCATACATGCAAGAATTCAGGAACTGCAAGAGCATGTGAATAAGATACGAGTTGAGATGGGGTTAGATGAGTGGTTAAAAAACCTGGGAATTAGTGGCTGGCTTAAGCCATTGATATATAGTTTGCTTCAGTTGTTGTTAACGCTTGTGGTAATCTTGTGCATATGTTGTGGAATATTTACCTGTGGAAGAGCACTGGTTATGAAGATGATGTCCAAGGTATGGCTGATTCAACGGAGGATACCAGCGAGAGGACTTCTCAGCACATTCATGGAAGACAATGGCCATATCTATGAATCGATATATGAACTGATATATGCACAGGCATATGAACTGGAGACGGAAACAGAGATCTGAATTGGAATTAATGCCTCTGCTCAAAAACAAAAGGGGGATTTGTGGGCAGGTTTGTCATGGCTGTGAGCAAATGCAAGAGGCCTTGCAAGAGGCCTTGCAAGAGGCCTTGGATGGAACTCGTGTTTTTCCACCTAGACCATCTGGGGGGACACATCAGAGAAGTAAAGATTGCTGATGATATGTAACCTTAACCATATTTGGCAAGTAAGGGTGTTGATGTTGCATAGTCTTACCGTTAGGAGATAGGAGGTGCAGCTGCAGGGCTAGGATGTTTAGGAAGTTGTGGTTGACAAGCGAGCTATGTTGGGAAGACAATATGGTAAATTTTAAAATGTTAAAATGCTGACCAGCGAAATTATTGTCGGTAAACTTGTGATGTAAGCCTCTGTATGTTAACCAATGAAATTACTGTAACTAAATGACATAATGCAAGCTGGAAGAATACTAACAGTATATGTAACCCGGTGTGTGCGCAATAAACTTGGGCAATCACTTGATCACACTGATCGTCTTTGCATTGTCCGTGACTCCCGCGTCTACAGGATCCTGTACTGCAGCTGGTGTTATCTATCTGTGTTGACAATCCAAATAGCAGTTTACAGACTACATCACAGAGCACTGTGGTACTTCAACATTTCCATCTTCAATTAATATCAGTTTTAAGGAAGACTGATGTATCAGGTTTGGCTCACACTGATGGCCTGACAGCTTCCCCAGGGCTAGCAGAGAATCCAGCCACATGTCTAATCTTCTCTCATTTTGATGTTTGTGGGGTTTTGTTTGTTTTAAGGGAAGAATATTTAGACACAGCATGAGCTGGTTTAAGAGCAGCAATCTGAGTCCCAGACTGTCACCCATTGCTCTCTGTTATGGATCACTTTACAGATAAGGTTATTAACTCAGTTGAGGGGAACAAAGAGCAGCATGTCAGACTTACCTGGGCTGAAAGGACAGAAAGGGTCATTATAATGAGGGTCACAAAACAAACTGTCTTCAGCAACATGAACTACTGCTTCCTTTCTGAAGGAACTCAACCTGGTAGTCAATGTCATTGCTGGAATAACTCAAGCAGGTCATAAATAAGCCAGAGCTCTGAACCCCTCACCTGATGGGACTTCATAGCCACAGACTGTAGGTCACTAACCAGATGTTAACTGATTATAATTGCACAGATGTAAGCATAAAAGGATGCTATCAATCATTTCTGCCCAAAGACTGTGAGTGCCCTGATGCCCAGCACAGAGTACAGGGAGCATCTGAAATCTGGAAGATCTGAAAAACTTTCAGAAGAGCTAATAGTGAGTTTCAGTGAGCCCTACTAGCTCTGCACAAACTCTGATGGAGACTCTGAGCTACACTCAGCTTTTAGGTGAGGTTGCATGTCCCAGCTGGACACCAGTGGAGTTCATAATTACACTGCCTAAGCTGGTAGAGTCAGTGGGTGCTGGAGGGGTTCCTGTCCACAGGGCAACGTAAAGTCCAGCCTGGCGTGGAAAAGAAATGACTGAAAAGCAAGGGTAGACCTAAACCCCAAAACCAGTAGTGGGAGAAATAGGCAAAGGTAATGGGCTCAGAAGGCCTCTTCCAAGACCACATATATTCATATATAAACAGTTCCTTATTGCACGTCTGAAAACTAAGGCAGAGAAAAAGGGAAAGTACCTTGTGCCTAGGTCATGCAATACATAACCCACAGAGCAGAAGGCTGTGCCAAGACCTCTTGAGTCTGAGTCACCAAGTAGAACCAAGTTCTCCTTCCCCAGCCAAACCACATATAACTCCTGAAAATGGGCTTACCCAAAGGAAAAAGGACAGCAAAAGCAATAGGCAGCCAGCACAGGCAGCGCCAGCACTGCAGGGAATCTATGTTCTTCCTGAGAGGGCACTTTGGAAGACAACATCTGTTGGCATAGAGCTTCAAAGGACCATGGCCAGTGATGCTTTGCAGGAGAAGTTCTGGTGTTCAGAGCTATGAGTCCAGAGGGGAGTGGCTGACCCAAGAGGACCACAAGTCCTACCACAAGAGGACTTGATTACAGTCATACTTGAATACCCAGACAAATGTCAAGTCTCCACAAAGGACTGTCCTCGTCCCAAATCTTCCTCCACTGTCTTTTGACTATTTGACCCACAGCATTTCATTCAAACTTTTTTTTTTTTTTTTTACATTTCTTTTTCTGCTTCTGATTCAAGAAGTTATCTCATTTTCATTCAAGATCCATGTCTCCAGCCTGCCTACTGCTGGAATTTCATTCCCTGCCAGGGCAGAAGGAAAATGTCACGCACAGAGGAAACAGCAGCTGTTACTATGAAAATCTGCTAGATAGAGACAGAAAGTGACAGCAACAGCATGCTGTGTAGGTGGGGAAAGAAAATGCTAGAAGGAGGCTGTAGTGGGAAGAGGTATTTATCATGTATTGCTCTAGTGTGCAAAGAGCTGCCACACACCTTTGGCTAGAGATTTCCCTTGAACAGCTTTAATGAACTGTCCCCGGACCTGGCAAAGCAACATGACATCTTCTTTCAGAGATGAAGGCTGAGTCTTATTTCCTAATGTGACACATCTCCTTTCACTTTGCTGTTCATAAAGCTGAGGACTACAGGGAAAAGAGACCCAATTCCCATCCACTCCCTCTGATGAAGCAGTGGCACTCCCAGGCTGAGGAGCAAAGCTAGCAGCACCCTGGATCCTGTGCTTGCTCAGAGAGGGTTAAACAAACTCCCACACAAATAGACCTTGGTGCAGCGAGGAACTTGACTGCCCCAGTGAGAAAAGCAGTTTTGTTTTGGTGACACACCAGCCTGCATGGGCTTGCAGGGAGCCATGAGTCTCCTGACACTAAGGCATCAGAGGCAGAAGCAGATTGACCAGCAGCCTGTCCCAGCTTGACCCTGCCCCAGGCCCCCTGCTCTTCCCCAGCATCACCATATCACAGGGCAGCAGCTGGGGATGGGTGACAGTGCTGGTGTCTCCACAGCGTGTGGGTGGCAGGTCTTCTGAGAGACACACACAGCTTAATTTTATGTTTTCTTTCTCTATATATTTTGCTACAGTTTTGGGAACAAAACACAGAGCATAAATATCCCCTAATCTCATCCAGCACCCAGGTTAGCTCCCTGACAAGATTGTTGTATGACAAGACGACAGTATCAGTGAACACTGATCAGGTGATCCTATTCCTTTTCCACTATGAAAAGGGAGATGTGCATCGAAGACAGTGTGCACAGTGTGCAGAGGGGTTGTCCTTTCCTCCCTTACCACATCCAACCTGCTAGACAATGATGGGATGGATGAAGACTAGGAAATAAATTTGGGAACAGATTCTTCAGGTAAGGCACTATCTACACAGCCTCAGCAGCTGCTCTTGCACAAGGTCATGGGCTGCCTGCATGTCAGTTTACCTTGTAGACCTTGGAGAAGAAGCCACTGCCTATCAGCTCGGCGTTGAAGTTTTCCCAGAACTCCAGCTTCCTGACAGCCGTGCGTAGCCTCTGCCAGCGGTCCACATGGTAGTAGGTGTCAGACGACTCCCCATAGCACTGCATGGGGCCAGAGGGCTCCGGTGTGATCAGCCCCGCTTCACACATCATGGGGGCAGCAGCTAAAACACAGTGTGTTTCACAGTAAGCCGTCAGTGGTATTTGGACATCAAACAAATACCTACACTAGAGACCAGGACTCAATGAAGCCTGAGGAAATGAGGGAAAGAAGATGAGGCACTGAGATGATGCACCCTGAAGCACATATTGCACCAGAACCCACTGGAGTTAGGCCTGCCTTATGCAGGTTGCATTCAGATTTCTTTAGATTAGGACTTAAAGATGTTAAATCAGCATATACTTTCTTATACCTTCTAAAGGTTTACAGCAGGTCAGATGCATCACCTTCCAGACATGACAATGCAGCCCAGAAAAAGTCTAGGGGTCTTGGTCTTGTTCAGCCAGCTTATGTTGGGTTAAAAGCCACTGTGTCTAAACTGGCCTTTCAGTATAGGTCATATGCCACATACAAATGCCAAATCTGTTCCCCCAGAGCTGAGACAGGACTTAGCTATTATTGCAAACACAGGGTCATGACTTGAATGTGGTAGCAGGAAACTGTCCTAAAAAGGTCTTCACTTTGGCAGATGCCTACATTTCATTATAAGTCCTAAAGAATCACAGAACAAGGAAGTGCCCCAGCAACCCTCCTGCTGTCTGTGTCCTGAATTTGACTCCAAGTGCCTCTGCTGAAGTGTCTTCCTCTTACACTCCTCTGTTTCTCACAGTTCCCTCTCCAGTCCCCCCAAGCTGTTTCCCTTCCTGCCTTTTATAGCACTAGACTCACACTCCTCCAAAGCCATATGCCATTCTTCTCCTTCTCTCACATCACTTGCCTCTAATTACTTCCAAAATGCAGGGGAGGCAAATCCAATGGAACATGGGCTTCTGACACCCTGAGGGAGGTGAATAAGGTGCCACTTCCTTATAACTGTAACCAACCACTGGTATGCTACAAAGCTGTCTGAGCAACTTCCACTGGCAGCATGTGCCAATTCCTCGGGCTCTGGCAAGCTGCTTTACCACACTGTGACCAGATGAGACAACACTCAAAGAGCAGTTATTCAGTGCTTCCAGCTGAAGCAAACGTAAGCTCCACTCTCCCTAAGCTTCTGCCCTAGGTCTTGCACTAAACAAGAAGCTCTATCAGCATCCTGTGGATTATTTCATAGCTAACTTTGCTTCTATAGGGAAAGGCAAAATTTCCTAGAATCATAACCCAACAGTTTGGGTTGGAAGGGGCCTTAAAGCTCATCCAGTTCCAACCCCCTGCTACAGGCAGGGACACCTTCCACTAGAGCAGGTTGCTCCAAGCCCTTGTGTCCAACCTGGCCTTATGTACCTTGGACATAGATCTCCGAAAGTTCTGGGCAACACGTCAGGGGTTGGGTTTTTTTAGTTATTAATTTGCACTAATAATATTAATGACATTGATGTCAATATCAATAACATTAATTTCCATTGAGACATGCACAAAACGTTTGCACCAGCCATGTCATCCCCCCACAGTCCCACCAAAATCCAGAGAGCTGCCAAACAGGAACAGACAGATGTGGTGGCAGGGCTAAGCAGGGCAGGAATTTAGGAAGAGCCAAGGGCTGGGACATGGGGCAGGCAGACAGCTGGCACCAAGCAGGGCAAGGGTCCCTGACACAAACAGCAGGCAAGCTCCAGGCTGAGATTCAGGGAAACGCAATGAAGGGGAACAACAGCACAAACTTCTCAAAGCAGCCAGACCCAAGATTGCCACCACAAGACAGTCACACACAGACTGCAGGAATCCAGTTCGAGCAAAATCAACATGATACATGGGCTCCTACCTGTCCACCTGGCAAACACCTGCTGGACCAAAGCCTTGGAAATGCTCATGAACAGGGGAACCTGTGGCCATGATCGGTGGAGATCACTCAGATCAAAAAGGGCACATGAAAGAGATTACAGGGCCACAGTTTTACCCCTGCTATGACTTGAGGACAGGCAACTAAGGAACATCCCATGACAGGACACGGCTGCAGGGCCTGCCTGGAGGTTTTTGCCTTGGGATGGTAACTGCTCCTTACAGCCAGCACCACTGAAACAAGGCAGTAACCAGCCCCTTCCCATCCAGCCTGCACCCAGGCACCACGTACTGGCACCAGGGGAGAGGCTCATGTAGAAGCAGGAGACAGTACTCACCAATTACACTCAGCGCTGCACCAAAAGCATTACATTCCAAAAAGGATGATTCATCCAGATTCTGCAAGGATCTCTCTCTCTGGTGTACAAAACGGCCCAGCTCTAGCAGACCTTGTGGGATGGATGCAGCAGGGCAAGGCACTGTGTGCACGAGCTGGTGGCAGGGTGCAGCAAAGGGCTTTTATTACCCAATGCCATGCTCAGCATGCAGGGTCATGAGCAGGGCAGACGCAGGAAGTGCTGCAGCACTAGGCCAAGCAAGTGGTGCTTCATGCTCAGTTGGCAAGACACATCCTGCACAACTGGCCAGGACATAATGCTGACAGGGTCTAAGTGATCCTTCTGACCCCAAGCCACCAATGAGGATGCACTCTCAGCATTTACCCATTCCTGCACCCAAACCTGAGACACAGGTTGGCCCTCTCCTGTTGGGTGGATGGCGAAAACAGTAACACAGTGATCCACAGCCTCACTCCGGAGTGGTGGCCACTCACTGGCAAAGCTGTGGTGAGCATCCCCAACTGCTGCTTTAGCTACCAGAGACACATTTACCCAGCAGGCTCTGAAAGCCTCTCCCTCCACTTTAGCAACCTTCAGTCACAAAGGAAAAAGAAGCCATTCCCACCAGAGCAGCAGACTTGACCCCAGCCACCCTGGAGCCCCTCTTACCTGCAGGGTGATCCACAGGTTCCCTTGGGCTGCCTGAGGCTGCCTCTTCCACAGGGAATGGTTTCCTTTTCAGAGGCCTCTCTGTTTGGTGCTTTTCCCATGTACCATCTCTTCCCTCCAAGACCTAGCTCCTCAATTGCCTTCTTTGTCCAGTAAAAGAAGCCCTGCAGCATCCTCAGCATGCCAGGAATGGCCCCTCACATTCTGCTGCTGAGTGGGAGCAGAGTCTTTATTTTTTGCTTATAAATGTGGCTGTTTGTCCCCAGATTAGTGCTGACACATAGGCTTGGGGAAAAAATGGCCTTTCAAAATGCTGAGATTTATTTGAAGGCTTCCTAGGGGCTGTGGAGGGCAGGGAGCAGGAAGGGCGGTCTTGGGGGGACAGCCCGCAGCCCTGGGCAGCAGGCAGGGCACATTCTCGTGTCACCAACAAGGTTTAGAGCACCCAAAGCCCTGGTTTTATCTGAGCAGGCAAAGCACTGGGGCAGCTGCCCATATCTCCAGTGCTCCCAGATCCAGTGGGGAGGACACAGGCTGAGTCACAGGAAGATGCTCATCCCTTTGAGGCTGCCTTGCCTTAAGGGAGAGGGGAAACAGAGCCACTGGCTTTCACCACCCTCTGGGGAATCTGCTCATGTTCTCAAGCTTTCGGCTGCTGCGTCTGTACACAGCAGCCAACATGTACCTCCCAGCTCCCCAGGGTGGCAAGAAGCACCAAGGAAGCAGCTCACAGGCAGCCTGGAAATGACTGGATGCTGCGAGCTGTCACTGTAGGGAACACACTCCTTGACAGACTGAAAACATTACATTAGCAGTCGCTTTGAAAAGCAGCCCTGGGACACCTTCTTCTTCTGGTCTTTCCTCATTGCAAACACCAGAGGTACCTGCTGCAGGGAATTTCCTCCCCTGGTCTGGCTCCCCAGCAGGGTGCACTGCTCCACCACGGGCTCAGCAAGGCTCCAGCACTGCCAGGGCTGATGGAGACCCTCAACAAGCCTGGGCATGTACCCTGAGAGGGCAATCACAGCCAAAAGTGTGGCTCAAGCCTCATCACACACGGCTGGCTACAGTCAGGGAAGTGCCTGACAGGAGCAGGCAGGCACTGGGGGGGTTGTTCTGTCTCTTCAGCAGTGCAGCACCCACTGCTCTCAAGTAAACCACCTCCCAACAGACCAGTAACCTCAGACAGCCCCGAGCAACTGCCCAGGCCCTGCTGTGAGGATACAAAGCCCAGGCTTCAAACCCCTCCTCTAGACAGCCAATTGTCCTGAAGAAAAAAAAAAGGAAGAATAGACTCTTCCTCCCCTCACCCACTGGACAGCCAATCTGCCTTCCTGGACACTCTTTCCAGGACTTTTCTTCCCATCATCAGGAAAGCAAAAAGATTCTCACCAGCCTCCTCTGCCAGTAATTTGGAAGTTGGACTGGGCTCAGAGACCTCCCTGGACCAGGAAGCCCAGTGTCTGATGACTGGAGCTTTCTCCTCAGGAGCAGCATGTAACAGCTTATCTAGTGGTTAGTAACAGGACACACAAGAACCTTCTGTGATCAGAGATCACTGTAAACAGAATATCTTTGCCAGGACAGCACGGTGCCAGCACTGGGGTCTAAAACATGGGAACCCACCCTCCTGGTAGGCAGCGGGGTGTGCTCTGACTGTTTATGTAAGCATGCCTGCACACTTGTGCACAATTTGGCCTTGAGGGGATCATATACAGAAGGATGTTTAGAAATCTGTAGATGCTCATCAACATTTTTTAAGCGTCTAGCACTGGGGTTTAGCTTATGAGTTGCTGATAATGATCCTAATGCTTCACTGATGGCCAGTTGATTACATCTTATCAATAAATCAGTAAATCACTTCAGTCCTCACGTTTTAAACCACAGGAGTTGAGTGGTCTTCTCTTGCAGCACAGGTGACCATGAGGTGCCTGGGAAACATTCCTACAGCCCTCTCCATCCTGCTCTCCCTGCGCTTGGCTCACCCAGATGGAGAGATGAGTGCTCCTCAGCTCCTCCAGCAAACAGTGGTAACATTAGATGAGATCATCTATCTAACCCAGATGAACAAAACACCTCAGTAGAGTTACTCAGCCTTTACCACTGTCACTAGAAATGCACTTTCTTCCGTTCTGGCTTTTTATAACAGACATCAACAAACCTTCTTGTCGTTTAAGAACAATGTAGTAAGTCAAGCAAAACCAAAGTGGATTTGCTGACCAATACTACGCTGCTGAACCCTAAGAATATTTGAGTTCTTGACCCACAGAAAAAGAATTTACTAAATACTCCCAGCCTGGGGAGGAGGCTAAACCACAACTCCTACTGTCCAGCAAGAGGGTGGTTTCCCATAAGTAAAACAGTGACATTCACTAGTGCAAGGATGTGAGGAACAGCCCTGCAGCCAACAGCTCCCAGCATCAACAGAGATCAGCTCCCTTTCCCTGGATGCCAAGTTAGCAGTTAGCTTTTCGTAGACATCCTCACTTATGTGAGAACATCTAGTCTAAGCTTGGCTGTTTCCCTCAAGCTAACTAAAAAATATGTGACCTCTCCAGTCAAAAGGACAATTTTTTGTTGGGGAAAAAAAAAAAAAAAACAAAAAAAAAACAACAAAATGAATCAGGAAGGCAAATTCCTCTCTGCAAAGGAAAGCAAATTTAAGTAAATTACACAGCAGGGATAAAGGGGCACTTGCATTTCATTTGAGCACAAACACATTCTCATTAAATGAAATAAATAAATACAGTCTGGAAAGTAAACTTTAAAAGCTCAGGGTAAGTTACTGACAGGATAAATCATTTTCACTTTGCAAATCCAAGTGCTTATTTTGCTGCCATCAACAAGGACATCTGTGAGCCACAGACTTACATGAAATCCTGCCCTCTGAGGATGGCATCATGCTCATAGGGCTGGAATCATACCCTGGACTGCAATCCCAGCTTTGATTTAGCTGCTCAGATTTCAAACCTATCCCTCTCCAGGTAAGAAAGAATCCTTAGGAAAAATCCAAAGTCTGGGAAATCTGCTTCCCCATGAGATTTAAACACAAGGGAAAATTATAAGAGAGCTGGGATCTGAAGTATCCTTTTGCTGAGGGGAAAATGACAAGTACTAGGGATAACGGCATTATTAGACCCAGCAAATGGGAACTCATATGATCTAAGGACAGGAGGCTCTTGGCACAGGTAAGTATAGGTCTTTACTATAATTAACTGGTCACCACGTGACATAAATACCCTCTGAAATCTGAAATAGAAGCATGGAATCATACAGGTTGGAATAGACCTTCAAGATCACTGAGTCCAACTGTAAACTTAACACTGACAGGTCCACGACTAAACCACAGCCCTCAGTGTCACATCTACATGCCTTTTAAATAACTCCCGGGATGGCGATTCAACCACCTCCCTGGGCAACCCATTCCAATGCTTGACAACCCCCTTTATCTGAAGACATTGCTCTTAATATTGAGTTTAAATCCCCCATGGTGCAGCTTGCGGCTGTTTCTTCTTGTCCTAATGCTTATTCCTTGGGAGAAGAGACCAGCTCCCTCCTGGCTCCATCCTCCTTTCAGGTAGTTATAGAGAGAAATAAGGTCCTCCCTGAGCCTTCCCTTGTCCAGAGTAAACACCCCAGTTCCCTCAGACACTCCTCATGGGACTTGTTCTCTACACCCTTCACCAGCTTTGTTGTCCTTCTTTGGACTTAGTTAAAAGGCTCCACACGTTATACTCAGGGAGGACCTAAGTGTTGGAAGACCTCATCAGGACACAGTTTTGATCTAACCAAAAAGCATAAAGTTTCCAGGTGAAGATCTATGGCTTATCCTACCTACAAGGAGGAAACAAGCTTTTAAGATCTTCTGGCACTAAAAATCAGTATTACCCTAAGGTTTTCAAGGAAGAGATTAACTGCCTGTAACTTTGGCTTTTCCAATGAACGTTTTTGAAGGTAAGTGGAGAGAGGCTTGCTCCTTCAGGAAATTACTTACCTCCACCACACAAAACAAGTCTACAAGGGAACAGACACAGGTGGCCCCTCCTCCAAGGAGCCCTGACCTTCAGCTCCTGTGTGCCCACATCCAGAGAACTGAGTCTCACATGAAATGGCTTTCATAAAACTGTTTAAGACTCATCAGGCAAGGATGCATAAAGACATTTACATGGCTAAGATGCACTTTGGCCTCTAGCAGGTTAAGGATAGTCAGGCACCTGAGTTTTCCAAGAACAACCTTGCTGCTCTTATCTTGAGTTTGGCGCAAGTTTAACCAAACCATCTACGAAGATCTGTGCAGTGTCCTCCCCTGTAACACTCCCCATGCGCAGAATGTGCCACAGCACTGCCAGCCTGGTGGGAAATTAGAGGGTGTTTCGAAGGAAGAGAAACAAGAACAAGTGAAAACACCCTCCAGGGCAGTCAGCAGAGGCTTCACGCTGGCTCACCCTGCAAAACAGATGATGGACAAGGTACATGGATTCATTTGAGATGAAAAGGTGCAGAAGAGAGCAGAAAAAAAATAGTCATAAGAACTCAGCAGTCACAAGCCTGACTGCACACATTGACTGTCCCACACATTGACTGTCTGTCCCTGCTCCCTTTGCCACACTCTTCAGGCATTTCTGTGATTTTTTTTTTTTTTAATTTTGAAGACTCATGCTACAAGACCCCTACATTGATGTCATATGGCACTTATTTCATCAGCATATCTAAACCTCATTTCCCCCAGCTATTTAATTGACTCTATACAAATGAAAAAGCAGAGCAAGGCACGCGGGTGTTTAAAAGGAAGCTCAGTGTGTGCGAACTGTCAAGCATTTCAGCTGGCTCGAACATCTCCAGCTCACCCTCTCCATCAAGAGAAATGCATCAGGATGAGAAAAGATACTGTGACCTTATTGCTGAAATGTCTGAGGCATCATCTAATAGCAATTACTGTAACTTGCTTCTTGTTACAGCCCACAGACAAGGGCTAGGGGCTATGGAGGGAGGGATCAAGGAGGTTAGGTGGGAGCTGCACTGTCAAACAGTCCATCCAGGGGCGGCCTCTTTGCAAACCCAAACATGCTCCACAGCAGGTAAAGGCCATGACCTTTGTCTTTGGGGTTTCTAACCAAAACCCACAAAATACATCTCAAATCTCAACTACTCTGTATTGTTCCCAGAAGCTGAGATTATTTTTAGCTCAGGGATTGTTCTTGGTGCAGATGGTCAGAGTCCTAAAGTTGAATAAAGGCTCGGGCTATCTGCCATGCACTGCAGGCAAACCACCCCACTGTGAATGAGCCTCTCCATTTCAGAGAGGACCCAGTGGACCTGAGATCCATGTTCCAGCCATATCGCCATCCCTCAGAGACAAGGAGATGAGCTGGGTGAAGACAACAGCTAATGGGGCCCCACCTCCTGTTGATCACTGTATCTACAGACTCCCAGGAATCATGGAAAAAATAGCCTAGAGGGTCTTTGTAGAATCCCCTAACACTGTGGTCCTGGCTGCTGTTATGGACAGGGATAACCTGTAAAGACCACAAAACCCCACTCTGCTGACGCTGCTCCTAGAAAAACACTAATCATGATATAAACTGAATTAAACATTTTGAGGTCTTTGAAATCTGTAGGTGGGCAGACATCAGAGTCACCAGTGTGACCATGCTGCTCCACGAGACTATTCATGTATGGCACGGAAAAATCCTGCAAAAGTGGCACAGCCCAATAAGTAAGGAGCAGACTCAGGACACTTGGGCTGCAGCCTCAGGCAGCGTCTCCTTGGCATCACTTTTTTTCCTCCTTCCTCTTCTTGGCTTTTCTCAGTCCTTCAGGACAGGGACCAGGTCTTAACCCACACAGAGTTTGCAAATGGGACAAGGTGGAATGCACCCCATCTGTGAGCAGTGAGAATAACACCACAGAAGGGTACCCCAGGAGGTGGCATCCGTCTTCTTTCGGAAGCATTGGTCTTTCTCCAGCAACTGTTAAAACCAGCAGAGAGACCCACTCAGACCAGGCACCCCACTTTCAGAGAACTAAACCTGGTGAGAGGCGACCCTAGGCCCCAAATACCCCCAAGGCTCCAGACCTTAGTTTACTCTTTCTCTGACAGCAGCCATTTGAGTGGAGAGGAACAGCAGCTGACAAACACCTGAGGGAAGCAACATGGGGACTAAACCAAGGCAAACACTATTGCTCCCTACAACTGCCTGAACAGGAGGATGGAGCCAGGAAGAGGCTGGGCTCTGCTCCCAAGGAGCAAGCAATAGGACAAGAGGAAACGGCCTCAAGCTGCGCCAGGGGAGGTTTAGACTGGAGATTAGGAACAATTTCTTCCCCAGAGGGTGCTCAGGCATTGGAACAGGCTGCCCAGGGCAGGGCTGCAGGCATCATCCCTGCAAAGGTTCACACACCATGGAGATGAGGCCTCAGTGCCATGGGTTAGTGGTGGCTTCGGCAGTGCTGTGGTAAGGGTTGGACTGGATGAGCTTAAAGGGCTTTTCCAGCCTAGTTGATTCTATGGTCTTTAATTGAAGGGCCATCCCCATTATGGCAAAGGATGATTCCCCAGCTGAGGCAGCACAGCCTGTACTTGCTGCACACAGTCTCAGTAGGCACATCAGTCATATGCAGCAAGCATCAGCATGCAGGGAAAGCTAGAGAACAGTGGCAATGCTTTTTTAACTCAGGCTCACACCAATGAACAACCCACTGGATCTGGTCACAGAAAAGGTATATTAAACAGCCTTGCTGTGCATCCCTCCCTTACTTCACCATCGCAGTTTCCCATCCTTGCCATGATTCCCTTCCCATACAGCAATGCTTGAGCTCTGCTTCGTTTTCTCAGCTCTGTGAGACCTATGGCAAAACCAAAGCATTATCCTTCCATTAAGCAGAAATCATTCATCCTCTTCCCTTCCTAAAGAGACCGCTTTTCTCCTCTCCATGTTTGGAGGTCACAGTGCAAGGAAAAAGATAAGCCAAAGTGCTGCTGAGAGGACGGAGAAAACGCAGCCCCCAGCCTCCTCCTCACAGCAGGGGCATGAGCAGGCAGCCTCCAGCTGTCTCAACTTTGAAGCCTGCATAATTCAGCAGTGAATTTGACTCATGCTTCCTAACCCTGCCTCAGAGCAAGATGCAAGTGCGTCCTTGAGGGGATGGCCTCAGTGTAACTTTAACTCTTCATCCATCATAAGAAGAAGGGCAAGGCTTCCCCTGGGCTGAGGCATGCTGAATATCCATATTCTCCAGCCCTTCCAGCTTGGCTGCCTCCTGAGTGAAGAGGCAGTCACTCAGCAGACTTCACATGTCCCAGACTGCCCTCTGGCCATGTTTCTCTGCCTCCATCATTTACAGAAGCCTCTGGGGCACTATCCAAATAATTCACAAAGTAATACTGCATTCCCCATAACACCTCTGTGCCTCAATTCCCAGTATGCTGGGAGTATGCTGGGAAAAAAGAGGAGGAAAAGCCTGAGCCTTCAAACCACTACATTTACTCCAGCCCCTTTGCAGATGTACCACCTCAGACCAAGCCACCCCAGTGCTGGGCAGCGCAGTGCAACATGGATGAGGTTGTGGTGGGTCCCCAAGCAAAAGGCACCTTGGAAGCAGACCTGAACCCAACAGAGGACACAGACACAGTGGCAAAACTGGTGTGAAACCTTGCCGGTTCGCAGAGGTCATCCTGGGAGAAATTCTGCCCCTTGTGAGCTTAAGAAACCCCCAGCACGTATTTCTCCTAGCACACTATCCACTCTCCAGCCAAAAGAAAAACTGCAGTAAATACCCAACAGATAAAGCTGAAATCCAGTTAGAGCATCTCAGACATCTCTTTTCCCAGCAGTGGAAAATTAATCACAGTAGTCCCATTGCCTTCAGCTGGCTGCCCCCAGAGCTGGAGCTATGGTCTTCAGCAGCCGAAGGACTGATCTTTCCAGGCAGCTTAAAACAAATTAATAAAACACAAAAGATCTGTAGCAGATTTTCTCAACCTTTTATGGATAAGGGGCTTCTTAGCCCTCTTCCTGCAAAAAGCTAGAGCAAAATTATTTCAGCAGGTCTGGCAGGGACTGCTGTGCTTTGAAGCTTTTTCAACACTGGAAAAATCCATTTTCAGACCTGCTTTCATTGTGTTCTGCAGCTTGTGCACAGAAACAAACCACCCCCTCCCACACTGCACAAAGTCAGGAAGTGATGAATCCTCTTAAGATTCATCAGCACTGAAGCAGGTTCATTTCAGACAGGCCTCTTCTCAGCCTCTGCCACACAAATCTTCCTAGGAGCCGATGTGACAGCCAGTGCTAGTCTGATGGCCTGCTGTGCACCTCTGCTACCCTGCTGCACCAACAGGCAAGCAAGGAAAACATAGTGGCTTCAAGACTTTGTGTTGTAAGAAATGTGACTGAGGCTCCACATCCCAAATGTGGCAGAGGATTTTGAACTGCAAACACAGGTATATGCACTGACTTTTGCCCCCCTCCCTTCAACAGATTTCTGCTCCAAAAAAAAAGGCACTTCAAGAACCAGCTGCTGATGGTGGAACACCAGCAAAGGAGCAGTCCATGGGAACTGGACTCCTCCATCCCATCTGCACACAGGGACTAAAACCGCAGTAATCTACCTGCCAGAGGCTGCATAAGAAAAGTAGGTAAGAGATAATTTTAAAGGTCATGGTTTGAGATGGAGGAAACCACCTCGACATAGCAGGCGAATGCATTCTCACAAGTTCCACATCCCCAGAGCACTTCTGGGCACCATGTCCCTGCTCTTCATATGGCCCTTGCCCTGACCCCCTGCAGCTAGGCTGTGCGGATGCAAGGGAATATGTTCCCTGCTCCAACAGCCTCCAGGATTCATCCTGCCAGACGTGAGTCCTTCCCAGGGGAGTGAAGGAATGAAAGCTCAAATCCTGCTATGTCAGAGCAAGGCTTGACTCCACACCTCAAGCTGAGTTTCCTTCAAGCATCCAGGGCTACTGCCCCTTAACACCCTGCTCTCCTCTCTCTCTACTCCAACCCTTCCTCTGGCCATGCCTGCTGTATCCCATCCACCACTGGCTTATGAAAAACCCTATGACTTGTGAAAAGTTGAACTTCAGCTGACTTACAAGTATCAGGTTAGCCCCGCTAGGGAAATCAACCACTCCCATTAAATCAATTTCTCCATGTAAGGCCATGTAAACAAGCAGTATTTGCATGACAACACAGATTCTAAGAAGCTCTTCAATGCTGGGGACACTGAATGCAGTAAAGTCTCTCTCCAGGGTATCACACTCAACAGTTCCCTAACTGCCAAGGAGAAAAATAGATCTGCACCTGAGATAGGCATTTTCTTATCAATCTAGCACAGTAGACTGAGCCCCTAAGGCAATGCCAGCTCCCTACAGTTGTTATCTCTTACCAGTCCACTGTTGCAAAGCAGGAAGACTTGGCTAGCACTGACAAATGGAAAAACTAAAGCTAAAATGTAAGCAAGGCAAGTTAAGTGAGTTGAAGAAGGCCATGTCAGGAGCCAGTGTCAAGGTGGGGTGTCAAGTATGAGCTGTGAGAGATGACAAGGGCACCCCTCACCCTTGAGCTCAGACCTGTCTCTGCTTATTTGCCTTCTGGGCTCCCACTTGTAGCTCAGCACAGAAGGTGCTGATAGAGGGATCTGTATTGAAGAGCTCTCAACGGATTATTTCCTTCTACGAATACGCCCAGTAAAGCTTTTGAAACTACACAGGTTTTTAGCCACAGAACACACTTTGGCCAGAAGGTGCACAGCTCAGCAGCATGGCCTGCTGCACAGGGAGCAAGAATCAGATCTGCTGAGCCTGAACATGCACCCTGGCTGCACCTCTGCTGGCACTGCCCACTGCAGTGGCTCTTCACATCCCCTAATGCAGCTGCAGAGCCCTTAACCCAGGCCTGGAAAAGCAGCAATGGGGTGAGCAGGCTCCCCAGCAGCCAGGATCATGCCCACAGCAGGTCTGGATATGGCATTTGCACACTGCCTACTTCCACACCAAGGAGGGAGAGCAGCAGAGAGGAACCCTGGCAGCAACTGAGCAATTGAGGAATAGGAGTGAAGAAGCAATTCACACAGCTTACCTCTCCTAGGACATCAAGGCCCTTTCCCACACCACTGTGACTTCAGTGGCTTCAATCAGATTGCAAAAAATGGAGCTGACCCACAGTACATGCAGGTAGAGGGAGGGAATTCTTCCCCTCCACTGCGCTCTGAAGAGACCCCCCCCTGCACTCCCGATCCAGCTCTGGGACAACAGCACAAGAGGGACATGGAGCTGTTGGACTGAATGCAGAGGAGGCCATGAAGATGCTCTGAGGGCTGGAGCAGCTCTGCTCTGGAGCCAGGCTGAGTGAGCTGGGCTGGGTCAGCCCAGAGAAGAGAAGGCTCCTGAAGGGGAGACCTGAGAGCAGCTCCAGTGCCTAAAGGGGCTGCAGGAAACCTGGAGAGGGGCTTTGGACAAGGGCCTGTAGGGACAGGACCAGGGGAATGGCTTTAACCTGCCAGAGGGGAGACTGAGATGAGCTCTTAGGCAGAAGCTCTTCCCTGTGAGGGTGCTGAGGCGCTGGCACAGGGTGCCCAGAGAAGCTGTGGCTGCCCCATCCCTGGCAGTGCTCAAGGCCAGGTTGGACACAGGGGCTTGGAGCAAGCTGCTGTAGTGGAAGGTGTCCCTGCCTGTGGCAGGGGATGGAACTGGATGAGCTTTAAGCTCCCTTCCAACCCAGACCATTCTGTATTTCTATGATTCAATGATTTACCTAATTACAGCTGTCACTGAGGACACAAGAGGAGCAGAGCACCAGCCAACCACTTGCTAAATAGCAGCAACAGGATATTTCATGTTTGGTGGCTAGAGATGCATGCCTCTAGACTTAAGCACTCATGTTGAAGATCATACGGGATAGGAGCCAAAGCATTTGCCACCAATGCTCAAAGTTGAAAGTTGCCTCAGAAACTGTGCTTCAAGTCAAAACCCCATGGCCTTGCTTTATGTAAAGCCAGGGTGCTGCTTTACATAAAGTTTTCATTGCAAAATCTGCCCTTAGGGAAGCAGATTATGCAAGACTTAATGTGAACAGTAGGAATAACCCTGAAATGTTTTCTTTAAAAGCCCTTATGTTTTAAGCTCTGACTACAGGAAGCTGCCAGAATTTCAGTTGCCAACAGAAGAAATCCAACTCCTGTGCTCACAAAGCAGACAAGCAGCAGCTTTCTCAATATATAAAGAAGCAGGGACATGGCAGAAAAATCACAACTTCTGCCATAAATGGGCTTGCCCACTTATGCCCCATGCTCTCCAGAGAAATCCTGTGCCACTCTCCAGGTGCAGGTACACCTGGGTGCAGCCTGAAGGTGCGGAACTCACTCACAAAAACTTTGCTAACTGGTGTAGAGAAGAGATTTAGTAATGACACGACCTTCAGTTTCAGCCCATGAGCTTAGATTGCTTTGAGATCCTCTGAAATGTCACCAGAAAGCACCAAACCTATTGATCACGGGAATAATAATTTATATAGAAAATAACACATCTGTCTACAGCAATCATCAGCAGTGGGGGCTGCTGAGGACTTACTGTGCAAGGGGGACCTTGTCTGGTGGACCAGCACAAGAGAGAAACACAGCTGCATCTCAGCCCGCACAACCTTCCCACTATGTGTGAGTAGCTACACTCCTGAAAGAGCAAGATTGACTGGGAACAGGACAAGGAAATATGTGCCAGGTACCCCGAGTGACTCAGCCCTGACTCCTCCCTGTGGAGGAGTCCCGGGCCAGGCAAGGACTCTCCACCAAGGTCCCTGCAGAAGCCTGAGGGCCGTTAAGTGCTGCCCAGCCTTGCCCATGCTGACATCCCATGGTGAGCTGACATCCCAGCTCCACAGCATGGTGCACCCCTCAGCCTCACTGCTCAGGTCCAGCTTGGGTTTATATTCTTTTTTGCTCAGGGATAGAGCACTGCAACTCTTGCCTGATGATTCAGAACCATCCGCATGCAGGTAGTTCCGCTTTGAACACTTCAGTTCCAGCTGGCCACCTGTAAGCTTGTGCCATGCTGTGACTGACCCTGTATGGTAACAGCAATCTTTTCGCTACACAGTACTGGCTTTTCACCATTTGTTTACCCCACTGCTTTACCTACACTTTGCAGCAGGTTTTACATAGGCTCCAATTGAGTTTTCTCTCTTACCTGAGTGTTCAGGGATTTTTAAAAAGAAAAACATAACACATTTGAGATCCTGCTGAAGGCAGCTTGAGCGTGCTTTCTCCTGGAAGCTGCTGTTTCAGCAGTAGAGATGCTGAACTTGGCAGGGAAATTGAAGGAGACCTGGAGCTACGAGGCCACAGATGGAGGAGGCAGATATAGACAGAGGGGAGACTGAGATGAGCTCTTAGGCAGAAGCTCTTCCCTGTGAGGGTGCTGAGGCGCTGGCACAGGGTGCCCAGAGAAGCTGCGGCTGCCCCATCCCTGGCAGTGTTCAAGGCCAGGTTGGACACAGGGGCTTGGAGCAAGCTGCTCCAGTGGAAGGGGTCCCTGCCCATGGCAGGGGTGGAACTGGATGAGCCTTAAGGTCCCTTCTAAACCTAACCATTCCATGATCCTATGAATCCTGCCTGATCCACCTGGAGCCATTCCTTCCCTTGGCAGGACCCCCTCCCAAGGCAGATCCATGTCTTCAAGCCAGGTGCACCAAGAAATGGCAGGGAAAGAGAGACCTTTCCTGCAAAGCAGAGATTGGGCTGAAAAACCATCTTTCCTTCAGCAAACCAACCTGAGCCACCATGTGCACAAAATGTGCAAGCAGCATCAGAACAGCATCAAAGGCAAACTACTTTCTTGAACATGGGGAAAGGTAACACAGCAGCTGCCAAGGAACTCCTGGCCAAGCCTCTATTTCCCCACCCTTGGGATCTACATTTTTCTTGCAGCCCTCCAAAAAGCCCAGAGCCCTTCTCTGAATCAAGACTAGGGACAATGCTACAGGCTGTGGACTACTGAGTGGGTCCCGAGGTCACAGAATCACAGAATCCCAAGGGTTGGAAGGGACCTAAAAAGATCATCTAGTCCAACCCCCCTGCAAGAGCAGGGTAACCTACAGTACATCACACAGGAACTTGTCCAGGCGGGCCTTGAATATCTCCAGTGTAGGAGACTCCACAACCCCCCTGGGCAACCTGTTCCAGTGCTCTGTCACTCTTACAGTAAAGAAGTTCTTCCTGATGTTAACGTGGAACTTCCTATGTTCCAGTTTACACCCATTGCCCCTTGTCCTATCACTGGATATCACTGAAAAAAGCCTAGCTCCATCATCCTGACACCTACCCTTTACATATTTGTAAACATTGATGAGGTCACCCCTCAGTCTCCTCTTTTGCAAGCTAAAGAGACCCAGCTCCCTCAGCCTCTCCTCATAAGGGAGATGTTCCACTCCCTTAATCATCTTTGTGGCTCTGCGCTGGACTCCTTCAAGCAATTCCCTGTCCTTCTTGAACAGAGGGGCCAGCAGGTGAGAAACCAGCCACAGCTCCACTAAGAACCAGGCCGAAGAGCTGCTTCCATGAGCGGCTCCTCCACGCCATCACTCCCGGGGGCAGCTCTGCCCCATGAACTGGTCTGCTCAGCTGCTCCCATCGGGACAAAGCACAAAGCGAGCTCCTGGGACTAGACCCAGCTCGGTCTCCATCTCCGGAAGGTAGGAGGGGGTCGCCCAGCTGGGCTTGACCTGTCGCAGTCAGCTAGTTCAAGCACCCTGCAAACAGCAGGGTCTCGGTACCGGGGGTACCGGCCAGCCGGGGCAACCCTGCTCCTAGAGAAGAGGGAGCGGAGCGTCCATGGGCGCTCGGACGCTAGGGAGCTCGGAGCTTCAGGGGGGCGGTGCCCGGCTCCTGCCGGGTCCAGCCGGCCCGCTACGGAGATGGCCAGCGGAGGGCGCAGAACGAGCCAGCGCGAACACGGCGGGACACACCTCGGCCCCCCAGCGCAGACTCACCTGCCGCGGGCTCGGCGCCGCTGGGCCCCGGTCCTGCAGGACGCGCTACCCTCGGCTCGGCTCGGCTCGGCTCGGCACGGCACGGCACGGCACGGCACAAGCGCCACTCGCCCGGCGTGAGCCCACTGGGCTTGGCTCGGCCCCTCCCACCCCACGGCAGTGCGCCACGCCCCACGCCTTGCACCGCCCTCCCCAAGGAAGGCATCACCCCCGCACACCCCCTCCCGCTGCCTGCAGCCCCTCCTGGGGACCCCGCCGCCACACGGCACTACTTGTGTCGAGTGTGCGGCTCCGCACCAGCGGTTCCGCTATGTTCCCCACGCCCAGCCTCCTCCGTGAAGCGCATCAGAGGCGACCCACAATTATCCCCCCCCCAAGCACCATACCCCACGGTGGGGCCGTAGCCGTCTGAGCCGCATCCATCCACACCCTGCACGCATTGCCTCCCGGGAAATGATGGGGGCTGCGCAGAATAAAAGCTCAAACTCCAGACATGCTGCACAAGGACACGTGTGTCTCACGGGACGCTGCTGTTAGACCCCAGACTATTAAATGGCAACAGATCCTGCCACTGGGACTTCACAGTTATTTGTAGGAAGCCAGAAGAGCTAATGAAGACCCCAGGCTGAGGAAAAACACCTTCTATTCATAGACTCATAGAATAGTTAGGGTTGGAAAGGACCTTAAGATCATCTAGTTCCGACCCCCCTGCCATGGGCAGGGACACCATGTCACGCATTCCTCCCTCGAACTGGTGATCATTTCAGGCACATTCTCCTTTCGACCAACACCACAAATGCAGTAGGAACAAGTATATCTGCATATGTGGCATATGGAGCTCATCAGCAGATTGGCACCCCGAGGCTGTTGGTCAGGCTGTGCTCCAGGTCCCCATGGCTTTCTATGGCTCCAATTCATAGAACCACAGAATCAACAATAGTTGACTCTATGATTCTATTCTATTATTCAACCAGGTTGGAAAAGACCTTTAAGCTCACCAAGTCCAACCATTACCAGCACTGCCAAGGCCACCACTAACCCATGGCACTGAGGGCCTCGTCTCCACGGTGTGTGAACACTTGCAAGGGACGGTGACTGCAGCCCTGCCCTGGGCAGCCTGTTCCAATGCCTGAGCACCCTAATTGTTCCTAATCTCCAGTCTAAACCTCCCCTGGTGCAGCTTGAGGCCATTTCCTCTTGTCCTATTGCTTGTTCCTTGGGAGCAGAGCCCAGCCCCCTCCTGGCTCCATCAGACAGTTGTCGGGAGCGATCAGGTCCACCCTAAGCTTTCTCTTCACAGAATCACAGAATGGTTGGTGTTGGAAGGGACATCTGCAACCTCTAGTCCACTCCCCTGCTGTTTCATAAATGGATTTGTCTGGCTGACCACAGGGTGAATCTCTCATGACCAGAAGCTCACATTAGGATGTGGATCTATTCCCAGTTAAATCAGTGGTCAGTCCCAGGCACATCACTTTCCCACTGCAGTGCAGTCTCTACTTCAGGTATGGCTGGCCTGGCTTGCTGCCCAGTGAGCCATCCTGCTTTCCCTGCCCTCCCTCCTGCTTGTTCCTTCTACAATGTCCATCAAGAGGAACACATGCAATGTTAAGGTAGGAGGAGAACCTCAGCTCCTTTCTCCTCCTTCGCTTTTCTCAGCACATAGACACCTCTTCACAAGCAGCCCACCCATGTGATAACCCAGCCATGCTGGTGCCCCGCTACTCTCCACAGAGCACCCTGGAATGTCATCCTGCCTCACCTTTAAGCACAGACCATTCTCCCTGCAACAAGCAGCACACAGAGCAGCCCAAGCTGCCACCCTCTGCTCCTACAGCTAGCAGGGAAGCTGCGAACTATGGAGAGATCATCAGGAGGTGTCAAAGCAAAGAAGTTCTGTCCCTGCACTCAGGCCCAACCAAACACAGAAGCAGCGCCAGCAATACCAACTGGATGGCTCAGGGGACCCAGTGTCCACATCATTAAGACAAACACCAGAAAGGCAACCCCCCGTAACAGCATTTTCAAGCAAACAGTGCCAGGAACAAACTTCAGTGTTGATGGCTGAGAAGCACTTACATCACTCTACAGAAAACCACAAGAAGACCCAGGTGTAAATGCCAATTATGTTTTCCCTTGCAAGAATTTCCTTCTCTTGTTCAGGTGCTTTTCTCCTCTGGCAAGACCTTATATGATGCCACAATCCTTCCCAGCCTCCTCGGTGCCTCCAGCTCCCTGCAGACCAGCATGCCCATGGCCCCCAGGCAGGAGCTCCAGCATGTCTGCACAGGAGCACTATCAGGCAGCAACTCTGCTCTGACGGAGACTTGCAACACCTTCCTCTATCCCTGCTTTCAATAACTTCAGGATTATCACAGGCCATGAGAGGTTGTCAAGAACATTCTCTTCTATTTGCTTGCTGTCACTGAAGTAATTAAGCAAAGGTCAAAGGGTGTTCCTGGAGGAGTTCACCAGCCAGCTGAACCTCTCATCTGAAGCCCAGCTGAGGACCCCACATGGTTCTGGGCATATCTAAGCAGCCAGGGGCCATACTGCCCCATCTGGAACTTGTGGGGTGACGGCTGTCTGTCCCAAACACTGAACATCTCTGCAGGTAGAAAGATCACCAACAGAACCACAGATATGACAGCCACAGCTAGGATTAGGTCTCAAAGCATCAGCCTGAAGAGGAGCCTCTAGCAGGTGAAGAAGAGCCAATCAGAAAAGGTGCAGCACATGGAAAATCCTTCTGCTGAGGAGGGATGGGAGCCACAATGCATTTCAGTGAATACCCTGATCTTGGGAGAGCCACTCTGCCCCTGGGTAAAGTACCCCTGGAACCCCCAGCTTGGCCCGCAGACAAAAGCAACAAAGAGATGAACAGAATCTCCCTTTTTCAAACGCAAACTCTTGGAAATGCCACGTCCCCCATAGGACAACCTGACGTCATTCTCTAGGTCATTCAGTGCAGTGCAAGATATTTGTTCCCTTTGTGCTCCTTGGGAAATATTGTCTAGAAAAGACTTGTGCAATCACACTGCCTCCAGTTTGTCCTGCCTTGGACAATTTTAGGACTTATTAATAATTTCTGCTACATTTGACAGAAGGGCCAAGACTTCAGAGGTGCCTGGTTTTGTGAAAACAGGCAGCACATGGGGAAGTGAGACCCTGTTTGCATTCCAAGTGCAGGAGGTGCTGCAGCTTTCAGCAGACATGACAGAATCCACACCCCAGAGCAACTAGCTCAAGATCCAGTAGTGGGAGAGGCTCTGGTAGGAGCTTGCACCTTCTCAGACACCAACAACAGTATAGCAGCATACCCAAGTGGAAGAAACCCGTGAAGACAGTCCTAGTCACACAGGGACTGCCCAAGTCTGCTAAAATACCGTGGCCAACATGAACAACCAGAATATTGACTGTGGCTTGTTTTGGTCCTCTAAACAATCCTGAGGTTGCTGCTGAGCCCCATCCCACACCAACATCTACCCCCCAACAGACTGCTGCACAGATGTGCTGGCCATGCATACCCACTAGCAGCTGCCTCCAGGACCCTGTCCTTGAGCATCCTGGAGGACTGATAAAATCCCTGGTGCTGTCTTGAGCAGGGCAGATGCGTGGTCCCTTGGCATGCTCCCAAGCTGTGGGATCTGCTGCACCCTGCGCAGAAACAGGAGATACTTGGACTTGGGAAGAAGAGGCATGTACAGGGAGACCCCCGCCCTCACCTCTCCTGCCTGCAGGCAAGTTTCCATTTTCCGGCTTACAAAAATCACTCTTAGCTTTTGGCATCCCTGAACCTTACTTAGAGATGAACTCCTGCAAAACACAACAGCACAGTGGCACTGAATCTGTCACACAAGGCCCAACGATGCCCCACTCCCAAGTGAATTTGAGGGCATCACTTGCAGAGGACAAGTGGTGCTGTTCTTTCAGCTGTCATAGGGACTGCTCAAGTTAAGAGAAGCCAATGGTGAAAGTGCAACTTCCATGGGCAGAGCTCCCTCACCAGCACTCTCACCGACCTTCCCCAGGCTGCACAGCAGCTGGGTGGTCCCTCTAGTTTGTGCCCACTCTTGCCTGCAGCAGCCTGCCACCACATGCCACCAGCAGATTCAGTGTACCACAAAGCACACATCATGCCATCTCCTGAGGCTCTGGTGACCAGACCATGGCTGGCTACTCCTGCACAGTGCTGGTGCAGGCAGCAAAGGTGGCCAATGACATTCTGCAAGGCCCAGCCCCTACTCTCCCACAGCAGACCGTGCCAGTGCAGCAGCACAGCCGCATCACTCCTCAGCTAATCACCTCGTGAAGGTCACAGTGCCACTAAACCAGACCTGAAGAAGCTTATCAGGAGGCTGGTGCTGTAACACCACTTTGCACAGTGCATGAATGTTTTTCTTTGGCAAGCCTGCACAGGGATTAACATTAGCACTTGGTCACCTGGCTGGCACGAAGCACATGATGCCTCTTGCATCCAAGGCTCAGCATTGCAACACTCCCAGCTCACCACGCTCCTCAGGGATATGGGTTCTTTGTACCTCCAGCGCCACCATGCTGGGCTCTGCTCAGAGCAGCAGCCAGCACAGCTCTGGGAACATCCACCCAGTGCTTTACAGGGAGAAGACACCTCTCCTCTGACAATCACCAGGCCAAAAAAGGTAAGGGTAACTCACCCCCTGCACGGAGGCCTTCTCCCAGGCAGACACTTCAGCCTTCCACACGCATCCTATATGAGCTGGGACCTGCCCTGTAACAGTTTTCCTGGGCTAGGCTGTTTCTGCAACCCAGAGGATATCCAGCTGCCACTCAAAGGCATGTCTGCATCTTCCCCTGCTTCAGTTGCCTCTGCCCTCCCCCTGCGCTACCACAACAAGCAGTAAAGGAGCACAGGGAAAGGAAGCCAACCAGCTCTGCCAGGAACCATCGCAGCAGGCAGAGGAGTCGCAGAGGCTGCATCTCGTGTGGCCTCCCCTCAGGAGTTACACAGGTGAACACTGGCAGATCACGGTCTCAGCCATGGCTCATCAAGGAGCTAAGTTTCCACCCACAGAGCCCCTGAGCTGAGTAGCAATGAAGGCCTGCTGAGGACACCTCTGAGCATGTTATAGATACTGCTTGATCTCAAAGGTGTTCTAGAAATGTTTGTAAATGAAGATCATAGAATACCAGGCTGGTTTCTGTTGGAAGGGAGCTTAAAGTTCATCCAGTTCCAGCCCCCTGCCACTGGCAGGGACATCTTCCACTACAGCAGCTTGCTCCAAGCCCCTGTGTCCAACCTGGCCTTGGATACTGCCAGGGATGGGGCAGCCACAGCTTCTCTGGGCACCCTGTGCCAGCGCCTCAGCACCCTCACAGGGAAGAGCTTCTGCCTAAGAGCTCAGCTCAGTCTCCCCTCTGGCAGGTTAAAGCCATTCCCCTGGTCCTGTCCCTACAGGCCCTTGTCCAAAGCCCCTCTCCAGGTTTATTGTCAGCCCCCTTTGCTAGGGGGAGGGCTAGATGCATAGGTCCTACTTCTTCCAGAGAAACTGAAGTTACACAATTACTATGTGCAAAGCTGTTTATAACTGACTATATGCTTAACCCTTCTTCCTATTTTCAATACATTTGAATGCCGCATTTCCATCCTGACAGCTAGGACCAAGGGACTGTTATACCAGATGTACTTCAGCTGACACGGACAACAAAACATTATCCATGGAAAGGCCGCACAGTGCCACAGGTTATTATAGCAAGACAAGCTGCTCAGTTCAGACAGGACAAGTGTCTGATCTCTCCACTCTCACAGAACAGGAAGTTAGAAGCAGTTAACCTGGGGCAGAAGCGGTTAACCTGGGGCAGACATCAGAAGGGTTTACATCATTTTAAATGAATGGACATATCGCATATGCCACCATCTAGAAGTATAGGACTGCACTGTTTGTGTCCAGAGGCCACTCCAAGCACCCCCTGCTCTTTTATCCCACCAAGGCCAAGGATCTTACCAAGGGAGATTGCAAGGAGCTTGTCCAGCTGGAGCTGCCCACAGCTGATAGTCTTAAGTACCACCAGAGGGGGACTTGCCTTCTCCGTTAGTATCTTTGGAGGAGTTTTAGTATTATTGATAGGGGAGAGACATTTGTTTTTCTTTTCAGATCTTGGAAAGCCTTTGGCTCTTTGTCCCATCCGCCAGCAACTATTTTCATTTCTGAAGATACTAAGAGTCTTTTTAAAGGTATTATATTATTAGGATTGGTTTATACAAAAGGTTTTGGTGAAGAATATTTTCCTTACCCCATGCTGAATACCTTTGCCCATGTCATCTCAAGGATTTCCCTAACCCCTTCATAAAGCTTGGCAACGAATACAAATCCTTCCTTCTTCCCTTAAAGCCATGTAACGCACACCTCAGAGGCATTTCTTGCAGCCTAACTCTGCAAAGCTTTTTGGGACAGAATTTAGACAAACAGTAGTCTGAAAATAAGATCTTAATCCTGCTGCGTGTAGCACAGCCTTCACTCTGAGCCCAAGTAGGACCTGATCCAAGGACCAGTTCCAGCCTTTCCTCTCCACTGAAAATACTTCCCTGCTAATGTGTTTAGTTTCTTTGTATCAGTTCTCATTTTAAACTAGAGGTCTGAAGACCCAGTTAAGTAGGCACTACCTCTGTACCTCCTCAGGTGGGAACCTGAGGACAAACTCAGCCCTAAAGAAGCCCTGGCCAGAGCTCACTCATGGTTGGAGCCTGGTGGTGTTCTTTCATCAGGCCAAGACAGGCTAGATTTCACTTCCACCTGCTTTTATCTTGTGACCGCCTAAACCAGACTGATCTCCCATGCGGCCATTGCCATTGCGTGGTTGCAGATGGTAATAGTAGATGTGAAAATGCTGCTTCTGCAGCTTCCCAATCATGACATCTTTTAGATCTTCTTCCAACAACAACTCCTTTGGTCTTCAGTATGCTAAAACCCTTTCTTCATAAATTTCTAGGACATTCACATACCATCTTGTAAAGTACCTGCAACATTTTGAATAAGCTGACAATATACTGACCATTTGGGGTAAAAAGGCCTTTTTTCGCATGCTTATACAGCCTTGGCATAACAAGATCAAGCTAGATCACAGGGAACGCTAAGTTTACTTACAGCCATACCAGCAGCTCCAGCCCCACCCAGTCTGTAATGTGACTTTTTCCATCACCCTTTTTCTTCAGGGCCACCTGCCCTTTGGCGTATCTGCTGGGGTCTCCCCCTGGAAGCAAAAACCTACAGAATTTACCCATTACATGATTTCATGCTGCTTCCAACTTGCTCTTAAGAGCAGTGTAAGCTCCCTCTTTCCCTAGTATGCTCAACCACAGGGCCACTACTGTACCAGCACCATGGGAACATGCTCTACTTTTGTCACACATTTACATCCTCCTACTAAGAGCAAGGGGCATCTTCCTTTCCTCTGCTGCTACCTTATCACCCACTCCTCACTGGATATGTGGACGCAAGCCAACAAACCTCACCATGGATCCTCATCCTGATTTCATCCTGTGCTATATTTCCACTTCCCTCATCTCCACTGGGTACTGAGCCAAGCTGCTATGGCCTCTGCGCACTGGCTGGGCTTTCAGTCTTTCCAGCTCTTCCTTCCCATGCAAACACATAATGGAGGGGACCAAAGCAGCACTGATTCAACACCAGGAGGCAAATGCTGCAGACATTCAAAGAGCAGAAGCTAGCAGTGAGACCAAGGTGGAGACACCCCAACCTCTGCCCAGCAGCTCCCCCAAGATTTGTAGGGATGGTGCAGCAGCATAGCACCAGCACTGAGCCTTGCTGGCTCCCACCCTCCTCACTGTCCTGAGAACAGGCTGCACTCCCGGGTGTGCAATGGCTGATTCACACACAGAGCCAAGGTGTTTGTTTATTCCAAGTTTGCACAAAAAGTAGTACTAGGTGGTATCGCAGAGCTTGCACCCACACCAGGCAGAACTGATGTATTTATACAAGCCAGTTCAGGTTAGTAACTCCCCAAAACCTTCCCACCATTTAACAACTGGTCAGTTAATTTACATAAGATCGCATTGTCACCAAAAGTCAGCAGAATAAGACTCCTTAACACAATGTAGCATTAAGAAGCAGGAATTATTTATTATGGCACTGGATGCACAGGGAAATTGCTCCACCAAACATTTATGCTGATTCCTACGGGTTTCTTGTTTATAAGCATTCATCTCATACATATACATTATAATTCCCAGGAATCTTATACATAATTTCTTCCCAGAATTAACTGACATAGGTTACTACCCACTAGAGCATACATGGTAACTCTCTCCAGTGGTCCTGGGGGTCGTTACCTCATCTCTCTTCTCCTCCTCAGGTTAATCACAGGTCACATGGAGGATGATGAAGATGTGATACTTCATCTTTTTCTCGCTGTAGCAATCCTCCACACCACAGGGTCAGATGTCCTTCTCGACTGCCTGCAAGAGCCCTGTTATCTATGAACTACATGTATACATTGTAATGTTTGCATGGTATGAATGGACTACTTTTAGCTGAGTTTGCAAGCCTCGAGGCACTTAAAACAATTGAGTATCGTAGGAGCATTTTTACATGTATCAACATCACTGATTCCTTACTCTGCATGCTCAGTGAAGGGTCTTTTGACCTGTAGGTATGATATTTAGTATCTTGAGTATGGTTCATCTAAAAGACACCCTGATCATGTTGTGCTGACATGTCGAAGTCCTATCTTGATGATGTCCATGGGTTTTCAGGATGTACCAGTCTCCAAGGATAGTTTTCCCCAATTAAGACATTCATTAGCCCTGCTTCTTAATCCGGCTACGCAAGGCCAAATCCTTCTTCCAAGCTATCAATTCTCTTAAACCAGTTAGTGTTGTCCTCAGGTAACCAGACCAGGACCTTTCAGGAGGCCCTTGTATGTGCTACTCTGGAAAAGGAGTATTTTCTATAGTAACACAAGTCCCAGTTTTTTAACTATATGCCTATGTAAGACTCATTTAACTATATGCTACAGCATCCTTGTCCCAGCCCTGCAAGCTGGGTTCCCGACACCGAGCCTGGAGCCATCAAGGTCAGTCAGCACAAAAGGACACTGCTGGCGCAACAGGTGGCATATCAGGGACCTGCGAAAACACACTGCCTGGTCCTGCAGAGGAGGCAGAGAAGCCCCTCACTGGCCTGCCCTGCCATGCCTCAGCACTCCCAGGCCCATGCTGAGGGTCCTGGTCCACTCCCTACATGCAACCAGGGGCCCAAGAATCGTCGCCCGGCCAGAACCCTCCAGCAGCACCCCAGCAACCAACCCCCTCGGGCAACACGGCGCTTCGCTGTAAGGCACGGCCACGTGATGGACCGGTGAGTGGCCACGTGATGGACGGGTGGGTCGCCACGTGATGCCTAAAGCTCTAGGATCATGTGACAGGCTGTCAGGATCACCGCGCGGTAGAGCTATCGTCGGTGGGAGCTGTTGGTTGTCATGGAAACGCTGCTCCTGCTCCTCTTGCCGCTGGCCACCGCCGCCGATCCCGGTGGGTGACCGGGTCGAGCCCCCGCCCTCCTCCCCGCCCCCGAATCGCCCTTCTCCTCTCCGGTCCTGCCACCGGTGGAGCCCCTCCAGCCAGTCTCCCTAGGCCCCTGGCGCGGTCTCGAGCCAGTCTCCCCGGGCGGGAGCTCCCCCCCGGCCTGGGGAGCGCTGGAGCTGGGCCCCGGTTAGCAGGGCTGGGCTGTACGGCCTGTACGGTGCCGGGTGGTGGCGCCGGTTGCCGGTTTCTCCGGCAGTGACGGTTCACCCCCTCCAGCTGCCCGGGCAGTGGGGCCCGGCCTGGAGGAGCGGCTCTTCCAGCAGGTGCGGGACCACTTCAGTTTCGAGAACTGTGGCAACGAGACCTTTCCGCAGCGGTACCTGGTCACAGGTGGGTCGCGGGGGTGTGCTGTGGCCGAGCTGCTCTCACCCCGGCATGGCCGTGCAGGGCTTTGCGATAGCTCAGGCTGAATTTCTCTCTGCTTAAGCTCTAGCCGCTCCTGTCCTGAGGCAGAGAGCCCTTGCTTTCAGTGCTCACAGAACTGTGCTGAGCAGCCAGGAGTCAGTTTGAGCCTTTCCTGAGCCACTTGTTCCTGCAACCCACACCGTTATCCATAGTCTCCTCTCCTTACCTTCAATTTATTGTTATGGGCATGGGCTGTGGACCGCAGGTTTGGGGTTGACCTCTCCGGAGCAAGAGAGACCAGAAGTAGCTTTAGGCTTGTGCCAGGGCTGGCTCTGTGCATGCAAGTCTTCAGCTGGTCACAGCATCTCTTGCAAGTGCAACTAAGTGCTCTGAATGGGGCCTGAAAGAAAGCTGGAGAGGGGCTTTGGACACCTGTAAGGACAGGACAAGGGGGAATGGCTTTAACCTGACATAGAACTAGAGGGTAGTGAGGTGCTGGCACAGGGTGCCCAGAGAAGCTGTGGCTGCCCCATCCCTGGCAGTGTTCAAGGCCAGGTTGGATGGGGCTTGGAGCAAGCTGCTGTGATGGAAGGTGTCCCTGTCCATCTAAGGGGTTGGAACTGGATGAGCTTTAAAGCTCCCTTCCAACATAAATCAGTCTGGAATTCTGTGAATGCAGCAGGAAAATGAAATAGTTTGCCAATGACACCAAGCTGTGTGGTTCAGTTGATACGCTGGAGGGAAGGGATGCCATCCAGAGGGACCTTGACACGCTTGTGAGGTGGGCTGATGCCAACCTTATGAAGTTCAACCATGCCAAGTGCAAGGTCCTACACCTGGGTCAGAGCAATCCCAGGCACAGCTACAGGTTGGGCAGAGAAGAGATTCAGAGCAGCCCTGCGAAGAAGGACTTGGGGGTGTTGGGCGATGAGAAAATGAACATGAGCCGGCTTCAGTGTGCACTCGCAGCCCAGAAACCAACCGTATCCTGGGCTGCATCAAAAGGAGCATGACCAGCAGGTTGAAGGTGGTGATCCTGCCCCTCTACTCTGCTCTTGTGAGACCTCACCTGGAGCATTGTGTGCAGTTCTGGTGTCCTCAATATAAAAAGGACATGGAACTGTTGGAACAAGTCCAGAGGAGGCCACAAGGATGATCCAGGGACTGGAGCACCTCCCATATGAAGACAGGCTGAGGAAGTTGGGGCTGTTCAGCCTGGAGAAGAGAAGGCTGCGTGGAGACCTCATAGCAGCCTTCCAGTACCTGAAGGGGGCCTATAGGGATGCTGGGGAGGGACTCTTCATCAGGGACTGTAGTGATAGGACAAGGGGTAACGGGTTAAAACTTAAACAGGGGAAGTTTAGATTGGATCTAAGGAGGAAATTCTTTCCTGTTAGGGTGGTGAGGCACTGGAATGGGTTGCCCAGGGAGGTTGTGAATGCTCCATCCCTGGTGGTGTTCGAGGCCAGGCTGGACAGAGCCTTGGGTGGGATGGTTTAGTGTGAGGTGTCCCTGCCCATGGCAGGGGGGTTGGAACTGGATGATCTTAAGGTCCTTTCCAACCCTAATTATTCTATGATTCTATAATTTGCCTTCAGTTATAAACAAATCGGAGGATGAAGGACATCATTTTAACATAGCATTATATACATATATGTATATGATATGTTGTATGAGATATATATATATCTGATACATATATGAAGACAGGCTGAGAGAACTGAGAAGAGAAGGCTCTGGGGAGACCTTACAGTAGCTTCCAGTGCCTAAAGGGACTCACAAGAAACCTGGAGAGGGGCTTTTGGGAAGGGCTTGTAGGGACAGGACAAGGGGGAACGGTTTTAAACTGACAGAGAAGTAGATGAGCTTTAAGGTCCCTTCCAACCCAAACCATTCTAAGTTATGTGATTTACAACTTGGCTCTACATTGTACATCACAGCAGAAAGCTTCCCTAATGTCCACTTTGTGGGAAAAGTGATCCGTTCAAGTGTTTTGGGATGAGCTGGGCTGAAGAGGGTATATAGATGTAAAATCATTCTTGGGGGTGGGATGAGGCAGCTGTGTCTAAAGGCCTTGCCAAACTTGAGTTTTTTAGGGATTTTCAAGGAGAATCATAGAAGTGGCAGTTCCAGCCCACATGATGATCATGGAAGCTCTTATTTACCCCTGCTCAAATGAGAAATTTCTATAGCCTGGGCTGTTAAGCTCCTGACCAAACTCGCCAAAAGTAGTGTCATTTCATGCTCATGATGTTTGTTTGGGTTTGTGGGTGGTTTTTTGTTTAGTTCATTTTTTGTGGGTTTTGTTTGTTTGCTTATTTGCTTCTGTCAATTTTCTCAGCAAAGTTCTGGAAGAAAGGATTTGGACCCATCTTCTTCTATACTGGCAATGAAGGTGACATCTGGACTTTTGCTCAGAACTCTGACTTCATATTTGAATTAGCAGAGGAACAGCAAGCACTTGTGATTTTTGCTGAGCATGTGAGTATTTTAGTCATTATGACTACAACAGAGTCTTGTTCTGTTCAGTATTACCAAATTCAGCTTTCTGCTGGTCTGGAAATAAAACCATCTCTTGCCAGGAAGCTGAGGTGTACCTGCTTTAAGCTTTCTGCTTGTGGTAGCAGCTCTTTACTTAACCATGGCTTCAGAATGTTTTTTACTATGCCTACCAGCAATCCAGGGTACAGAATTACTGTTTCAGTGAAGCCTATGCCACAGGGTATTTGCCTTAGATCAGTGCTTTTGTAAGTAGTTTCCATGGGTCTTGAATTCCATGCTTGTCTAGAAAGTTTTTTTTGTTTGGATAATATTTAATCTCCACACCATTTCCAACACAGTTCTATTAAATCTACTATTCTGGAATTTATGCATGAATTTCCTTTTCTAGCTGGGGATTTCAGGAGAGAGATGTGCTGAGGGCCCACTTGACCTCCAGTGAAGAAGATACGACCTGAAGGTCTCTGTTTATCAGATGTAGGAGAAAAGGCAGTTCCTGAGTTACAAACAAGTTAGAAGACACCACGTGCTCTATTATTGCTTCCTGTTTGTGCACACTTATCCCAGTTCTGTAAGGAGAACAGGGAAGACCTGGACCTTGACACCAGCATTTCTGCAGCATCTCTCTTTCCTTTCAGAGATACTATGGGAAGTCTCTCCCATTTGGACTCGAATCAACACAGCTGAAGAAGACTGGTCTGCTTACCGTGGAACAAGCCCTTGCTGACTATGCAGTGCTAATTACTGAGATTAAGCAGCAGTATGGTGCTGCAGACTGCCCTGTCATTGCTTTTGGAGGCAGGTAAAGGCTGTGTCCTTCCCTTTTCAGCATCCTTTCTCAGCCACGGTTGTGTTGTTCTCATAGATCTGTTTGGCTCTCAAGCAAGTTCTAAAGATAGAGCTTTAAGCTGTCTGATATAGAGCAGTTGTGCCTGTGCCTGAGCAAGATCTCATCACTAGGCCTCAGTCAGTTCTTCCATCAAGAATTAGTCTTAGTTTGTGATTGCTTTGGAGAAGCACCGCTGACCAGATATTTCTAGGTAGCTTCAATGTGCGAGGCAGCCAGAACTGCAGAAAGTGGGAAATTCCTCCTGTAGGATCAGAACATTTTACATTGGAAATACAGAAAACTAATAATTGGGAAAATATTCTTTCCAGGGGCCATCCACCTTTTTATTAAACACAGCCTCTTTAACAACATCCAGCCATTTTCGCTCTAGGCTCTTTTATAGTTGTTCTGCAATCTGCTGCTTGGTTGCTTCTTGCTTCCTAGCAGAAGTTCATTCCCAAAGCTCTGTTGCAGCTGTGTTGATGTGATGTCTTTGCCTCTTAAATGGCTCCCCATGCTTGTAGTAGAGATGCTTCACTTTAAAAGGATTCCACCAAGTACAGGGCTTCTAATTCAGTTGCAGTGAGGTAAAAAGCATTTGACCTGACAGCTATCACTAAGCTTCCAGCTCACCATGGTGGTGACTGGGCTGTTGATCTGAGGAGCCTTTGTACTGTGACTATCAGGACAGTAGCTCGTGTAAAAAGGGCCAGGAGCCATCCTCCATCTCCTGGGGTGGAGAAGTGGGAGAGGAATTCAGCAAGACCTGCTAGCTGGGCTGCAATGTTAGACTACAGCTGTGTGTGTGTGAGTCAGAGTTCAGTCTGCAGCAGCCTGAAGAGCACTAAACCTATGTAGAAAAGGCCTCCAGATGGTGGAAGTAAGGACAAGTAGCCTGGGAACAATATAGATAAATAGTCTGAACAGCCAGGGATCAGGTTAGGAAAGTTAAAGCCCTGAAAGAACTAAATCTGGCCAAGGACATTAAGGGCAACAAGTAAAGCTTCTATATGTAAACTAGGGATAAAAGGAAGACAAAGGGAAATGTGGGTCCTGTCTGGAAGGAAACTGGAGACCTGGTCACCCAGGATATGGAGAAGGCTTAGGTACGTAACGACTTTTTTTTGCCACAGTCTTCACCAGCAAGAGCTCCAACCACTCTGGCCGAGTCACAGAAGGCTCAAGGCTCATTTCCAACTCAACCATGCTATGATTCTATGAAAAATATTGAAATACAGCAGTGTTGGAGCAGCACAGCATGTCCCATGGGAGAAAATAAAATACCTCTTCTGTTGCTTGTAACTTTTCCAAACTTTAACCTGAAATTACTTGTGGCAGGTTTCAGCTATGACTGTTTCCAAGAAATGCATATTGCTTTACATGTGGGTGATCTGCAACCACTTGAGGTGGTGGGAAGACTTGAACACCTGTAAGCTTGTTTCCCTTTCCCTGTGTCTGTGTCTGTGCTGATCATCTATGCAGCTGTTATTTGGGGTGTCCAGAGGGAACACTCTCTACTTCCCAGGAGCAGAGAGGGCTGCTTATTCTGTAGGGTCCAGGGACACCCCTTGCTAAGAGCCTGGCTAGTCTTTATAATCCTGTATGCAGAATATGTCTCCTTCCCCCACTGAACAAGTGACAGCTTCACTTGCCCCCTACTAGTTTAGCAATGAAGCTGCCAGGGCACATGCAGTATGGTGAAGATTTCAGTATTGAGGCAGGATTTATGTATGGCTGCAGAAGCACACTGGGCTGCTGCATTCCCACCAAGCTGGGGTGAGCAGCTGGGGAAAGCCCAGTAAGATCACAGTGTGTGCTGCTCATTTTAGATGAGGATGGCAACTACTAACATCACCACAAGCCTCTTGTTGCCTTGTGTTGGGTGAGCCTGTGAATGCTGGCCTGTACTGTTGAATGCTGGCCTGTACTGTTGAGTTACTATGTTCTTAGCTGCCTGTTAAAGGAAATAACTCTTTTGTCTCTCCTGTGGCAGCTATGGAGGAATGCTCAGCGCTTACATGAGGATGAAATACCCCAACATTGTGGCTGGAGCATTAGCTGCTAGTGCTCCTCTGCTGTCTGTGGCTGGGCTTGGAGACCCCACCCAGTTCTTCAGAGATGTAACAGCAGTAAGTATCACCACTTTTTAGGAGCATTATTTTCTTCCTTTAAGAAGGCTGGATTTTTTTTCTTTTTCCATGTGTTTAAACAGACATCTGTCCTCACAGCATCAGTGCTGGGCAGGGAATGCAATTAAGTGGGAACCTGCAAGAACAGCAGCAGCTGCAGATGTGGTGGCTGAGCACTGCCTTAGCTGTTGGCATCTCAGGCCCCAGAAGTGCTGTTCTGGGCAGCACAGTTTGGTTTTAGCACTTTTAGTACCTCTAAGGATTCACTTTCCCATTTCTAGTAACTTGACCATATTACAGCCTGAAAGTTCTCCTTTTTGCCTGCCTTAATTCCTTTTGGATAATTTATTCTTCAGATCCTCTTCCAGAATGTTGTTCAATGATTCACAGCAGTTACTTAATCCGAAGATGTTTGCATTTCAATGAAGCGCTTGGAAATCTTCATTTCACTAACTAAAAATATTTAAGGTGTCCTGGGCATACTTAAAAGCAAAATTTAAATATGGCTTTCACATTTTGAGGACATAGGACCCGTAGGAAGGTGGTATTGCTTAGAACTGACTTACATTTAGTTTATAAGGAAAGACATGTACTACCTGGCAGTACTGAAGTCTTGTAATGTTGTCTGTTTTGCCTCTTTTCAACATGAATTTCTACAACTGGGTGACACATGGAGTTGCATGAACTACCTGTATATGAAACTTGTGGTCTTTTTGCTCTTATTTACATATATGAAAACTTTATTTCAATGCAGAGACTTACAGGATAGACAGCATAACCACTAAGTGTAAAGAAAAGACTCTAACTGTTGAAGACAATAAAAGAACATTGTCTTTAAATTATACATTTTAAAACAAAAAATGTAATACCACTTAGTCATCTAACAGGCCCTGCGGTGGGAATTCTTCCCTGGTTGAGCTAATTCCTTCTCAGAAGCCCTGTTCAGCTGATATGTGTCTTACTTCAGTTGTGAATATGCTGAGTCATTATACATCCTTGAAATTAGGGCTTTGACCTTTCCATGCCCCAAATTCTCTCTTGTTATGTTTAAAATCTGTTCTCTCTGAAGCAGTAAGATGACCTTTGGACTGTGATCCAGCATTTTGTTGCTTTCAAAGTAGTCCCTTCCATCATCAGTGTGTTTGCATAAAACCAATTTGTGCATCTGAAATCTGAATTCAGTTGCTGCTCTTGGTGAGTGAACACCCCCGAGAGCTGTTAATAGTAATGAAGGCACAAACCTTCCATGAATCATTGCAGGGGCTCTCTTTTCCTGTGAGTGAGTCTCAAATCCAGCTTCTCTGTGACTTTCACTGAGCTTTGCCAGCTCACTTCATAAGCCTCTAGCTCACAGGGGAAGTGAGCAAAGGGCAGAAAGGTGACTTTGAGTAAGTCATTTGCATAAGTTCTATATGCCAAATGGCCTGCATACAGCCAGGCAGAACCCCCTGTGTGAATGCTACACATACAGCCATATGCATGCATGCTTCCTGTAGGAATACTGCTGCAGGGGCTGTTCGGACCATTAACTGTAATCAGTTTAGACATCTAAATTAGGTGATTCCAAAGAGTAAAGCTGGCAGCCTGGAGTGGGAAACAGCTTTCATTGGAATGGCTGTAATGACTTCTGCCCCTGCTTCTTCGAGGTCTCAGCTGGGTCCTAAGGGTCTGCAGGAGAGAACTGGAGTGGGTGGTAGTTCCCAGCATGCTGCTGCACTCCAGCATGGCTAGTGGGGAGCTCAGTGTCATGGCAGCCAGAGCAGACCTGCTCCTCTGTCCCAGGCTGATCCATCCACACACTCCAATTAGAGCCATTAGTAGATGAAGATCAATAAGCACCCCCAGGAGAAGATTTGGAATCCCTAAAGGGTTGCCCAGGTAAACTGTGGAAAACCCCATGATGATTTGTCTAGGTGTAACTATCAGACAAAGGCAGAGTTAGGAATGAAAGAAAGGTCCCGAATCTATTTTTAGTTGAGGGTGGTCTTTGTAACAAAAATGCTTAGCTAGTGATTTGCCGTTACTTAACCATTGCTCTAGCATGGTAAAGGGATCTTAAAAAAAGTCCTGATAATTCTTACTATTACAAAGCACTGATTGCCAGCAGATCTCAAACTGCCTTACAAGCTGACAGAAGAGAAGGTTTGAGTTGCTAAAGCCTTCAGTAACAGAAACAACTTGTTACACCAGTGTAAGGTGCCACAGCTCCTCAAACATATTTTAAAGGGCTTTTTCAGGATCAGTGATGTTTTTCCCAAGAAAAAGGACATGGAGTTCTTGGTCATCTGGCAGGTCACTGATGGGCATAAGAAAAAAAGCAGATACTGGCTCCCAAACTTGTGCTCTTCCCTCCATGCATAACTGCCTTCTCCATTGCTCCTTCTTACAAAGTGCAGTATTGTGTGTTTGAAAACAAAACAAGACCACAAACAAACCCCAGAAAATTTCTGCGCCTAGCAGCTTTGCATCTTCTTCCCATGTCCTGGCTAAGGTATGTGTCTCGCTCCTTCATGTCCAGTCTACTGGCTCCACTAAGTGCAAAGTGTTTGTCTAAGAGCTTACCCCAGGAAGACCTGGTGAAACAGTTGCTGCTTGGTCTGAGCTGTGCAGACTGGCAGACTGTTATCTTCTGGGAGGTGCTGATAGTCTGGAGGACAAGGCAGAAGAACTGGTGTCACTACTCCTGGAGATGCAGATGAGGTTATGAGCAGTGGGCCAGTAACACCTGTTATCTCTTGGTACTTCTGGAAGTTCTTGCCACTGCAATGTCCAAAAGTACCTCCTCTGTGCAACCATAATTCTGTCTTTTCTGTCCCTTCAGGATTTTCAGAAGTCAAGTCCAGGCTGTGTCCCCGCTGTCCGCAAAGCTTTCCAGCAGCTTAAGGATCTGTTCCTGAGCGGAGGTAAGGAGATGATAGCCCTACAGATGGCTTCCCAGGGGCTGGCAGCAGACAGTCACAGCCATGTGGAAAAGAGCTGATACAGCTTTACTTCAGCTTGGTCTTCAATTAGTTCCACTAAATCAATGCAAATGCCCACCTGGCTGCCTCTTCCTGCTTGGTTTTTGATTTAATGAACAGTTTCAGTTAGCACTGAAATTCATAACTGACACAAAAACATCAGTGTGTGAGCTTGCACACTGTTCATGAAACTGTCTTTTATGCACCAAAGTGCAAAAATACCCGCAGGTGCAAAACACCTGCATTTTATGATGGTAAAGCTTCATGTTTTGTTAGATGCTTGTCCTCAGCACTCACACTATTGAGAACTGTTCAGGTGTGTATGACAACTGCGTGGCTCAGCTACTGGACAATCTGAGAAATATTTGGAAGGCACTCTAGGTCTTGAAGCAGCCATCACAATCTCTTTCATGTTCAGTTGGGTAGTTAGGTGAAGACAAGGACAGAGGCTGGTGAAGATCTCTGCACTGTCTCCCAGGTAGGCCAGATGAGGTGTCATGGGCCAGTGCAGCATCATCTGGGGGCCCTGCAGGGTGTTGGAAGAGCTGTGGTGGGTTCTTGGCCTGTCTCAAGGCTTGGCTTGGTCTGTGGTGCTCATGTCATGTGGTGCTCATGCTGCCTCACAGCAGCAGCTGGTCCTGGAATTGCTCAGAGGAGCTGGGGTCCAAAACCCCACTCAGCTTTGGGTCACAGCAGGAAAAATGTTACTGTTAAATAGCCAAGCTCTTCAAGGTCTCCGTGGGGCCATGCTTTCTGCAGCTGGGTGGATAAGGTTGTCATATATAAGGCTTAGGCTCTCAAGTAAATGTTCAGAGACAAGTCCCAGGCTTCCAAGTAAAGACAGCCAAGCTCTGATGGGTAGCTTCTAGAGTAGGATGGGGATTTCAACTCAAAAATGTGGAGGATGAAGATGAAGGGAGCAGCTTTCCCCAGCAGAAATTCAAAGGTATATGAGTGCATCTTGAAGGAATGTCTTCAAAGACAGATTTCCTGACTCCAGCTGACCTCTCCGCATTACACTGAAGTTTGAAGGCACATCTCAGGAATCCTTTGTGACTTTGTGAGAACCATTCTTTCTTGGAAGTTCTTACTGGAGACCTGCATGGGAGCTTGCCTGGAGACACTGCCCTGCAGGACACAGCACACCCCAGGTAGGGAGCCAGCAGGAGCAAAGAGGCAGACAGGCAGGGCACGGGCAAGGATAGGCTTGTACTAAGATGCTATTCTCACTGTGCCAGCTGGGACTGCTGCTGTCTCAGTGGGTGCTGATTCCCTGGGCTCCCCTGGGAAGCTGCACAGGAAGAATATGCCTGAACATCCACATGTTGTAAATTGAGATATAATGTATCATTCCCACTAGAAACCTCATCTGTGTGTTACAGCATCCCCTTATTCCTGAGTGAAACAAGATGCTGAACCCAAGTATTACTTTCCTCTGTTAAAGTTTGTGTTTTTCATTTTCCTTTCTTCTGCAGCCTATGATGAAATTAGTAGTAAAATGGCCACATGCAATAAGATCTCTAACAAGGAGGATGTTTACCAGCTTTTTGGATTTGCTAGGAATGCTTTCACCATGATGGCCATGATGAACTACCCTTACAAAACCGATTTCATGGGTCACCTCCCTGCCAATCCGGTGAAGGTGAGTACCAGGACACAGGAGAGTGTTGGGGTTTGTGATGTGCATCTTCATGATTTGAGTGCAGGGGGCTGCACAGCCTGGGACACTTGGGCACACACCATTGGTGCTGGTGACATGGGGAGGTGGTGGTGGATATTGCAGCCCTTCTACTCTGACAGTAGCTGTTTACTATCACTGTAAGTAACAGTAGCTGTTTAAACTTCTATCTGCTGGTGACTGCTGCGTTTGAAATGCACTGCATAAGGCTCATCAGGGAGCATTTTCTGAAGGCACTCCTACCCTACTCTGCCTTTATCTTAGATGCAAAGGCCTGTGCAAGCTTGTTGACTTCAGCTTTTAAACACTGAAGTTGCTTTGTTGTAGCCCACAGACTTTTGTAGATGTATTTTTCTTGGTAGGTAGAGATGGAGATCTAAAAATCAGGCTCCTTTCTAAGTATCACCAGTTGCTGTTGCAGCTGGTTTCATCTGGTGTGCTATCAGCCTCATGCTGCTGTTCTTTGCTGCACTCAGCACACCACACTGATGGGACTTTATTTGCCTCTGACCTTGTGGCATTTATGGCTTGAGCCCTGCCTGGAGCAAAATACACATTGCATGAGAGGACGTACAGGCTACACTGTACTGGGACTCAGGAGATGCTGTCTTTGGCTCCACTGGGCATCCAGTTCCTTTCTAGGGACTATTTAACAATCTGTAAAATGGAAGTAATTATTCTACCTCCCCTTGAGAAGGACATTATACTGATTGTAGCAGGTGCTGTTGCCTATCACTGTGGCCTCTGCCCAGCTATTTAACTTGGTAAAGGAACTGTTTGTCCTGGCCCTGTCACCTTGTTTCTATGTATTTTGTTGCTAGAAGGAAGGAAAAAAAACCCAAACCAACCCACCAAAAAAAAAAAACCAAAACCACCACCACCACCAAAACCAAAACAACCACCAAGCCCATACCTGTTGTATTGGACCCTTGGAAATCTGCTGAACCATAAAATGTGTAAGCAGTAATTTTAATGAACCTTCCAACTTAGCTCTTGTGGAAAGCAGAGACTGTTAACTATTCTGTCTGCAATTTGCCTGTAATGTCTCATCCAGGTCAGCTGTGAACAAATCCTTGCCCACACAGACCCAATTCAAGGCCTGGCTGCTCTTGTTGGTGAGTTAATATTATCATGGTCTTTAACACCCTGTTCTCTAGAAGCACCTGTAAGTAGAACTGTTGCATTGTTGTGCAGGATATGTATCATGGGAGCTTGTGTGATCCCCATCTCCCACTGGGATGTTTTGCCCCATATTGTCTATTGGGATATCGTGTGCTGACCCATGAGTTCATCTTCTCACCTTTCCAAATTTATTCTTGTTAGGTTTTTCAGCATTGCAGCCCCTTAGCCTGTAACCATCTGTAAGAGGTGGACTTCTAAGGTACTTCATTCTTTCCTAAAAGTTTAGCTATCTGCTCAAGCAGTCACAGGTTCAGTGCATGTTCACTGACGGAAGGTTTCTGGTCTGCTTGTTGAGGACAAGGTTGTCCTCATAGTGACCTATGATCCAGTGGCAAGACAATCTTAAATTTATCATCATATGTCTCTGTGAATACTCAATTTGTCAGCCAGCAGTGTTTGTAAGGGAATTATTAGAGAGAGAATTCAAAGCTCTTTTGAAGACTTCCTCATAAAATCTCTCAAGCTGCTCATTAAAAATAAGTTCTACCTTTGTTATTCAGAAAACAGGTCCTGAATGACAAAAAAAAAAAAGTTATTTAAGGAATTCTTATGGGTTTAATGCAGCTTAGGAGGATTGGGAACTAATCCTTTTTTTTTTTTTTTCTGTAAATTATGCATGTCACCATGATAGCACCAAGTCAGAAACATACTAATTCCAAATCACTGCTAAAGATGCTCAGGTGCTTGACTGGCAGCTAGAACAGTTATTAAAATACTAATGTCTTAGCAAACACTGTTGGATCTGCTTTACATATTCACATTCTACTTCTGTGAGACAGAGTGGAGCTCTGGTTCCTTTGTGATGAACAAGCTGAAGACAGATTTCTTCCTCCTGCCTGCAGGGAAGCACTTGGTACCTCTCCCTGTCCCACCAGCTGCATTCACTTGGGATAGTTTAATCATGCAAGAGGCATGATCCACCAGAGCCTTAGGTAGGGGACTGGCTTTCTTCCATACACCCCCCTCTGTGTCGTACAGGAAAACACTGTCTTCTTTCTGCATGGGCTGCAAGGCCCCACCTCCTGCAAGGTAGAGTGTAGTGTCGTGGGCTGCAATGCTGAATTGGCAGCAGTTGAATGGGGGCAGCTTTAGCGTTGTCCACTGGTTGCTTCCAGGACAATAATACTCCATCTCATTGACATGAATCCATTCTTCCACCTGCAAAGAACCATACTGACACTCACACATTGTGTCATGCCTGTCACATCAGGCTCGCCTGGTTCATGATAAAGGAAATCAGTGTCTCAAAATCTATTTAAATACTGTAGGGCTTAAGAGGCTGAATGTTTTATCCACATTTAGCAATCAGAGCCTCAAAAGAAGCTGGATAAAGTTCCAGGATGGCACAGCTTTGAAGGAACTTTCTGCTTGGAAAATCAGAAGAGTGAGCTGAACAGGGAGCCACAGGGACCTGCTGGAACTGACATAGCCCAAGTCTTGCTTACTCTCCAGACTTTTAACACATGACAAAGGAAATCATCTGAAGTGGCTATACTGCATTGAATTGTGGACAGTAACTGAGTTTGTGTCATTCAGAGGAATTTGATGTCAGCCTTGATATACAGTTTCTCTTTTCTGTCCATTCCTCAGTGAGTAACTATGTGCTCTAAGACATCCTCATTCCTTCAGAAGAAACCATACCCCTCAGGGTATGGTTTGTGCATCAGGGCCAGGCCCTGAGTCTTTACACTTTCCAATGGGAATTGCTGAATGATCTTTGAAAACTCGGTTCTCTTGGCTTCAGGGAAGAGGATTCTCCTAGAGTGAGCCCTTCAGTCACAGTGGGCAGTGCTTTCCCTCCTCTTTAAGAGGTGGGAAATCCAGATTTTCAGGACTAGACTAGTGTCCTCACTGCAGCCCATTCCTCTTCTAGTCTGCCAGTGTTTCACTCCCTCAAAGTTCCAACAAGGAAAATCTGGTGGTCAGTGTGTTTAGGGCAGAGTACATGACAGGTTTTCTTGCGTTAGCAGCCTGCACCTCCACCTGCATGTCCTCTATTTAAAGAAAATGCTTTTAGCAGCCTTTGTACTCCAGCAAATAGAGTGTGACAAGAGGGGTGCTTCTTATGTGCATGACTGTAATGGCAGGAACATAAGCTTATTGGCCTGACTTGCAACTGCACCAGCCCATTAAGAGGCTGGTACCTGATAGAATAAAAACATCAAGGCCTGTCAAGAGGGAGACCCCATTTTGGATCAGATATGAGACTATAAGAGCAAATAAACTTACTCCTTTCAGTGTCCTTCCTCCAATGCAAAAGATCTTGTCCCTGACTGTAGCCATCCCATGATCACAGCGGGTGAAAGCCATGGCACTATTGCAAATCCAGCGTCGGAGGTGAGGGAGGTAGCTGTAAGTGTCTCCTAAGGTATTACCCCCGGAGAAGCCCCCTAGAAGGAGAGCAGAAGTCTTGAAAATCTCTCCATCATCCTGGCTGACATCCAGCAAACCTTCTGCAAGCATTAGTAGAGATGATTTTTTTTTTTTTTTCTTAAAATACCTAGGAAGATCAGGTTTAAAATTTCACACATCCTGCACAGCTGATGTGGTGTGGAATTCAAAACCTGAGCTGCTCCCCTATTTTAAAGAGGAAAACAAAAACAGAACAAAAATCCAACCAAAACTGTTCCAGCTCTTTCTGTAAACTGGGGGATTTCCAGCTCTTGGGGTATTTCAAATGTAACCAGGAGCAGCTTTCATCAGGGAATCTGCTTCCAGCAGTCACAAAATGGGGATTTGAAGGAAAACCACTGAAAGCTCTTTGAATGCCGGGTCTTCAGCAGAAGGTCATTGCCAATCTGCCAGTGCCGTGGTCAACTTTCTCGCTTAGGCACTCACTTGTGTATTTCAGTGTGCATTATAAAAACCTCCTTGCAGAAGGAAAGTGCTGCTGTGGGGAGGGGAAGTGTCTCCAGTTGCCTGTCTGTCCAATTCCAGCCTGCAGAGCCTTTGCAAACAAGGAAGATGGTATTTCAGGTTGGCTGGAGACCCCAGCTCACCTGGACACAGACACTGTCTGCTTGGACCTTGGGTTTAAATCCTGTATTAAAGTAATGCTCTTCATTTTTCTGTTTGCTTGGGCAGGGCTGTAGCCTGGCCAGATCAAAGTTGCAGTTAACCACACTAGTTTAGAAGGAAATGAATCCTATAGGGAAGATCTTGCACCTGAGGGGTATAGTGTTTCCCAGGCTAGATTGCTATGGTGTGTTTGAAGCTCTGTGAAGCAATTTTGTCCTTGCTTTCTGGTAGGAATTGAGACCAATTAAATGAGCTGCCTGTGGCATCATAGGCTGAGTCAAAGCAGGGACTTGAATAACTTGAGTCTCAGCCATTCCCCATCTGAACCTTTATCAGGAGCCTCACTGTCACTGGGGTATGTGTCCTGGGGCAAGACAGCCTGTGTGCTACCTTCCCTGCTCTTGGGGCCTCAGGTGTACAATCCATCACAGAGAAGTGTCCTTCATCACAATTGTGCAACTGAAGTTAATCCGGACTGGATCAGTGCAGTGATCCCAGCTGGCTGTAGCTGGTTTATGGAGCAGGGAGCCTACAGCAATGTCAGACTGGCCCAGGAATTCTAACTCGGAGGCAGAAACACAAAACAACAGTGCTTTTCCTAGGACAAACTAAAGATTATCTTTTAAGTCCAAACTAGTAGCTGCAAAAGCTAAGTAACCTACAACACTTTCCTGAAGTGTTTAAACCCATGCTGCTTTACTGTCAAACACCCTGCACCATCTACCAAAAATCACTGTAAAGACTAAGGATCGCTTGTACAGTAAGGTTAACAAAGCAGCACAGGAGCGTTAGTCCCACATCTTCCACTGAGATTAATATCAGGGTTTAATCCCATTCCTAGCTCTGCGTTAGCCTGCTCCTAGTTTACCTTTCAGACAGCAAAGCTTTAGGATTCAGCCAGGATTGCATGGTCATAGGTGAGCAGGGATGTGGATTGCAAGTAGATGGTATCCCCTTTAATGTCTTGAAGGAAAACGTTAAAGGTGACACTGGAAGAACATAGGAGGGCAGTGAGGCTGTGGTAAAACAGCAGGAAACTGACTCTAGAGCAGTGGGTGTTACTAGTCTGGGTGCAGGCTTAGACTGTGATGTTAAGATGCTAGCAAAAATCAACGAAACTCTATGAAAATATGCTGCTTTCTGCCAGCTTTATCACCTGAAATATAGAGGATTCCCTTGTGGGTCGTGCCTGCATGATCAGCAATAGGCTTGGGGAAGGGAGCTGTGAACTCCCACTTGTTGTCAGCGGGCTGGTACAGTTCCACCGTGCACGTGAGGGTCCCCAGCAGTGTCCCACCACCCACGGCGATGATGCGGTCAGACAGCACATCTGCGTGGAAGCGCGTTCTCCTCTGCAGCATGCTGGCAACCTGGAGCCAGGAGGTGTTGCGGGGATCGAATCGGAAAACCTAGGATCACAGCAGAGGGCTGAGAGTTAGAAGGTGGCACGTGACTGGCTTGTGTCTTGTGCAGCTTCAAGAACTGAGAAGCAGTTCCCCAGACTAAGGAAGGTTTCACATTCAGACCTGAACAGGCTCAACTTCTAGTGCCAGCCAGCTGCTACAGCAGCACCTCCCAGCAGAGCCAGAGGCTCAGATAAGGCCTTTCTGGAGGTCTGGGGGTGTCTGGGAATAGGTTGTTCTCCCAGCTTTGCCTGCTGCTCTTGTCCAGGAGTAGGCAGGAGTGGCTTCCCCTCCCCTTATCCCTGGTGATAATACAAGAGAGCAGAGCGCCTCTGCTAAGGCTGGGCTTCCACTCACATCTTGCTCAGCAGATTTTCAGAAGCTTGTTTTGCCACTCCTGTTAGAAAGCCCAGGTCACTGAGCAAGAGCAGTGTCTGCAGAACCACATGGGGTGGATGCTGAGCTTCGGCTGTAGCCCTGCTGCTGCAGCATTCTCTGCTCTGCTGCTGCTGAGCTGCCTCCTACCTTTGAGGCAGTGGAAGGGAGTTGCTGCTTGCATTGGCACTGTTGAGCTGTGCTGAAATAAGCCCACCTGGGAGCTTGGGAAAGGAAAACATGCTGGTTTTGCTAGCAAGCTCACTGGAGCCATCTAGGAAAATATAAAATCCTGCACAAGTCTTTTTACTCCCCGGGCAGAAGGGGAAGGTCCTGGGACCTAAAGCAGATTTGAATTTCCAGGGCAAACCTGAGGAAAGAGCAGTTATCAAGTGAATTGGTGAACTTCAGCTATGCCTCCCAAGGATGAGTCCCATGGCAGCAACAGTGGGGATGGGGATAGCATTCATGGGGTTGCTTTTTTCAACTGATGTGGACCTGGCTGAACCTGTACCATGGAAGTTGTATATAGATGAGGATAATGATTTACAGTAGCAGTAAGGTGAGACCAGGGCAGGAGCTGATTCCTTCCCAGGCAGTTTGGAAGCTGTATTCCCAAGGGCTTTCAGTGCTGCCCAGAGTGCTAAGAAATGTGTAGAGTTGGGAAAGCTGTGATGTGCAAGAGGAATGACTCCCTCCCTTCCTCACCCAGCCGTTTTTCCAAGGCTAAATGTTTCTTATGCCTTACCTCATTTGACGGTTGCTTTCCAGTGGGATCAAATTTGATCTGTCCCCCGATGACAAAGAGAAAGTCATTGATGATGGTGACACAGTGGTTGTACACTGGCATGCAGAGGTCCCCGACCTTGTGCCAGGAGCTGCAGCTCTGATCTGCAGCCCACATCTCTCTGCACACATGGTTGGTGGTGGTTCTGCCACCAGCTACAAGCAGCACCGTGGAACCAGCGCGGAGGCTTGTGCTCTGGGTCTGCAGGACTGGCTGAGCATACAGCTGGGAGTGGTAGTTCAGAGCCTCCTGCACATACCTGTGGCAGCGTGAATCCAGCCTCATAAAAGGCATTTCCTGGATACATCGCTGCAGATCCCATAAGGGAATGAGAGGGAATCTTATGTGCCTTAAAATCTTTGCTGCGTCTTTCAGCCGTGTGTGGTCGTGCTGCAGCCAGCTCATGGCAGCTCTGAACAGCTCCAGCTCGCTGCATTCCTCTGTGTTGGTCTTGGCCAGAATTTCACAAAGGGTTCCTCGGTCTAGGTCTTTCAAGCACTGCGGATCAGCCAGGATCTGTTTGCTGTGCTGCCCTATGTAGAACATGGCTTTCTGTCTCAGGTCTGCTGGGCCGAGTTTGTTAACAATGTTAAGAACATCCGTGCAGTTCTCACAGTTCAAGCAACCCTCCAGGAAGTGGAAGCACAGCTTGATCACCTCCCGAACCAGGAGGGTTTCTGCAGCTTTGAAGGTCTCCTCAATATTCTGCAATGAGAGGTCTAATTTGTTGGAGTAAATGAAGTTGAGAACATTCCTCAGCCCAGCAGCACTGACAGTTTTCAGCCGAATGTTACTGTCTGGTCTCCCCGCTCTGGTCAAGTTTCCAACAAACAGGATCTTGCAGTAATTACTTGCTGAAGCTAAAATGATCTTGTGGGCTGGAAAGCAAACCCCTTCTGCCTCCAGCGTCACATCACACAGCGCGCTCTGCTTGCGTAGGCTGCTGAGCCCATCCAGGAGTTTAGGCAGGTAGGTGTCTGACACCAGGCTTGCTGTGCCGGCCTGCGAGCGCAGCAGCATGGCTCTGGAAGCAATCCTGGGACTCAGCTGCATGCAGTCAGTGCATCCCCTGGCACTCTTCTGCAGCCGGGACAGGCGTTTCCTGCTTCAGGAGAGCTGTGGCTGTGCTGCCCAAGCACACGGAGCCATCCAAACAGCAGCAGCCACAGCAGTCCCTTCCTCAGCAGCCTCTGCCCAGTGCTTTGCAGGCGCAGTGTGCCTTGTGCCTTGCAGAGCTGCTTGGGGCTGTTTGCAAGTGGAGCTGTTGGTGCTGGTTATCACACAAACCCCACAGTGTTTGTGGGTTTTGCCTGTTGGCTGTGATACTGGCAGCAGTAGACAGCCACCAGCTTAGCCACATTCTTCCTCCTTGCTATCTGGTAACTACCCATCTGCACAAAGAGCAGCTCATTCTTCGGCAGCTCCCCCGCAATGCTTTGTTGGGCGCCTGTTTAGGTGCTCTTTCATCTGGGCAAGTCTGCACATGCCGTCTTTCCTCCTTGAACAACAAACAAAATCCTGTCTGTGACAGGCCACCCTTGGCCCTCTGACTAGATTTTATCGCTTCAGACAACAGCTACTTTCAAGGGGGGGGGGGAAGGTATCAGCACTTATGTCCTGTTCAGCTTGAAGCAGTCAACTAACATCCTGTGTTCAGCCTGCTCTTGCTTGTGTTGGAGATTGGAGCCTAGGGTTTTCCCAGTGAACCAGTCTTTTGGCACAAGCAGAGAGCACCTGTAGTCTCTTTTTCTCCCTGTGGATACAGCAGAAGCAAAGGGTATCCACAGCCAGGCTTGAGAGCATGTGAAAGCTTTGGCATTAAGCTGGGGTTGTAGCCTAATGCTGGTCAGGCCCTGCTCCAGGCTGATGCCCTTGTGCAGCTGGGACAGCCCCACCTTGGCCGTGTGGTTTTTGGGCAAGGTGGTGTGTGAGGCAACAGAGAGGTGCTGACAGGTTGGCACTGTGTTCTGTTCCCCTGGCAGGGGTGTTCTACAACTCTTCCGGCTTGGCGCAGTGCTATGACATATACCAGCTGTACCAGTCTTGTGCTGACCCCACGGGCTGCGGCACTGGCCTGGACGCCGAGGCCTGGGACTACCAGGTAAAGTTTTGGAGACACCAACAGGTTCCTGGTTACCTTGGTTTCCCCCCCCCTCCCCTGTGACAGCTCTTCTACCTGTCTTAGGTTTGCACGGAGATCAACTTAACTTTCAACAGCAACAACGTGACTGATATGTTCCCCGAGATGCCCTTCACGGAGGCCATGCGGGAGCAGTACTGCTGGAGGAAATGGCACGTGAGGCCACGAGCACACTGGCTGCAGACAAACTTTTGGGGAGGAGGTGAGTTGTGCTGGCTGCTCGTCCCTTGGCACTACCCTGCAGTTGTCTGCCTGTCCCACCTGCCTGTGCCTGTGGGGACAGGCACAACGCACTAACAGGTCCTGGCAGACAGTCACAGCCTTGTGGTGACTTGAGCCAAACAGACATTTCTATATCTCCTCAAGACAAAAATGGAATACCTAAAAACTGCCAAGAATTTGGTTTATTCTCCTGTTTTCTGTTCTTGGCTATGTTTGCTGCAGTAGCCAAATGCGTTCGGGTAAATGGGCAGGAAGACCTCTCACATATCACCTCTCTGAATTTCAGACCTGAGAAGTGCAAGCAACATCATTTTTTCAAATGGAGACTTGGATCCTTGGGCTGGAGGAGGGGTAAGCATGTGGAGTCCTGCACCCCTCAGCACAGAGAGCAGCCTTTCCAGTGATACACGCCCCCCACCCCACCCCCCTTTCAGAGCAGCAGTGGCTACACTGTGAGTTTCTGCTGGCAGCTGTTTTACACTGAACCACTAAGGAGCCCCAGGACACTAATGATCACAGAATCACTTCACTTGAGATGTCAGGCATACCGGGGGGGCTCTTCCCATGCCTGTGTTCAGTCCTGACCAGCTCATCTTGCAGTTTTCAGAACAGATGCACAGTTCTGCTTGATCACTTGGTGAGAGTTTCTCTCTGCTCCTTCTTCTTCCAGATAAATAGCAGCCTCAGCCCTTCAGTGATTGCACTGACTGTTAGAGGAGGTGCTCATCACCTAGACCTCCGGTAAGTAGCGAGCTCTCCTTTGGCTGGCAAAAACCTCCTGCCTGAGTGTTAGATCTTAGCCACAGTCCAAAGATCCAGGAGATCCTTTAAAAGGGGTTGGATACAGACTGTCACAGCCTAACTGTAGAAGAGAAATCTTCTTCCCCAGTACAGGGCTCTTCCAGCCTCCAGGGAAACCAGGCAGTGCAGAGCTCAGCACTAAACTCACATACTCTCATTGGAACATGTTCTTGTACAGGGATTGGCACAAGTGTGTGATAGCCTGTAGCTGCCAGTCACGTGAAATAGTCCAGTATCTCTTGGCATTAGCCATCAGCCTTCAGCCCCAGAGCAGAGGACAGCAGCCACCAATGCAAGGGAGAGCTTGAAGCTCTCCACCCTGCCTCCCAACCTCTTTGTGGACACCATGCTGTTTTTTCCAGGGCATAAATATCAATTACAAAACAGATAATCTCTGTCCTTCAATTCCGGGGCTTGGCTTTCCCTGTGCGAGAGGCAAAGAGCTGCCCCCACTGACCAGCTCACTCTGCTCTTCTTTCTCTAGAGGACACAATCCAGCTGACCCCCCATCGGTCACACAAGTGCGCAAGCTTGAAGCAAGCATCATCCACAGCTGGGTGAAAGCTGCAGGGATGGAAAGGGCACAGGAGAAGAACCCAGGGGCTTCAGCTGGGAGTATGTCCATCCCCACAGCCTCAGGCCTGGGGGTGGGGCTGCCACTACAATAGAAGACAGAAGCCTGCTGAGCTATGCATGCACCATTTGAGGAAGTGTTATCCATGCTGGTGGAAATTCACCCTTCTGAAGTGTCTTAGCTGTCCCTCATCAAGCATCAAAAGAAAAGCAAAATGCCAAATCTATGACAGAAGCCCAAAGCATGTTGTGCAGCTCTCATGCTGACCTGCTTGCAGTGGGAGGACCCTGGGAGGCCCAAGAACCACCACTAGCTTGAAAAGTCTGGTTGCATGAGGCACCTTAAGGTTGAAGCTGAATTATTTTAGGCAAAAGGTGAAGATTAGATGACTAGAGTTGAAGCAGGGGTAGGGTCATTACTTACACAGGTTCACAGGACTCCACCAGAAAACAGTTACATACAAAAAGACTCCGTTAGCCTCATCCACTGCTGGGGGTTTGGGTGGGTTTTTGGTTTGCTTTTAACTTGCTCAAGAGATCTTTAGTCCTTGAGCTGGAGGTTTACACCTAGCAGTCATCCTGTTGTACTGCTGTCACTCGAGAGCTGCGCGTTAGCGAGCAGTAGAGCAGTTTGCTCCAGACATCTTCAGATCTTTTTAAAATAAATTACAAGTCTGTTAAAATGTGTGATACGATTTCATGGCTTGGTAGTATGCCAAAGATAAAACTGTTCAGGTGAAACAAACTCATCTTTTGCACATCAGCAGGTGGGTTCTTACCTACTGGAATTACTATGCACCAATAAATACTAGCTTAAGTGTAGAAGTATTAAATCCTGTAATCAACTGGCTGCCTCAGTTGATCCATTTGCAATGATTTTATGACTTAGTGGAGGAGCCTCCCAGATCCCCAGAGGTTTACATTACTTACACTGGCACTCACAGCATTGCCTCAGCTTCTGTTCCACTGCTCAAACACAAGGCTTTGTGTGCAGGATTTGCACTGTTGGGTCCTCTCGGCCATCACAGTGTGACTGTTCTGAGCTACAGTGACAGTCACCGGTATTTCACAATATTTGGGTGCTAACAAAATGCCTTTTTGCGTACAACCTGTTTATCTCTTCCCTCTTCTTACAAAAGACCAAAGGTTCTGCTCCCATCAGCACTGCGGAGTGCACGGGGAGGGAAGAGCAGGAATGGATGAAGTCCATTTATCAGATCTTTCAGACATGTACAAATGAAAGACAATGTAGGGACGACTTAAGTTAGTCAAACTCCGGTCCCCAAAGGAAAACGCTTTGTTAGTGGAACCACATCCTCACTAATCAGAATCCCAGACTGGCTTGTGTTGAAGACACCTTAAAGCTCACCCAGTTCCAACCCCCTGCCATAGGCAGGGACACCTTCCACTAGAGCAGGAGGTTGCTCCAAGCCCCTGTGTCCAACCTGGCCGTGGCTCTGCCAGGTTATGGTTAAGATAAAGCCACATGTAACACAGAAGGGTTCACATCAGCCAGTGCCATGGACCTTGCAAAACTGCCAGTTTCTAAAACCTGCAGTAAGACTTCAGTCCTCAGAAAGTGCATAGATCAGATGCTAACTGTGGCCCCATCCATCTACTGGATTTTCTTTGCGCAAGGTCTGTATTGTTTCCTGAGCTGTGCCTTAAAGCCCAGAACGTGAGTTCTCAGAGTCCCACAGCTGTGCAGCACAACATGGCTGTGCTTGTACCCATTTCTGTTTCTCAGTGAAAGCATAAGTGAACAGTATAGCTGGGTGGAGCAGGGTTATTGTGTATAGGTTTATTTTAATTAGGAAAGGCACTCAAGCTCTTGAAGAGAAACCACAGCAGCTCGTTGTGCAAAATGACAGAATGACTAGCTGAAGTGATTTCTGCAACATTCACCTTAAGCACAAGGAGCATACCAGCACACTGAAACACCAACAGGGATTACTGAGCCAAAGCCTGAATTGCAGGGGCCGAGAACCACAGAGTCCTCAAAAGAAAATCTTTCAAAGATATGCAAAGCTTCTGTAGTGCTGGGGGAGCAGAGAGTGGAATTGAGATGGGCTGTGAAGCTCAGCAACTAATCTGACACAGAATATTATGTTAAGGAAGTAGAAGTAAATAAGCAATTAAAATTACCTTTGCAAAAGAACAGGAAGAAGCACATGGACTTTTATCAGATTATTTAGGTTTCTGCCATTTCACATGTGATACAGGAGCCTTGAACAATCTTAACTTCAGATTTAAAGGATTTAAAGGACAAGGACAGTAAAGCCACTTTGCAAAGAGGTTCAGTATCCCATGAAGAATAAGGTAGAAAGACAGTAGTTGAACAAACAGGCTCAGCTAAAAGACAAGAAGTGTTTGGGGAAGTGATGATTTATTCTTCTCTCCTTCAACTCATTCAGAATGAATTATTACTCTCAAACCAATCAGAAGGTGAAAAAAACCTAACATATAACACAAACTCACACAGTCCCATTTGCAGAGTTGACTCCATTAAGACTAGTATAAGACTTCAACAACTGAAGGGTTTTGGTGAGCATTTGTACATACTCCACTTTCTAAGACATCTGTTTCCTCAGTAGCGCTGCCCTAAAGGTGAAACACCAAACTCTGCAAGTTTTACAATCCACAGCAACGTCATTGAGTCTTAGTTCAGTACTAGCTCCAATGGAAGGCACAGGCCAAGCAGCACCAGTCAGCAGGGCCTGGACAGTCTCACTGAGCAGGGGGTTTAACTTTACTATTTTTTTAATCTTCAGTTTTGAGGCTCCAGCTTTTAGCCAAAACTCAGCTCAGAACCACAAACCTGCTCCACAAACAGAAACACTGAAGGTGTTCCTCCCATCTTTCAACAGCATTTTCCTTCTTCACTATTACAAAGGAAAACAAAAGTTTTAGGAGCAAATCACTTATGAGAACAAAGGCTACAGCTACTGGATTCCAGTGCACATGTGAGAAATTGATTTCCAGGGTTACTGGTGGCATGTGAACTGGAGCAACATTAACATTCTGCACACACTTGTCATGTCTTGCAAATTCCAAGGTCCCTCTGACAACACAAAAAGGTGCATTTAAATAATTTGTAGCATTTCTTCATTTCCATAAGCCATCATTAGTACATGGAATGATATTCTTTAAAAGACTTAAACAGTGGTCCCAAGAGTAACTTCTGACACCAGCAAACAGAACTGATAAGCATAAAACAAATAAAAATGTGTCTTACTTTACAAATCAAAGGTTACAAATACTACCAAATACACAGAAAACCAACCATTACAGTCAGATTTCATTAGCTTCTGTAGCAGCCCTAGATTTAGAGGGAATGTACCTCACCACCACAACCTGCGTTCCTCATGCTTCTCCCATTAAAGTGAGCAGAAAGGACATTTTGATGACAGCAACCTTGAAAATAAATAAGCATATATCTGAGACCTTATCTGTGAATACAGGACTGTCCAAGTAGCTACAAAACCTACAGGAAAAGCACTACAGAAAGCTGATTTCCAAAGTGTAAAACCTATTTGCACATATAAAAATGAAAGATCCCAGGGCTCCCATAAGATTCTTAAAAAAATGGATCTGCTTTGTCTTCAAGCAACTGAACAGATTTCACGGATTCTATTGGGACCAGGAATTGTTGTAATACACTCGGACTGTCTGCTTTCAATACTACTTCTGAAAAAAACTTCTACCCAAATACTCCCAAGGAAAAAAAAAAAAAACCAACCAAAAAAACCTTGAGAATTTCTCCACAGTCCAAAAATGATGAATAACATGAACTCTGCTGTACACTTGTAAGCTTGTTTTTTGTCAAACACCTTACAATGCAATATCTGAACAGGAAGGGACAGAAGAAAGCTGACTTAGAATTATACCTAATGTGCTCAACAAGCTTTCCCAGTGCCCAACCTCAGAAAGCAGCTTTCAGTCAGAATACCTGAGTCTAACTGATGCAAATAATATATAAAACGCACATGTAGTTTCACTTCTGTTTCACATTATCTCCTTCATTCCTGCAGATAAGTTAAAAAACTGCAATAGCTCTACAAAATTATATACCACTTTGAACCAAAGCAGCAGCAAATTCTCTTCCATCATTCATTTCAGCCAAAGTGCTCTATAAAACTAAGATGCTGTCCAACAGATGCTTTGCTGCTGCTTCCTCCAACATGACGCAGCATAGCTGGGGAGGTTGGAATGAAGATCAGAGTATCAGTAGCAATACTGACAGCTTTGCTCCTGGGACAATGTCACAGTTCTTGGTTTATCCCACTTAGCACCTTAAAAACTGTATATTCGCATGAAGAAACAGTGCTGTAACCGAGTGTTTCAGTGAATCCAGAGCAAACCAGACACATGTAGGCTTATTCCTTCTCTTCAGGAACAAGCCTGTGCTGTCAGACAACTCGCTGTATTCCCAGTATTTAATGAGTATTTAGTAAGACTGATGCAAGTTGAGTTCTGGTTCACTAGAGCCCCATTTCATGGTCCATTATTCTGTGAACCACATCATTAATACCAGGAAAACAAGCTTAGTATGGCACAGCTTATCCATCCAAGAACCAGAGATTACATTTAAGACTGACATGACTTCTTCAAACCAGAGATGCTTTCCTAAAGGTTTTGTTTGTTTGATTTAAGCCAAAAAAGGTGCAATATAGCATCTCTCCTCAAACCCTGAATAGTAAAGTGACTTGAAGATAAAAATGCCACCACTGGAAGGTCTACTGACACCCAGTCTATGCTGGCACCCAGATAGGGAGTGGATGAGCTTCTGTGTTAAATACATATTTGTCAAGGTTAATTAAGTCTATGTCATCTGAAAACAGAAGAAACATGTATTTGAGCGTTTCCCCAAGGAAGAAGCTTTCCATCTTATCTCGTGGCTCTGGATTACTGGGATTCTGGACGTTATTAATGGAAGTATAACCACCTGTAGGAACCTGTGCACAAAAAAAAAAAAAAAAAAAAACAGAAATGTATATTTTGACAATCTAAATTATTTTCATTTCTTAATATCCAGATGCACTTGGAGAATATAAGCGCTAAGAAACAGATCAGCATGTTTTTCATTCAATGCTTGTTTTTCATTTGCATGTAAAACTTCAGTTATGGAAAAAATTCTCTACATTTTAAAAGAAACCACGAGGTTAAAATGAAACAAAATGTCTATTTATGCTTCATTTAAAGAGGCAGCAAAAGGAACATGCCCTTGAAGCTTCTGGACAAATGTACAGGAAGTAACTAGAGCAATTTCTGCATCAGAATTGGCCAAAGTACCATGCGTATTTCTCTTAAGTACAGACCATAGATACCACTGGCATCTAGGCCACACTTTTACAGCATGTAAGAGTGCTTATATCTCCACAAGACTGTAGTCAGAATGAATACAAAAATCCCTCTATTAAGGAATTAATACCATTTTGTGGCAAACTTTTTTTTGGGGGGGGGGGGCGGCAGGGTGGTGGCAATTTCAACCAAATGCTTTTTCAATACAGCCAGGTTCTCCTCAGCTTCTTAATTCCAAAAAAAGATCACAGTAGAGGTTCTAACAGTTTCCAAGAGGACACAGAGACACTTTGGTAGTCTGCATGCAGCTTCTGCATTTTGCTTTTTAATCAATGTAATGCTAGTTCTATCCCTGAATGTACTAAGTAGTGTATCTCAAACAGTAAGGCATTTCATGAACTGAGTTTTTCTGAGTGTTGTTACTAATTTCCCTGCAGGTTTTTAATGACTGTTTAAAGATAACAGGTTACCACAGTTCTTGTTAGAGAGCAAGTGAGCAAACACAGTGCTGACAGAACAAGGTCATTATAAGCTGACCTTACCCGTGTGTATTTATTGAAGTTCTGCAAGATTTCCCAGCCCCAGTCTTGGTATTTCTTATCACCGGTGAATCTGTACATATAAAAAAGGCTTTCCACAGTTTCTGGTCGCAGTAAGTTGTGCCTGTCTGCAGGCTGCCAGAGGAAAGAAAAAAGGCAATAATTCAGACATGGAATTTCCTCAAGGGGGGCTGAACTAGATGACCTCCAGAAGTCCATTCCAACCCTAACAATTCTGTGATTCTGTGATGTATCCAGGAAGAAAAATAGTGATTCCCATATCCATCTACTCCAAAGAGTGTATTATGCATACCTCAGCTTCTAAATATACTACAGGGGTAATTAAAGGCAAAGGCTAGGGTGCATCCAGAAAGCAAGGCAGCAAAAGAACAAGCTGCTCTACACCAAAGCACATCCCCCATACACAGGTGGGAGTTTCAGCCACAGAATAGAGACACAGAAGAACCACTGAAGTACAGTTCCAGCCAGCTATCTGTTCACCTTGATTTCCACATCTTTGTGGCCCTTTTGTGCATGAAGATTGAAGTGTACAATCTCCGGACTGAGGCCTGTCTCCACTTGAGCATACATCTGGTAACAGGTTTCTATAAGGGCTTCAGCCAACTTCATATGATCTGCAGTCAGTCCATTGTGAGCTCCCAATGCCAAAGTACCAGGCAAAAAGCAAACTAAGTGATCCTGCAAGACAAGACAACCTTTACTGAGTAAAAAAAAAAAAAAAAAAAAAAAGAATACACAACAAACAGGTATTTGTGTGTGTCTTTTTTTTTTTACCCCCTTCATTATCTTCTTCAAAACACAACTTCAGGCACCAAGAACGTGAAGGTAACCTTTTAACACACTGACGCAATGTAGCACAAGGCAGGAAGCACTATTCCAAAGACATCAATAATTTGGAAGAAGTACAAGACTGTTTTTATGTTTCTGGACAGAAGGTCTCAGGTCAGCGTAAGGGGGAAGAGAGTGTCTTTTGGTTTATGAGAAGTACATATCTTACACAAACTGATGAAGCAAAATCACCTACAGGTTATTCAGTAGAGACACCTAAAGGGACATTGTGAAGGACAAACTGACCTTTTGCATTTAATTTTAAACTTAGAGATGGGAGTCAGAAAACACAGCTTTGGGGAAGGGCAAGAGGTCAGCTGAAGATTTTCCTCATTCTGAAATAGTCACCTTAGCATTACTGTAAGAGAGACAACACCTCCCAGAAATCATCAGTCAGATCCACTGATAAAACCAGGAAACACTGATAAGCTTTCAAGCATACCTCCATCTGAAAGCTTGCCTCCTTCTTTCAACTTTGTTATTTGGGATAATGAAAAGCTATTACTTCTCACACATTTAGAGCACCAAAGGTGCAAGAGCACCACTGTTCTAGAGAGACTGGAATGCTACTAGCTCCCATCCCCACAACCAGCTCTCCTAGACTCTTTCTTACAGCCAGCTGAATGTCACACATTCCAGGCACCTCGAACAAAACATCTTCATCTCAGTTACTCAGCACTGCCATCACACTGGCTATATATGTGTCTATCTAGGGAGGAGGGAAGGGGGAAAGACAGCACAGAAGCTTTCCGTTTGCCTGTCCCCATGTTGATTTTTTTTTTGGTAGTGGTTTTTGTTTTCTTCTATTGCTTTTCAAATGCAGCTGTACTTCTCACCATCTTGGCACTGAAATGGCCATGAGCAAGTTCTCCTACAAAAGTAAGCTTCTTCGGTTGCGATCTCTGAAGAAGATGCTGTTTCACTCCTTCTATGGCTCTCATATAGTCTTCCAACAGCCTGTGAATTAAAATAATTCACAGTTGGCTCACATATACCCAGTCAGAACATATTTAGTCACAAATAATGTTCAGCACAATCCTTTCAGAGACTCTTATTTCAGTCTAAATAACAATATTTGACCAAATGTGAAAACTGACCTAAAAGACCTTCAAAGTCACCACCAACTGGCTATTAATTAGGTATGACTACCATCTAGCAATATTTGGTTTACTTTTCAAGTAAACCCTAAATTTCAATACCAAAGAAAACAGACCTCCAACTATGTTTCTAGGCAATAACCAAACCTTATTTCATGAAGGCTTAGAAGTACAGTAATTGAAGTAAGAGAAAAATCTCAGCTGGTAAGGAGCTCTTGGAGGCCTCTACTTCAACACTGCTCTGAAGCAGATCCAATTAGATCAGATTGCCTGAGATTTAATCATAGCACTTTGTTAGTTTCTCCATCCAGAAATGCAATAGTATCTCCATCCAAAGGTGGACATTCAATGATTTTGAGCAATCTTTCCCAATATTTGACTACTATCATTGTGAAACATTGTTTCGCAGTATTTCATTAGAATTTCCCTTGTTTCAGGGTACTTTTATGTAGAAAAAAACACCTGCTCAATAATTCCATAACGAGATTCACAAAATGTGATCATTCATGGTCCCATGGTCTGTTTACAGTGAGGTATGGCTCGGGAATAGCAGTGATCAAGTTTTCTTTGTAGAGATGCACCTGTTCAGATATAAAGAAATGCCTCACAGAGACATGATGTCACTGCATGAAATCCATCAATGTGAACAAGCCCAACATAATTAGCTTAGAAGCAAAAAAATCCAAGCAGTTTTTGTCTATCTTGTTTTGGAGGAAACCTCCTTTTCCAATACCTCTAATTCCTCTGCTCCTTGCAAACATTTTCTTTTATTTATCCAGTGCAGATAAAAGAAACGTAAGAGACCTAAAGCAAAGTTTACACAAACATCAAACTTCAGACTTCTCTTTTTCTGAAGGGAAGTTTTTCCTTATGGATTATATCTCCCACCTCAACCATCTTGTAAGACTCACCTTTCCCTGACAGACCAAGGGGAAACACACGGCTGGTGAAATTAAGTACCATCAGTACTTCAGAAGTGTCTGATTATTCTTTGCAAAGACTTAATTCTCCTCCATGTAAAACTCCTCACATCTAATGTGAAGAAAAATTTTCTGAGAAGGAGAAGTTCTGAGACTAAGCCTAACTCTCACCAAGCTACCACAGGTTCCTCTTGATTGCTTAGCTTGCTTTTAAAAACAAGGAAAACAAGGATATTTTCAGTTGACTGTTGGGCACATACATTATTTTTCTTTAAGTAGCAAACTATGACAGAAAGTTTTACAGCTCACACAATTCTCACACCAATATGAGAAGCAGAAAGAACTTACTCATTTTCTTTTTTCCCACCCTGAATCCACTGCTTGAGCAAATACTCATAGTAGCTGTCAGCTCTGGCTCCCAGAGTATAGACATCCAAGTGAGTGAACTGCCCGCTGTTTGTGTTTATGAACATAGGCACTAGTCCATCATTTTTCCCTGAGAGGGTGTGAACATGCTTCATCACCTCATCTACAGCTTTCTAAAAGACAAACAGAAAATCTGAATTACAGGAATAAATGATGCACAAAATTGTGGCTTGTACTTCAGGCCAGTAACAAACCTTTAACTATTCTTCCTCAAATTACCATCAGGGACCTTAAGTTCAGCTTATGCAATATATTACATACAGGATTTTATGCAATATATTATATACAGGATTTAAAACTTTCTGGCTTTCAAATCACGAAGTTCTGGGTACATTTAAGTACTCTGAAATAATTAAACTATTTCCTTTCCATCAAGTAAGCCCACTTGAAAGCCAGTACTATGGCAAAGGACTGTGATGTGACTTACTCGTATTTGCAAAACAGAAGTCCAGATAAAGTAATAACTACATGAAACAAACAATAGCTAAAGTTTCCTTAAATAACTGCAGTCTTCAAAACTTGAGCTGTGGATAGAGTTTAAAACAATAAAACAACTTGACCAAACAAAAGAAGAGTGGAAAATATCATTTTCTCTGGAATTATTTTTATTTCAACTAATTTTTCATCATACTTGACCTGCTGTCAGACCCTTACCTAGTGAAACACATTTGACTTCTTTGGATAGCAACACTACGGTTTTGTTCTTTGTATTTAGATAATGACATCAAGAAATGGCTCACAGGACTCTAACAACTTAAAAAAGGAATTTTCATAGTCCCCTACTCAGGGGAACCTAATTTCTCAAAATCTGACAACCTAGTGTTAAACAAAAATGTCAATGAGAAAAAACTGGGGGGCTGGGAGAGGGGGAGGATGGCATCTGCTCTCATTTTGTTGTGGTCTGAGTTTGCTGTTTGTTTTGCTGTTGTTGTTTCGGGTTTTGTTGTTGGTTGTTGGTTGGTGTTTTGTTGGGTTTTTTTGTAAATCAAAATCTGTTTCTGATGAAAAAAAATTCACCTCCACTACTCCTTTTTTTATATTTAAGACAATAATTGGAAATTCACTGATTCTCTTCCTTCCCTCATCTAGCGTTTCACAGCTCTTTTATCACTTACAGACTACAGAGACCATGTGTATTGATGGAGAGTCAGTGGTGGAGCTATAGAGTGGTGGAAAAACAGAAAAACATCAACTGATTCTTCCATACCTGGAATTTCTGATCACCAGTGAGACGAGAGAGCTCCCTAAACTCCAGCTGAATACTGGTCACCTCTGCCACAGTGCTGTCAGATGTCCAGCGAGGTGGATGTGCAGTGCCCCGGCCAATGTTGACATCAGAATATGGTATCTTGGAGGGGGTCTTGAATGCTGGCATAAGCCTGTTCCCAATGTCTTTCTAAAGAAAACCCAAAAAACCAGGACAAAACAACAAATGAACAAATACACACACACCCCTTTAGATTTGCTTCCACCAAGCAGAGCAAAAAAGAGAGAACAGCAGCTTAGTTTTATATGGTAGAAGAAAGCCAAGAATTAAAAAGGGTTATGGATTTCTTCATAATAATGACTACAGACTTTCTACCTTGTTTCTACCATGCCTCATCTGAGTCTGCAATCCCTATGCAATGTGATGTAATTTTGAAGTCATCGACTTCACCTAGGCAGTCTAAAGACGTGACTGATGCTCTTAAGACACGTAGAAAAGGTGACAAATGACAACTATCACTCTTTGCCATTTATTTCTTTTTGTGTTTTATGAACTTTATTATGCCCAGCTCTTCATCAACAGAAGAACAGGCATATAATAATACCTGATACAGCACAGATCAGAAGTTATCCAGAGAGCAAAAAGAAGCACAGGCTTAAAGGAATAATGGTAAATCCCTTCCCCACCACTTTAAAAATGAAACTGTCAAAAAAGAGCAACATTTAGCTTTTTGATGAATACTCCCTCAACTCTGTCCAATGTGGAATACATAATCCAGTTCCACTTGTAAAACTAGTCACTCACAGCTTTTTCCAGGAAGAGGCTATCTCCGGAGAGATGATAGGTGCTCAGCAAGCCCCCCAGGATACGAATGGTGCTCTCAAAAAGGTTCACATCCACATTTTTATCAAATACTAAATTGTTTGCTACCCATTTTCTTGCTTCTTCAAACTCTGCAAAGTATAAAAGTAGTTCAGTTATGAACCTCTGGCATGTTCCAGAAACTAGACTAGAGGTATTAGTACTCCACATATCCATGACAGTTACTTATATCTATCTAGAGTGATCACCATTTTAGATGGAAAACTAAAATGAAGAGCACATGCTGGAAGGAGTTTGACTACCACTGGCTTAATTCTTACTCAGTATACAAGACAGATGCAAAGACAGAAATACCTAGGAAAATAGAGTTCCTAGTAGTTTAAAAAAAGAAGAAATTGAGGACTTATTAAAATAGTCCAGAAATTGACATCGTCCAAGTCTGTCCATTTGACTTGTCAAGAGAATTCGTTATACTTCCACAACAGCCTTATGAACTTTTTAATTAAATCTTTTTAAACAAAAGCTGTTACCTACCAAGGCAACAGGTAACATTTTCATTTAAGAGCCCTTACTGCCTTTAGTCTAGCCATGTCCTGGAGAGCCTGCCTCCTGCTTCAGCACTTAACCCCTACAATCCCAACAGTCTGCAGAAAGAGAAAGAGTTGTTTACCATGCTACGAATTCAAAAAGGAATGTAAAAAAGACAAAACAACCCATTTTAGACTCAACAGTCAGTTCAGCAGCAGCACCACTCAGTGATTATTGCACTGGGGCTAACTCCATCGTGCAGATGAGTTGGCTCACGCCTTGTAACTGTGAAGACTAAGCTATCTCAAACTCTCACACATTCCAGGAACTCCTACTCGTGAGCAGCTGCAGAAGAATCATCAGCTTCCCAGAAATGGAAAGCATTCCACAGGAGCTTAACTCTAAAGCAAAAAGATGCCTCTGTGTCCCCATGAGAAAAAATGTCTTGGATGTTGGGTAAATACTAGATGTTAGTCCACTGAGAACCACAGCAGAAACTCTGCTGTCAGATGCCAGCACTATCCAGTAGCACAACAGAAAATGTAAGTTCCTCTTTCACAAAAGCATCAGCATTTACCAGCTTGTAAGAAAGATTAACTTTCATCTATATAGCATTTGTTGTTCAGAAGAATCCCAGGAGCTCTCTAAGACAATCAGAAGAACTCATTTTCAACACAGCTAAATTACTAATAATTTATTTTAAAAGCTCTATGCAGTTAATCATTAGCTTTTTATGAGGAAAAACAAATAGCAGCACACTGTCAGCGTGGTGAAACTTTAAGATAGGCTGCTCAGGACTACAGCTGCAGATACATAATACGGAGTTTTCATTTGATTTAATATTTTACACAAACTTCAAAGTTAGGAGAGACAGAACCATGAAAATTTTGTCTTATTATTGCCCCCTTGTGAGCAGCTCTGTTCTTCCTATGCTGACATAAGAAACTGCATTATCAATACAAGCTGACAGAGGTGGCCATCTACCAAGGTTAAATAATGCACTTCCAGAAATTTTTAAATTACCACTAAAAAAAAACCCCTGCACTACATTAAATCAACCAAGCAAAGAAAAAAACCCAACCAACCAACAACAAAACCCCCCTCTGAACTACTGATTAAGCAACTTTTTTGCAAAAGAATTGCAGCACCTTTTACTAAGTTTTTAAAATAGGTTTGAAAGTCTTCTAACACAACCACTTCCAGAATAAGTGTGAAAAAACCACAGAGACGAGAACAGTTCTGGAAGGAGGTACTGAACACTCCCCTTTTCCATCCTTTGATTCCTTACAGAAACAACTTTCTTAAATCCAGGCATGAAATACTGATATTAGGTGTGATAAAACACAACCTAGGAGCTTACAGAGCTACTCAAGACTAAAGGGCACAAGGACAGCACTAGGGTCTTAGCAGAGAAGCAAAAAATCATGAGGCTTATTAGTATGTTCCTCAGTTTCTAGCAGATATACCCACTGTTGAAATGGAACAGTGAAATACTTTCTTTTCTGGCTCAAAATGCTATTCCAAGAAAAATGGTGTCCTATAATATAGTTGTTGGGGGGAGGGAATTTATTTTTATACTTACTGTTTTTCTGTTTATGTGTGTATTTACCCTCACAGAAAAACTGAATTCATTGGCCACACATAATAAATGTTCCCCTCAGAACTCGGAACTGTACTACCTGAACAGAAAATATGGAATTCTTTTGGAGGGAAAAATATGGAGGAGGAAAAAAAAATAGTTACCCTCTTTTAAGCCTAAAATCCACATGGTATCCAAGGCGTCTATTAAGGTAAGCCCAAGTCCAAACCACTCACTGTAGGACTTGGACAAAGGCTTCAGTTCATCATGGCCCCAGGCAAATTCCTTATATCCTTTCCATGCATGGCGGAATGCTTCTATCACAGCCATCTGACGGTCATTTATGGGCACTGCAAAAGGAAAATGGCACCTTGCTCAAGACTTCTGCAGGGGAGTCATGCAGCTATACTGGACACCATTTTGCTGCATTCTACCCAAAATAAACTTTCTTCCAAACTCAATGATCGGTGTAATGGAAAAGCTATCCTCATGTTATTCTTTCCAGTACTGAGTGGGAAACATCAAGCAGTATAACTAACCCTTTACATCTTCTGCTAGCAAGAGTCAAATATATAACAGGCTGCATTTATCATATCAGAACTTCCCTGCCTGAACCCAGAAAGCAGAACAACAGGCTCTTTACTCCATAGGACAGCAAGTGCAAAACCAGCTTCTACAGCCTTGTGTTGAGCACTAAAAATAGTTACAGTTTGATTCAGGGAGGAAGTCACTTTCCCTGTATTTGAAGAAAAAAAAGGAAACCACTGCTGAAAAAGGAAGCTGTCCCCTTCAAGCTCTCTCTCTTCAGAATATCTTTCCCTGGGTAAAAGATGGGAATGTCTGCCTCCTTCCAGAGGCTATGTTTCAAAGATTTGTCACTAAAATTATTTTCAGATTCTGAAGGTGAGTGGGAGTGAAGACTGTAATGGTGGAATGAGGACACTGAAAGGCTTGGCTGTTTGAGGTAAATCACCTCTCCTACACTTTTTGTTTCCTTTAATTAAAATAAATAAATACAGCAGATTTGTGTGGGGAAGAACTGCACAACTTCAACCATAAAAGTGAACAGATATAAAGGTATAATTAACTGTGCTGTTTACCTGGTTCCTTCTGGTCTTCAGGTTCCATAGATGAAGGTTTCTCTGATTCCTTTTTTTTACTAGAAGGAGGTTCAGTGCTTTGGTCAGGTTCTATCACTGCTCCTCTCCAACTGCAAATCCAAGAGATTGTAATTAAGACTTAATCTGATCCCAGAAAAGTCATGCAAATGAATGGGACTTATTTCTGCATTTCCTTTTTCTCACAATACTTTGATAAAATAGGAGTTGGATTTTGTATCATGAATAAAAATAACTATGTTGTCTACTAGAAAAATTTTCAGTTCAAAGAAAGAAATTTGCACCAGAGAAATTTTACTGGATTAAGAAATCTTACAAGCTCTTGGAATTTCATTAAATATCTTGGCAATGAATAAAGTACTTCTAAAAAGAATTAAAACACTTGAGAATGGTGTATTAAAAGCACAAACACTAAATGGTACCACACAAATAATCATCATCAAAAAATCACGAATAAGCACAAAGGACAAGCCACTTAAAACACCTGCTTTACTACCAAGGGGTTCACAGCTGTCCCTACCACCATAGATGCATGTATCAGTTCTTACAGGGTTATATTAAGAATCTCCTGAAGGAAAAGTCTTTCAGAATTGACTTCAAGCCAAGTCAAATTTGTATCAAGATGAAACGATCTCAACCTTGCTGTTTAATATACAGGTGTGTTGCCTTTGAGTTCATAATATGCCTCCTAAGGGAGCCAGGCTTATAGAACCTCTGAAGTCTGTTGCTTACAGTCAGCACACCTTATGACTTACATAAATCATATCATTTCATTTCTCACTTTCATCATTTAAATTTGTAACTAGTCTTCACTATGCTTTCATTGCTCTCCTAAGTTTTCTTGTTGCCTGCCATTTAACTCTATGAGCTTAGCTCATAAGCTTCTGCTTATGCTGTAGGAATAAAGCAAAGTCATTCTGGGAGGTTTCAGATACCAGCAGCCAAAATGCTGATGTAGGCATGGTTCTAATGCTATGATCAGCTCAGCTGTGCCAGTGCTGAAAAGGACACAAATATAATAAAAAACCAAGCCTAGTGTTCCAAATCTTAAGAAATTCTGCTGAACATGTAATAATCTTTTCTATATCCAAGATACATCCCTTCAGTTATTCCCAAATCAAAAGATTTAGAACAATAATATCTTCAGGAATAATTTTGTATAAATATAATATGGCATCATAGACCCTCTGTAAAAGATATTACTGTATATGCATAAGGGGTCTTTGAACTTAATCTTTTGTAAGAAAGGAGTAAGCCTACATGTACAGCTACATGCATACAACTACATACACACACGTACAGCTTCTGCCAGTTGAACTTCGGCTTAAGCCCAAGTGTTTAGTGGCATCATACCCATAAGTAGCACTGGCACTGGTGTAATTGCTTAAGTCTGGCCCAGGACACAGACACCTGTGAGTACTAATGGACTGATAGTGGTTCATTAATATTTACAACAAAACAAATGGCGGAAACCTACAGTCACTGAGAATTCTCCCAAGCATTAGGAATATCCAAGTGCATTAGAAATACAGTCTTGTAGAGCTCCAAATCTTCTGCACCTCTGGGGTTCAAACAGTAAAACCAGAAAAGCTGCATGTTCATCAAAATTACATATATCAGCCTAGCAGTATCAACAGCTGTCAGGCCAGACCTGAGAACAAATATACCATAGAATCACTGACTCACAGACTGGTTTGGGTAGGAAGGGACATTAAAGCTCATCCAGTTCCAACCCCCTGCCACAGGCAGGGACACCTTCCACTACAGCAGCTTGCTCCAAGCCCTGGTCTTGAACACTGACAGTGATGGGGCAGGCACAGCTTCTCAGGGCAGCCACAGCTTCTCTGGGCAGCCTGTGCCAGCACCTCAGCACCCTCACAGGGAAGAACTTCTTACTGAGATCTTATCACAGTCTCCCCTCTTTCAGCCTAAAGCTATTCCCACTTGTCCTGTTACTACCCTTGTAAAAAGGCCCTCTCCAGGAAAGAAATCAACTCCAGGCAACAAAGAGCTCCTACAATTTTCACTCCAATAGCCAATGGATCTGGGTGGGGGTGAGGAGGGAGAGCACTGTAGCCTGCTGGAAACATTTCTACCTGATAACAGATTTCTCTGTTTTCTCTTCTTTATTGGCCTGAATCAGCTCTTCTACAACCCTGCTGCTGCCATGTCGGGTATTCAGCCTCACATCCTTCCATGCTGGCTTGATTTGGAGATTGGAAGGACCACGCCGAACATGGGGAGGTTTTGGCGGCTTCTGACAAAATGGAAAAAAAAAAAATTTTGCTTGTTACGTTACAGAGATGGTGAAATTTCAAACACAAATCAACAGCATTCCAGTGTTAAACATAACTTCAGATAAATCTGATTTTAATATAGTATCAGCATGCACCTGAACAGAAGGTACATTAAAGACCTTGGGGGTTTGTTTGTTCTAAACTTGTGGTAAAATTATCCAGTTAAGTTTACACTGATAATTTATTTTTAAACTACCTCTACTGCTATGCTCTACATTAGCCATGAGTCCTCTACTCCACTAATCCACAGTTAGTTCATGCCTACTTCCCATCGCACCCCCCCCCAAAATGTAACCCTCCAAAACCTGTAACATCTGTTCTATTTGCTGCTATTTTTCAGGCGACCAGAAAAGCTGTCCTAGTTCAGTGTGACACTGTATCCTATGTCTCATATTCAGGCACAACTCTGTTTAGGCTCCTCACTGACATCCAAGTCCAAACAAATTAATCATAGCAGGAAAGAAAAGCCTCAAGTAAGAGGTCACTGTGACCTGAAGTCCTGGCTTTCCTACATATATCAGTGATTAAGAAATAGTATACTGAACACTTAAATATAAAAAGGTAAAGCCAAGAAATACTATACCAAAGGCCTTCCTGAATGGAGAGCATTACACTCAGAACAGACTTTTATTGCAAATTGTAACTTGTTTCTCTTCAACAGCCGTTGGAACCAAGCACTATTTACAGCTTTCACAAACTCTTTGGCAGCTTTATAAAACTCATTTCTTCTCATAGTACCTGTGGTGAAAGCTCTGGGTAGTCTCCAAGGTTGGCATCTGCTTTCTGGGGTGCTGGTAGAACAGCTGGATTTGCCAGCTTTAATCCAGGAATTTCTGGTTCTGAATTCTGATTGTCCGACAATTTGCTTGTTATACCTAAACACACAAAACTGCTCAGCACAAGGAATCGACAGTTTAGGCTCTGGCCAGAAATGCACAACAGCTTTCTGCATTCACATACTACATGCACATCCAAAAAGTCTTTCCATTCACAAAACACTGAATGACACACACTAATTGTTTGGTACAAAGTGTCTGCTGATATTAACACTCTCCCTAACATACAAGGGGGATGCTAAAAGACACATGCTTTTTAGTAACTGCTGTTGGTTTAGCTTCTCAATACAGGCAGTAAGAGAGTATCAAAGGTACTTTGATTGTACCTTTGTATTGTAGAAAAGCTTGGAATTTCTGATCTGACGTACAATCAAAGCCAAGAGAGGATTATCTTGGCCGTACAAAGATGCTGGGGAGGGACTCTTCATTAGGGATTGTAGTGATCAGACACGGGGTAATGAGTTCAAACTTAAACAGGGGAAGTTTAAGTTAGATATAAGGAAGAAGGTCTTTACTGTAAGGGTAGTGAAGGCCTGGAATGGACTGCGCAAGGAAGCTGTGAATGTTCCATCCCTGGCAGTGTTCTAGGACAGGTTGGACAGAGCCTTGGGTGACATGGCGAGGTGTCCCTGCCCATGGCAGGGGGGTTAGAACTAGATGATCTTAAGGTCCTTTCCAACCCAAACCATTCTATGATTCTATGATCTTATTCTACTGTTTAGATTTGGGTTACCAATATCTACACACAAAACATAAAAAAACCCACCCTCATCCTCCAAATCTTCACCAACTAAAACAAGATGTTACTCTAGTCAAGATAAACCATGAAAGGGCAGCTGAAGAGTATTTCTGATTAAGTAGAAACCAGTCATCCAACCATAAAATCCTGCTATTTAATTGATACAGCCAGTCATTGTCAATAAAAATAAAAACTAGTGATAAGAACTACAACAATCTTTTAAATAGAGCACAGCATTCCGTAATTCCAAGCTATACAGGACACCTACTTTTCCATGGTTCCCCCATGCTTGTGTATGAAATGAAGCCACAGACTGCCAAGAAGGCAAACAGGAAGAGGATTACACTCCGCTGCAGTCGAGACAGCTGCTTCCATTTCTTTAGGAGAGAAAATAAGTAAGAGGAAGAATATTTAATATGGCATAAAGATCCTACTCAGTCAAAAATAAACACAAAACTGAGTAGGTTTAATTTCACCCTCTACTTCCAACTGCGGACATCCATTGCTTATTTTCTTTGATGGTAAGAGAAAACAAAAATATAACATGCTAGCATACAGCACAGCAGGTTCAGAGAAACATCAGAGCCACTTGCTGAAAGAACTTCAGAGACTGCCAAACGTTGAGACTCCCAGAGAGCATCACCCAGTCTGCTGAGTTCCACTGCAATCTCCACTGCCTGACCTGTGCATCTGCCCAGGTGTCATGGGAAACAAGCCAAAAGCCTCTTTCCTCCCTCTGGCTGCAGAACACACGTGCAAAATAAGAAACGGGAGAAAGTGGTACAAAACCTAAAAACATTACTGCGGCAAAGAAGAAAGACTCACAACAGGCTAAGTACCAATCGCAGGACAGGCAGACTACCAGGCCTCCTGCCTCTGACAGACACAAAAGGAACTGTCAAAGACGCAACATGAAAATTAAATAAACCAACAGAAAAACTGACAAGACAAAACCACAATGTTTTCAAGTTTAGTCCTGGGCAAAAATGTGTTTTCAAAACTGAAGTATATACAACAAAATCACTAAAAGTCAGACAGCAAATGCTACATTAGCCTAATAGAAAAGTTTCTTCCATTTAGAGAAAGAGAGCAGTCAGAATTAATGGTTAACTGCTAAATTACCATTTTGTTAGTTTTCTAACAGTTTTATCAATGTTCCCCAGAGAAGCATTTTGCCTGTAATTACTGGTTCTGGCATACAGAGAGTGTGATTCAGTCCAACACTACACTTGGGAACAACCTGCAGTTCCCTACAAACCACTGTACACCCCACAGCACTTCCCACAGTCCTCAGTGAAGAACTGTCCATGTACTCACATTGCCAAGCCCCACAACTCACATTTCCTGATGTCCTCCCACAGTGCCAGCAGTACAGTAACCCTGTAAACACTGCCCTAGGCACCCATCAGCAAGATGCTGATCCCACTCCTGCACCTTCATCTCCATCTGCATGGCAAACCATACTATCATCTCCCAGTTGCAGAAGGATGCTTGAAACCCAGCAGCCCTATTTCTTCAGGGCAGGATATGAAAAGAGGCATTGACTGTGGTGTCTTGGGGTGGGTAGGAATGAGGCAAAAATACATGAGGGTATTTACCACCATCTTACTTTTTTTGCCAACAAGGAATAAGGATAAAAGGAAGGGTTCTCTTGTCCTTTTTACTCATATTTTCCCACCCTGCCTCTCCAGCCTAAGACTCCCACTGTGGTAAAGCTGCCTGCCCAACTCTCACCCCCAAGTGGCAAGAAGGTCACTTCCATACAGCTTTGCTGGAGCTTTGCTCCTCACACTCAAGTCTTCTCGCAGAAAGCACAACCCTTCCCTTTATTCTCCCAGGGCAGAGGACAGGGCTTCAAGCCCCAAAACAGGTTGGGGCAAGGGCACCAAGACCACATCTCCCCACTCCGCCCGCGCCCGGAGACTACAGTGTTGCCTCTCAAATGCCCACTAGCAGACGGCAGGGCTCCCCTCAAGCACACACCGTGTCCACCCGCCAGCTCTGTTGCAAAAACTTAAGCTGTGACTTCGAGCACCCTCACTCAACCTGTGCCCCACAAACCCCAGCCAGGCAGGGAGCTGCCACCCAGCACTACCGAGAGCAGGGCCCTCGCCACGGGCCCGCCCTCCCCAAAGACCAGGGCACCCCCATCGTCAAGCGCCCACAGCCCCGGCCCCATAAACAACTCAGAACGGGGAGGGCGGGGCCAAGCCAGGACCCTCCGCACACAGCCCAGCGGCAGGGGCACTCCTGACCGTCCGCCCCGCACCCCCACCAGCCCAACTCGGCTTCCCCATTGCTCCCCCCTGCATCCAGCCGGGGGTGCCCACCACCTCCCTGCGGCCCCCCCCCGCGCCAGGCCGGGCCCCTCTCACGACGCGGGCCCCGCCCTCACCCGCCAGCAGGAGCGCCGCCTCCAGGCCTTGCTGTTGTTGTAGCCGCCGGCCCCCACCGCCGCCTCCGCCGGGCTGAGGGTGACGGAAATGAAGTCCCGGCGAGGCGGAGCGGCGGCGGCAGCAGCCGAGTACATGGCGGCGCCTCAGGGCCCGCAGCCTGCCCGCCCACCGCCCCGCGCGCCGGCCGCCATCGCCGCGCCTCCTCCCGGCCGCTTCCGGGCTCCGCTCTAGGCCGGGAGCACTTCCGGGATTCTATGGCGGCGGCAGGCGTGGGGAAGGGGAAGCTGGAGCCTGGCTGATGCCAGCTCCGATGGAGCCACCGGATACCCTGGCACGGGCACCGCTTTCGGGCGGAGGGCAAGGGCTGTCTGGGGCTGAGTGTCTCTTGCTCTTTCCGCTTGCTGTCCCTCACTTCACCTGTCTCACTGTGAGGGCCCTGCCCAGCAACACTTCAGCTGCCTGGGCAGGAAATGGGATGGAAGGAGAGGCTGGGAGCCGCTCGCTTTTCCTCTGTGTTGTGAGACTATAATGTACAGACCAGTCACAGAAATACTGGCATGAAAGAAACATAAACTGAAATGTGCATGTGGAAGGTCTTCAGGGAAAACATTCTGACCAGAGAAGGGCCTCCACACTCCCCTCATCACAGAATCCCAGAACCGTTAGAGTTGAAGAGACCTCTAGAGATCAGGCAGTGCAACCCCCTGCCAGGGCAGGGCCACCCAGGGCAGGTCACACAGGAACGTGTCCATGGTGGGTTTGGGACGGCTCCAGAGAGGAGGCTCCACAACCCCCCTGGGCAGCCTGTGCCAGGACTCTGACACCCTCAAAGGAAAGTTCTTCCTCATGTCGAGGTGACACTTGTGTATTAGTTTATGGCCATTGCTCCTCATCCTGTCACTGGGCACCACTGGAAAGAGTCTGGCACCATCCTGCTGGCACCCACCTTTGAGACACTGATCTGCACTGATGGGTTCCCCTCAGCCTACTCTTCTCTAGGCTAAACAGCCCCAGCTCCCGCAATCTCTTATCATCGGAGAGATGAGAAGACCCTGATGAGAACTCCTGATCATCCTTGTTGGTCTCTGCTGGACCCTCTCCAGTAGCATCTTAACTGGTCATGCTCAGGAAGGGGTAGCCCCCACCCACCTTGGGGAACCATGCTCAGGTAAGGCCACAGCTCCAGACACTGCACCCTGAGAAGAGGATCAGCTCTGTTCCACAGCATTGCTCCTCCTGCCAGCCTGCCAGGGAAGTGAGCACAGCAAAGGAAAACCCCAAACAACTACTGATTCTGAAAAGACAGAGAAGAGCTGTCTAATGTCATTATCACTCACCAGTGAGAACCCCAGAGACATGCTTTACAGCTGGCATCCCTCATCCCTTGCATCACACACACAGAGTCCTGGGCAGACAACACAGGCCTGAGAGTAGACAGCTGAAATCTGTGAAAGGATGCATGTGAGCGGGTGAAAATCAACTTAAGCAGTTGTGTAAACAACCCTTCCATAAGATCCTGCACTGAATTTTGGTGTTCAGCAGGGTCCCCTTGTCCACGCAACTCCTTCCGTCCCTACAGACCCCCAGCTGTCAATCCCTGTGCAAATAGTTCTCTGCATCTTCACCAGAGAGGAGGAGGGATGTTACCAGTGGGTGTAGAGGAATAGGGAGGAGTACTCTTTAGTGATGTACACATTGAGAGCCACAACATGACTGGTTTTGTAATAATGATTACTTCTAGATCGGGTTTGTAGTCCAACAGGAAAAGTAAAGAACTGAAGCAGTGGCTTTAAGTGCTGTCACTGTATTCACCTTCAGCTGTGTCTCACTATTTAATTAACATGCATCATATAAGCCTTTACATTTGGAATCTACCTCCACAACAGATTTACAGGAAAAATGAAAATTTGGGGTTCTTTTCTGAGCACTTCATGATCCAGAAAAACCCAAGCAAGCAATTCTGACAGATGCAAACACTGCATAGACAAGTAGAGGAACAATTTAACAAAAGCCTGAAGCATGCATTTATTTTTAGTGTTTGTTTTCCTATCACAGGAAACTACTAGTTCATGTAGCTTAAAAACATATTAAAACCCCAGCAGCCTTCACGGGTGTGCCAAGAGAGAAAGATGGAGCAAAATAGGTAAGGAAGACAGAATATCTACTTCTGACTCTTGCTGGGTTCAGCACTAAGCCCCCAAAAGAGGATGATCTGTCATTCGTGAAAAAAATACCAACTTCCACCAAAGATTGTTCTATAAATAAAGCTCAGTTTTAAAAGTGCTGTCACTGGGAAGCCAAGCAAAAGCTGCGTTACAGTGAGTGCTCATAACCTACAGAGCAGCTGTGAAAGCCTGACTCAGATTCAGATTGCTCAATTCTACTTTAAAGAAAGGAAAAGCACAGACCAGCCACAATGAAACTCTCTCTCCTCAGTATTCTGTGTTTAAAAGCTTGAAAAAAAACCCCACCAAACAAACAGCAATGCAGTCAAGAAAAATCTTCTCTTTCCTGATGAAAATAATACATCCACAATGTCAAACCCCATCAGGAGTTACCCTCTGCTGAGTCCCACATCCCCCTGTACCTCTGCAGCAGGGGCACTCCAGCCAGGCCATCAGTGACACGCAGTGTCCTGCAGCCGTGCTGACAGCACCCATGACGTATAGGAACAAAGACAACAAGTGTATTTTCTTCATGGACAAGAAACATAGACAGACACATAGAAATCACAGTAACAACTTTATTACAAAAATGCTTAGGTGTTCAAAAGTTTCTGGAGTACTAAGGGACCTCCCTTTGTTTCCGGTACTTTTTTCATTTCACAATACATACTAGAATTATTTTGCTACATACAGGACAGATACTATTTTTTTTTTTTTAAGTTCTCTCAAAATTTTTTCTATGTTCCAGTTTAAAATGTGAGGAGTTATAGAAGAACACCCCAACAGACAAGGCATTCAGCATTCTTATTCAGCTTCCCCTCAAAAACAACCTCTGAAAGCAGTCAACAGCTCAGTGTACAGATGATTAAAGCCCACAGGAACTGAAGTCTGAAAAGAAAGCACTTTAGAAAGAACAATAGGAATATGCTTTCTTCATAGCACAGTGCACCTTAAAAGGAGCATGTGCCTAAATCAATAAGCAATACTCACAAAGATGCAACACAATTTGTTTGCAGATTGTCCTGGTTTCGGCTGGCATAGAGTCTACTAGGAAGAGAATTAACTCTATCCCAGCCAAAACCAGAGCACAAATATAAAACTTGACTGACAGGAATGGAATGACCCATAGAAACACTGTGAAGAAAAATACAGAATTGAGCATCACAGGCAAATGCTTAATTTATACTAAAAATGGGAATTATGGATGCACGGCAAACAGAGGTAATCAAAACTGTCATGAGCTGGTCTGCACATGCAAAAGGCTCATTACTTCTGTGCATATACAACTTATACCTGAAAACTGCCATTGATATTTAGATGCTTTCTTTGGCTAACATTAGCCTAATTACAAACTGTATTTACTCTCAAAGCCATTTTTATACTTCTCCAACATTCTGAATACAGCTTCATATCAGGAATCACACATAAGTTTTTTAAAAGCCACATAAGTTATTTAAAAGATTTATGCTTAATAAAACAGCATCAGCAATTCCTCAATAGAAGCAGATGCATGAAATAACAACATTCCAAATGAGGCATCTTCCTCCCCACCTTCCTTTAAACCTGATTTAGAGAATAAGTATAAAGTGCTCTTCAAGCAAAGGCCACCCAACAGTACACCTGAAGCACCCTCATGAGGGTGAAACCACTTTGGTGTGTTTTGTGCTTGCCTGGCACAAGCTTGCCAGGGCAGTGCCAAAGGCTGAAGAGGAGCAATCATTTGTGGCTCACAGGCACCCTGGGATCCCTTGGCCAGGACTGAGTTCACATGCTACATGCGTTCTGACTATTAGTGTCCTTAATTAGATGACACTTATCTCTGCATTATGGTTAGTAATGTATTTAAAAGGAAGGCATCTAAAGGATGTCCAGAAACTGTAGAAGGAGAAGCTGGTGTTTTACTGTGTGCAGTGGTCATACAGGGATTGAGTCTTTTTCATTTGTTTGTTTTGGTTGAGCATTAAATTCTACCATCAGGATTTGTGACTCTTGTTACTTTCAGATACTTTAAAAGAGTCCCTTTGAGGGATATGGAACACATTAAACAGAAAAATGGAAAGTAAAATAACCATTTGCTACAGACAGGAAGAGGATTGCTGTTGGAAAAAAAATATCTTTTTTTCTTTTCAATAAAAAAACCTACAGCTGTAAAGAGCAATCAGTCAAAGCTTCATATTTCCACATGTTTTCTTGGAACGGCACCAGCAAACCTAGATATGCATACTTCTTTGATCTACTTTGGAGTCCAAACCTCAAGCAACAGTTATGCGCAGCAGCATCCCTACCACTGCAGACTCTGAGCGACCTGGTTAGAGGATGCAATTGCTCTACTGGATCTTTGAACCAGCACAGCATTAGAGGAAAGATGGATCTTTGGAAAGAAAGGCTTCAGTATGCAAAGTCATTCCATACTTTTCAGTATGGGGCCTCAAACTTATTCTTCACATGTGCACACAAATTAAAGAAAAAAAAGAGTATCAGAAATCACCAACCTCAACCAGCACAAACAAAAAATCCCTAACAAGGCACTGAAGTGATTTAATCTTCTTGAATGCAAAGCTGATTTATTAGACCCTGCCTGTCTCTTTGACATATTTGTATGCACAGCAAATAAAAAATGTGTTTGGTACCCAGAAGATATTAATAATATTCATTCACACCCAAGTCTACAAAACAGACTGAGGTAAAAGGCACAGCCTTTGAAGTTACCAAACAGAACTGGTGAGCACACGTGTGTGCAGACACAATTGCTGTAATGATTTGGCATCAATCAATACTGCAAAGCAATGTTTTTTATAATGCACTTCATAGCTGATATTTTAGTAATGTCAGTTCTTACAATGGATCTGACAGACAGCATCTGATTTGAGAGAAAAGCCTCCCTCCTTTTCAAGAATTTCCTAGCATTTCTGCTTTGTTTTCATCAAGTACAAAGGGAGATTGGAAGTCTCTGTTCTTCATGTACGCCTCCAGACCCTGAGAACATGTGAAAACAGTACTGTTAGGTTGTAAATGCATCAGACTGGTTATCTGCACTAGTTTTAAGTCTCTGTAATATCCTAAAAGAAAAACTGACTAGCCAAAGTGAAAAGAACACTGGAAGGACAAACTACAGCAACAGTTTCCCCCGTGAATGGCAAAATGTTTCAGCCCCATGCCTGGGTTTCATAAAGGAGAGGCACCAATAAGCCGTAAAACAATGGATCTCAAAAACAAGTTTCCTGGGGAGGGGCAGGCAGGGGAAGATGTATCCTTAACTCACATTAGAATAATATTAGCAAAGAAAAGTCAACTTAAATTGCCTTGTTTTCATTTTGTTCTTACAATGCATCAATTGCGACAAGTTCACTACCTGCACACAGAAACCCAGCAAAGATTTAGTTTTATGAATGCCCTTCTTCACAGCGTCCACATATCCTCCTGCAATTCACTATTTCTCAACCTGCCTGTCCAACACAGGGAAGCTCATCTTGCTACTAAATGGAAGCAGCTTTTCCAGGCCAGGTTATTTGCAGAGGGATAACTTGAGAAATCTAAGATGTGGTTTCTCTAAATCAAATGCACATATCACACTTCTCACTCAGTGCTCACTCACTGTGAGAGAGACATAGACCAGCACACACTGAATACAGTGACCCCATGAATTTTGTAATTTGGATATTCTGTGATTTTCATTCAGAAGATCTCAAAGTACTCATAAGTCTGGATGAAATTTTGCAGTCTTGTTGCAAATCTCATTTTACAGATGGCTAAAACTGAGCATGAACAAAGTGCTGAAGAATAAATCACAGTGGAACCAGGAATGTAACACTGTTGTGGTTTAAGTGCTGAACCCAGGACAAGCACAAAGCCCAAAACCTAGTTCCCTTGGTCTTACCATTTCTCAGCAAGCCCAGGCTAAAGAAATCCCCCATGGAATGAAATCAGGTGCATAGCTGCATGCTTAAAAACACCTCCATAGACTATTATTCTCACCTCTCCAAAGTAAGACACTAATGGAGATATCTCACACACAGCCGGAGCATCTTCAGTTCCTGAGAGACTAAAGAAGAGAACACAGGATTAACTTCTTGCTATACTTAGAAACCAGTGCATCTTCTTAGAAAGCTCATCCAGAATAGGATATCCAGAAGGATAAGACATCTATTATATTCACATGCACCAGACATTATCCAAACACAAAGTGTGAAAGTAAAAGGGAATTAGCAGGTCCCAAATATTTCTCACCAAAACAACATCACTTTTATTGGAGTGCTTTTCAAGTAAAACAAACAGCTTGTGGGTTTATTAAACTATGAGCTGATGAAATAATAGCCCCACAGAGCAAAAGCAGCTCCCATTTAGAATGATGCAGGAAGTATCTGAATTGGTAATTGCTGTAATAGCTGATCCTTAAGCCCTCCTGAAAATCTTGCTGGGCTGTATTCAGAAAAGCTGGTGAAGCTACAGATTACAATTCCTTGGCCTGGCTAAACCAGAATGATGAAAAGGTTGCCCCTACCTAAGGAGCTGCTGTAGGAGGAGCCAACTCATGACCCCAGCGGCACGAATCTCTGCCAGACACAAAGCCCTAAGCACTGTGCATTACTGTCTGGAGCACTCACAATCAGTAATGGAGCAGAAGCTGTAATGGACATTACTCTGCATGTTCAGAAACGACAAGCTGAACAAGAATCATGCTGAGTCACCCTGGAGTCAAACCTATGCCTGCCTTTGTAGAGCACAGTACATGCCATTAGCTAGCTGGCATGGCTGAGCAACCACAGGCAGGGAAGCTGCAGATCACAGAGGTTCCTACCTGAGTTTCTCTGGTATCCTGCAACCATTCTCATCCAGAAATCTGGCCCCAGCCTTGAGAGCCCAGAGGTAATGCTGGGCCAGGAGGGCTTGCCGTGCAGTGGTGGGAGTGTCTTTGTCAGCTGTGTCTGCATTTTTTAGTGGTGAGAACTCTTCTTCTCTCAAAACTTCAAATGCCACAAAATTCCTACCAGCAAAGGGGAGAAAACAATGATAATGTAAAAACAAGCTAGCCATCAGCCCTGCCGATGCAACAACTTTCATGGTGAAAGGCTCATACACATTTTAGGAAGCAGCAATGTATGCAGCCTGGGACAGTCAAGCTGAGAAAAGCCCACCTCCCAGTCTGAGCAGCAAAGTTGCATGATGGCAAAATACAAGAAGCAGCTCAGTGTCTGGGAACATAAGAGCAGCCTCACAACAGCTAGGCACAGGTAAGAAATAAAACAACAGTTCTGCAGAGATCCCACAGAAAGCTCTCCAGGCTCTGGGAGGCTCATGGACAAAAATTCTCAGCCAAGAGCACAAGAAGATGGAGAGAGAAATGATGCCTGATGCATAGACGCAGCCCTGGACACTTCAGAGCACCGCACCCCTGCTGCAAGAAATCACCACTCCACTTGTGATCTGTAGGCAAGGATCAACTCAGGACACCAGTTCCCAGGGATGAATGAGCACTGTCAGAGGATTCACACTGAATGTTAAGTGCAGCCATTTACCAGAAATGGGAATGCAAATTAAAGCAATCCTGTGGCAGCATCCATGTGCATTTCATGTGTGAAAAGCAGCTGCCAAGCTTTTTCAGTATTATGACAAAAGCACAAGGAATTGCTTATTACAAGTAAGTCCTTTCAATGCTTAGGACTTGGCACTGCTTCCATCACACTGGTTTTGGCTTTGGTGTGTGACACTTTATTGAACACATGTCAGGAAACAGAGACTGATTCAACCCTTGAGCTCTCTATCCTAAAGTAAATCGTCTGAAGAGAAAAATACTGCCCCCAAAGAAAGGTAATTTAGTTTGCATGAGGTCTTTTTCTACCAGAAAACAGAATCCTTACTGCTGAATTCCAGACCTCTGAAAACAGTTTTTGTAAGAACACTTATGCTAAATTCCTAAATTATTAAAATCCCACATTGTTTAAACACAAAGTACCCCTGACTGCACCAACACCAGGGCAGAGCACTCTCAGCGCGAGGCAAGTCAACACTGACAATTCCACAGCAACAGTAACTTGGCCCCACAGTGCTGAAACGACCTGTTTTCTTTCTGAGCACTAAGGGTGTGAGCACCTAACCAGAGCTGCAGTTGCCATGGAAGCCAGAATCCTAAAAGACCCAATTTTTGCAGTCTCAGCATGGGCTTGTACTAAACGTTGGCTTTGTGCTCAATTTCCTTTTTTATTCTTTCTTTAACAGGGCTAGCAGAGGCTAGACCAGCCTCCACATCCTCAGTGGAATGAACATGGACCCTCTTGGAGCCAGTAGCATGACTGTGGTGCTGGAGCTTGATGTAGATCCAACAGCCTTTCTAAGGAGCCACCCACAAGCATACACTCCCTGGCAACGCCCATTACAACCTACAGTCATTCAAACGAACATTGAGGAGAGAGAAGAAAATTTAAATCATGTCTGCCACTAACTTAGAGAACTGGAACACATCAAATACAAACTTCTCCAGCTTTATCCCGTTCGGTTTTAGTGGTTTTACCAGATTTCCCTCCTCGTCAATGTAGGGCACTTTCTTTATAGCAACATGATGCTTCAGCTGCGGCTCATATTTCCTGCAACAGGAGAAGGAACAAGTTCATTTACTTTGTGCCCACTTAGGAAAAAGTAGTACACATCTGGGAAGGAGCTGCCTTATTAGAGCTCCGGGTCACCTCTCAGCTGCTGTGGGTGTTGCTCTCTCCAAACTGATCCAAGCCACATCCAGGAAATACTAAGCAGACCAGCCCAGCCAACAGGACTCCCTGTACCAGTGGGACATGACAGGGTAAAGCAAGAGGAGAAGGAGGACCTAGCATGGAGCTGAAATTGTTACTTGACCAGAATGACAACAGAGCACAGTAGATCCCACATACAAGGGTGGATCAAGCTTTTCAGGAAGGTCGTACAGCTGCTCACTGAATGCCCAGCATCACATCTCGATCTCCCAACACCAAGAAGCACAGTCCTCCCCCCCAGCTTCACCCTCTCCCCCAACCTCTTGTTATCCCAAGGGAGGGTATGGGTGATATTGTCACTGAAAATCCTCAGTGTAAGGCTTCATCACTGACCATGCTGCAGCCTACATGGCTGCTCAACCTTGCAGGCCCAGGAAGGTCATGCACTGGTATATCTCTGTTGATCTAGCTACAGCAAAGCATGCCACTTCTTCACTGGGTAAGGCCTGAAGAGCATACTGGGGCTGTCAGAAAGGGGATATAGCTATTTTGAACTGTATGGAGAAGAGAGGAGGTGAAGAGCAGAGCAGGAGGCACCCATAACAAAAGTTAGAGTGGGAAATGAGAACACTGCTGGAGGCACTTCTGGGCTGCATAGCTGCCTAGCAGGTCTGCTGGAACTTACTGGGCCACTGTTTCCAGGAACTCAACCGTGAAGAAGTGGTTACAGATATTGCCAGTGTTGTACATCAGTCCCCCACTGGGACTCTGCCGCTGCGCGGTCTCCAAGCTGATCTCACTGTACTCCACCACTTGGTAGACCCCATCCACACAGCACACCACCCCAACAGGCTCTGTGGGGTAGGCCTTCTCCACCACCTGTAGCCACAAGATAGAGGGCTATGACAAGGAAGAAGAAAATCCCAGCACTATTTCAACTCCAAATAACACACAATCCTATAGGACTGTTTTCCACGGATCCTCTGGCACCTCAGGAACAGAGGCACAAAAGTGCTGGTGTTCAGAGTAGCCTGGAGGCACATTTTGCCCAATGACTGGGCGTAAAACCCAGTACTGCTCAGAAGACAACCTAGTTAAAAGAAATTGAGATACTGTGGGACACTTTTTCTTATCAAAGACTGGGAGCTGGCATTAAATGGAAAATATTTGCAGCTATTAGCCTTCAGTGTTAATGATTAAAGTAGTATGTATCTTTCCTCAGGCATCTGCTGCTTTAGGGTGACAAAATTCAGGCTGGTTTGGCTTTTCTGATCTTCCACAGCAGAGCATAAGGAATGCCTTCATTAGTCTTAAAGGTGTATCTATAAATCACAACCCAGTACAATATAGCTTCTAGATAGGACAAGTGCCTTTGCAGAAAGGGCAGGGCATAAGCAGGAAGCAATTCCAGTTTGTAATTCCCTGTGTTACAGTTACAGACCCTGCTCTGCTGGAAGTTTATTTCCCACTGTACTCTGGGAAGAGCAGAGGACACCAACACATAGGGATTCTGAATGCAATGCAGGCAGTGAGCAGCTCCTCTAACAGCTTGGAGCAAGCTGCTGTTAGAGGTGTGAACACCTCAGTTCACCTAAGCGCACCCAGCCAGCAGCTTCCAGGCATAGTTAGACCTTAATTCCCCATGGGACGATGTCCCAGTGTTAGCACCGCTTCACCTTTGCACCGCAATCTGCCCCTTTGGAAACACAGAAGCCTATGAAGACTGGATCTGCCATTTTCACGAGGATATTGTCCACACAGTATACATGGACGTACTGGATTCCACGCTGCTTCATGTCATCCAAAATCTTATTATCCACCAAAGCACGGTATAAGCCACCATTGCCATCTATGACACAAAAGAAAAGAGAAAGACCTGGTTAATTAGTGCCTTTGTAAGGGTTTTGGAGCTAAAAGAGCTATTTAACAGCAGAGCAGGGAATGCTCTCTGGCCAAGAGTGAGTGCTACCAGGTTTTATCACCAGCTTTGCCACACAGTTCAGGCAACTCTCCCCTGCACACCCCAGCTCGCTCACTGGCAGTGGGACCATGGGGACCAGCCTCACAAAGAAGCCTTATTACACTTTATGAAGCCTTATAAGATCCTCAGAGAGAAAACACTAAAAGGCAAAACATTATATGGAGGGTGGGAAAAGCCTGTTACGTTCATTATCTTCCAGTGCATACCATACTATATTTTTAATCATATTAAAAACTCAGATTGAAGAAAAAGACCAGAATAAATCTTATTCTCTTTTTATCTTTCCCCAACAACTTCCCAATGCCTTTTTAAAGGGCTTGAACTGCAGCTGCACAAGATACCTACACATTTGCTCCTCAGAGATCACCCTTTCAAAGTTCTTCCTTTGACACTCCTGTCAGATCTAGAAAACCACTCTGCAGCCACAAAACTCCATCGCTGCAACATGGCCACAGCCAGGCTGTCTCCACTGAGTCTCTTACCATGTCCAGGTTAAGAGGAGAACTTTACTAAGTGAGACACTGCAATTGTTTTGGCAAGTTTATCTTTTTTACCCATTTCCAGCTATCAGCCTTGAACAGGAGCCTGGCTCCCGGCAGCTTCACCGCTGGGAGGCAGCACCTCAGGGACCTCATGCTGGTTGCAACTTGCTCTTGACCTGTAGCTGCACCACTCCTCATCTTGCCAATGCTGCCAGACTTTCAAAAAAAACTGCTGTGGGTGAATCTCTGGGAAGAACAGAACAGAGACTGCTGCACTTTTGATCACCAGCCTGAAACACTGACCTGAGCCCTCCCACACTAATCAGAAGCACTAACACTGACCCAGTTGGAGCTGCTCTAGTGGAAGGTGTCCCTGCCCATGGCACGAGTTGGAACTGGAAAAGCTTTAAGGTCCCTTCCAACCCAAACCATTCTGTGATTCTATGATTCTATGACCTCCAAAGACTGCTCCATGTGCCAAGGCTGGTAGCAATTATCAACATGATGGCTGGTAGCAATTATCAACACATATTACATTACTGTACCATGTAAGAGGAAACAGTGGGGTACCTGGAGCCATGGCAATTTTCCCCTTCTCCTCCAAGATGGCCTTCCCATCAAACGTGACAGCGGGCAACATTCTCTGTTCAAACATGACCACGTTGGATCTATCCAGATTGAAGTAGTTGTGTTCTACAAAGAATTCCTCTGTCGGCCCCAGCGTGAACTCACTTGTCATGATGTACCTGGGCAGAAATGGGTGCTGAGTAATGAGCAAGAAAAGCATAAGCAAAAGACAAAACTACAAATGGAACAGAAAAAGGAGGAAGCCCAAGAGTGTTAAATGAGAGATGCTACACTGTCCTGCGATACACAACTGAGCAGGAGAGCTCTCCTCCAGAACTCATCCCACAGGGACACTGCACCGGGTCTTGTGCATGATTCTACCCACAGGCTTAGCTCCAGCCAGGACAGAATGTTCCCTACATGTGAATAACATCTGGATGAGCTGGAAAACAAGACAAAGGACAGTACAACAACCTCGTTCACCCCAGAATACAGCTGATGTTAAGTGCCTAAAGAAACACTGAACAGCATGAAGCACTCAGAATGAGCTGCAAGTCCTCAGCTGCTCAGCCTGCCAGTGCCTCTTCTGTGCCAAGGCCAACAGCAGCATTTTCAAATGCTGGCTGCAGGAATTGTTTTTTCTTAGCTTTCTTTATTTCCTCCTTTCCTTCCAACTCCATGTTGCTGCTGTTTTTCCCTCCAGTACCTTCCTTTTTCAATAGTAGCTAAGAGCCATCTTCATCATATACCTGTCAAGCACTTCAACTATTGGCAGAGGTATACAGCGTCCTCTGCCAGCAGGCCAGGGGAATCAGTCCCCTGCACAGGAGAGGCTGGACCTCATACACACCCCGATGTACATCTTTGCAGCACAGCATAGCTTCTGGTGTGCTGTTGTAGCCAACTGCCTGCTCAGCCCAGGGAGAGGAACTGTAAACATCAGCAGATGTTGCATCTTGCAAATAATCCATCCTGGGTTCCACCAGCACCAGGGACGGTGCATTTGCAGCTCAGGTCATAAGGGTATCTCTCCAGAACCCAACAAAGATCACCCTGCAGAGAACATTCCTGGAAGCCTGCAGTAGCACCTTCTTCTCTCTTGCCCTCCACATCCTATAGGGAATTCATATTTTGCACCATGCACAGAGCTCGTTTCTTTTGAAGCCTTTTGAAGGTTTTTGAAAGCAACCAGAAGAGACAGATGACAGCCAGCTGTAAACAACAACAGCAGGAGGTGGCCTGGAAATGGAGCATGACAAGTATTTACTACTGTGAGAGGAAGCCTTTTTTGCTGTTGCAGAAATTGCGGGCAAGAAGGTCTTAGAAGGTGAACTCCAGAATCTCTCCCTCCATGCAGTAACCTGAGAAGGCACAGCACAAGTGGATAACAACTGTTGGGAGGCATCCAGAAGAGGCCCTGAAAAGTGCTCTGCAGAGTGTTGTCAGGGACTGTGCTTAAAAAGACAACATGGTACAGCAGTGAGGGTAGTGGTCAGTGGTCCAAGGACAGTGCTCGGCCCCTCAGATCTGCAGACACAGACCTGCTACTTCTCATCCTCGTGCACCCTCCTCCAGCTCCTGGCATCACAAATCTTGCCAACTAAAGGCTCTCCCTTGATAAGTCTCTCTACAGCCCCCAGCAAAATGCTTCTAGAAAACCACACAGGCAGGACTGCAACACAGATGCCTGCAGAGTAGGTCTCTGGTTTCAGGTCACCTACCAGGGTATGGCACATTTGCAGTGGTGTCTCTGGCCAGCAAGCTGTTCCACTTTGTGGATTCTTTCTGCTTGGATCTGATACAAGGTCTTGCCACTGGGCAATCCCACGTTGTACATGCCCTTGGGATAGCTCACTCCCAGGCGAGTTCCTTGTCCTCCAGCCAGAAGGAGCACTGCCACCTTGTTCTGCGAGATCTGATGCAAGCCTGAACAGGAGAAAGAAGCCCAAGGGAACATGAGAATCACAAAAGCAATCAACACCCCACAGTCTTCTGAGCCTTTCTGCAGAGATCAGGCAGCAGCCAGAAGCTGCCAGTCCGATGCCTACTGCTGGTGGTTCAGAGAGAAACAGGATGCTGCACACAATGAAAACATTCATTTCACCTCTCTGATGCAGCAATTGCCTCACCTAAAGCAGCAAATTATGTAACAACTGGAAACAGCCATGAGATACAGCTCAGGAGGTTCAAACTGGAAACTACAATTAAAAACTCTTTTACTAGGAAGGTGATGCTTGATAAAGCTATAGCTGACCTGACTTAGAGCTGGATATGGTCCTGTTCCAAACAGGGGCTGGACTAGCAACCTCCAAAGGTCCCAGATCACCAACATTTTTACATACCAAAGAAGCAAGGTCTTACTTCAATGAAGCATGAGCATTTCTAGAATCTGCCTTGACCAACTCTCTGTACTTGTGCTCCAGCTCCTGTACAGCTGCAGACAGGACCAGTAACACAGCCAAGCCTGCAGAAACCACAACTCCCATGATCTAATGAAAAGACAGTATCACTTCTCCCAACAAACCAGGAAAGTCCAGAATTTGGGGAAGAACCAGAGCATATAATAAACCCACAGCTCATCCACAGTCTTTGTTCCCTGTCTTCTCTCAAGCCAGCAGTCAGTAATGACTGACAACCATGAGAAAGATTTTTCCTTAGGCAACACTCTGTGTTCCTCCAGGAATGCAATGAGCTCTGGGACTGCCTAGATTAAAAGTCCCAAGTTCTGTTGCTGTACAGGAGCTATCGGAGCCTTCCGCAACCTAACACAAGTCCAGCATACATCACTGAGCCTGCCACTGCTCCCTGCAGCCCCAGACAGCCAGTACTTCCCCCCATCCTCTGAGGAGAGGACTAACACCCAGCTTTAAACGCACTGGGGACTAAAAAAATCCTGACTTGGACTGAAGATACTGAATTTCAGAAAAACAGGATTGGTTTTAAGCTCATCTTTAAATAACTGGCTGTTTGAATGAGCAATAGAGGGAAAATATCAACTGTTGTTCTAACAACCTGGCTGGGTTTTAACTCTGTTCAAAATCTAACTTGCGACAATAAAACCGGACATAAGTCATCCATGACACTGCAGGAACACTAATGACCTCTCCATGCTTACAAGTTGCAGTCCCACCACAGGAGCAACATCATGTTTCTGCCGAAACAAACCTCTTCTGACGAGGCTGGAGATGACAGCTTGGGCACACTGAGAAGGGTCTCGACAGCTCTTTGCTGCAGAGCGAGCTTTGACTGCACAGGACCCCGTAAGTGTTTGTTCAAAGCCACCTCTAGAGATCTGCATTCCACCCTCCCACTCCAAGCGGGATCAGATGAGCTCGCTAGAGGGAAACTGTATGAAGGTGGAAGTCTTGGGGTTTCAATGTTTCAGGAGGGCCTTGGGTAAGAGGTGAAGCTTGAATAGGTTTAAACTTAAGATTTACAAGGCACAGACAATGGTACTGGTCAGCCGTGCAGTGAAGCAAATAAAATAAGCCTAATTTTATGCAACAAACCACAAGGAACTAACAGCTCCTTTGCATCTTTATTGAACTTCCTATCACAAAGCCTTAAAACACATAGCAGGGGATCGAAGGTTGTAGTACATCACCACTACCTGCTCCAGGCCCCAGCACATGGTTTGCTATCATGTGCTCAGCAGGCTGTTTGCCAGCACACAGCATGATCCTGGGAGAAGGGAAGGATCCTGGCAAAAGGCCGCAGGTTCAAGGATGGTGACTGTCCCTCCAGTACAAGCTGGCACAGAGGCAGCCAACTTGTGCAGGACACAAGCCCAGCACGGTGCAGCCCAGGGGCACACAAACTTGGGTAAAACCTTCCAACCAGCCTGTCCTCCTCCCCTCCTTTCTCCTCCCCATGCAGACAGATTCAGCAAAGCAGCAGCCAGCTCAGCACCAGACCAGCCAGGGACACTCAGCTCCCAGCTGGCCCTTGAGTCCACATCCCTGCCAGGACATCACCTCGTCTTGTGCCCGTGCCTTGAAGCAACAGCAGTGGGATGGAGCAGGGAGGAACTACAGGCCAGTGGGGGGACAGCAGTGATAACAAAACTACCAATGGGACAGGAAAGGAAAGTCACTGCGGTTAGAAACCACAGCCAAACTCTCAGGTCACTCTGTTGTGGTAGCCACCCCTGTCCTGGGACAGGGCAGGGAGAAGACAGTTGCAGCTATAGCTGAAGCAGTGTTACCACAAGCAAGGATGTGGTTACACAGATCCTGCCCATTCCCTTTCTAGGAAAAGGGGTAACAACTGCCATGGTCCTGCTGAGCTCAAACAGCATGGGGAGCTGGTTCACCACCCCACAAGGCAGTGCCACTCTGTTGACAAACCTATCCCTGAGGAAGCTTAATCTTGGCCTCTCCACAGCGATGATAAGCCTCTCATAAAGCAAGATAAATAGCAGTGTCTGAGCAAAGAAAAGCCCTTAGCTATGAGCACTGGCAAGAGCATACTTGCTGTCATGCCCACAGCCAAGGACAACACTGAGTGAGTCACTCTCCAGTGATTCCCAACCACATTCCAGTTAGGAAGCTCAAAATGTCCGTTCTCAGAAGTCTTCCACAGAGGGCTGAGAGGATGGAATCTGCCCAAGGGTGATTTGACATCTCATACTCGCCTCCCAGAGGAGCTTCTACTGCAGGGACCAAAATCTCAACTTAAGCAGAATGAACTCAAGTCCAAAGCAATATCACTGATAGCGTGAACTGTGTCATTCTCTTTTTCTCTTCCCAAAATCCAGCTGATTGACAGGGCCATATTCCTGGGAGATGCCAGCCCCAGCAAAGAGACTCTCCTTCCCGTAATTTATGACATTTCCAGTATTTATGGTGCATCCCTACAACTACTGGCGAGTTTTTCCTGATTTCAGGCTACCATGAAGATGAATATCCCCCCAAACCTGAGTAAGTAGGTCTGCTCTGACTTCCCAACTGTAAAACTACTAATATTCACATATAAAGTTCATAGCAACTGACACATCTTGCTGCACATCAGTCCTGCAGTAAATGGAAATATTTATCCCTCTTCAAAACCCATCCATTTTATTTTCTGCAGTGCATGAAATACCAACAGCTCAACCAAACAAGAAAGGGAAGATGTTTTGGCTGTTGAGATACCCTCTAATGCTGCAGCAAGTCTTAACTCTGCATAGAAAGTAAAAAACAAAGATAGATTTTGCAGGAAGAACAGACTGAATTCTCCCGCTGAAGAAGCACATCAGCCTGGTTATAGGAGCAGTCAGCAAAAGAATAATAAAGCAAAAATCCCAAAACATTAATTCGGATAACCAGAACAGCTCCTCAAGCCTCTGATAGAATGAGAGCTCCACTGCAGCCCTTGCCTAAGACTTAAGATTCTGTTAATAAAACATTTACAGAACATAAAAGGTCTGTGCTTGATTTACACCATCACCCCTGAGGCTGCCTGGAAAATGTGTTTGCTTAATGTTTGTGTTTAAGGTATGAGCAAATCTGACCACGCTGAGTTTTATTGTCTCAGAGACAAGAACAATGACATCTATTTTTTTTAATGATCAAAAAATATTCTGGTGTTCCCAAGATTGTCACCACAGAAATGTGGTGGAATGATTCACATGATTGGAGTGCTGCAGTGGATGGCTACAGGCCCTTCAAAAGGGACAGGCAAGGAAAAAGAGGTGGTGGGGTTGCACTGTATGTCAGGGAGTGCCTTCAATTCAATGTTGTGAGTGAGAAGGCTGTGTGTTTGGGGGTGAAGATCAGGGGGAAGGCCAACTAAGCTGATATCCTGGTAGAATGTTATAGACCTATATAACTATATAGGTCTACAATAGTTATAGACCACCTAGCCAGGATGAAGCTACAGATGAAATGTTCTACAAACAACTGGGACAAGTTTCATGATTACTTGCCCTTGTTCTCATGGCGGACTTCAACCTACCAGATGTCTGCTGGAATTACAACACAGGAGAGAAGAAACATTCCTGGAGGTTCATGGAGGGTGTGGAAGATAACTCCCTAACTCAGCTGGTGAGTAAGCCAACTAGGGGAGATGCCTGGTTAGATCTGCTGTTGGCAAACAGAGGACTGGTGGGTGATGTGATGGTTGGAGGCTGTCTTGGGCAAAGCAATCAAGAAATGATTGAATTTTCAATCCTTGGAGAAATCAGGAAGAAGGTCAGCAAAACCTGCACCTCAGACTTCCAGAGAGCTGCCTTTGGCCTGTTTAGGATGCTGGTTGGCACAATACCTTGGAAAACATTACTGAAGGATAAAGGGGTCCAAGAAGGCTGGACACTCTTCAAGAACTAAATCCTTAAGGTGCAGGATCAGGCAGTCCCTATGTGCCAAAAATAAAACTGGTGGGGAAGAGACCAGCCTGGCAGAACAGGGAGACAGTGCTGGAACTCAAGAAAAGAAAGAGTTTATCACCTGTAGAAGAAGGGACAGTTACCCCATGAAAAGTACAGGATGTTGTTAGGTTCTGTAGAGAAAAAGGTAGAAAGGCAAAGGCACAGATGGAACTAAAACTGGCCACTGCCATAAAAGATAATAGAAAAATACTTTTACAAATGTATTAGAGTAAAAGGAGGGCCAAGGAGAACCTCCATCCTCTGCTGGATACTAGGAGAAACCTAGGGGCTGAGGACAAGGGAAAGGCTGAGGTACTTAATGCTGCCTCTGCCTCAGTCTTTAACAGTCACACTATCCCCAGGGTAGTCAGTTCCCTGAGCTGGATGGCAGAAATGGGGAGCTAATTGAAGTCCCCATAATCCAGGAAGAAATGGCTAGAGACCTCCTCCTCCACTTAGGCATACACAAGTCTATGGGGCCAGATGGGTTCCATCCAAGAGTGCTGAAGTAGCTGGCGGAGGAGCTCACTAAGCCACTCTCCATCATCTATCCACAGTCCTAGGTTAGTGTAGTGGGCAGGTCCCACAGGACTGGAGGTTGGCCGATATGACACCTCCACAGAAAGTGGTGGCCTTGGCAGTGCTGGGAATGGTTGGACTGGATGAGCTTAAAGGTATTTTCCAATCCAGCTGATTATATGATTCTGTGACTAAATTTTGGGTAGCCTGGTCCTTTTAACCACCACTTTTTATCACAAAAAAGAGGGAACAGGAAAGGAGGAGACATCCTTTCAGCTTTTAAGTCTTTGCAAAGGACACACTGCAGGTGAGAGCTGCTGGGAACGTGGACACCCGTGGACAGAGCTCAGATAAGCTCAGTTCAGGGGTTACCCTGACCTCACACTGGGGGCTGTGTCACTGGTCAGGGCTGCTCACCCTGCTCCCATCCAGCTCCATACCACAGGCAGCTCACTGGGAAAAAAGAGCCTTTAGGGGCCTGCATCCCCACAGAGACCCCCAATCCCCACAAAGCCTGTGCCACTGACGCCAGCTCCAGTAGGAAATGCTATGCCAGGGCACATGGACACTCCGAGATGAGGCCATGTTCAGAGGGACACATGGCACAAAGTCTCAATCCCAAGTGCCTTCCTCTGGGAAATAAAACCAAGGTCTGAATCCCATTGCCAGCATTAAACTGGATCATAAAAATATATCAAAAGGAAACAGAAGGACAGCATGTCCCCTCCTGGTAGAGATTAAGAAATACTGCCTGCAGAGCTGGTGTGGCTCAGGGCCACCAGACCCCAGGGCAAGCTGATTTGTACACATGGCCAAACATCCCAAACACACCAGACCTTCTGGACTCTTGCAAGCATTGCAGTGCTGCAGTTCTGCATCCAGCTCTGGGGCCTCCAACATAAAAGGAATGTGGGGCTGTTGCAGCAAGTCCAGAGGAGGCCACAGAGATGCTGCGAGGGCTGGAGCAGCTCTGCTCTGGAGCCAGGCTGAGAGAGTGTCGTGGTTTAAACCCAACCACAAAGCTCGTTCACTCACTCCCCCCCGCCTTTTTTTTCTCCCCCTTTCTTTCCTTCCCACCCCCTCCCCCCCCCCCCCCCCGACCCTCCCTGCTCCTGGAGGGATGGGGAGGAGAATTGAGAGAATGTAACTCCCACGGGTTGAGATAAGAACAACCCAGTAACTAAGGTATAACACAAATCACTACTGCTACCACCAATGATAATAATGATAAGAGAAAATAACAAGAGAAGAGAATACGATACCACTGCCGAACGAGTTCGACCCCCCCAAAGAGAGACCGTGCCCTTCCGGGTAATTCCCAGTTACCTCCCTGGGCATGACGTGCTGTGGTATGGAATACCTCTTTGGCTAGCGTGGGTCAGGTGTCCTGTCTCTGATTCCTCCCGGCCTCCCCTCGTCCCCAGCAGAGCATGAGACTCACAAAGTCCTTGGCCAGAATAAACATTACTTAGCAACAATTAAAAACAATCGGTATTATCAGCTCTCTGCCCAGGCTGGAAGTCAAAACACAGAGCTTGCACCACCTACTAAGAAGGAGAAAAACGGCTACTGGTAAACCCAGGACAGTATCCACCCCTTATTCCATACCATTCATGTCATGCTCAGATCCCACATTTTCAATATACCATCTCTCTTACACATATATATATATATATACATATATATTCACATACACACACAGACAAAGAAAAAGAAATAATTTCTTAGTGCATGGACCAATCCCTGTAATGCCAACGAGTCCATTCGGTCCATGACGTCAGGTTCCATGCCTTGTAACAGTCTTTCAGGGCAGGAAAGGCTGTGTGCAGTGTTGGATCACTGCCTGCTGATGCTGATTGTTCCTTCACTGCAGAACTCGTCTGGTTCTATCAAAATTCATTCTCTGTTGGGATGATGGTTGGAGGGAAGTCAGGGCCAGTCGCTGGTGACCTGAAGACATCTAATTGATGGGCTATAAAAGTATTACACAGCAGGCAACAGCATACAATTAAGTTCATTGGCTGTTTTCCCCTAAAATCAAATCCCTTTGAGGTATACACTGGACTTCCCCATCTTCCCGCATTACCCATCAAGTATATCCGGGTCCCTGAGGAAAGGCAATCCCACGAGTGGGTTTGCCTTTACCTGAAGCAGGAATAACCCAGACTGTCTTCCCCAGCAAATTCTTCATGTGCACCACAGGAACTTTGTCCCCCTCTACAATATGTAAAGGTTCTGACTGGGCTGGGCCAGCTCTGTTGGCCGATCCTCTGGTGTTGACCAACCAGGTGGCCTTTGGTAAGTGTGTATCCCAATGCTTGAAAGTTCCCCCACCCATTGCTCTCAGTGTGGTTTTTAACAGCCCATTGTACCGTTCGATTTTCCCAGAGGCTGGTGCATGGTAAGGGATGTGATATACCCACTCAATGCCATGCTCTTTGGCACAAGTGTCTATAAGGTTATTCTGGAAATGAGTCCCATTGTCTGACTCAATTCTCTCTGGGGTGCCGGGTCGCCACAAAATCTGTTTCTCAAGGCCCAGGATAGTGTTCCGGGCAGTGGCGTGGGGCACGGTGTATGTTTCCAGCCATCCAGTGGTTGCTTCCACCATAGTAAGCACATGGCGCCTGCCTTGGCAGGTTGGTGGGAGTGTGATATAGTCAATCTGCCAAGCCTCCCCATATTTGTACTTCAGCCATCGTCCTCCATACCAAAGAGGCTTTAACCGTTTGGCTTGTTTAATTGCAGCACATGTTTCACACTCATGAATAACCTGGGCAATAGTGTCCATTGTTAAGTCCACCACTCGGTCACAGGCCCATCTATATGTTGCATCTCTGCCCTGGTGGGCATGTCATGGGCCCACCGGCCCAAAAATAATTCACCTTTATGTTGCCAATCTAAGTCCATCAGAGCCACTTCAATCCTAGCAGCTTTATCCACTTGTTGGTCGTTCTGGTGTTCCTCAGTGGCCCGACTCTTGGGTACATGTGCATCTCCATGGTGTACCTTCACCAGGTTCTGCACCCGGGCAGCAATACCTTGCCACAGTGCAGCAGCCCAGATGGGTTTACCTCTGTGTTGCCAGTTGCTTCGCTTCCATTGCTGCAACCACCCCCACAGGGCATTTGCCACCATCCATGAGTCAGTGTAGAGATAAAGTTCTGGCCACTTTTCTCGTTCAGCAATGTCCAGGGCCAGCTGGATGTCTTTCACCTCAGCAAACTGACTCGATTTGCCCTCTCCTTCAGCAGTTTCTGCAACTTGTCGCCGAGGACTCCATACGGCTGCCTTCCATCTCCAATGCTTTCCCACAATACGGCAGGACCCATCAGTAAACAAGGCATACTGGTTTTCACTTTCTGACAGTTTGTTATATGGTGGAGCCTCTTCAGCACACATCACCTCCTCCTCTGGTGACATTCCAAAATCTTTGCCCTCTGGCCAGTCCATGATGACTTCTAGAACGCCTGGACGACTGGGATTTCCTGTTCGAGCTTGTTGTGTAATTAGTGCAGCTCATTTACTCCATGTAGCATCAGTTGCATGATGTGTAGAGGAGACCCTGCCTTTGAACATCCAGCCCAGTACAGGCAACCAGGGTGCCAGGAGGAGCTGTGCTTCAGTGCCAATCACTTCTGAAGCAGCTCGAACCCCTTCATAGGCTGCCAGTATCTCTTTCTCAGTTGGGGTATAGCTGACCTCAGATCCTTTGTACCCACGACTCCAAAAGCCGAGGGGTCGACCTCGAGTCTCCCCTGGAGCTTTCTGCCAGAGGCTCCAGGTAGGCCCATTCTCCCCAGCTGCGGTGTACAGTACATTTTTTTACATCTGGCCTGGTCCAGACTGGTCCAAGGGCTACTGCATGGACTATCTCACGTTTAATTTGCTCAAAGGCTTGTTGTTGCTCAGGACCCCCTTTAAAATCATTCTTTTTCCGGGTCACATGATAGAGAGGGCTTACAATTGAACTGTAATTTGGGATGTGCATTCTCCAGAACCCCACAGCACCCAAGAAAGCTTGTGTTTCTTTCTTATTAGTTGGTGGAGACATTGCTGTTATCTTGTTGATCACATCTGTGGGGATCTGTCTACGTCCATCTTGCCACTTTATTCCCAAAAATTGATTCTCTTGTGCAAGTCCCTTGACCTTACTCCGTTTTATGGCAAAACCGGCTTTCAGCAGGATTTGGATTATTTTCCTCCCTTTCTCAAAGACTTCTTCTGTTGTATCGCCCCACACAATAATGTCATCAATGTATTGCAGGTATTCTGGAGCTTGCCCCTGTTCCAGTGCAGTCTGGATCAGTCCATGGCAAATGGTAGGGCTGTGTTTCCACCTCTGCGGCAGTCGGTTCCAAGTGAACTGGACACCCCTCCAAAAAAAAGCAAACTGTGTCCTGCACTCTGCTGCCAAAGGAATTGAGAAAAATGCACTGGCAATATCAATCGTGGCATAGCACTTGGCTGCCTTTGACTCTAATTCATACTGAAGTTCTAGCCTGTCCGGTACGGCAGCACTCAATGGCGGTGTGACTTCATTCAGGCCACGATAGTCTACTGTTAGTCTCCAGTCTCTGTTAGACTTTCGCACTGGCCATATGGGGCTGTTAAAGGGTGAGCGGGTCCTGCTGATCACTCCCTGACTCTCCAGTCTATGAATCAGCTGGTGGATAGGAATCAGGGAGTCTCGGTTGGTGCGATGTTGCCGCCGGTGCACTGTTGTGGTTGCGATTGGCACTTGTTGTTCTTCGACTTTCAGCAACCCCACAACAGAAGGAACCTCTGAGAGACCAGGCAAGGTGGATAGCTTCTCAATTTCCTCTGTCTCCAAAGCAGCAATACCAAAAGCCCATCGGTACCCTTTTGGGTCTCTGAAGTACCCTCTCCTGAGGTAGTCTATGCCGAGGATGCATGGAGCCTCTGGACCAGTCACAATGGGGTGCTTTTGCCATTTCTTCCCAGTCAGGCTGATTTCAGCCTCCAGTACAGTCAACTCTTGGGATCCTCCTGTCATTCCAGAAATATAGATGGGTTCCACCCCTTGACAGCTTGACGGCATCAGGGTACACTGTGCACTGGTATCTACTAGAGCCTTATACTTCTGTGGGACTGACGTGCCAGGCCATCTGATCCACACAGTCCAGTAAATCTGATTATCCCCTACCTCCACCTGGCTGGAGGCAGGGCCCCTCTAATAGTCATCACAACTTTGAACACTTAAGTCACATTGAAAGGGATTATTCTTCATTATCGCAGGAGCTGGAGTAAAGTCAGCTCTTCCACTCCATCTGGGGACCTGCTCACCAGAGACTGAAGCCGCAGCTCTCATGGGATGATGAGTCTTGGCCCTTGCTCCCCTCTTCAATTCACTCACTCATTCCTCCAAAGCTGAAGTAGGTTTTCCATCCCACTTCGTCATGTCTTCTCCGTGATCCTGCAGGTAAAACCATAGGGTGGCCCACATGGGTCGTGTACATTCGACTTCATCTGGGTCTACGGGTATATCCCTGTTATTTGTCTTGATGTGATAGATCATCTCTACGATGGCTGATTCCCTCAGAGACTGGATGCCTTTGTCTAAAGTAGTCCACTTGGCCGAACGACTCATAACATCGTCCTTGTATGGAAACCTTTCTTTCACAGCTGCCTCCAAAGACTGAGGGACTTTTTCTCTCTTGCAATTGCTTTGTCAATTCCCCGTTCTCTAGCAAGTGATCCCAGCTGCTTGGCTTCACTACCTTCTAGTTCGTGACCATCGGCCCCATTGTCCCAGCATCGGAGCAACCAGGTGATGATGTGCTCCCCTGGTTGACGGGTAAAATCTTTTCGCATATTCCATAGCTCGGTTGAGGTCCAAGGTCGAGAAGTCGCCTCTTCTTCTTCTTCGTCATGTGACGATGACTCCTGCTCAAATGCTGGACCAGGTGGTGAATACATTGTTTCTTCATCTTGATTCAGCCTTCTTGCCTCTTTATTGCTTTTTCTCTTGCTTACAGGGGCAACCAATATTGGTACGAATTGGTCCTCTGGTTTAGCTGCAGTGATTATCACTGTGGTTTGAGTAGCAGCTGTACTTGTCGCTGGGGGTGGTGTAGCTGCTGTGCTTGGAGCTGGAGTAGCTGCGCTGACTGTTGCTTTGCCCTCAGATGCAGGGGCATTCTTTTCCTTTTGAAGGTGCTGGATAGTGTTGAACAAGGCCCTGTAAGCATAGGCCAAGCCTCAGCACGTTGCCATGATTCGTCCATCTCTGGTATGGCCAGGCTGACCACACACCTCATTTAAGTGTTTTTCTAATTCTTCTGGATTTTGCACTTGTTGGGTGGTGAAATTCCAAAGTACTGGAGGAGCCCACTGACCTAGATACTTGCCCAAGCCACACACTTGAAAAACACCAACACAGCAAATACCGGCTCTACGTAATGTACAGCATTTTGAAACTGCAAGATCAAGAGGAACAGCTTTGAGAGCCAATAAATCAGCATTGTGATGAGTGACTATTAATCCGGTCAGATCTGTCGCTATCTCAACCCTTTGGGCCCCATGTTGGGTGCCAAAAAGAACTGTCGTGGTTTAAACCCAACCACAAAGCTCGTTCACTCAATCCCCCCCCCCCCTTTTTTTTTCTCTTTCTTTCCTTCCCTCCCCTACCTCCCGACCCTCTGCGCTCCTGGAGGGATGGGGAGGAGAATTGAGAGAATGTAACTCCCACGGTTGAGATAAGAACAGCCCAGTAACTAAGGTATAACACAAATCACTGCTGCTACCACCAATGATAATAATGATAAACATAAAATTAATGATAAAATAAAATTAAAAACAATCGGTGTTATCAGCTCTCTGCCCAGGCTGAAAGTCAAAACACAGAGCTTGCACCAGTTACTAAGAAGGAGCAAAACGGCTCCTGGTAAACCCAGGACAGAGAACTGGGCTGGTTCAGCCTGGAGAAGAAAAGGCTCCGGGGAGAGGTTTCCTTTCCCCGATGCAGACAGGCAGAGGGCAGATACGCCGGCTCCTCACTGGCCCAGCAGGCTAGAAGATCAAGGAACCAGTTTGTTAAAACTGTTAATTTAACTGTGCAGCCCTGACCTAGACCCCTGTGCCTCTGGGATTCAGGGGTCCTCTTCCTCCTCACAGCAATACCCTCAAGAGAGAGGCTACAAGCACCATCCCAGCAGGTTCCCTGCCAAATCCCAGTGGTTACAGCTGGGCAGCTGCTGTGGTACCGGCTGGGTGCTGACACCCTCCTCGGCTGGGCTGCAGATGTAAGCATGGCTGGTGGATCCCTGGTTGGACCAACCACAGTGCGGCCCTCAGGTTTCCTCTCACTCTGTCCATCCCTGCTCAGCCCCATCAGTGGAGTCTGACGTGGCAGAGAAGCTCCCTGTGACCCTGCCACTTCTGTTTCTGCTTTTGCTTGGAAATTTTTACTCCCCTGCCCACACAACCCCACATCTTCACTGGAAGTTTTAGGTTAAGGCAGGTGCTTGCCACAATTCAGCAAGAGTCTCTCTGACAACAGCTGTTTTCTTCAGGTTTCCTTTTCTAATGAGGATTATTTTTTAACAGTACTGTTTTACTTCCCAAGGAAGGAGAGGAGACACATCTGAACCTTTGTAAACAAATAAAACTGAACACACACAGGACATCCATGTAAAACATGTGGTCCCCTCTCTGTGGAGGGGAGCACAGCTCACATCAAGCCACCACCTCCCGCATCAAGCCCATCTTTCATATGCCTATGGGGTGACCAGGGAAAGCCACCAGCGTGTACCAGGCTCAAAAAAAACTGGTTGCTGGGCTTTCCAGGCTTCTTCCACACCACCCATCTGCTTTGCTCTCACATTCCATTGCCCTTCTGCACCACACATAGCACAGCCTGAACAAGGCTCCACACTTACATAAGACCTGCCTCTGCATCCATCAGTGGTCTGAAAGATTGTGTGTAGCTCCCTATTCCAGCAGCAACACAGTCCCCATTACAGGGACTTCACTTCTTAAGCCCTGAAGCCCCAAACACAAAAGGGAGGTGGAGCTGTTGGAGAAGTCCAAAGGAGGCCACGGAGATGCTCTGAGGGCTGAAGCAGCTCTGCTCTGGAGCCAGGCTGAGAGAGCTGAGCTGGGTCAACCTGGACAAGAGAAGGCTTCTTAAGGGTCTAAAGGGCCTTAAGCAGCTCCAGTACCTAAAGGGGCTCCAGGAAACCTTGAGAGAGGCTTTGGACAAGGGCCTGTAGGGACAGGCCAAGGGGAATGGCTTTAACCTGCCAGAGGGGAGACTGAGATGAGCTCTTAGGCAGAAGCTCTTCCCTGGGAGGGTGCTGAGGCGCTGGCACAGGGTGCCCAGAGAAGCTGTGGCTGCCCCATCCCTGGCAGTGCTCAAGGCCAGGTTGGACACAGGGGCTTGGAGCAAGCTGCTCCAGTGGAAGGGGTCCCTGCCCGTGGCAGGGGTAGGAGCTGGAGGAGCTTTGAGGTCCCTTCAACCCAAACCATTCCAGGATTTATTCTATGATTACATCCATCCGCGGGGCACGGCGTTACCCCCGCTCCTGCCAACCACGTGCTCTCCAGCCTCAGCCTCTATATTTAACAGCTAACAGCGGAAATTCAATGTCACAGCCCTAAAGTGCCTCCTCAGCCCCAGCCGTGCACCGGGATGCGGCTGCCGGTGCTTGGGGCCCGGTGGCACTGCCATAAGCCCACATCTTCCCCCACCGCCCTCCCCACTGTCACTCTTGGCCCCACTCGCCCCCCCCGCCTGACCCCGGTCCCAGCACAGCGCGGTGCTGAGGCCCCCGGTCTGCGCCCGCGCCAGGCTCTGCCGGACGCGCCAGCACGGAGCCCCCAGCTCCGCGCCAGCGCCGGGTTCGTCCCGTTCGGGCGGGGCCAGGCCGCGCTCTGCTAGGATTTTAGGGCAAAACTCGGTATTTCTGGCACCGCAGGGCGGACGTGCCGCCCTCGGGTACCCTTCGGAGCGGCGCTGGCACAGACGCCCTGTGCCCTTCGCCCCGGCTAAGCTGAAGGGCTTGGACCGGGGGGACGCTCCAAGGGCCCGGGCCCAGGGCCAAGCTTAGGTCCCTCTCCGGGACCGCGGTCCCGCTCCCCGCTCACCTTCCGCTTCCCAACGCTCCAGCACGGCGGGGCCGCTGCGACGGGCGCTGCCCAGCAGCCGGGCGGGGAGCGGCTCCATCCGGCCGTCCAGGCGCTCCGGGGGCCCCCGCTGGCGGGCCCCGGCCGCCGCCGCCATCCGGCAGTGCTCTCCCAGCCCCGGCGGCACCGCGGCCAGCAGTGCCGCGCGCTGCGCCGGGCCCAGCTCGGCCCAGAACCGCAGCAGGTGGCTCTGCCCGCAGCGCGCCAGCCGGTCCCGCACCTCCTCGGGCGGCCCCATGCAACCGGTCCCCACCCGCCAGATGGAGCGAGTACCGGCGGGCGCAGGCAGAGCGGCGGGACCGCCCCGTCACGGCCCCGCCCCGCAGAGCAGCTCCCACCTCCCCGGGCCCCTTTGGGGACCGCGGCCTGCTCTGCCGTCTGCTGTCCTGGGTCCTGCTCCTCCGGGGAGATGTTCTCTGCAGGCGTGCGTCCAGCTCTGGGAACGTGGAGCTCCTGGAGCGAGGCCAGAGGAGGCCACGAAGATGCTGCGAGCGCCGGAGCAGCTCTGCTCTGGGTGAAGAAAGTTGAAGGCATGGAATTCCAGACTGCTTGGGTTGAAGTGACCTTAAAGCTCATGAAGTTCCAACCCCTGCCAAGGGCAGGGACCCCTTCCACTGGAGCAGCTTGCTCCAAGCCCCTGTGTCCAACCTGGCCTTGAGCACTGCCAGGGATGGGGCAGCCACAGCTTCTCTGGGCACCCTGTGCCAGCGCCTCAGCACCCTCACAGGGAAGAGCTCCTGCCTGAGAGCTCATCTCAGTCTCCCCTCGGGCAGGCTAAAGCCATTCCCCTTGGCCTATCACTACTGTAAGAGTCCAGTCACCCCCCGGTACAGGTTTGTCCTGCTGCACAGTCCCCTGGGCTGATTCCACAACCAACTGCACCCATGTGGGTAGAAATTTTCTTCTGTAAAGCACTGCAAATAGCAGCAGGTGGGATCAAATATACAAGGCAGGACAACCTGAGGAAACATGAAAGAGGTACAAAACTCAAACATGCGGGTGGAACAGGAAAGAAATTCATCCTTAAAGAAGTTCCAGCACCCTGAAAGTAGATAGACAGCAAACCCTGCTCTATCAGGTGTAAGAAATTCCACCAGGAGAGAGGCAGAGCTGCCTGTGTTTAGGGCCCTGCATCCGTCTTCCATATGTAAGGATCCATGGGTGTGTTCCCCAAAGAAATGCATTTTTACAATCGCTCCCTGAGTAAGATGAAGGGCTGGGTGGGTTTTGGCTGTGGCAGGACTGTTCCTAAACACTGCCCTGAGCCGCTTCTGCAAGATTTCTTCAGCAGCAGCAGAGTGAGACTTACAATAGGACAGAGCAATTGCTGATAGATTCTAACCGGAGGCCTTGCAGCACCGCATCTGTCACACTTTGTTTTAAACCCCAGATGATTCCCTCTACTTAAACACATTGTGTGAGATCCCATCAGCAGAAGGGCAGGAAGGTGACCCTCGACACAAGTGACTGACATTTCCTGCCAACACAAGTCCTTGCTTCACGGATCAGGCATGTTGCAGCTTGAGCAAACAGAACCCCCACCCTCTGGACAGCTGATTTCAGCTTCTCCCAGCCCTCGTGACAGCCTGTAAGCCACCGGGCAGCCACCACACTTCCTGCTTGAGGCCTTTTGCAGGGAAAATCAGTCGGGAGGAAAGAAAAGCAACTTTGTGAGAAGCAGCTGGCCCCCTCCAGAGCAAAGAGAGCAGGTCCTCAGCAGGCCCCGCAAGCAGCAAGATGGAAAATGAGACATCAGTGCAGAGCTGGGAAGATCAAACAAGATAGCCGCCTTCCAAGGGAAGATCAGCTGTGTCTCCCCAGCCACATGGCCCTTGCCACTTTCAGCCTCTGCCCAAAGGTTTTCTGGGTACAGATGTTTTCCTGAGTTAACACTTTGGTACCCTACTGGAAGTGATTCCCAGCACTCCTCGGCCCTGGGGCTGAAAGAAGAGGTTAACAGCAATTGTGCTGAATGAATTGGATAGTTGTGGGGAGCAGCAGAACTTGGCATCTGGACTGCTGTGTGCACAGCTCCTAGTCAGGTCTTAACCAAGCCCTGACCAGCTGTTCCTGGGTATGGTCTGGTAACCTACACTGCCTGGAGACCAGCTCATTTTGGATGCAGCACTGTTGAGGCTGTCAGTACAATACATAGAGGAGGGCTGTGCTGTGCTGGCTGGTCCACCTGTCAGGCAGCAGCAAGCATGCAGAGAGCACACAGACATGCAGCTGGTTCCCCATCAGACCTTGCTCTCCCCCAGAAGAAAGCAGCAGCAGAGGCTCACAACATAGAACCCCAAACTAGTCTGAGTGGGAAGGGACCTTAAAGCTCCTTCAGTTCCAACCCCCTGCCACGGGCAGGGACCCCTTCCACTGGAGCAGCTTGCTCCAAGCCCCTGTGTCCAACCTGGCCTTGAACACTGCCAGGGATGGGGCAGCCACAGCTTCTCTGGGCACCCTGTGCCAGCGCCTCAGCACCCTCCCAGGGAAGAGCTTCTGCCTAAGAGCTCAGCTCAGTCTCCCCTTGTGCAGGTTAAAGCCATTCCCCTTGTCCTGTCTTTACAGGCCCTTGTAAACATCTGCTTTAACATGGTCAGCCTCATGGCTGCAGTCACTGTGTGTCTTGTGCAGTGAAGCTTCACATGTGAACCCCTACATGCTCCTGTAGTCAGCATGGGGCTTCATCTACTGCCACAGTCACCCAGCATCACCTGTAGGTGGCCAGTGTCATGTAGGAAGGTGCCCCAGTCTCCACCACCTGGTCCTCCAGCGCTCTGCGTGGGTTTTGGTGTGGCTCCTGTTAACTCCCCTCCCAGGGGTGGGAAGGCTGGTTGGTGGACACACTGGCCTGCCACCAGCCTTCCCAGGAACATCAGAAATTCCATGCCCTCCCAGAGAGGGGCAGTGGTACACTGAGTGCCACCACACTGGAGCTGTGAGTGTGCCTGCAGGCCAGCAGGGAGGCAAGTTTGAATGGCAGTTGGTGCTTCCCAGTAGCTTGGAGGAAGAACTGAATGACTATGTTGTTTAGATTAAAACCAAACTCAACACAAAGATGGCTGTTGAGCAGAAGAGTCTGGGCTGGCCCCAAAATAAACTATTCAGGGTGGGGGGGAAAGGCCTTTTCCAAGAATTTTCAATATCTCCTAAACCTTGTTCACCTGCCCACACCAAGGATGAGAGCCTGTCCCATAACAGCCTTTCCAGGACACTTTGCTATGAAAAGCAGGTTAAGACCAGGGCTGCACTGGGCGGTTGCTCCCTGTTGCTGGAGCAGAAAGCGCCTCATGGAGGAGTGAGAGTATTTGGTCTGAAATACTTTGTCAATGCAGGAATTGGTTTTGGTGTCTCAGGATTGCTTTCCTGGTGGGTCCTGGTGGGACCTGCCAGGCAGGGAAATTGAACAAGAGACATTAAGGTCATATTGAATTCCTGGCTGTTCCAGCAAGTCCAGATGTGTGAGGAACCTGAATAAAAACTCATTTTCCTGCAGATTTATCTTTTGCTGAGCAGAACAGCCCATGTGCTGATGCTACCAGAGCTGAGCAGGATCACATTCACTGCCTTGTTTCTGGAGCAGAAAGGGGAGGGCTGATGCACCGGTTCCTTCTCCCTGTATCCTGAGCAGGTGTGAACCTGTTCAGTCAGACACGACTATACCAAGCAGAGATCTCAAAACAGGTAGGGCAGGTCCTCGAAATTTATGGAAATAAATGGTTTTAAGACAAGCAGGCGAGGGGAGACTGAGATGAGCTCTTAGGCAGAAGCTCTTCCCTGTGAGGGTGCTGAGGCGCTGGCACAGGGTGCCCAGAGAAGCTGTGGCTGCCCCATCCCTGGCGGTGCTCAAGGCCAGGTTGGACAGGGCTTGGAGCAAGCTGCTCCAGTGGAAGGGGTCCCTGCCTGTGGCAGCAAATTGGAACTTCATGAGCTTTAAGGTGCCTTCAACCCAAACCAGCCTGAGACTCTGTGATTCTGTGTAAGGTGTTCAGGTATCTCTGCTTAAGACGAGAGCTGCTTTCCTTTCTGCAAGGTTACAGTGTCTTTGAGGTGCAAACCCCCAGAAAGCTCAGGAGGGACCTCATCACTCTCTGCAACTATGTGAAAGAAGGATGGAGCCAGGAGGGGCTGGGCTCTGCTCCCAAGGAACAAATAATAGGACAAGAGGAAACGGCCTCAAACTGCGCCAGGGGAGGTTTAGGCTGGAGCTGAGGAACAATTCCTTCCCCAAAGGGTGCTCAGGCATTGGAAGAGTCTGCCCAGGGCAGGGCTGCAGGCACCGGCCCTGCAAGTGTTCACACCCCGTGGAGACGAGGCCTCAGTGCCATGGGTCAGTGGTGGCCTTGGCAGGACTGGGCATGGTTGGACTGGGTGAGCTTAAAGGGCTTTTCCAGCCTCGTTGATTCTGTGATTCTATTTATTGCCGCCGGCAGCAGAAGCAGTAGCTGCAGTCGGGACCGGACAGTGGTACCCGGAGCTCTGCCGGTCAGCGGGAGCAGTGATGCGGTTCTGCCGGGCGAGGCAAGGGGGTTTGATCTGGGCTGAGTGCCAGGCAGAGGTTACTGCCGGGGGGTCCCGGAACCGCGCCGGGATGGGGGGGCGGGGCCTCCCCAACTTAGACCCTCTCCCCTATGGAGGAGAGTGGGGCGGGCACCGCGCGGAAGTCAAAACCTTCGTCCTCTCCCTCAGCCAATGGCCAGCACGACCGGCCGCCACCAGCCAATGAGAACGCGGGACCTAACGCCACCAACCAATAGGAGCGCGGGGGCCGGAGAGGCGAGTAACGCTCGAGAGCTGCAGCAGCAGCGGTGATGGCTCAGGAGCGCGGAGACCGGTCGCTCCCTGCCGGCACCGAGGGTCTTCCCCGGGCGTTCTTGCAGAGCCTGCGCACCCTCTTCGATATCCTGGATGACCGGCGGCGCGGCTACGTGCACCTACGGGAGATCGAGTCCCGCTGGCGGGGAGCAGAAGCCCGAGAGTTGCCCGCCGGGGTGATGGAGGGGCTGCGGCGGGCGGCACCGGCCAGCGGGTACCTCACCTTCGAGAGGTTCGTCCTGGGGCTGCGCGCTACCCTGCCCGGGGCTGACCCCCCGGCGGAGAGCGGCAGGCGGCGGAGCGGGGAGAAGCCGCCGAGCCCGCCCTGTGCCGAGGAGCGGCGCAGGAAGAGCAACGGGCAGCGGGAGCCAGGGCACGGCCAGCACCGCGGCCGAGGTGAGCGGGGGCCGGGCGGGCTGGCTGTGACACTGAAGCTGCTGCGGGGCCTGAGCATCGCCTCGAACCCGCGGGCCGGGTGCCGAACTCGTCAGAAGTTACCGATGATTCTGACCGGGGCTCCAGTGCCGTTCCGCCTGCCTCGGGTTCGCGCTTCCTTCCCTTCGCACCCCTCCTCGCGCGGGCCTGTTTATAGCAGTGACAGGAAGAATTAAGGGCTTTATCATAACGTGTTCGCACTTGTCGCTGGCGTAGAGGCTGTCGGTGACCTTTTGGTGCTGCCAGTGGTCATCTCGGAGTGTAGCCTGCGTCAGCAGGAGCCCCAGTCCCAAAGCAGCTGTGAGCTTGAGTGGGTGCTGTGCCGTGCCCTCAGTGGGTTCACCATTTCATCTGTGTTTTGGACCAAAAATATCGGAAAGCCTGATCCAGCTTTTTTGTTTGGATAATACCACAGCACTGATTATAAGAGTAAATAATTAAGTGGTAACTAAATGGGAAAGCAGCATCAGAGAGATCATAGAATCACAGAATGGTTTGAGTTGGAAGGGACTTTAAAAAGTCCTCTAGTCCAGCACCCCTGCAGTGAGCAGGGATGTCTTCAACTACATCAGGTTTCTCAGAACCACATCCAGCCTGGAATGTCTCCAGGGATGGGGCATCTACCACCTCTCTGGGCAACCTGTGCCAGTGTTTCACCATTCATTCTTTCATTATAATGAATTTCTTCCTCGCACCTAGCCTGAATCTCCCAATTTTAAACCCATGGCCCCTCATCCTGTCGTAACAGGCCCTGCTAGAAAGTCTCCCCCATCTTTCTTATAGGCCCCTTTGAAGTATAAAAAAGCCACGATAAGGTCTCCCGTTACTGTGCTTTGCTGTCCCCCAGTGGTGTCCGGGTGGCCAGGCTCTGCAGAGCTCACCTGAGGTCCCTGTGAACTCTTGGAGTCCCTGTGCTGGGTCTGCCACCCGCAGTGGGACCCTGACCCTGGCAAGGGGCAGGTGATTTCACTGGCATCTCGGTTTGTTGCTAGTCAACAGGCGATGTAATCGGGAAACCAGGCTTCTGGGTTTATCTGATGTAGGTAATAATTCTTTATCTAAATAGAATAATGGAATCCCAAACTGGTTTGTGTTGGAAGGAACCTTAAAGCTCATGAAGTTCCAACCCCTGCCACGGGCAGGGACACCTTCCACTAGAGCAGCTTGCTCCAAGCCCCTGTGTCCAACCTGGCCTTGAGCACTGCCAGGGATGGGGCAGCCACAGCTTCTCTGGGCACCATGTGCCAGCACCTCAGCACCCTCACAGGGAAGAGCTTCTGCCTAAGAGCTCATCTCAGTCTCTCTCATCTCATCTCAGCTGTCAGGTTAAAGCCTTTGTCCTGTCCCTACATGCCCATGATCTGTGAAGTGCTTTGAGATCTACAGACATGAAGGTCTCTGTGAGGAGCTAGTGTTTGTTATTTCAACACTGGAGTGCAATGACTGCCTCAACCTTGGGAAAGTTAGGCTGATTTGCCTTCGCTTCTCACCTGTTCCCTCCCAGTCCTTTATTCTGCTGGGTGGAGAAGAAACTTTTAACTGTGGCTGAGGTTCTCTGCTTTCCATTTTGCCTCCAGACTAATCACTGGGGCTTCATCTAGGGCAATATTATTAAGCAGGTTGCTTCTCCTGTTGTCAACAGAGTAAATCTGGAAAAACCTGAACAAAAATCCTGCTTCGTAAATAAACAGCAAATGGAAAGCTCTGCCCTTGAAAGGAATGAGCAGGTGATTACAGCAACTTCATGGTTGCTGAGGATCTTTCCACTATAAGCTGATGTTACACTGATGTCTGGAGCCTGCAGGTAGGGTTTGTGCCACAGCCTTTGCTGCCAGCTTCCTGCAGCACAGGGCCCTATTCTGGCAAAAGGCTGGAATCTCACTTTGATTCAGCAGCTTAGCAAACATCATAACTCAGTTATTCTTTTTCTTTTAGCTCCAGATCCTGCACAGCTGGCCAGTGCTCCCTCCTACTGTCAAGGGTTTCCCAAGGTGTGGATGAATGGGTAGATGTTCTCCTCACCAGGCTGTGAGGTTGAGTGCTGCTATGTCAGGACACAGCTCTTGCTGTGGAGAAATGTGCTGGGAGCTGCCTGTGGATCCAGGAAGACCTGTCTCTGTTAAGGTTATATCATTTGGGGTTGAGGCTGCTCTGAGCCTTCAGCTGCCTGAGGTAGTTTCTGTAAGAACCAAACCAAGGGCAGCGAGATGGTGGGTCAGTGCTCATCAACTACACAGTCTGAAGAAAGTCTCCCAGTCTGCATTTTGGGGGAAGGGAGTGCTCACAGGATGCCACCCCAGCTCTGCTTTCTGGTCCAGGGACATCTGCCTGCATCAGAGGTGATTTGGATGGACTCATGGCAAGATGACAGAGGTTGGGGCTGTCATCAGCCCAGCAGTGCTGGGGCAGCCCATCAACCACTACTGGCCACCAGCCATGGTCTCTGGGAAGCCAACAGCATCTGCTGGGATGGTGAGGCTGATACTGGAGAAGCTGCTGGGCAGGAAAGTCGCTATGATGGCTTCCCTACTACTGGTGGCCTGTCACAGCAGCATCTAAGTGTCTTGGTGTTGGGGTCTGTACTGTTGTGGTTCCATTGTGAGCTGAGAACTGAGGAAGTTCAGATACAGATTAGGATGTGCCTTGCCCAGGACGTCTGTGGTGGCCTGGGCACTGCTGCCTCCTGCCTACACAGCGCTGGCCCTGGCTGCTGGGGTGGCCTGGCTCTGTCAGCTGCTGGGGGTGTTGGTGGCCCCTGCAGGCAGGAGGGGATGGTTTGCAGGGAGCAGTTACTGTCCGTTGCCAAGGATAGGTATGTAAATGTGTAAATGATCATGAGGTGTCTGCTTGGTCCTGGGCACTTGCTTTGGCTGGAGAATGCTGGGCCTGTGCCCTGCAGTGGCACAGAGGCCGTATCTCGTGGCAGAATCTCATCCACCTCTGGTGAGCTGGAACTGCTCTTTGCCAAAGATGAAATTATCTCAGCTCATTAGCAGGGGCCTGGTTTAGCCACTACATTGTCAGCTCAGGTACACAGAGCTCAGTTGTTTGACCAGGGACCACCTTCTTATTGCAGGTTCAGCTCAGCTCAACCTGACGCTTCCAATTAACAGCCATGAAAACCTTTTTAACATGTTTCCCAAAGTTGTTCCTAGCTTTGCTTCAGGGTTTCTGCCTGTTGAAGCTAGCTCTAGTTTTGGGGCTGTTCCTCAGCTTCCCAAACAGGATGTGCTACAGGTCTGCTAGGAGAGCATGTGTATTTGCACTGGTCTTGCCAGGTAGATATGGGCATATGAAACCAAAAAAACAGATGAATGGGTGACAGCAAAGACTTTGTGTTTATTGACATGCTGGAGACCTGTCTATGACTGTGCTCTTGCTGGTAGGAGAAGCAGGATGCCATGGTGAACCAGAGAAGGATTTTTCCCATGCCACAGTAGCTTCTTTCCTCAGTGATACAACATGACAGGCTGAGAAGGGTGCTTGTGTAGCATGGCCTGTTGCTGCCAAAGCGAGGGTCCAGCTCCTCTTGCTGAAACTGGCAGTACAGGCAGCCCCAGTATGGTGCAGCTCTCCTAGACCTCATTGCCTTCAAGTTGAAGGAGAGTGGTTCCTGTGCCCAATGCTGTCCTTTCCTGCTCCGTATCCCTCTTTCATTGTGTCCGTGTGCTTGGCCGAGGAGCCTTGTGGAGCTGTGGGTGCCAGCCCAGAGAATGCTACTTGCCCTGTCCTGGCACCTGCTGCCCTTTGTGCCTGTGCTGCAGGGAACACACTGGACCTGTGCCTGGCAGTGCTAGTGCCGAGCCTGCATGTGGGAGAAGATGTGGCAATGGGTAAGGGTATCTGGGAGATAAGTGGGCAGCAGTCCTGAGGAGGAGGTGTGTTCCCTGGCTGTCTCTGCCTGCTGTTGCTTGCCTGCTCCCTGCTGCTGCTTGCCTGCTCCCTGCTGCTCTTGTGCCATGGCCAGGCTGGGAAAGAGACTCTCAAGGAGAGGTGTCTGCAGCAGCAAGGGCTGGATACAGGACAGGGTCTGCAGGGAGCTGGCGCAGAGGGAGATGGAGCGCTCGCTGCCCAGGCATGTCGAGATGGTGCTGGCTGCTCTGTGGCTGCCCTGGTGCTGCAGTCTGGGGTGGTGCTTGGCCAGAGCCAGGCTCTGAGCTGGCCTTGGCCATGCTGCAGGGCTTTGTTCCTGGTGAGTTCTCCAGGGTGGTTGGTGTGGGGCTTGTACTGACTCTGCTGCAGGTGCCCAGCCAATACCTGCTTGGGCAAACAGGCAACATGGGCAGGAGGTGGCTGATCTAGCCTGAAACGTGCCAGTATGAACTTAACCTGCAGAAAGGTCATGCCTGGGTTTGCACCAGTGTCATGTGTTTATAAGAGATCAGTCTTTTGCAGGGTGGGATGCTGGGATTTGAATAATGTTTTGGAAAACCTACAGCCTGATTTACTCATGGTTAGGCCACAGGCACGGGGTTTGGGGAGAGAATGTCTGCATGGCCAAGCCCATCACCAAGCAGGAGATGCCTTCAGGAGTCAGATTCCAGGCAGAGCCTATGCCACTGAGTGGGAGCCAGGGGTCTCATGAGGACAGGACAAGGGTAGCCTGTGTCACTAATGGTTTAATTGCCTGTGCTGGAACTGAAACAGCATTGCCTGGAAGCTGTCTGCTTTTTGCAGATGACCAAGGTGTGTTGCCAACCTGGCACAGCCAAATAAGTTGTTGCTGATGCCTGCTCTGCCTGCAAGCAGGCACCTGGTCTGGTGCTTTGCTCAGCTGCTCCCTGCCATGTCTGCAAGACCATGCTGCAGATAGCAGCTGGTGGCCTTATGCTTTCCTTTGTTATAGGTGGTGATGCTAAAGCCGCTGGGCAGCCACAGGGAGACAGTGGCCATCCAGGGGCTGGGGATGCTCGGAGGCATCAGAGGGGACGTGCAGAACGTCGGAGACACACCATCACCAACGGCGTGGACTTCAGCACGGTAAGGGGGCAGTCCTGCCATGGGCTCCACTGAAGGGGACCTTGGTCATACCATAGAATCCCAGACTGGTTCGGGTTGAAGGGACCTTAAAGCTCATTCATTTCTAACCCCTGCCACGGGCAGGGACCCCTTCCACTGGAGCAGCTTGCTCCAAGCGCCTGTGTCCAACCTGGCCTTGAGCACTGCCAGGGATGGAGCAGCCACAGTTTCTCTGGGTACCCTGTGCCAGCGCCTTAGCACCCTTACAGACCTTGGGGAAGTCCTGGTCCCTGTGGAAAGGTGGGTCATGGGGTCCCTCATCACTGCCACCAGCTCTGGGCTGTGGCTCCCCACTGCCTAATCCTGCATATGTGAACTGTGGGATGTTGGGCAGATCCTGATATTCTGCGTACAAAGCTCTGTTGATGTACGTGGAGGTCCTGCTGTTAGTTCTGAGGTGCTTTCCATCCTGAATTGTGCCAGACAGGGCAGAAGCATGTGTTCTCCTGCCTTCTCCTGGAGTGAGGTCAGCCTGTGGAGCCAGCATTTGACTGCACAGGTGCCTTCCAGTGAGCAAAATCCTGGGAAGGGAAAGGCAAACGTGTAGGTGTAGGAGCAGGTGGATCTCTGGGCCCCTCAAGCACTCAGTGCAGGTCAGGTATGCTCTGTGCTGGCAAGTGGTGGTGCTGGGCTGGGTCTCCCACCACTTGTGCTCTGAAGGCTGGGGCTCAAGCATGCTGGTTCTCATGGCTTCTGAGAGGTTTTTTGCCAGTAATGCAGAAAAATCAGCATTGAATTTAGCTGGGCAGCCCAGGATGGACGGATCTGCCTTCCTCTCCATGCGTGTGTGGAGAATCCCTGTATGAAGGGATCTGCACTGCTCTGAAATGGCATGGAGGAGCTGCCTGGGCATGTTGTCCACAAGCTCAAGCTAATTTTTCCTGGGATGAGAGCCAGGACCCAGGAGAGCCATCCCTGCAGGATGAGTGAGTGACTGGTGGGATGAGCTCTTGCTGGTGCCAGAGCTGCTGCTGTCACCTCTGTGCTTCCATTCCTTGCACCCTCGTGTCACCCTGAGCCCAGTGGGGCTGAGCAGTGGCTTGGGCAGCATTGATTACAGCCTGGCCTGGCCGTGGGGGACATAACATGCCTGAGGAGGAAGGGCTTGAGCACACTCATGGTTTGTTGGGCCTGCTGCCATGCAAAGGTTTGGGGTGCTCTTGGGCTGAGGAGGTCCCTAATGAGAGGTCCTGGCAAGGAGTTATGTAGGGGTGTGTGTGTGTCTGGGATGGGACTCTTTGGTTCTCTGGGTTTTGGTGGCTGGAAGTTGCTGTTTTGGATAGTGGAAGGTCCCTCCTTTCCCTGGCAAGGCTTTTCCCTGCGAGTACAGCTCCAGGCTGGAGCCCATCACTGCCATGAGCTCTGGCTTGCCTGTTTTCCCAGGCTGTTGGGGGAAGAGTAGGAAGGAGTCCCTCTGCCTTTCTTCCCTTCCTCCCCATGCTGGAGGATGTTGGGCCCCAGAAGATACAAGGCTCTCAGCTGTGACTAGACTGATTTGTCTAGTGCCTAATGGGGTTTGGGAATACTGGTGTCCATCCAGCACTCTTAGGTGCACCAGGGTTGGTTCATCCCAAGCAGCAGCAGCAGAGGCATGGGGCTGTACTGCAGCCCAGGACCCTTTGCACCACCACTGCTGGTGTCTGCTTAGCTGCTGTTCTTAGCCAGTCCATCATTGATCGGCCTCATTTCGCCATGGCCACAGGGGTGGCTGGATGAGATGTTCTGCCTGAGGCTGAGCGCTTTCATTTGTTTGCAGCCCAGGGTACAGCACTGTCCCCTTCCCTCCTACCCTAGGCAGCAGCAGCCAAGTGCAGCGCTCTGTTTTCCTCCTGCCTCAGAAGCTGCCACTGCCCCAGAGCTTCCCATCCTTAGAGAGATGCCCTCTGTCCCTGGTGATGTTTCACTGCTCTGTGGGATGCCACCTTTTCCTCCAGTCTCTGAGCTGTCCAGCAAGTCTGGTGGGACTGTAGCAGGCCAAGTGGTGCCTGCCTGCAGCCCAAGCTGGGTGAGAGTCCTTGCCACATACAGCACCTTCTTCATGCCCCTCAGCAACAGCCTGCATAGCACCAAGGCTCTGCACTTCTTCCTCTGGGTATGACCCCTTTGGTCAATCTGTCCATCCAGGTGAGAGGGAGGCTGGTGTGGGGCACTTGAGGGGCTTCAGGTCTGGCAGTGGGGATGGGAAGTACTAGTGATCTGAGGAAGGTCTTGGTGTGGTCTCACATGTCTCCAGGGTAGCGATTTTTTTACAAGGGCCTGTAGGGACAGGCCAAGGGGAATGGCTTGAACCTGCCAGAGGGGAGACTGAGATGAGCTCTTAGGCAGAAGCTCTTCCCTGTGAGGGTGCTGAGGCGCTGGCACAGGGTGCCCAGAGAAGCTGTGGCTGCCCCATCCCTGGCAGTGCTCAAGGCCAGGTTGGACACAGGGGCTTGGAGCAAGCTGCTCTAGTGGAAGGTGTTGGAACTGGAGGTGTTGGAACTGGAGGAACCCGTGGCAGGGGTTGGAACTGGAGGAGCTTTAAGGTCCCTTCCAGCTCTTCACTATTCTATGTTTCTATGATCTGTTCAGGGCCACTTCTGAGCTGAATCACCCGTCTCAAGATGCTGTCCGAAGCAGCAGCAGAGATTCCTGAGCATCCAGGAGCTTCTGGATGATCAAAGTCCCACTGGTGCTGGAGGAGGTTCTCCTGGAGCCCAGCCTGTGCTGTGGGCAATGGAAGCCAGGCTGTGTTCATGGAGACGGGGGGGCAGGGGCCAGTGGAACAGGGCACCATTGCTCAGGGGAAGGGGAGCAGGAGTCCTGGGCTCACTGGGTGATGGTTGATGAAAGGGTTGCTGCACCAGTTGCTCTGTTTCCCATTATGTCCCTTCTTGTCCCACCACCTGCAGTCGCTGGTGGCAGCGCAGTGCTGAGGGGCAGCAGAAGAAGGTGGCAGTGGAGCAGGGTCCCTGCATCCCCTGGGGCACAGACACCTGCTCCAGCTCTGCTCTTGGTGGAGGAGCTGGGCTGCCTGTCCTACAGCAGCCTTGGCTGCAGGCTTTGCCTGCTCTGCAGGTCCCAGGGGCTTGTCTGTGGACAGGAGCCCCAGACACCTAAGTAGCAGCAATCTGGGTGTATAAAAAACCCCGCATCCCTCTCCAGGTGATGCTTGTGCTTGAACCTGAAAGACCAGCAGAGGCACTCAGCAGAAAGGCATGCTGTGCTCTGCTCAGAGGTGCCTGGGGGGGTAGAGTGCAGCTTCCAGTCTGCACATCTAGCTTGGCTCTTTACTGCTCACCCAAAGCCGGGTGTGTTTGTGCTGCTGGCTGAGGTTCACAGTGGTGGGAAGTGGCTGTAGGCCCTGCTCTTGTGTCACTGGATGAATATGAGGTGGAGAAACTTGCTTCATCAGTGGGGGGAGCAAGAGGGTAGAGATGCCCTGATTGTCATTCACCTGCCTCAGTTGTTCTCCCAAACCAGAGAACTCTTCTTCTGAAGCAGCATCAGGTAGCAGCCATCAGCCCACTCCTCTGTGGTCTTTCATGGGGAAAGGAGCTGAGACTCCTGTCTGTATCATCATCCCTCTGTGACTCATGAAGAAACTAGCTCCTGGGGCTTGACAAGACCTTGGTGGGAACAGGGTGACACATCTGCATCCTCTGTCATGCAGCTGAAGCACATGAAGGAGCTGGAACAAGAGAAGGATTTCCTGCTGCAGGGTCTGGAGCTGGTCGAGTGTGCTTGGGAGTGGTACCACCAGCACATCCAGTTAATGCAGGAACGCCAGAGGCTTCTGGGGAAGAACAAAACCAGTGTGGTGAGTATGGGACTTGTTCTTGAGGCGCCCACTTGCTAGGGAGGGTTTGGGGCTGCTATGTGGGTTTGGAGAAGTGGGCTGGGACTTGGCTGGACCTGGAGCCAGCTCCATAGTAACCCCCAGCCTCTTCTTCCTCCCCATCTCCCAGGACTTTCCCCCTGAGGGCAGCCAAAGCCACTTGGGGCGCCTGGTCCCCAAGCTGCAGGAGGTGCACCGCTGCCTGGGTGACCTCCTGTCCACCGCTGGCAAGGTGAGAGCACCACATCAGCACCTTGTGGATGTTTGCGTGAGCTTGGGGCCCCTCCTGTGTGATGGGTCCCAAGCTCATGTCCCTTTTGTCCTTGTCCTCCCAAGATCCTTGTCATCCCCTGCTGTGGTGGCTGGGCTGACATCGGGGCTGCCAGAGTTCTCCTGAGCTCTGGGAAGGTGACTTGGCTCTGTGGGCAAGAGGAGGGATGGGGATGGCCCAGAGGACAGCACAGCCAGGCCCCAGCTGGGCTGAGGATGCTCAAGGCATACGGTGGGGCTAAAGCAAATCCAAAAAAAGGTGTAGACATTGTCAAGTGAATAAGGAAACAATCCTGCTGAGCTAGCTGTCCCACTGGGCTCCTGGCAGAAATGCTTCCCATGTCTGCCTGCCTGCCTGAGATCCTGTGCTGGGATCTTAATCTTGTGCTGGGCTTCTCTCAGTTCCCTGTGTGCCACAGAAACAGGTTCTGGCTTTGGAGAAGGGATAGGGTGGGCCTCTGGGAAGGAGGCTCAATGTCTCATCCCTTCCCTTCATCTTTTCTGCAGCCAGCAAACCCCTCCTCAGCTCTGAGCAGGCTGGTCCCTGTGGTGTCCCCAGCCTCAGCAGGCTCCCAGCAAGCCATCAACATGCTGAAGGAGCAAAACCGGCTTCTCACCAAGGTGAGGGTTGAGAAAAGGAAGAAGATTCCATGGAGGGGGGCTGAGAGAGGAGGGGGGAATGAGATGGGGTGATAGAAGGAATACAAGGCAGTGGAAAGTGTTCCTTCAGTTTGGCCATCTCAGAGAAGGGCATGTGGGCTGCACATGGAGACCCTCTGTCATGCACCTGTGTCCAGCTGTTTGCTGGGTGAAGGTCCATGGGCAGGGATGGAATAAATGGAGGTCACAGGGAGTGCAGATTCTGCAGCCATTGTCTGTGAGCACGGCTGCTGCAGAAGTCAAGGCCGTGCTCACTGCTGGGGTTCACATCCCAGCACCTGCAGCACAGCAGATGGTGGTCTCCTACTGAGCAGCATTTTCCTCTGTCCCATGCAGGAGGTGACTGACAAGAGCGAGCGCATCACCCAGTTGGAGCAGGAGAAATCTGCCCTGATCAAGCAGCTCTTTGAGGCTCATGCCCGCAATAACCATGAGACAAACCAGCTGGACTCCACCTTCATCTAGCACCCAGCTCCCACCTCCCTGGCCTCAAGCTTTCCTAGGGGTTTCATGAGACTTTTGCCCCAAAGCCACAATATCTGTTGCTCCAGGTGTTTTATCCTGAGGTCTGGAACTGCTGGTGGCATCTTTGCAGAAGGAATCCAGGAACCCCTTGGAACTTCATTGGCCCCACCTGGGAGCATCCCTGCACTGCTTTGCTGCTGGGCTTTTCAGCTGTGCTACTCTCAAGCTGCTCCTTTCCCATCTCTAAGGGGACTGCAGAGACCATGCCCCAACCCTGGGTCCCTGATGTGCTGGAGGAAACTGCCACAGCCCATGCTGGGGGAGCTGCTGTGCCCTTGGCCTCACTTGGGCTGAATTTTGGCTGCTGTCCTAAAAAGAGCATGTACTTTCAACACTCCTGCGGGCAACTCCAGGCAAGCCTGGCCGTTGGAGGGAGTGGCCTGACCCCTGCTTGTCCTGCTGTTGGAAGACAAGACTGAAGATCCAGTGGGGCATACCTGGCCCCTCTGCTGCCTGAGTTCTGCCTGCCAGTGACACTGTCCTGGGCCAGAGCAGTGCCTGAGCCGGTGCCCCTCTGGTGCAATCCCTCTTTCCAATTGCAGTAGTGATGCCATAATTGCTGTTTACATATGTGCAGGCTCCTGTAGCTCATGAGCCATAGACTCGAATGAGGTAGCCTGTACGTCTGAGCTGCTGTTCCAGGCTCTTTGCAGATTGAGGCAGACACTTCCACGTCCTTTGATCTGCCTTGACCTGGCAAATGGATTCTTATGACTGCCAGACTTTATTTTTTATTTTTTTTTATGATGACTTCTTAAAAGGAAAGGGGATGTCCTGCAGCAGGAGGATGTGAACACAAGCCTGACTTCTGAGGAGGCTTCAGGATAGGGTTTTGTATTTAACTGAACGATGGAGTGGGGGCTGATGGGCTCTTTCCTTTGCATCTCTCCAAGTGGAGAAATGGCAGCTTTGCCTGTCCTGGTGGTGGATGCTGGATTCCTGGGGTGACATCCTGAGTATGAACTGCACCTTCCTCCAGGTCTCTTGGGAGGGTGGGGGTGGTCTAAGTGTGGGTCCTGTTAGACTGGTGCATTTCAGGATACCTCTTCTTCCTACCCAGCTCAGTGATGATGCTTGAGCTGAATGATGTCTTCCACTGTGGCTTGGTACTTGATATTTATGGTACTTTCATAAGAGATCCTTGTGAATTCCTATGTAGCATAAATCTGGCCCTTCGTAGCTCCAAGACCAGGACCTTTCTCTACAGGACTGTTTCCTGCTCAGACTCTCCTGGCACAATGCTGGAGCATGATGCACTGAGCTGGGCAGAAGGTGCTGGACCTGCCCTGCCCTGAGCACCGTGCAGACCAGTTCCTTTCTTATTTGTGGTTTTTATCTGTCCAGTGCTGTCTGTCCCATTCAGCTCCTCTCTTTGGGGTTGATCTTGACCTGAAGCTCACCGCAAGGCATGGATCCCTGCTCTACCCTTGTGCCTGCTGCTCTGTGCTGGAGTAGGGATCAGCGGAGTGCCAGGGTGAAGGGAGGTGGAGCAAGGCCAGGACTATTTGTGTCCTCTAGCTGTGGGAGTAGGACATCAGTTGTCCTCTGAGCAACTTTTGTGATGCCCCCTCTGGTGTTCAGGGCTTGTTTTGCCTGAGACTTAATTAAATGTGACCCTCTTTATGAGGAAGGTCTCTTGTCCATGGGAGTAATAAAGCACGGTGAACTATTTAATCCTTCTTTGTGCTTGAATCAGCTCATCTGCTGCTGCGAGCCTTGATGTTTTCAAGTATCCTGTCCCACGGGATGTGGGGTGAGCTGAGGTTACACAGTTGCAGCCTGAGGGTCCCTGCTCCAGTCCATGTTCCCATGCCCTTTTCCATCCCCTCTGGGCTTCCCCTGGGGCTGGGGTACCCCAGCGTCTCCTCACCACTATGGGCTGGAGTCACAAAGCCACCCACACCCCTTCCAGTGCTTGTACCTTCACCCAGCTGCTCCTCCAGAAGCTGTGATGGGGGCTTGTGCTCCTCAGGTGGTGCTGGTGTAGTTCACAGCCCTCCCTCGAAGCTGGCCCCTGTGGCTGCCCATGGTGCTCGGCACTGACTCCTTCCTGCAGGGGCAGCCAGAGGGGACCACGCCAGCTCTGTGTGCTGCAGCCATGGCCCTCTGCCTTCTGCTGAGGGTGGCCAACCTCAGGCTCTGGGGGTCAGAGGCACCTTCCCTTGCCCCTCTGGTGAGCTCAGACCCCCTGTGCTCAGGCAACCCCTCAGGGTTGAGCCTCCCAGAGCCAGTATGGGGATGCAGTTAAGTCCTCTGCAGCTGCAGCCTCTTTCAAGTGGTGCTGAGGGTAGCCACAAGTCCCAGACAGGGCAAGGAGGAGGGGGATAATTGCCCTCAGTTCCCATTTGAAGTGTTTGCTTGGATGCAGAGCCTGTGAGAGCTTTCAAATGCAAGAGAGGATCATTGTCTGCACTCAATGCTGCTCTGTGCAGAGCAAGGGCAGCTCTTTCCCTGCTCCATGGCCCAAGGAAACATCCTGGCTGTGGCCTGGCAGTGCTGGCCCTGGGCCCACTCCCTCCAGGACGCTGCTGAGGATCTCAGGAAGCCGAGGGGCTGGCTGGGGCTGGGCCACAAGGCTGACCTCGAGCTGTGCCTCTGGCCTGGCCAGGCTGTTTCTGGGTGCCTGATGGGTCCAGCCTGTGCTTGACCCTCACCTGAGCGTCTGGGCTGTGTTCACTTCAGTGCAGTGTCACTGCACCATGGGGACTGTTACCCACCTTTGCCCTTGCCATATCCCACAGAGCAGAAGGCAGACCCAGTCTATTGCCACCTAGATCTTGGTTCCACCAAGCCTCAGTGGAAAATGCAACTTTTCCATGGCTGCAGTCAGGGAGGACGAATGGGGAGCATGGAATCAGGTAATGCTGCTAAGGTAGGAGGCAGCTCTATCTCTGCCAAGAGGAGAAAGGCTTTGGCAGGCTGGAATCTGGGATACAAGCAGGGCTGTGGCAACAAGGTAAAAGGATGGTCTGGGACAGGAGAACATGAGGGACCAAGGGGATGAGCAAGTGGTATCAGGTGCCAGCTCACAGGTCTGCTATGCAGCAGGCTCCCCTTTAGCCAAGACAGCTCTGCATGACTCAGGGCTCCCATCCTGGTGAGGACCAGCCCCAGGACCCAGGGCCTTCTCCAGGTCATCACATCCTCGGTTCATCTCCCAGGGATTTGCATGGGTTAGAGCAGGACAGTGGGTGTTCAGGACATCGGCTGGCAGCACAGGAGATGCTGCAAACCACCCAGAGCAGTGAGGGCCCATGATGGGCAGAGCAGTTCCTGACCATGCATTATGGAAGAAAAGCAAAAAACATGAAAGGTTCAGGCTGGGGGCTCCAGATGCAGCTGCTCCTGTTGGCATTCGGGATAATTGTTCTGCTGGGAGAGCAGCCCTTCTCTAAGGGGGCAGCTGGGCACAGAGCCCAGCCTCAAAGGGCGTGAGAAGGGCATGAAGCTGGGCAGGAGAAGAGTGAAACTACAAATAGACCTGGGGGACTGGATCCTTCCCAAACATGGCTGAGGACAAGGATAAGATTTATCTGCATTTACTGCTCAGGGTCCCCAGGAGGGACGTGACAGGTTCTGAGCAATCAGATCTAGTGGCAGTTGTCCCTGCTCATTGCAGGGGGGTTGGACTAGATGAGCTCTGAAGGTCCCTTCCAACCCAAACCAGTCTGTGATGCTGTGTGGAGCTGAGGGATGAAGGAACTCTCCAAGTGAGTTGTGCCACAGGCAGCGCCGGGCTCGGTGGGGAAGGGCTGAGCACAGTTGGTGTAAGCAGCAACAGTCCTGTCTTCAGGGTCTTGAGTGGGGTTTTGCATTGCTTCACTTCCACAAAGGCACTGAGCAGCTCTCAAGCCACAGTGGCTTTTCCATCCCTGCTGAAGCTGAACAGCTCCCATGCAGTATTCATCACACAGAAAGAAACAGTCTTTTAGTTCTTATTGACTAAGAAAAAAAACCCAAAAGTCATTGCCTCAGCCCCTGGTTTTGTTTAGGCCAAAATGAATATATTTTGTGTTGTTCTGAGTTCAGTTTGGGCTTTGTAAACACACTTCCTTTTTTTCTTCTGCAGTATTTAGGGCCAGTGGAAACGTAAAAGTAATTTCTAAGTAGCACAGAGCAAAATGGCCCCGACCTTGTACTTCTGGCTGAGTTCTGCCATGCAAATAGCTTCCACTTCTTTGGGATGCTTCCCAAAATCTTCATTAGATCTTAAAATCTTCCAAAACCTTTTATCTTCCTGGCCATCTTGGAGAGAGCTCAGCTGGATGGGTCAGGGTTTCATCATTAAATATTTAATATTGATGGCTTAGGAAGATAATAATTTGGGCTTGTAAGAGACATTGAATCATAGAATCATAGAATAGTTAGGTTTGGAAAGGACCTCAAGATCATCCAGTTCCAAACCCCCTGCCATGGGCAGGGACACCTCACACTAAACCATCCCACCCAAGGCTTCATCCAACCTGGCCTTGAACACTGCCAGGGATGGAGCATTCACAACTTCCTTGGGCAGCCCATTCCAGTGCCTCACCACCCTAACAGGAAAGAACTTCCTCCTTAGATCCAATCTAAACTTCCCCTGTTTAAGTTTTAACCTGTTACCCCTTGTCTTACCACTACAGTCCCTGATGAAGAGTCCCTCCCCAGCATCCATATAGGCCCCCTTCAAATACTGGAAGGCTGCTATGAGATCTCCACGCAGCCTTCTCTTCTCCAGGCTGAACAGCCCCAACTTTCTCAGCCTATCTTCATACGGGAGGTGCTCCAGTCCCCTGATCACCCTCGTGGCCTCCTCTGGACTTATTCCAGCAGTTCTATGTCCTTTTTATGCTGAGGACACCAGAACTGCACACAATGCTCCAGGTGAGGTCTCACGAGAGCAGAGTACAGGGGCAGGATCAGCTCCTTTGACCTCCTGGTCACGCTCCTTTTGATGCAGCCCATCATCCTCGTGGTGATGCTCCTGCCCAAACACCTTCTCACCCGTGGCCATGGGGCTGGTCAGTGCCAATGGCCTCTGGTCTGTGCCAGGCTGCCAGGCTTGTCCCACAGGGATGGATAAGCCCAGAATCCTGGTAACACCCTGGTAACATCCCTGCATCCCGGGCAGGCAAAGGCACTCACCTGATTCTGGTAGGGTTCTTCATGGGGTCTGCAGGGACAGCCTCATCACCAGGGTTGCTGTGCTCTGCACCACCCAGGACACTGATCTCTCAGGTCTCATTTTGCTCCCCTGTCCAAACTCGTGAGGGTTTGTTTTCCAGCCCATTTTTCACATTTTCCTCTCATAAGCAGCCGTTGTGCTGCTGCCAGTTCCCAGAGAGGAATAAATGTCCCCGGGCCTCCAGAGTCTGAAATCCAGGGGAAAAAAAAATTGAAAAGAAAAAGAAAAAAAAAAAAAGAAAGAAAGAAAAAGAACCAACTTCTGCAAACAGTGCTATTCTAAGAGAGCATTTGTTCTTCCCCACGGTCCACAGCCTTTCTCCCTCCTACCATAAAGCTTTCCTCTGCAGCACCTACCCTTGGTGGAGCCTGGTCTTACAAAACCGAAGGAGCTGTGAATCCTTAAGTCCTGCAGACTTCTATTTCATTAAGAAAGGCGAAGCCGCTGGGGCCTTGCGCTGTGAGCAGGGGAGCAGGATCCTACAGGATCCGACTCCTACACAAGCACTTCCGTTGCTGCGTGTCCCACAGTGCCTATGCTGGCATCTGGGAGTGCTGCAGCTCCTACCCATGGCCTGGGGACAGTGGGAACACAAAGCCCACCCACCCGCGCTGCACCGGGACCATCTCTGCATCCTGTAGCTTTTCCAGGGACTTTTCCAGGGATTTTCTCACAGTGGAAACGCAGCTCTTCCCACTCACAGGATCTTTGCATGGCAGGTTCAGGATGTGAGACTGCAGGAAAGGAGGCCAGCAGTGTGGGGAGGGAATTCTCCCCCTCTGCTGCACTCTGGGGAGACCCCCCCTGCAGTCCTGACACAAGAGGGATGTGGGGCTGCTGGAGCGAGGCCAGAGGAGGCCGCAGAGATGCCGCGAGGGCTGGAGCAGCTCTGCTCTGGAGCCAGGCTGAGAGAGCTGTGCTGGGGCAGCCTGGAGAAGAGAAGGCTTCTGAAGGGGAGACCTGAGAGCAGCTCCAGTGCCTGAAGGGGCTGCAGGAAACCTGGAGAGGGGCTTGGGACAAGGGCCTGCAGGGACAGGCCAAGGGGAATGGCTTGAACCTGCCCGAGGGGAGACTGAGATGAGCTCTTAGGCAGAAGCTCTTCCCTGTGAGGGTGCTGAGGCGCTGGCACAGGGTGCCCAGAGAAGCTGTGGCTGCCCCATCCCTGGCAGTGCTCAAGGCCAGGTTGGACACGGGCTTGGAGCAAGCTGCTCCAGTGGAAGGGGTCCCTGCCCGTGGCAGGGGTTGGAGCTGGATGAGCTTTAAGGTCCCTTCAGCCCAAACCAGTCTTGGACTCTGGGATCTGTTCTGCCAGGTCGCTTCATTACCTGGGTTGGCGCTCACACCCTCTGCTGCAGCCACAGTGGCTGTGCTGGCTGGAGGCTCCCACTTGCAGGGTAATGCAGGGCCAAGGCAGCTTTGTCCATCTCTCCAGCTGCCAGCCCAGCAGCAGGGCAGGAGGTCGTTTTCCCTGTACCCGCGTGTGCCAGTGTCAGGCTGTGATAGCTACCCAGGCCTGCGCATGTGCCTGGCACTGCAGACAACTGCTGCAGCTAAAGAGCTCCAGCACAGCTAGTGAGAGTGCTACGGAATACACTCAAATGCCAGACAGATGGGGAGCTGCCAGAGGGAGACTCCGGCACAAACACCAGCATGCCAGTGCTCTGGAACTGCTTCGAGGGAATGCTCTGGGATTCAGGCGCTCCTGGAGAGCCTCCCTGCCCTGGGCAGACACGTGGGCACAGGCGTGGGCACAGCATGTTCATGGTCCCATCGTGCCAGGCTGCGCTGGCACTGTGCACACCGTGACTATGGTCACACCGTGTCTGTGCTTGCCCTGTTTCCATGGTCACACCGTGTCTGCGCTCACACTGTGTCCATGCTCACAGCATGTCTGTGCTCCCACCCCACCAAACTGCGCCACCCACCCCACACAGCAAGCCCCTGCCCTCCCACTTGGTTCCTGCCTCCCCAGCAAGGCAAAGAGAAAGGATCCCCTTCTTGGGCAGCACTAGGGCTCAATGTCCGCTCCAGTGACTCCACATCCACCCAGCCACTCCACATCCACCCACAGTCCCCTGTGGGATCCCCCCTGGTCGTGCGGGCAGTGCCAGTGCTGGGAGGGGAACCAGCACCACGAGGCTGGAGAGGCACCACATCCTGCAGGAGCCTGGGAAAACCAGGCCGAGTATAAAATTAGCCAGAGCTTTTATTGCTGGGATTTTATTTTTAAGTGCAATGGAAAATACATTGCTGGAGGGAAAATTCAAGGGGCTGGAGGCAGCCAGTGGCATAACAGCGTACCTCTGTCCCATGGTGAATGTCCTGCTCAGCCCTAGGTGGGATGCAGGATGGGACCTGGATTCACAGTGAAGTCAGTGTGGCAGCAAGGGCTGTGAGGGGCTGATCCTGCTCCCTGGGATGCACACAGGGTGGTGTGTGAGGAGCAGATGAGCACAAGAAAGGATAAGCCTGCCTGCAGGCATCACCATGAGAAACTCTGGTGGGAAGGGACCTTCCTAGCCGAGCAGGATGGGAGCCTCCAGCCAGAGAAGGTACAACTGGGCATCTGGAAACTGAGCACTGTCCTTAAGAGGCTCTTCCAGCACATGACGTGAAGGTGGCAGCCAGATTTAACCCAACCTGAAGTAGGCAGTTCTCCACCCGGGGGTGGCAGGAGTGCCTTGTGGAGGGATCGTGCTGATGCTGGGGGTTTGCCTGTGCCCAGAGGGGTTTTTTTTGACAAGTCTGAAAAGGAGGGATCTACTAACGAGTGTAAATACAGAGAAGTTGGAAAATCACATGTGGTGCAGGAAATGAAAATAGCTGGAGACAGGGAGAGGGCTCAAGGGAAGTATCACATAGAATCATACATTCATAGAACAGTCAGGGTTGGAAAGGACCTCAAGATCATCCAGTTCCAAACCCCCTGCCATGGGCAGGGACACCTCACACTAAACCATCCCACCCAAGGCTTCACCCAACTTGGCCTTGAACACTGCCAGGGATGGAGCACTCACAACCTCCCTGGGCAACCCATTCCAGTGCCTCACCACCCTAACAGGAAAGAATTTCCTCATTATCTCCAATCTAAACTTCCCCTGTTTAAGTGTTAACCCATTACCCCTTGTCCTGTCACTACAGTCCCTAACAAAGAGTCCCTCCCCAGCATCCCTATAGGCCCCCTTCAGGTACTGGAAGGCTGCTCTGAGGTCCCCCATGCAGCCTTCTCTTCTCCAGGCTGAACAGCCCCAACTTCCTCAGCCTGTCTTCATATGGGAGGTGCTCCAGTCCCCTGATCATCCTCGTGGCCCTCCTCTGGACTTGTTCCAGCAGTTCCATGTCCTTTTCATGCTGACACCAGAACTGCACACAATGCTCCAAGTGAGGTCTCACAAGAGCATACACTTGCTGTCATCTTTGTCACCTCTGGACACTGCAGGACAGTGGGGACATCATAACTGTGTTATTGGTGGCTGCTCCCAGGCTCATTTGTTCAGAGGTGTGTGCCAGGCAGGAGTGCAGCAAGCACAGGCTCTGGCTGGACCCTGAGATGGTTATTTTTTAAACCAGTGAAACTTATACCTGTAAAGGGTCTAAGCCTGGTTCCTTGGTGAGCTTCTCACCACGAGCTGCCTGGTGACTCCCAGGGGAATCCAGTTACTCCAGACACTGGAAATGTGGCTCCTCACACTGACTGCTGAAGCTGTGGGACCTGGCACCCATCTCCTCCCACTCTGCAGTGAGAAAGTCCTGACAGGGGGATGAGAGAAGCCTGAGCTCCATCTGCAGCATCAGGCATGGCTCAGGATCTCCATGCGGCCCCGTGAACCCCTGGCTGGCGCTGGCCGGGATGTGGCAGCTTGGCCCCAGCTCTGGGAGTCCCACTGCAGTCCAGCACCCAGTAACCAGAACAGAGCTGAAAGGGTTGACCTCAGGGCTCGTTTCCAAAGGGAGGCACACGTACAGTGAGAAAGGAGAGCTGAATCATGCAAAATACATGCAAGCTTTCCTACACGGCAAGGTGGGGAATGGATGCGGTGGAAGCCGGGCAGCCTCCTGGCAGCAGTTTGGCTCTCAAAGCACACCTCAGAGACTGAGCAGGCTCTTGCTGCAGGAATGTGGGGGTGTGGAGTCCTCACTGGGTTGTAGGTGGATATCTGTTCCACCATGGACCTCCATGGGCTGCAGGAGCACAGCTTGCCTCACCATTATCTGGGCCCCTCACTACAAGAGAGGCATTGAGGTGCTGGAGCAGGACCAGAGAAGGGCACTGGAGCTGGTGCAGGGCCTGGAGCCCAAGTGTGATGGGGAATGGCTGAGGGACCTGGGGGGTTCAGTCTGGAGAAGAGAAGGCTCAGGGGGGACCTGATGGCTCCCTACAAGTGCCTGACAGGAGGATGGAGCCAGGAGGGGCTGGGCTCTGCTCCCAAGGAACAAGGGATGGGACAAGAGGAACCGGCCTCAAGCTGCACCAGGGCAGGTTCAGATGGAGCTGAGGAACAATTCCTGCCCCAGAGGGTGCTCAGGCATTGGAACAGGCTGCCCAGGGCAGGGCTGCAGGCACCGGCCCTGCAAGTGTTCACACCCCGTGGAGACGAGGCCTCAGTGCCATGGGGCAGGGGTGGCCTTGGCAGTGCGGGGAATGGTTGGACTGGATGAGCTTAAAGGGCTTTTCCAGCCTGGTTGATTCTGATTCTGTAATTCTACAGTCTGCACCACAGGCCACAGGCAGATCTGTTCTAGTGCCTGGAGTACCTCCTGCCCTCCTCCCTCACTGACCTCATCTGCAGAGCTGCTGTTCCCACATATTCTGCCTCCTCTCTTCAGCTGCTGTGCAGTGCTTTTTACCCTTTCGTAAATATGTTATTACAGAAGAACCACCAACTTTGCTCTTTGGGCAGTGGTGGATCCATCTTGGAGATCGCCGGAGCTGGCTAGGCCTAACATGGGAGCAGCTTCTGGTGTCTTCTCATAGAAGCCACCCATGCAGCCTCCCAGTACCAAAACCTGGCCATGTAAACCCAGTGCAGTCTCAAGGGCAAGATGTCTCCATGGCAGGAGGAGGACAAGGCTGGAGCAGAAGCACGCACTGGGAGCGGGATGTGGATGCTTGTCTACACCAACTTCTGCCCAGTTCCCATCTGGCTGACACGTATTGGGAAGGATCATTTCTGTCCCAACAGCCAGCATCCCACATGCCTGGGCTGGATGTGGCTCTAGTGAGGGCTCCCCAGCCTGCGCAGCTCCTCTGACACCAGCACAGGGTGTGTTTCGGGAGCCGGACCTCGCCGGCTGCTGGCTGCGGAGTGCTCCTCTGGCAAGGCCCGCAGCCCCGGTTGAGCCAAACCTCGGACTCGTGCAAAGTCCCATTTTTCTGCAGTGAGGGTTTAACTTGAGCCCTGCCCTGGGACCTTCAAGCTGGAAAAACTCATTCCAGCAAACAGTATCTTTCCTGAGCAGGGTATTGTCTCCCTGCAGCGCCCAGCAGCAGTGTGAGGAGTAATAGTTGCTCTTCTACCTCACAAATAGCAAAATACAGCTGAAGCTGGAAAAGTTGCACTTAGTAGTTTCATCCAAGTCACCTGTTGAAGCCTGAGAGCAGGACTGAACCTGGAGGTGGGAAAGCATCCTTCCCATGCCCTTCCCTACCACGGCCCCATCCCAGTGGGCACAGAGTGGCACCTGGAGGTGGCACTGCCAGCTTCCCACAGCTGAACCTGCCTGCGTGTTTCTTTTCCTTTTGTCCCTGTTACAAAGCACAGACTCAAAAGGGCAAGGTGGTGGCTCTGAGTGGAGCATTATTAGCTCTGAAGTCCTCCAAGATCATCCTAGGACACAGCTATTCTCCATCTCCTTTCCCCTTACGATGACTCCGTCACCTCTGCAACCTGCTTCAGCCTCAGTGACTTATGTTTAAGTGGTGCCACCGCAGGCGTGGGCCTGCTTGCTTTTCTGTCCTGCAGCCTGTAACAGCTGTGTGGGACTGTGTTTCTTCAGACTATTTTGCAAACATTAGTGAAGGGGAGGGGCTGGACCCATCCTGAGGCTGGACCCAGGCGGCCACTCCCAGAGCTGAGAGAGCCGGTGGAGGGGGGTTAGGCAGGGGATGTGCCGCAGTCCCTCATTGCTTCATGCTGAAGCAATCTCCTCTCACTTTTCTGAGGTTTGCACTAGGCCAGCTGCCCATCCTGGAGTGTCCTGAAGACGACCCACGGAGATGTCTCTGTCTGGGGCAGGAATGGAAAACCTGAAGCACTGGGGTGCATTTGAGGGTGTCCATCTGCAGTTGGAGAGATTCCTGTGTGTGCTCAGAGCATTGATCTGCTCACGAGTTGTACTGTTTTGTAGTGAGGAAGAAGAGGAAATGAATGAGGCTTTCAAGGGCTTTTTGAGAGTTTCACAGCACATAATTTTCTCAGCTTGCAGCTGGTGGCATCCCATGATGAGCTCAGAAGCTCCAGTTCTCTTTGAAAGATAAATAAAACTCCAGTTTTGCAGTTGTGTTCAAAACCTGAAAAGTGAAACTCTGAAAATGTCTGCAGCTCACAAACTCTTCCTTTCTTTCTAAATGTCAGGATTTTGGGTTCTTTGACTCCCATGTTTGAGGTTTGAGTCAATTGAGATAAAAACCTAAAGGGAGCTGGGGGAGCTGGGGGTGCACTGGGAATTCAGCAGGCAGGTTCATACGAAAGCCCCCAGGGTGGGCAATGCTGGTGAAAAAGGAGGGTTATATACAGAAAAAAATGGATTTTAAAAAGTGATGACAGCTGATTCATTCCTGACCGGGGTATGGATCAGTTCAACAGCCTGATCTCAGTGAGAGACAATTTCATGACAGCTCCGTGAAGCTCATCTCTGCTCCCAGGCAGCCCTGGGGAGCACTGGGTTTGCTGGAAGGAGATGAGCCTGAATGCTGGAGGGCTGCTGGGAGGCGGATGCTGAGGAAGTGTCTCCAGGAGAGTTCCCTGTGGCGTTTGACCAGGGCAGAAGCTGTCAGCAGGCCGAGGCAGAGGGGCAGGGCAGCACCAAGGACTGGGAAGCAATATGGGAAAGCAAGGGCTCCTGTGGCTGAGTCTTGGCCAAAAGGTAGATCCTGCTCCCCTGTCCTTGTGCTCCAGAGTGTTCCTTTGCTGCTATCCCTGCAAACAGGTCCTTGTAAACAGCCAGGTGCACCCCAGGCTGCTCCTGTCACCTCGTGCTGTCCTTGCTGCTGTGGTGGTGGGAGATGAAGTCTGTCCTGTGTGTCCCATCATCATCTGTCCTGCATGTGCCATCATCTCTTCTGCGTATGCCATCATGGTCTGTCCTGCGTGTGCCATCATCATCTGTCCTGTGTGTGCTATCATCACACACAGTGCTGTCCTGCCTCCGTCGCACTGAAGATGGGGAAGGATGGGCCAGTAGGTCCATGTTGCATGTTCCTCAGCCTGTTACCAGGAGCCTGGGGAAACAGCTCATCAGGTGCTGCCCCACAGCTACATGAGCAGCGCTGACAGCACTGGGAGCCCACAGCCCATGCTGCCCCTCGCTGTGGCAGCTGTCCCACGGCCGGATGCCCCCAGCGTCTGCTCTGTCACGTGAGGGATCCTGGCAGGGCAGCCAGGAGAACCCAGTGGCGCTTTGCCAGAGAAGCTGCCTATTTCCTGGCTGCTTTGCTGCCTGGACAACAGGGAGCAGATCCCTTGCCGTGGGAGTCCCACCAGGCTGGCATCACAGAGACGCTGCCCTGGGAAACAAGATAGAGAAAAAGGTTTAGGAAGTAAGGGAAGAATGGAGACTTCTGCTCGGGTTTGATCTTCCTTCCAGGCAAGCATCCTTGCCAGGAAGAGGATTATAGCCTTGGATACGCTGGGGTCTTTTCAGTCCTTCAGTGTCTGCAGGACAAAAAACTCTGGCCTTGAAGCCAAGTCTCAAGTTCAGTGGGGGGCTCCCACCTGCAGGGTGTCAAGGCAAAGCTACTGGCTCAGCAGGACCTGCCCTCAGTCACGCTTCCATTTGCTGCACCCCCTTATTTTTCTCCTCTACCAGTGGAAACACTGGTTGGATTTACAGCCTCATTGCCCACAGACTCAAACCCAAACCAAAACGCCTTGCATACACGTGCTGTGGGCTTGCTCAGTGCTGGGGCCAGTGCGGGCACTCCCAGCTATTCCCAGCAGGCACTTGCTCCCAGCCAGCCCTGAGCTGGCTCCTGCTTATAGGTAGCACTGGAAATGTGGAGATGTGGTGGGAGCACCTCAAGCAAAAGCATCATTCTGGCTCCAGCTGGACGTCTTTGCTGAGCTGAGGGATGCACCCACCAGCAGGACAGGCTACTGGGAGGTTTCCTGGTACCCTGCATGATTCTGGGACTCCTCCGTGCAAGGCAGTGAGACACCTGGGAGAGAATCATCACAAGCTGTTCGGGAAGCCCAGACACTGAAGTCCTTTGATTGGACCTGGAGGCCCCTGAGGAAGTGACAGCTCTGGTTTAGCGGGTGGCGGGCCTGTGCCGGCCTGCACCCTGCCAAACATACACCTAATTTCTGAGACAAGTCTCCAAGTCTGGGTCCATCCAGGTCCTGGGCCCAGTGAGAGCTGCGCAGTTTATCCAGCTTCACTGGGAGCAGGTCACAGCCCTGTCATTGGGCTGGGCATCCTGTGCTGCTCCCAGGCAGGATTGGGATTCCATCTCCCATGGGCCACAGCATGTGGGCCTGTGAGCAAACTCAACCCAGCCTGTGGCTGAGGAGAGATCCCCTGCCCTTGTGCCCTGGCTTACACACTACCTGTGGGGCAGACAGGAGCTGTGCTCCTGCTGGGGACACCTTCACAGCCTCACCCCATCCTGGACGTGGTGCTGGCTGCACAGGGACCATGCTGTTCTCTCTTGCCTGCTGCTCCCTGCCCTGGGTGTCCCTGCAGAGTAACCACAGCCCCATTGCCCTCCTGTACTCCCTCAGGAGCTGGTCGGGACCACGCTGGGGCTCCTGTCAGGGCTGAGGTCGGTGTTGTGCTGTAGCAGCTCTTGAGTGCATTGTGGGACTGTCTGCACATTGCTCATGGCTGGCCCACGCTGGTGGCTCATCCTAGTCCCAAGATTATTGAATGTTCCTGGATGCATCTCCCCTGCACTTGCTTTTGGCTGAGGAGCTTGCAGATGGGAGCAGCAAATGCTGTTCATAGTCTCTCATGTTGGACCCCCGCCTGTTGCAGTGTCTCCAGGCTCATTTTGTTCTTCCTGTTATTTCCCAACCACACATGGAGCTGCAGTGCTGCTCGGCAGTGTTCCAGATGTGCCGCCCACCCGTTGTTCCCAGATGTGCTTGTCCATGCTTAATGAAGACACTGAGAAGCCATAAGCCCCACCACCACCAAACCCCAACATCTCCAGGCACCATCTTTCAGGCCCAGCCAGTGAATTCCTCCTTTTGCTCCAGTATCTCTACTAATCATTCCTTCATCTTAGGCCACCCTCGCCCAGGTGGCCCCTTGCCAGATGCTTTTGTTGGAAGTGGATTAGAAAAACCTCTCCCCTTTTTCCAGGAAGTGGTCATCCCATCCCGAGAGTGGTTATCTCCTCCTGGAAGTGGTTATCCCAACAGGGAAGTGGCTATTCCATCCGGGAAGTGGTTATCCCGCACTGCTGGGTGGGTAACACACTCCTCATCTTCTCATTTTTGTTCCCCACCTGCCACTTTGCCCTCAGTGAATGTTTTATTCTGCCTGAGCCCCACAACAAGGGGACAGGCTGGGATGGGAATGCCACCAAGACCCGGTTTCCCTGCAGAGTCTGCACCTCTGCTCGGAGCTGGGGGAGGAAAGCTCTGTATCCCTCATGCTGCTGAGCTGCAGTCAGTGTCCACATCAGCTGCATGGGGATGTGGAAACACCAAGAGCCTGCAGACACCTCAGGCTTGCTGGTGGCACATCCTCATCCAGCTTTACCTGGCACTAAGCTCTCAGTGTTTACCCGGGCATGAGGTGAGCAAAAGGCACCAGCACAGCTGGGAGTTGGGGCTCCTGATGTGGTTTCCCCTTTGCCTGTGACATCCATGCTCTCTGCTGGGTTCCCTTTACCATGCCCCATCTCACAGCTACACCTGGCCCCTCGCTGCCATACCCCCTAACAGAGGTACCCCAGACATGGGATGTGAGCATGAAAATTGGCATTGAACTGTGCGGAACTGACTGTGCCTCACAGCAAACCCCAGCCCTGCATCTGACTGGTTAAATGGCTATTTCAGGTCACTGTAAGTGTCTGGTCACACTGAGGGTCTCTGTCCCTCCTCTATCAAAGCAGGCCCCTAACATTTTACTGTCTGCCTCTGTCCCTGGGGACACTCAAGGCAGGATGAGCAGATGGAAAGCAGCCCTGCAGAGGAGGGCTTGGAATACAGGAAGATGATGGATTGGACAGCGAAGAGTGGACATAGGCATGAGGATTGTGGGATGCTCTCTGGTGGTGGTGCCACCAGTAAATGGTGGCACCTCCTGTATATGGGTCATGCCTCCTGTAAATGGGTGACAATGAGAAACCTCCCCTTCCTGGGGCTGACCCTGGCCGGGCTCAGGGCAACTGTGTCCAGATGCTCCCTGCCTGAACACACTGTCATGGAGATGTCTCTGGCTATACATGGGTCTGCATGGCTGTCATTCCCTTTGCATGGCTGGGAGCATTACCATCCCAGTGCACTGCAGCTCTCGGTGCCTCCCTGTTTGTGCTGGAGGTTGAGTCTCTTGGGGCACCAGCAGTCAGCCAGGGCTCCCTCAGACTGTGGCTCAACCCCACCACTCCATGGGGCCAGACAAAGGGCAGCAAATACAACCCAGTGAAGAAAAGGAGGAAGAGCCCCTTTTGCAGTGGGAAGGAATGTAAACCCTCTGCTCCATGCCAGCCTGGGAACAGTGTGGCCAAACCTGCGCAAGACCAAGATCCATACCTACATCTCTGCTCAAATCCCAGGAGGGTTGCACCACACCAAGTAACCACCTGCCAGAAAGGGACTTTCTCCAAAGTCCCCGCAAGCAAAATGAGGATGAGGAGCAAGGGTCCATTCCCACTCCCACAGGGCTCCTCCAGCCCCATCTCTGCTTGTTACTAGTCAGAAAAGAGATTTTTTGTTCCTTTTCAGGCTCTGAAGACTTCTTCTCAATGCTCGTCTGGTCGAAGAGAGAAACAGGAGGCTTGGCAAATATTAAAAAAGGGATTAAGTGCAATCCAGAGAGATCTTTCTGCTTCTGTGTTAATCCCTGGTGCAGTTGCACCTGTGAGGGTTACAGAAGTGTGCCTCAGAAGGATTGCATGGGTGAGGATGGGGGAAAGAACAGCCAGGACTAGGCAGGTATTTCCCCCTGGAAACTTGAGAAGCACCTTAAAACCAGCAAGGAAGGCAGAGAAAACAATGCTCTGCTAAGCCTCTGAGATAAGACTGTGGTCTCCTGTGGTAGCAGCAGCAGCAACAAAGAGGAATAATTTTTTCACATAAATAAAATATTCATGTCTTGTAGTTGATTGAAGTTGATGTCTTGCAGTTTTGTATTCCAGAGGTTAAATGCTTCATGAATTGAAGTGAGGAGATAGGCACACCTGCAAAGGTCATGCAGAGATAATGGGGTGATGGGCACCTGCAGGATAAGAGTCATTCGCTGTGCCCATATTGAGCCATTTTCTTCCCCAAACTCTGATGCCAGACACTGCTTTGGGGGACAAAACTGGAGCTGCTCCCCACAGGACCCCCAGCAGCAGGGCCTCCGTGGGACCATGGGCATAGGTTGAGTCCCTCGAGTGCCTCTGCACCCAGATACCCTGGCAGGAAGCCCTGAAGAACCCCCAGTGCTGGTTCAACACATGCTGCATGGGGGCAGCACGAGGAACAGAAAGAGCCACTTGCTTCAAAGAGAATTGAGTGAGCTCGGGCTGTGAGGAGCTGAAGTGTGACCCTGCAGCACGGCTGGGCTGGGAGCTATGTCCTCCTTCAGCCTCCTCTCCTTGGTGATATCTCCTTGTTTATTATTTTGCTCACTGTTTTATCCCACTGTGTAAGCAAGCTCAAAATGGCCTTCTCAGAGCCAGGGGCCCAACGTTCCTTGGCGTGCTACTCCATGTGGAAAAGCATTACATTATTCACTTGTGACCATATTAAAAACAATCTCAATATATGCCTGGGCTCCTCAGGGCTGTCACAAACTCCTTGTAATGATTAAAAGTGGAAAGATGTTCAGAGTTGCTAACCATGGTAGAGAATGTTTGGAGTTAATCATGGTAAGTGAGACTTTTTCAGAGTTTTTCTGTGGCTTGGGGTGTTCTCACCTCCCACCAAACCCATTGCTGAGCCCCAGGGTGGGGGTGATGCCGGGGGGGGGGGGGGCGCATCATGGGACTGATAGTGTCTGATCTCCCATGGTGGAGAAGATGGGACCGACCCCGGGGACAGAAGGGTTGAACGATGATGTGATGGCTATGCCCGAGGGGCCGGGGCTGAGTCCCGAGTCAAGGACCATGCCCAGGGGGGTGGATGGGGCTGATGCCGAGGGGCGATGCCCGGGGCGGGGTTGCGGGACGGAGACGACCCCGGTTCGGGGCAGCCGCGGGACCCGCAGCCCGGTGACCCGCCCGGGGGGGCCGCGGCGGCTGTGACTCAGCCGGGAGAGGCGGGCGAGGAGGAGGAGGAGCAGCAGCCGCAGGAGCCGCCGCAGCCACCGCGGAGCCGCTCACCTGCCCCGCCATGGCCCGCCGGGTAGCCGCCGTCCTGCTGCTGCTCGCCCTCGGCTGCCTCCTGGGCATCCTCCTGCTCTGCCTCGGGTCCGGGGACACGCGGGGCCCGCCCGGCTTCAAGGTGAGCAGGGCCGGTACGGCTGGGGGACCGGGCATGGGGGAGCGCCGCTCCCGGGGACTGGGACAGCCGCAGTGGGCACCCGGTGTGCGGATACGCCGTACGGGAGCGGCGCCGGCAGCCAGGGGCTCCCCGGAGCTGACCGGGGGGGATCCCAAGCTGCGGGCGGGGGTCTCGGGGGCACCCGACCGCACGTCCCCAGCACTTCAGACCTGCTCCTGCAGAGAGGACTCTGGGGGTGGCTTGTCGGGATGGGCCGCAGCCCCGAGCAGCCTTGTGGGCATCTGCAGGAAGGGCACCCCACACACCCAGCATCGCCCCTGGGCTCCGGCTGCATCGCCTGAGCCAGCGCTGCCAGATGAGACATGTGCTTCCCTGTGAAAACGAGCTGCTCCGTCTTCTTTCTCATTCTAAATTCAGATGCTGAAAGAAGCTCCCAAGCAATCTCTTGCTGGCCAAATCCCCCAGCTGACTCCTTTGCAGCCCAAGTCTTTTGTTTTAAAATGGTGGTAATTTGTTTCAGTGACAGACCAAGCTATTCCGTGGGGAAAAGGCTCTTGTCCTTAAAAATGATTCATCAAAAACCCCCTTTTTCTCATCCCAAGCAATTTGCTTGGAAACTTTCAGAGCCAGCACAAATGCCAGATGTGCTGCCTTTGCTCCGGTTTTGTCAGATGTAATGAGAATTAGGTTAGGAAAACGAGCTGGCTTAGCCAAGACACTTGCTGCTGTTGGTATAACTAGCAATGATGAACTCTTCCCCTGTGCCACCTTTCATGGCCATGCATTGCCATGTGCTGGGGCCTCTTGGGCTGGTTTCAAAATGGATTTTGTCTCTTTGGATGTGGGGGAATTAGAGAGATCCTAAGAGCCATATGTGCGGCACTTGGTTCAGCCTGGGAAGTGTTTCTTCCTCCTGGTTCCAAGCTGGAGCTTTAGCCAAATGCATTTCTAAATGCATTTCTCCTCCTGGTTCCAATCTGGAATGCATTTAGCCAGATGCATTCCCAGATACTTAATTTTTGTGCTTTTTTGTGTTTTTTCGCTCTCTGGATGGACGCATCCCCCAGTCCACAGGCAGCCCCGCACTGTGGGGCTGAGCAACCCCAAGCACTCAGATGGGTCCTGGCCCAACTCAGGGACCTGGGGGCTTGCACTGTTCCTGGATGTGTCAAGCACATACAAAGTCTGGCTCAGGTCGGCGCCAGTGTCCTGCAGTGCCTGTTCCCATGGGCCTGACACCCGGCAGGCACCAAGAGGTTTGCTTTTGCACAAAGCTCAGGGCTGCTTTGGGAATGCAAAACTTTGTCTTAGCCTAACTCAGCCCAAAATAGGTTGACATGATTTAGAGAAGGTCGGTCCAGCTGTGGGGCACATCATCCCTGCCCGCCTGGGCAAGACATGGTCCTTGCTGTCTTGGTGAGTGTTAACAGCAGCTGCTGGATGACAGCACTGTTCACTGCTCAGCTATGGCTCCAATCTTCCCTTTCCAGTTCCTTTTGCTTGGAATACAGCCCTATAATACCCTGAATTAGTTATCCTGCTGCCAGAGGGATTGATCACAGGAGCACAGTGTTCCCCTTCCCTTGTGGGTCTGCAGTGGGGCTTAGGGCACTGCTGTCTGATGGCTGAGAGTCTTCTATTGGCATCCCTTGTTTTTCCTTCTTTTGGCATATCTTTTCAGTGACCATTACAAAATACACTGGGCTCTTCCCTTGCCAGCTGTCCCGGGGGGAGCTGCAGCTCTGTGGCAGGAAAGAAACCACCGCAGACCTGGGGCCCTGTGGGTCTCACCACCATCAAGGGCGTCGGGATGTTGTGGGCAGGGCTGGGCCCTCTGCACTGAGAGCCATTGGGGGTGGGGGCTGGAAGCTCAGGCACAGCACAGGACACGGACATGCAGCCAAGCTGCAGCAAGTTGGGCAGCTCCCAGCATCCAGCTCCACCTCCTGCCTGGGGTGTGGGATGCTTCTGGCCAGAGCCATGGGCTTATCAGGAATCTGGAGCCCTACCTGGGACCTTGCTGCCCTGTAGCCTTTGGGGACACCACCTCCCCCAGCATCCCCTCTACAGGGGCTTTGGGAATGAGCAGCCAAGTCTGGGGCTGGGCTGAGCAATGCTGTGGTGGGGCAGAGCCTGCAGGGCTTGGGCTGCCTCAGAGACACTGTCCTGATGTGGGGCCATGCCAGGTCCACCCGTGTCCCCCAGCCCTGAAGCATCACCAGGGCCTGGTCAGGGGTCCTGTTGTTAGGAAAATCTCACATCCCTGGGCCAGCAGGAGGTGCTGGGGTTGGGGACTGTCCTGCAGGCTGGGGCCAGGGCCATGAACACGTTTGAGGATCTGGCAAGCCCCAGAATGCTGGCAGCTGAGCGTGTGGGGTGGATGAGAGGGATGGCGAGAGCCAGGCACTGGTGCCAGGGCATGTCAGGGCATCCTTGTGTCCCTCCAGCCCTCATCTCTAGCCCACTCCTTGGCAGGTGCAGGACACCTCTGTTGAAGAGCTGAGGGCAGTGCTTACACTGCAGATCACTCATGAGATGGACTTTCAGCCCGGTTTCTCCATCCTGGGACCTGTCTGTGCCCCCCATGTGGCTGAGGGTCCACAGCTTGGCCATGGCTTGTGCGACACAGCCGCTTGCTCTGCAGCACCTGAAGCCATGGCTCCAGTGCCTGGGCACAATGGCTGAGGCAGGGACAGGGGCTGGGAAGGGGGCTGGGGCAGGGGCAGGGACAGGGGCTGCTGTGGGTGACTCTCCCCTGAGTCCCATGTGGGTGCTGGAGGCATGCGTACACTCTTGGGTCTAAAGTAGGAGATGGGACTTCTTGTTCATCCCTAGGAAACCTCCAGGTCTGCCTCAGCCTCTATGCCCCACATGTGCGCACTTGCCTTCCTGCCCTGCCTACCACCACCAGCAGTGCTGGGGAGGGTGATGGCCTGGGGTGTAGAGCCCTGTGCCCTGGGAGGGGGTGCAGGTGGGTGCCATGAGGCCACAGTGGCTCCTCTCATGCTGTGGTAACCATGGAGTACACCATGGAGCACCCTGTGGAGCACGCCATGGAGCTGGGGCCAGGCTAATGGCGGTCAGGGGTCTTGAGGACCATCCCATGCCGAGGCCTGGAGGTGCTGCTCCACACTCAGCAGTGATGGGGTCTGCCTGTGCAGAGTGTCTGAGAGCAGAGACCCCCACCCAGACCCACAGGCGCTGCTGCAAAGGGCGCTGGGATGTGCCTGCATGGCTCGGCTGGTGCTGATGCCAGCCCCAGCACTGTCCCTGTCACCCCAGTACAACCAGGAAGGGCAGGTACAGCCCTGTGTGCTCGGCTGCAGGGGCTGAGCAGGCAGCACGGCTGCCCCAGGCACACCCACCCACACGCATGTCTGCACAGCACACACCACCTGTGTGCACACAGACACAGGTGCACTCGTGCATGCAGACATGCCAGCATGCCTGCATGCATGTACAGCTCACCCATGCACCCTGCACACACACCTCCACACTGAAATCTGCACACGTGCATAACATATGGTCACAGAATCCCAGCCTGGTTTGGGTTGGAAGGGACCTTAAAGCTCCTCCAGCTCCAACCCCTGCCACGGGCAGGGACCCCTTCCACTGGAGCAGCTTGCTCCAAGCCCCTGTGTCCAACCTGGCCTTGAACACTGCCAGGGATGGGGCAGCCACAGCTTCTCTGGGCACCCTGTGCCAGCGCCTCAGCACCCTCATAGTGCTGAGCCATGCACACACACACCTCCACACAGGCATCTATAGGCATGCACACCCCACGCACACATACATATATCCATGCACATCCATGCACATCCACAGCACTGATCCTCCTGGGCTGTCCCTATTCCTGGTGTGTGGCACTGTGTCCCAGGCACTGCAGGTCATCTTCACTACCTCCTGCTCCAGCATTTCTTAACCCCTGCAACCCTGTATGCATCCCCATCTCCAGTTCTGAGTTTTGTTCCCCTCCAAGGGCTGCAGGTCCTCTCCTCCCCTATCATATTGAGATTAGACACAGCTCCCTGGATCCTGGCCATGCTCAGCCTCAGGTCTGGGGGTGACCTGTCAATGCTTTCCCTTTGCAGACAGCGTTGTCCTGCTGATGCTCATGTCACTCCAAGTGATGTCTGGCATGGTGCTGTGCCCATGAGGACACCGAAGGCATCTGCATGGTGTCTGCAGGGTTTGTGGGCACATGTGTGGCAGAGGTGGATGCGGGGGTCTGCTGGGGTTGGACCCTTCCTGGGGATGCCAGCACCCGCTTGTGAGCACTGGGACACTAAAGGGGACATGTCAAGAGGATCATGGGGTGGGAGCTAGTGGGGACATGTGAGCGGGAGTCCCTGGGAGAGGCAGCTTCACTGGAGCAGCCTCAGTGTCCCCTAGTGCTTGTGCTTGGTGGGTGACGCCCATCCGGGGGTGCAGGGGGGCATGGGCTGGGTGAGGCAGAGGATGCTGTCGTGAGGAGGGACTGGGGGCACACTCAGGGGGTGCCTGACCCATGGTCCATGTCCCGCTGGACAGAGGAAGGGGCTGAGACGCCCAGAGGCTGCTCAGAGCAACTGAGCCCAGCAAAATGCCCAGAAATGGCCCAATCTGGGGGTCCTGCTTCCCAGTGCTGTGCTTCAGAGAAGCAGCGGGGGCAGGGGGTGGTGGTGCTGCTGCTGCTGCAGAACCCACTTCCTCCTCTCTGCAGGGTTCAGTCACCAGTAGCTGCTCCCCACACACCAGTGTGTGGATTCTCTGCTGGCTAGTGCCTTTTGTCCCAGGACATGTGGGAAGCTTCTGATGGTTAATAGGGGCTGGAGGACGCTGCAGGGGTTTCACTCATTGGAAATGGTTCCCCCGGGGAAGCTGGGGGTGCTGCTGGTGTGGGGCCATGGCTGCACGTGGGAATGGGAGTTGCCTGTAAGCAGGGACCACAGGCCTGTGCCCTGACAATTTATTTCTGCTGGCTAAACCCCAAACCTGCAGCCACCCTGGCTCTGTGGGAACAGGGATGGGGCAGGAATGGGACGAGAAGCACCCACCGAGCAGGGCTGACGTGGATCCCAGAGTCTGGGCGAGACCTTTGTACAAGCCAGGTCTAAGCCTGAAGTGGTTTCACCACAGAGCTGCTCAGCTGAATCCCACCTCACCCCTTCCTCCCAGTGCAGCAACCCTGAGCACAGGGGGTGCAGACGGCACAGGGCAGCCCCTCCCTGGGAGCAGGAACCATGGCTTGGCAGGAGGGAGCCGGTTATTTATAGCCAGAGAATGGCCGAGCCATACAAGGGCAGGAGGGACGAGGTGCCGGGCTGACCATCTTTGGAGAGCTGCATCCCGAGGGGACACTCCCAGGTGTCCCCCCGGCGCAGGGGCCTGCCCGCACAGCTCAGCATGACTGCCCACTGGCCTGTGGGTGGCCATGGGTGCCAATAGATGATTCTGGCAGCCTGTGGATGCCTGTGGATGCCCATGGATGCTCCTGGATCCCTGTGGACTGTCTACGGATGCCTGTGTTAGCCACGGGTGTCTGTGGGTGCCCATGAATGTCTGTGGGCACTTGTGGGTGCCCGTGGATGTCTGTGGATGCCCATGGATGCCTGTGGCTGCCGGGAGCGATGCTGTGGGGTGTTGGGAGCAGACAGCAGATGGTCAAGAAGGTGAGGGGGTTCCCATGCCCCAAAAGTCAAAGTCCCAGTCCTGTGCCAAGCAGCATCCCAAGATGTCCAGTACCCCGGCTGGGAAGAGCGCCTGTTCCCAGACCCATCCTGGTAGGGCCCATGCCTGGTGAGGGCAAGGCCATGCCCACACTGGGCTGACCAGTGCTTGCATTTGCCAAACAGTGCTCCTGAAGATGCCGGCCAGGGCACAGGCTGCAGTGGGTCATCGAGCCCCGGTGCCTTCCCTTGGGATGATCTGGAGCACCAGGGCGGTGCTGCCTCCAGGCCTGACCCACTGCTTCCCCCCTGCAGTACGGCATCGTGCTGGACGCCGGGTCCTCCCACACGGCCATGTTCGTCTACAAGTGGCCTGCAGACAAGGAGAACGACACTGGGGTGGTCAGCGAGCACAGCATGTGCGACGTGGAGGGTAAGGGCTGTCCTGGTCCCAAGGGCGAGTGGCTGGTGGCAGGGTGTGTCCCATCCCCAGCAGGCAGGGCCCCACGATGGTGTCGATGCTCTGCCATGCCCGGCTGCCTCCCCGTGCATCCACCACAATGCGTGGGAGGTGTCTGAGTCCAGCTCTGTTCCCCAGACCTCTGCCATCTCCCCCAAGGCTTGCAGGGCACGCCTGGGGTTTGTCTTTTCCTGGCATACACTGAACTGCCAGGAAACATTTCAGCTCCCTGCCTAGCCCAGTGAGGAGCGAGGATGCTTTTCCACTCCATTTAAGCAACCTTTCCCAAGCTGTCTGCCAGGGGGATGCAGCATGGGCAGGGAGATGTACTACTGGACTCTGGATGGCTCCATACCCACAGAAACCCGGAGCACCTGCCTCTGGAGCAGGCTGTGCCTGGGAGGGCCTCCCAGCCTGGGAGAGGCAAAGCTGCCCATGGAGCATTTTCCCACCGCCTGCAGGGAGCAATGCTGTTTATTCTCCACAGGTCCCGGCATCTCCAGCTACAGCTCCAATCCTCCGGCTGCCGGGACAAGCTTGGTACAATGCCTGAACCAGGCTCTGAGAGATGTGCCCAAGGAGAAGCATGTGGGCACCCCGCTCTACCTGGGTGCCACAGCCGGCATGCGCCTGCTCCAGTGAGTGTCCTGTGCACATCAGCCTTAAACGCTGCACGGGGGCTCTGCCATGACACCCTGCACCCTCTCACCCAGGGGTGAGAGATGGTGAAGAACAGTTCTGAGGGAACCCCTTTGCTAGACAAAGCTCCTCACCCTCCCAGCTGCCCGGCTGTGTGTCCCTCACAGAGGTCTTCCTGCCTCTCAGAGAAGGAGATGCTCTGCAGTGCTCGGCCAGCACACCCTTGACTGAAAAGGGGCTGTAGTGGGACCAGCACTGGGATAACCCATCCAGTCTTCGCAGCTAGCTGGGAGGGAAGGCCCCCTGCACCCTTTGCAGCCTGATGGGATGCAGTGAGAATAATTAGCCCCCAAAAAAAGGAAACGAAGGAGTTGTGCCCCCCTTGCCCAGCCACAGGATCTGGCTCAGGAGGAGACCTCATCCCTGTCCCTGCCTCCTCCAGCAGAGAGAAGGGGAATTAGCTGGGGCTTTTGGTACCCATGTACCTGGGTGAGGACCCACCTCTCTCCTGCCCCAGTGCCATGGTGACAGCAGGGCTGTGTGGGCAGTGGGGCTGTGCTCACAGCACCCAGCCCAGCCTTCCACTCTGCCTGCTCCACAGCATCTCAAGCCAGCAGGCCTCGGACGCCGTCCTCAGTGCTGTGGCGACCACACTGAAGTCATACCCCTTTGATTTCCGAGGCTCAAAGATCCTGTCTGGGGAGGAAGAAGGGGTCTTCGGCTGGGTCACCGCAAACTACCTCCTGGAGAACTTCATCAAGGTGAGCAGGGAACCGTGGCACTCAACAGTGGTGGCTGCGCTGGCTGGGCGGCCCTATAGCTCATCACATCCTTATGCCCACTCTTGTCTTTCTTGCTCAGCGTGGATGGCTTGGGGAATGGATCCAGCCCCAGAAGAAGACCCTGGGGGCAATGGACTTTGGGGGCGCTTCCACACAGATCACCTTTGAAACCAGGGACACCATTGAAGACCCCAGAAATGAGGTGATGCTGAAGCTTTACGGCCAGGTGTACAAAGTGTACACCCACAGCTTCCTCTGCTATGGAAGGGACCAGGTCCTCAAGAGACTGCTCTCAAAGCTCCTCCAGGTACCAGCATGTGCTCAATAAGGATGCCGTCTGTCATCCACATTGCCCCCTCACTGGTGTTTATACAAGGGTGCCCCAAGCCCTGGGTCTAGGACAGCCCCACAGGGCTGGCTGCATCTCCTTCCCACCCATCTCTAGGTTTTTGCTCACAACCCTCTCCCATGGTCCCAAGCCTTCCTCCCACCTTCTCCATAAGGTGTTGCACCCCTTGGCCAGAGCCAAGAAGTCCCAAGTCATCTCGAGATGCTTGCGGCAACTGCCAGTTCTGCATCCTGCTGCCCAGTCCCCTCTGCGTCTGCCGGCAGGGAATGGAGGCAGCAGTGCTGGAGTTGTCAGGGCTACAGCTCATCTCACGTATCTCATGTCACTTCTCCGGCAGGCTGAGAGATACCAAGCCACTGTTTCACATCCCTGCTGGCCCACGGGCTACCACAAGAGCCTATCACTGAGCAGTGTCTATGACAGCCCCTGCACGGAGAAGGAGAGGCCAAGCCTTGCCCTTGACACTACCATCACTGTGGTTGGCACTGGGAATGGGAGCCTCTGTGCTCTGCACGTCAACAAGCTCTTCGACTTCACCTCCTGCTCCTTCTCCCGCTGCTCCTTTGATGGCATTTTCCAGCCAGAGGTTTCAGGAAACTTCATCGTAAGTCCTGGCATGGAATGGGATTGTGGCCCAGGTCTCCCCAGCCTCTCAGCATCATGCAGCAGCAAAGCCAAATCCCCAGCTCTGCAAGGGCAGTCGCTGATGCCTACCACACCATAGTGGCTGTTGGTGGCAAGAAGGTTTCCTCCCAGCCTGTCCCACAGTTGTCTCCTTTCCTCCATCAGGCCTTCTCTGCCTTCTTCTACACGGTGGACTTCATCCAGACAGTGATGGGGAGACCTGTGCACTTGCCCAGTGACCTGAAGGATGCTGCTGAGATGATCTGTGCCACCAACTGGAGCGAGGTGGGCTCCCTTGGCATGGTGGGGTGGAGAGGGCTACTTCACGTGGGGCATCACCCAGGAACTGAGAGCAGCCCTTGGAGGGAGCTGGGTGTCCTGGCACCAATGGAATAGGGGGATAGGTGATAGGACCAGGAGTGCCTCGGGTGGGTATGTGCAGTGCCTTGGCCAGACAGGTGCTTCAGGCCACAGAAACAAAGCCTGAACCCTCCTGGCTTGACCCTTTTTCTTTCCCCCTCCATGTGTTCCATCCAGCTGCTCCAGAAAGCCCCCAAGCTGGAGAAAAGGTTGCCAGATTACTGCGCCGTCACCATGTTTGTTTATTTGCTCACCACCAAAGGCTACAACTTCAACAACCATTCCTTCCCCAACATTGCCTTCCAGAAAAAGGTGGGTAATGCCAGAGCACTTCCCCATCCCATGGTATCTGCTTGGAGTCAGGCCAGAAAGTTCTGCAGGAGAGTCGCACACCAAGAAAGAGCTAAGCAGTGTGAGGGAAGATCTTGGGGAGCAGGGACAGGATGGGACTCTCGGGGTTTGGGTGGATCTTTTGGGAGGTGAAAAAAACTGAGCTAAGCTAACTGGTTGTGGAGTAAGGTCCTCCAGTCCCTCCTTGGCCCTCTAGACAAAAGCCACTGCAAACAACTCTTTGCCCAGGCATGCTGGGAAGTTATCTCAGGGCAGAATCCCACCTCTGACACCTTCCTGAGCCACAGGATGGGCAGTGAGATCAGGACCAGCCTGAGCAGACCAGATCCTGTTCCCACTGGATGAGCCCAGCTCAGCACAGGATGGTCATTGCTTCAGTCTTGGGCTGGCTGGACCTATGGGTGAGCAAGGGCTCAGGGTGCTGAATTCCCCCACACACACACATCTCCTCCATTGGGCTGACACTGAGGTGGTCCTTGGAAGGTCTCTTGAGGCTTGTGGAGATGGGTTGAGTGAGGGGGTGACCACACCATGCTCTTCCAACAGGCAGGAGATACCTCCATCGGCTGGGCCCTGGGCTACATGCTGAACCTCACCAACATGATCCCAGCGGAGAAGCCCTCTTCCCACAAAAGCATGCTGTACAACTACTGGGTCATCCTCATCCTGCTCTTTGTGGTCACCACCCTGACATCTCTGGTGACCGCCGTCTGCCTGCTCCGGCGCAGCAAGTCTGGCACAATCTAAAGGCCTTGTCAGGAAGCCTTGTCTGCAGGGCCCTGCACCGTCCTTCCTGCTGGAGTCTCCATGGCCTGACACTTGGGATGCAGCAAGTGCTCAGAGATGTCCTCCTCCCATGCCTGATGCTGCCTGTCCCAGAAGGAAAGCTGCCCTTCATGCCCTCCCCTTGCTTTCAAGCTGCAGAAAGGGAGGGACAGAAAAGGACTGCTGGCTTGGCAGGACAACGGCTTAAGGGCTTCCCAGTGCTACTCAGGGATGGACCCCAGAGCAGACTCGGGATTTGGACATTCAGACCTGGGGCATCTTTCTGCCACCAGACCTGGGCTGAACTGGGTCAGCAAGTCAAGACAATAGTAGGATTTATTTCCATGTGCATGGCGTGGGTGGGGAACCTTACTTACACTAATCCTTATAGCTGATCTCTCTAGCCTGTCCCTGGAGCACAAGCCCTGCCTCCTGGGAGCTCTGGGCATCACCCAGAGCCCATGCTGTCTTTCTGGATGACACACAGATCCCACTGACCTTTCTGAGGGTCAGACCTTGGCCTAGACTTTCCCTGGTCTCAGCACACAGGCTTTGGATAGCAGCTTAGCAACAACCAGACATGGGGAGCAGGCAGCTTCCCAGGTCCCACTCCAGTAACTTCATGGTGCCTTCTCCATTCCTGTGGTTCCTAACCCAGATTCGCCTCTGGCCACAGCCAGAGCCTCCTCCATCCCCAGGTAATGGCACAAAAAGTCCCCGTAGCTCCCTGGTTAAGGCCACACCAGTGCAGTGGTGATAGGTTCACTGTGGGAGTGGGGCTTTGCTCTGCTTTAGGATTTGATCCATGCATCACCCCTCCCCAGGCAGCTGGTAGGACGCACCTTCATTTCTCATTGAGCAAGAACAGGGACATGCAAACAGGCAGGTCTGGGTTTGTTTGGTTGGGGGGGGTTTATAATCAGAAATAAATCTTTGTAACCACTCCTATGGCTCTGTGGCTCATGATCAGCAACAGGCTGGTCAAGCCTGGCTGATCCAAAGGGGTAAGACCCACTTACAGGGTCTATATGGACACAGCCACAAGCCAGGCTCTGCCTGAAGGTCTCATTCCTTTGCAGCCTGCCCAGTGCTGAGACACCACCATGGCTTCATGTGCTTTACCAGCCTGAAGACAGACTGAGGTGGGCTTGAAACCTCACTCCAGACTTGGGACCAAGAGGAGGTGGAAGAGTTTTAATCAGCCTAGAAGGCCCAAAGACATGAGCAGACAGCTCTCAAGCTGACTGTCCTGTGCACTCACTGCTGTGCTCACTCCACACAAGGCAAACACATAGGGAACCTCTGCTCCCAGAGGCTGGTTCTGGTACCCAGGCAGAGCAGGAGAGCAGCCCGCAGCATTGGCAATTCTGTTCACGTAGCTGTTCACAGCTCAGGTATCCAGCTGCCAGCACAGGCCCAGTCCCGACTTGCCAACCCCATTTGGAGCGATCCCCCCCACCCTCTGTGTCCCTCCACACGCCCTGTGAGAGGAGCAGCTTCAACAGAGCTACGGTTTCCTGGCACGACCTCTGCTCCACCAACACCCTCCCCTGCTCCCGCTGCGCTGTGGCTCAGCACACCCGCCCCCTGCAGCCACTTTGCTTTCAGCTGTTCTGCTGGCGGCTCTCCATCTGCACAGAGCGAGCGTGATTCCAGTGCAGACCATGTTCTGAGCGCCGGGCCCCCCATCTCCCCGACACAGGGATGCCCTCCCGTGGCGAGGCTCAGGAACTGCACGCCAGCTCTTCCCGTCCCTCCGCCAGCCTCCGTCCACAAGAGCTCTCGGCTTTTATTGCATCCCGCACATGTGATGTTCAGAGGCCACCTGGGAGTCAGCAATCCCCGTGGTGCCTCTACCACGCTCTCACTGCACGATCAACTCATCTGAAGTGCAGGGAAGCGCCACAGACCCACCAGTCTCGCAGGCAGCACAGGCACAGCAGGCAGGGAGGGCAGAAAGGGCTGAAGCAGGACACAGGCATGGTGCTCTGGGCTCTACCAACTACTCCACAATGTCCCCATACTTGTTCTTCCTCACCGGGGGTGCCGCACTCCCTCTGTCCTCTGGACTAGGCAGATCTTCTGCAACAGAAAGAACAAGCTCCCAGCCTTCAGCTGCAGCATGCCACTGTGTACATGTACATGGGGATTTTGGCAATGACAGTCACCAGCTTAATTATGAGGCAGGAACAGCAAGGAAGAACCAGGCCTGACAAGCCCAGGGAAGGCAGCAGGGAGGGATGTGAACATACCTGCAGGCTGAGACACCCCACCAGCCATGGAGAGCTCTTGTGGGAACTTGCCTGTCTCCAGGTAAATCCAGAAGTCGGAGCATTTCTGTGTCTCAGCTCTGGTTACCACATAGCTGGCAAAGGACCCTGCAGCTAAAGAGACCAAGATGCTCCTGAGAAAGCTAACAGCAAGGGCATCTGCTAAGAGCAGTGGTGAGTACTGAGCTTGCTCAGCCTGGAGAAGAGAAGGCTCCTGAAGGGGAGACCTGAGAGCAGCTCCAGTGCTGAAAGGGGCTCCAGGAAAGCTGGAGAGGGGCTTGGGACAAGGGCCTGTAGGGACAGGCCAAGGGGAATGGCTTGAACCTGCCCGAGGGGAGACTGAGATGAGCTCTTAGGCAGAAGCTCTTCCCTGTGAGGGTGCTGAGGCGCTGGCACAGGGTGCCCAGAGAAGCTGTGGCTGCCCCATCCCTGGCAGTGCTCAAGGCCAGGTTGGACACAGGGGCTTGGAGCAAGCTGCTCCAGTGGAAGGGGTCCCTGCCCGTGGCAGGGGTTGGAGCTGGAGGAGCTTTAAGGTCCCTTCCAAACCAAACTATTCCATAATCCTATGAAAGCACCTACTGGCATGCAAGGTGCAGCTGCCTTTCGGGCCATCCCTAACCCCCCAGTGCTACATGGAGGAGGGATGAGTCAGGGCAAAGAATCCCTCACATATAGACTATAGACAAGCAGCTCCTCTGCCTGCAACACGGCACCGTCCCTGCTGCCACCCGCCCCTGGGGCAGTGCGGGGCAGGACACTTACCGCCGGCCAGCAGCAAGCTCCACTGGAGGCTGTACGGCACCTTCCTGTTCACCAGCTTCTGCACCGCGAAGGCGGCCCCGCTGCCTGCCGAAACCCAGGGTTCGGGCGCTCTTACCGGCCACAGCCCCGCACGGGCCGCTGCCACCCCCCCGCCCCCTGCAGCTCCTGGCTCCGGGGCCGTTACCTGCCAGGAAGGTGCCGATGCCCTTCAGGAAGGCGTGGGACTGGCAGGCCGCGTACTGCTGCAGCGCCTGCGGGGACTCGCTCAGCGCGGGGCGCGGACACCCGTTCCCCCCTTGCCCCGGCTCCCTCACCCCCGAGCCCACCCCGCTTCCCCCAGCCCCGCAGCGCACCGGGTGCTTGGCGGCCACCTCATCCTCCACCCGCCGCAGCCCGAGCGTCACCATGGCCAGGCCGGCGGCGGCGCGGCAGGCAGCGCCCGCACGGCCTCGCCCGCCTCTTCCGGCGCGACCGCCATGGCGGAGCCGGCAGGGCCTTTCTACCGGCTGCAGGCCGGGTCGTGCCGGTACCTGTGCTACTGCCGGCCCGGTGGCAGCGTCTAGTGAGTGCGGGGCCGGGAGTGGGGCCGGGGCCGGGGCCGCGGCCGCGAGGAGGCTGGGGAGCCCCGGCGCAACCTGAGCCGCTCTCTCCGCAGCGTGACCGATGCGCTGGAGGTGTGGGCTGGGGCGCTCGGCGCCCGCCCGTCGCTGGGCTGCGTACGTACCGGGGCTGGGGTCGGGTACCGGGGCTGGGGTCGGGTACCGGGGCTGGGGCTGGGTGCCGGGGCTGGGGTCGGGTACCGGGGCTGGGGTCGGGTGCCGGGGCTGGGGTCGGGTGCCGGGGCTGGGGTCGGGTGCCGGGGCTGGGGTCGGGTGCCGGGGCTACGGCTGGGTGCCGGGGCTGGGGTCGGGTGCCGGGGCTGGGGTCGGGTTCCGGGGCTACGGCTGGGTGCCGGGGCTGGGGCTGGGTTCCGGGGCTGGGGCTGGGTGCCGGGGCTGGGGTCGGGTGCCGGGGCTGGGGTCGGGTACCGGGGCCGTGCCAGGGCCAAGCGGTTTCGGGACCTGCGCTCCTCCCGTGCAGCGGTGCCAGCCGGAGGAGCACGGCGCGAAGCTCAGGTGCGTGCGGCAGCGCGGGGGGACCGGCCCCGGCTCCGGCTCCGGGCCCCGCTGACTCCGGGTCGCCCGCGCAGGGAGGCCCTGGGGCGCGGCGCGGCCTCGTTGAGCCCGGGGGAGGGTCCGGGCGCGCTGCGGCTGCACGGGGCCGCTCCGTGCTCGGGCCTGGAGTTGTGCCCGCTGCCCGCCGGGGAGGCGAGGAGCCAGCTGCGGGCGCTGCTGTTCGGCATGGCGGGGCGCATCGAGAGCCTGGAGAGACGGCTCAGCGGTACGTGCGGGCCGATTTGAACCGGGGTAAAGCGCGAGGGCCGTGGGCAGCTCCCTGCAGCCTTCATGGCATCCTGCCCCCTCCCAGAGGTGCCCCGAGGGATCCAGATCAGCTCCGGGCCTCTCTGGCCTCACCAAAGGTGGTTTCTTCTCCCTGGTCCCACACGGGCTGACCAGGAGGCAGTGGAGGTGCTGCTGCTGCCTTCTTCCTCGTTGGCTGCCTAGTTCCCAAAGCTGCCCGGGATTTGCATTTCATCACCTCGGATGGAAAGGCTTCTGTGTGGGACCAGTGTTGTGTCCCTGTGCAGAAACACAGCCTTGTTCCTGTGGCCCCATAATCAGGGAGGGGAGATTCACCTTACAGAGGTCTCTGTTTTAGGGGTCTAGGAAGATCTTGGGGCTTTGGCAGCCTGGGTGAGAGTTCTGGGAGGAGAATACGGCTCGATTTGGCTGTAGAGGAGAGGGAACTTGCAGGGAAGGCCTGGGGTGCTGCTTGCTGCATTAGAGCGTGTGTGTGTCTTGTCTCAACAGTGGTGGAGACACTGGTGTCTTCCTGCAGCCCTGAGAAGAATACAGCCCAGAACCAGCAGCAGTTCCTACCAGGTAAGCAATTGTCAGGAGGCACCTCTCCTGGTCCTGCTGTTTGTTTGTCTTCTCTTCCCTAGGAGGCTGTTATTTCTGTGTCCATGTGCTCTCCAGGACACTTTGAGCCCCCTTGACTGTGGCTTGTTCTGGCACAGAAGAGGCCAGGGCTCAGCATGGTGTCTCGTGTGTCTGGGATGTGCTGTGCTCAGGTCAGGTGCCAGGCATCACGAGGCAGGTTGCCTGGTAGCCTCCAGGAGGAGGTCAGGCTTCACTGCTCCTCCAGGCTGGAGGCTGTGGCAGGTCCATGTCTCCCTGCTCCTTTGGGGAGGAGGCCAGGCTTGGCCCTTCGTTGCTCACCGTGGATGCTGGGCGTGCCAGGCTGGGCTGCTGGGCACTCACCCTGGGCATAGAGGGGTTTGCAGGGCTGCCAGAGCAACTGGCTGACCCTTGTAATCCCTGTCCTGCCTGTCCCTCACCGAGGCAGACCCCAGGCCTGGGAAGAACAGGAGTGCTGGCTCTTCTTTGCCAGCCAGGAGGAAGATCCCAGGGGAATCTCTCATTAATCCTGGCTTTCAAAGGTGAGTGCTGGGGCCAAGTGCTGCGGACGGGCTGTGTAGAGGTCCCGTGGACCCTGCTCTGTAACTGCATGGGAGCAGGATGTGTGATGCTCCTTCCATCTCCTCCTAGCAAGAAGGCACCGTCTGGAGTAGACTTTGAGGACTCCTGACCTGTGCTGCCCTACCAGAGCCTGGCCAGCTGCGGTTCTGGCAGGTGGAAGTTTCACTTGCACCTGGGGAGACGGAAGGACCAGCAGGACCCAGAAGGCTGGCTTTTTTCCCTGCAGGTCTTCCCTGCTGGCAGGGGCCACCTCCCCACCTTGCTTGCCATGAATTTGTGGGGTTTTTAAAGAATTTTTATATTGCCATGTAACTAAAAGATTGCCTGTGCTTAACTTATTGCCAGTAAAGACAAGTTTAGCCAGCTGGTCTCTGGGGACCAGGACAACATGGGTGGTTCATTTTGCCTTTCCTTTGCTTGGGAATCCTGTAACCAATTTCAGCTGACCTTGGAGGGCCAGGGGCTCAGAGTTCACCTTCCTGACAGCTTTGTGCCAGTGGGCTGGTGGGTAAGTGGTTGGAGCTTCCCCAGGAGAGCTGGGAAAATGGGCCCAGGCCCTGCTACGCACTGGGAATCGGGTGTAAAGTCCTGTGAGGGATGAGAACTGCTGAGGCTGGTCACTCCTGACACACTTGTCTCACTTGCAAAGCCTTTATTGATTTCCAGGAGCTCTGATACATGGCTTGGACTTGCCCTGCCTCACCCCCATCCCTCTCCCAAATCTGCTCGTGAGAGCTTCCTAATGAAAGGTTCTAGGGGCACGGTGCCCTCCACTCCCGTTGCCCAGGGGCTGGGGCCCTGCCATGTCCTCCACCCATGCCATGTTCCCCCCCCATTCCCAGGGCTGTGCCATGGCTGTGCTGTTCCCCTCACTGGTGCAGCTGCTTGGGAGCATCATGCTGTGGGTCACTGACTGGCAGGTGGCATCCTGTGCCTCCAAGGGAAGCTGCAGGGATGCCCACTGCCCTCTCTGCCCCACAGCCCTCTGCTCTGGGCAGCTTTTCCTCCCCAGCTGCTGCCCTTGTCCTCAGCACCGCCCAGCTTTGGTACAGATGGTGCCTGTGGATGTGGCTCCCTTGTACCCATTATAATGCTTGAGGAACCAGAGGGCAGGTTGAGGGGGTGCTGGCTGGGCTGGGAGGGTGGCACAAGAGGTGAGTGCAGATAGCTGCCGGCACCTTGGGTAGGGGTGCCAGCTGAGGGAACGTGGGTGCCAGCGCACAGCTCGTGCTCACTGCCTTCCCCAGTGCATGCAGGCAGGACCTTGATGGTCACAGCAGGATCAGGGCGAGTGCTCACTGCAGTGACCGCACCACGGAGCGATAGGCTTGTACAATCTCCTCGCTGCTGGGGCAGCTGTATCTGAACTCCTTGGTTTCCCTGGCACTGTTGAGGTACCGCCACACGCTCTGCAGGTCCTTGGGGATCCCAAAGCGCCGGTAGTGCTGGCACACAACCTGGGGGCAGGAACGGGGTGAGCCGCTGCCCAGCACTGCGTGCCTGGGGTGTGCCAAGGAGGGCCCCACGGCCAGGGGCTGGTACTGACAAGCAGGAGGGTGGCAGGAGGCCAGGGAACATCCCTGGGACTATGCAGGATGAGGAGTTGCATGGAGGACATGGAGGTGGCACAGGGGTTGGCAAGTGAACAGGGGGTTGCTGCGGGCACCAAGGGGCAGCACTGGGGGGCCAGGGAGAGGAGCAGGGCATGGTGCTGAGCTGCTGCACTCACCTGCACGATGTTCAGCTTGGGCAGCAGGTTGCAGTCTGCCAAGGTGAGCTGGTCCCCATCCAGGAAGCGGCGTCGGGAGGCCCGGAGGTGGGGCTCGTGGGCCAGCTCGTGCTCCAGGGGGGCACTCAGGAACTCATCCAAGTTCAGCAGGGCCCGCAGCAGGTTCCGCTGCAGCGCTGCAGAGGGGTGGCAGCATCAGGGCCCCTCAGCTGTGCTGCAGCTCCTGCCCCACGCCCAGCCCTGCGCGTGGGCCCAGCCACACTAAGTTGTGTGGGGAGCGACAGCGCCTGGGGCCCCAGCTGGGGCAGGGGAGGGCTGCAATGGCTCGGGGTGACCCGATGGGGCTCTAGGGTGGTGCCACCCGAGAGGTTGCATGAGGTGTCTGTCCCCCACCCAGCGGCTCACCCTGGTCCCGGGCAGGCACTGGGTTCTTGATGTAGGTGGAGAACTTGTGGAAGATGTCATTCCCTGCCAGGCTGGACTCCCTGTACTGCGGGATCAGGCTGGGGAACCTGCAGGGACATAGGCACAGCTGAGGCTGGCAGCAGGAGCCAGCAGGAGCTCATGTGCTGCCCGCTGCCCCCCCTCAGCCTGTCCTGCCCCTCTCTGGCCCCTGAACCCCTGTCAGGGCAGCAGCCACCACTGACATGGGTGGGCCCAACTTGTCCTCCAGGAAGTCCTCGATGGTGACAGTATCAGTCTTTGGTTCGCCATTGTAGAGTAAAACGGGCAGCTGGGCCCCCGGCGCAAAGTCCTTCAGCACGTCCAGTGCCCTGCAGGAGATGAGGACAGATCATAGAACCACAGAATCAACCGGTCTGGGAAAGACCTCTGAACTCACGTCCAACCATTCCCAGCACTGCCAAGGCCACCACTGCCCCATGGCACTGAGGCCTCGTCTCCACGGTGTGTGAGCACTTGCAGGGCCGGTGCCTGCAGCCCTGCCCTGGGCAGCCTGTTCCAATGCCTGAGCACCCTCTGGGGCAGGAATTGTTCCTCAGCTCCATCTAAACCTGCCCTGGTGCAGCTTGAGGCCGGTTCCTCTTGTCCCATCCCTTGTTCCTTGGGAGCAGAGCCCAGCCCCTCCTGGCTCCATCCTCCTGTCAGGCACTTGTAGGGAGCCATCAGGTCCCCCCTGAGCCTTCTCTTCTCCAGACTGAACCCCCCAGGTCCCTCAGCCGTTCCCCATGAGTTCCTAGGGCTCTGCAGGGCACCACGTGTGTCCTGGGCAAAGGGACGAGGTGGTGCTCTGAGGCTGCATCTCCTCAGCATGCGCCTGTTGCAGCTCAGTCCTTGAAGAAGCCCACAAACCTCCCTCAGACAGCAGGGGGGCAGGGGGGGATGTACAACAGTTGCCATGGATCCCTCAGTGCCCATCCTTCGCTCCCTTCCCAAGGTGCTGGGGACCTATCATCCCCCATCGCTGTGCCACGGCAAGTCTGTCCACCCTGCCTGTGACTCTAGGGCTGGCAGCCCCTTGGGAGGTGGCATCACTCACCTCTTCACATCGACGGTGGTGAGGGTGAAGGGCACCCCTTTGAGCAGCAGCACCATGAAGAGCCGCTGGCAGAAGGGGCAGTGGCCCATGCTCTCCCCATCCTCACTTGCCTGTGGGCAGAGGGAGAACTCAGTGGCCCCTTTGCCCAGCATGGCTACAGGCAGCTGAGCAGCACTGGCATCGGCTGCACAGAGCAGGGCACCAGCACCTCCCAGCTCGTGGGGCTGTGCGGCCTCACCCTGGCAGCCTCCGTGCACAGTGGATGCTGTCCCTGGCCCGCTGGGGGACACGAGGACCCCAGCCCCACGGTGCTGAGGAAGATGGGGCCTGGGGCAGCTGTGGCAGGGGAGAGCCAGGCACGGTGGGGACCGTGCTGCAGAAGGGTGATGGTGGTGCCGGTGGCCCCATCGCTCCTGGGTGTGAGCCCAGGCGGGCCCGTCCTGCCCGGTGCAGCCAGCCAAACTGCCCTGGCTGGGTGGAGGCAGGAAGGGCTGCGCAGGTGCAGGGGATGCTGCAGTGGGGGGGCTGTGGCGGGGGGGGAAAGAGGGGGGTATCCCAGCCCAGCACCCCAGGCTGAGCACCGGAGCCCTCCCTGCCCACAGGCAGCATTATGCTGTGTGCTGGGCAAGAGCCCTGAGCTGCTCACTGCTGTCCATGGCGCTACATGAGCGCTGCAGTGGGCAGAGGCAGCACAGCCAAGCCAGCCCAGCAACGCCTGAGGTCCTGCCAGAGGTGCCCACCGGCCTAGGGCAGCCCAGGTCCCCCTGACCCTTCTCACCTTAACGAAGAGCTGGATTTGGGGTTTCTCGGCCATGCTGGGTGGTGGCTCCTGGCTGAGTGGTGGCGGTGCCGTGAGTGCCCAAGAGACGTGCTTGGTCCCAGCCCACATTCCTCCCCAGGGTGCACCTGCTCCCACCCATGCCTGGCCCCAGTCCTGCATGGGTGGCTCCTGCCTGTGCCCCCAGCCAGCTCCACCACCCACCCTGGAGATGCCAAGTGCTGGGTGCAGCCCTGTGTGAGGCCCAGATCCCTTTGCCCATTGCAGGCTCCTGCCCGTGCGTGTGCACTGTGACCCCCCCTCCTCAGCCCTTGCCCTCCCCAGCACCCAGCCTGGTGCTCCTGTCCATCAGCACACACACACTCTTGCTGGGTCCAGTTATTTTTTTTTATTTAAAACGATCATTATTTTTCACATTTAATCTCGTTGTTTCTTTTGCTAGCAATGTACAGGCTCCTCCAAGGCGTCCTCACCCCATACGCCGCATGGCACCGGCACTGTGCCCGCAGCTCGCGGCCAAGGACGTGCCAAGGGAGGCAAGATGGAGGCGAGGCCAAACTCAACCAAGCAAATAGTGTTAAGGCAGCAACCACCCCTACCCCTGCTCCCACCCCACTGCCACCCTAAGGGTGCCCCCAGTGGGGTTTGTGCCACCATGGCTACCCAGGTTGCATCTCCATTGACCACCAAAAGCCATGGGGCACGGGGACAGTGGCACACACAGGGTGGGGGCAGCTGTGCAATGGGAGGGTTATGGGGATGCTCCACACCCCCAGTGCCAGCGACCACCCGGAACCTGGCAGGGGGGCAGGCACAAAGCCCTGGCCAGAGCATGGCTCTGCCTTGGGGTGCCACCACTGAGGTCAGCTGGGACCCAAAGGTGACACCATCCCTTCTTGCCTTGGTGGCAAAGGGCTGACCCCAAGCTGGCTCATCCACAGGGTGCCCCAGGGAAGGCAGTGCGTGTGCAGCACCACCCCCACCCGCCCCCGCCAGCCCCTGGCCTGTATGCCGTAAAAAAAATATGGTCTGAAAAATCTGAAAATAGAGCTCATCTCCCCCCAGGTTCCCCTATTGAAAATACTGTATTTTGTATCACAATCTAGAGCAGGTGGCATACAGGACTGGAGGGGACCAGAGGCAATGGAGAGGCTATCCCTGCTCCTGTGGCCGAGTGGGGCCACGCTGGCACCAGGTGCTGCCCGTGGCAGGAGCCAGCCCCGGGCCTCCTGGTGAGCCCATGCCAGGAGGCAGGAGGGGCAGTCAGGTCCAGGTGTTCCTGGAACAGAGGGGAACTGCGCACAGGCTCCCCGGCTGCTGCAGAACATGGGGCATGCAGGCGTGGATGGTTGGGGTCCATGTCATGGGTCCGGCCATCACCCCATGTCTGGGCACAGCTGTGGGGCACTGCAGGCTGGGGGTGCTGCCAGGCATGGTCCCTGTGGGTGACAAGGCAGCAGGACCCTCTGCAGAAAGGAGGGGCACTGACAGCCCTGCTGCCACAGTCTATCGTGTCCCCACCAGCCCAGGCACTGCACCCCCACCACGCTGTGCTGTCTTGTCCTTCTACCGCAAGGCCACCGGACTCCCAGCTTCTAGAGCCATCCTTGGATGCAGCAACCCCTCTCCCAGTCCCACCAGTGCCCCAACAGTAAGAAACCAATGCAGGTGTCTCCAGCACAGGGCTGAACACTAAGCTATGAGTGGCAAAGTGGAGAAAGAGGGGGGCACAACATGCCACCACTGTAGCAGTGCCCTGTGGTGGGCTGGCAGGAGGCGGGGTGAGTGGCTCTGGGAGGAGGGACGTGGTTGGGGGCAGAGGGGGGAAACAGCTGGTGCCAGCATGTGAAATACCCTGTGAAATACCCCCCTGCTATCCCGCGTGCCCCCTGCCTGGCCCCAGGATGGGGCCAAGTGCCCAGTGTATGTGTGGCAAGACTGGGCAGGATGCTCCAGTGGGGAAACCCTCTCAGGCAAGCGGGAGATCACTGATGCCACCCCATTGGTGCAGAAATCAACCTGGGGTGAAGCACCAGAGCCCTGGTACCAGACTGCAAGCTACCCAAGGGCAAGTGCCAAGCCAGGGACAATGAAAACAAGGCAAAAGCTTGGAAAATCCTTCCTCTGACCTTGCTGGGGCTAGGCCTGCGGTGGTGACAGTGCTGGGGGGTGTCCCTGCAGCCGGGGTCCAAGGGATGGGTACAAAAACAAGGCACCACTCTAGGGCCTCGTCTTTGCCACGCAGGAGGCAGGGCCGGTGGCACTGGTGCTGACACGTCTTTCTCTTCCCAGTCTCCGCCCATGGCATGTGCTGGCTGGGTGAGCCGGTGGCCCTGGCACCACACGGTGACACTGCCCCAGAGCTGAAGGGGACCATCTTGCTGTGGTGGCTCATGGGGTCCATGCACCATGTCATCCCTGGCACACGCCTCCAGCCGCGACAGCTCCACTCAGCAGGGCACAGAGGGGAGAGGCCGAAAGGGTTCGGTGGCTTCACAGCTGGGGGACGTGGCTGCACCGGAGTCTCAGCACAGAGTGTCCGTGTTGAAGGAGAGCTGAGCCTAAGGGCATGGAGCAGGCTTAGGGGCTGGCTGGGGACTGCTTGCTCTGCCCAGAACACCCAGTGCTGCTGGGGATCACCTGTCCCCCTGAGAGCTCACTTGGGTCATCCCTGGCCCCACCCCCAGATGAGGTCTGGTGCTGCAGCACCCATTCCTGGTGCCCAGGCCAGGGACACAGCTGGGATCAGGGACACCCACATCTGGGGCAACCTCTCCTCACCCTCTCCTCCTCAAAGCTGATGAGGCCTTCGTCGTCGGTTTCCAGGTCCTCCTGCTCTTCCACCACGAGGGCCCGCAGCTCAGTGGGGGCAGCCCGAGGGCGCAGCAAGCTCAGCACACGCTCCAGGGGCGACTGCAAGGCGCAGCTTGGGCTTGTCTCCTGCTGCTCCAGGTTGTCACTTTGCTTCTTGGCAAAATTCACAAATACCTGGGGGCAGGGCCAGAAGAGTTAGGGCCACCCCTCGCCTACCATCCGTTCCACTGGGGACAGGCCCCAGAGCATCCCACAGGCTGTGGCCACCACATGCTCCCACCTAGCTCCACCTCCCACTCCAAAGGCAGTTTCTGCCAGGCACTTTGGTATGGGCACCCCAGTGGGCATGGCCACCCTCCCTGGCAACACACATCCAGCAGCCTGCTCCATCCCCGGTCTCACATTGTCCAGTGTGGTCTGGCTGACGGAATAGTCTTCAATGCCCAGCACGTCCACCACCTGCTCCATCTTGCTGAAGACCTGCGCCAGTGAGATCTGGTCCGACTTCAGCTGGTACTGGGCCTTGGTGTGGTGCCGCTCCTGTGGGACATGAGGTGACACCTGAGCCCTCACTCCCTGACCCCTCCTGTCCCCTGCAGGGGTCCCACAGAGGTGTCCCTTGGAGGATGACAGCTGCTTGTGCCCTGAGGCAGGGGCTGGCAGGGAACTGCACCACCATCCCAGGGAGCTCACTTTGAGGACAGCCTCAGGGAAGTTGCGGTTGAAGAACCTCACCACCTCCTTGACGTTGAGGCTGGACTTGGTGCGCACGGTGATCATGTAGCCATCACCGAACCTACACAGGGACAAGGGACCCCATGAGGACACACCACCACCTCCACATCGGTGGAGAAGGACCCCATGGAAGAGGACGATGCTCCCTGGCAGCTACTGTACCCACGACAGTGCCAGGATGCTCCAGTGAGCTCGTCCCCTGCCCACCCTCAAAGCAGCACTCGCACACACACTGACATCTCACCATGGGTGCCACACCGCTACCCCTTGCCCACAGCACATGTGAATCCCCACTGGGCTCTTACCGGTTCTTCAGGTGCTGGATGCTGCCAAGACACTTGAGCCGCCCGTTCACCATGATGGCCAGGCGGGTGCAGAGCGCCTCGCACTCCTCCATGCTGGGAGACAGAGCAGGCTTCAGCAGGGTGACATGGGGACACACCACACCTTTACCCCGGTGCTGTGGCTCCACCACCACGGATAGCAGAAGGCAAGAGGGTGTCCCAGGTTCCCTCTGCTGCCTGCCCAAGGGTCCAGAGACTTCCCCACCCCACAGCACCCAGGTGCCCAGAGGCACCACAGGCCCAGTCTGAAGTCCCCTGAACCTGTGGGATGTGAGCACCACGGAGCGCCCCGTTTTGATGACATCCAGGATGAGGTTCCAGAGGAAGCGCCGTGCCTTTGGGTCCATCCCCGTGGTGGGTTCGTCCTGGGGGACAGACAGCATCCTCAAACCAGCCCCTGGTACCCTGCCCTTCCCCTCCCGTCACACCATCCCACACCCCAGGACACGTGGTGGAGCTGGGGGCAGGCAGCTCCCACCCGGGGCATTTCTCCACCCTGCGTAGTGCCAACCCCAGGGACAGGCAGTGGGGGGGAGGAGGATCCCACAGGCAGGGTGTTGGAGGCCAGGGCGCACCAGGAAGATGAAGGCTGGGTATCCGATCAGTGCAATAGCTGTGGACAGTTTCCTCTTGTTGCCACCACTGTAGGTGCTGGCAGGTTTGTCCGCATACTTTGTCAGCTCCAACTTCTTCAGGGCCCACTTGACCACCTGCAAGCACGGCGGTTGCTGCCATCACCTTGCCAAGGCCATGGGGCTGGCAGAGCTGGCAGCGGTTCCACAGTTGAGCTCCATGGCACAGGCCAGCAGCCAAGGGGACCACAAGCCATGTGCCAGCCAGGGAAGCCCCATGGAGCCCCCGGCACAGCCACAAGTGTTGGTAGGGACCTGCAAGCACATGTGCCCACCCCTGGTACCCCATGCGCATACACCACCAGGATGGCTCTGCCGTGAGGGCACCAGCACTGGTTCAGGTCCCTGATAGAGGCTTGTGAGATGCCATCCTCATGGCACAGCACCAGCCCATGTTGCCCACCCAGGCTCCTACCCGCTCCTCATCCTTCCAGGGAATGCCACGCAGGCGGGTGTAGAGTTCGAGGTGCTCCTGGGCTGTCAGCTCGTCAAAGAGTGCATCGAACTGGGGGCAATAGCCCAAGCTCTGCTGCACCTGCAGGAGCTCCTTCAGGATGCTACGGGAAAGAAGGAAGGGGCCGTGGGGAGAAGAAATTGCTTTTCGGGAGTACCCCACTGCTCACCCCCACTTTCACATGCCTTTATACTGCAGCATCTTCTACCAGGTAATCCATAAGAGGAAGCCTGGCCTGAGAGCTGGTGTCCCTTGCCACCTCTCAGATGATGGTCAGCCCAGCAGGACATGGCTGCAGCTTCCCAAAGAGCCACATGGGCAGACTCACACTTTTTCATCCTGGGAGAACCCACCTCAACCCCAGGACAGCAGGCAGTGCCCTCCTCCCACCCAGCTCATGCTGCCCAACCTGTGCCCATTAACGAAGGCCTCTCCACCAGTGGTGCTCTCGTCCCCTGTCAGCATCTTGAAGGTGGTGGTCTTGCCCGCTCCATTGACACCCAGCAGCCCAAAGCACTCCCCGGGCCGCACACCAACACACAGCCGGTCCACGGCCAGGATGCGCCCGATCTTGCGGGACTTGTACACCTGTGGGGCAGGGGACGGGGACTCAGCCCACCCAGAGACACCTGTACCCCAGCCCCACAGCTCCGAGGTGTCTCCTTGCAGCCCTGGCACATCCCCCACTGTTGCCGCACCTTGGTGAGGTTCTCGATCTTCAGCATGTCGTTGTCAGCATCGCCGCGCAGGACACGGTGCCGCTCATTGGCCACATCGATGTCGTCCTCAATTGGTTTGGTGGAGACGGGCAACCGCCTGCAGGCGGGCACGCATGGGGATGAGTGTATGGGAGCTGCTGGCTGGAATCCCTGCTCCCAGCTTGCACCCACAGGAGGGGCAGCCTGGAGCTAAGGGGGCCCTGACAGCAAAGCACTTCCCATGGGTGGGCCTGCCCCCAGTGCCCAGCCACACTCACTGGGGTTTCCGGAAGAAGTTGTACTGGCACATGATAGTGATGAAGAAGCCGACAAAGCCTTCGATTGTCATGGCAACGAGCCCCCGCGTCACGATGTCCCATTCGAAGGGCGATTTCATTTTATCGAACTGCCCTGAGTGGGAGGAAGAGGAGAGAGCAGCTGGGGACACCCTACTGTGGGAATAACCCAGCTACACATCTTGAGCTGGTCTGAGACAATGACACTGTCCTGTTCTGTTCCCTTCCCCGCCGCAGCTGCCTGGTCATGAGGATTTCCATTCACAGCACATGGGCTGTTGAAATCATCTTCCAACTTTTCAATCTCAGTAGGATGAATCAACTCACTGAGAGTTGGGATGGATTTGTCAGATCCTACCCTAAAATTGTCCCTCGTGCTGCCAGCAGCACCTTGGTTATATATGAAAGCTGTTTGGGAAGCAGAGAGCAGCAAGAGCTTTTTGTGACCAAGCTGAAGCTGTGAGTAGAAAAGGGCTCATTCTGGCTGGGCAGCGCAGCCCTGCAAGCAAGTGATACATCTGGAAGGAAAGAGTCTTTGCAGTCCCCATCCCTCATACTCCACAGCCCCACCATGGGGCCACACCATGGCCCGCCCCCACCAGTTTGCAGCAGCAGCATACAGCTCTCCCAGAGCTGCTCTCCCCATGGGTCTGTTATTCAGGATAGCCCAAGGAACCATTTTCATCATCACTAGCACTAGGCCATGGCTGACCCTCTACTGTAACTCACCCAGTCTAGTCCACAGCCCCTGACTTTTTGTTCCACAGTGTTCTGGGGCTCAGGACACCACCCAGGGCAGGTGAAAGGGATGTGTGGGGACCCCCCCCCCCCCAGCACCACATGCCCTGTAGCAAAGGAGGGAAAGAACAAGAAGCCCTACCAATCTTGGCATAGTATTCGTTGATGTACTCATTATAGGCCATCTCCATCAAGCCATGACCCAAGTTGTAGTTAGGGAATACAAGGAAGCAACTCTTCAGATAGCTGTTCACCACCTTCAGATCCTGTGAGGATGGGCACAGAGGACACAACCATCAGAAACACCCCTGAGGGCTGTGAGAGCATGGCAGGGTCAGGATTTCCACCAAGATATGGTTCCACTTCCCTGGCAGTGTTAAGGCCAGGTAGAATGGGGCTTTGAGCAAGCTGCTCTAGTGGAAGGTGTCCCTGCCGTGGCAGGGAGTTGAAACTGGATGAGCTTTAAGATCCTTTCAACCCAAACCAGTCTGGGATTCTAGGATTCTACGATACAGCCCAGTCAGGTCCCACAGTGGACCCTGCTGGGAGCAGGAGTTTGGAGCAGAGACCTCCGGAGATGCCTCCTAGCCTGAGCTGTCCCACAACCTGATGACAGCTTCTCCCTTCCTGGTGGCCCCAGACAGAGCTCTGAATCTCATACCTTGTCATGCTCAAAGAGCTGCAGCAGGAACGTGGCGACAGTGGCTGTGATGCCGATGAAAAGGTTGATGACAATGAGAAAGACGTAGGCAGAACTGGGCACCTCGAACCAGAAGGAGGCAGGGTACATGATGGGTGTGATGGACCAGCTGGGGAGGTGAGCAGCAGGAGTACACGTCAGTGTGGCAGGAGAGGGACAGGGCAGTGCCAACCCTGGGCTCACCCATCTCACAGCACTGCCCTCCCTTGGCTCTCCTACCCCAGCCCTTGCAGCCCACCAGCTATGGGAGCTGCAGAACGTCAGCCAGATTAGCAGCACCAAGGCCAGATCCTGCCAATGCAGCCACAGTGCAGATGGGGCACAACAGGGACCTACCAGTGCATCCTGACCACCCCTCTAAGCAACGTACCCATAGAGCAGGAAGAGGGAGAGGACGGCGGGGAAGTTGGTAGGAGAAGTATATGCCGGGAGGTCAAACACGAACAGGATGATGATGCAGCATGTGGCCGGCACCAGGTAGTTCAGCTGGAGAAGACAGGAACGTTTGTGGCTGCTCAGCCACACACACAGCCCTGAGGGCTCAGCCATGGGGTGGGACCATGCACCCTGCTTACCATGTCCCACACATAGTTGGCCAACCAGTAGATGACAGGGTCACAGCCGCTCACAAACTGCAGATGTTTGGCCTTGGTGGCCTTTTCAGCCACCAGGAACACCACAAAACTAGCTGGCACAAACGACATGGCCACGATGATGAAGATGGCAATCACCACGTCAGTACCTTGCAGGCTGCATGGGGAGCAAGGAGGAGAGCAGAGACCCCATCACTCTCAGCTGCCCAGAGGAGGACCACATGTCCTGGTGTGGGACACGGCACGGCACACAGACCCATACAGCACAACCACCCGGTTCCCTGCCACGCAGCTTGTAAGGCAGAAACATCAGCACTACCCTGCAACCCACAGTGAGGAGCATCCTGCCTCCCACAGGACAGCCACCCTCCCTCCAACCCACTCCCTGGACCTACAGGTAATCCAGGGACAGGCTGGCACTTGTCTTGTTCATGGGGTGGTTGGTGACCGTGATGCCTGCAAGATGACCCAAGAAGAAACATGGCAGTGTGAAGGCTGGCTCAGCGCAAAAAATCTTGTCCCCAGCCTGCCTGGTCCTGCCTTTGAGCAGAACAGGTTTTCTCCCTGCAGCCTGGCAGGAGCTGAGGTGTCTGAAGCCTCCAAGCACCTTGAGGCCAAGCCCTCCCTCACCAGCTGGCAGAGAGCATCCAGATACACACTGCAAGTCCAGGTGCCTCCAGGCAGCACTCTGGAGCATTCTTCCCAGCCCAGACCCGAGATTTGCCTAGCCCAGACACAGCCAAGATGTGTGACCTCCCTGCCCCAACTGGGCACTAGGCTGCTTGGTCCAAGAAGGGGACATTGTACTTTAGAGCCTGGTTGGACCATGCCCTAAAGCTGTTCCTGCCCTTATCTGCCTCCAGGTCCTCACCATAGGCAGCAGGGTTGCCTTTGCTCTTGGGCAAGTTGGCTCGCAGGATGGCGTTGTTGAGAGCGTTGAGGTAGGTGGGCATGCTGTGATAGCCCTTGTTGTTGTAGAAAACCTGAAGCAGAGAAGAATGGTGGGAGGTGGCAAGAGAGCTGGGCCCATGGCATCTGTGCTGGATGGGACAGCCTGTGCCCCTGGCTGTGGGCACAGCAGGTCAATGCTGACCATGCTGGGGTGGAAGCTGCAGAACACCATGGGGCAAGAGCCCCGCCAGATTCCTCAGTGGAGAGCACAGCTGTAGAGCAGGGCGAGAGGCTCCTGCTGTGCCCACAGCACTGCTGCCCCCTTCTCCTCCCCACCCACCTGTGGCTGCCGCTGCCCTTCCATCCCCAGCCCATGGCGCAGTGTGTTCATACCTGGGCTGTTCTCCGCACAGCAATCTTGCGCACCGTGGCAGGAGCCCTGGCCCCAAAGGAGGCTGGGATGGATTTCTGGACGTTGCCGAAGGTGAGTGCCCCATACCTGTGGGACGAGGCACCATCAAAGAGCCGTGGCCACTATCCGCGACCTCCCGGACTGGGGCCATGCTCCTGTCAGCACCCCAGGAAGGTGTTCCCCAGCCCCTTGGTCCCCCAGCCCTGTTTCATGGCTCAGGGCAGGCCCTCCCCACCTCCCTCTTGCCTGTGCAGCCGGAAGCGGTCCGAGGTGTAGAGCAGATACTCAGAGACGTTGCGCCCTGTGATGTCTGCCAGGATGTCTCCTGTCACCACCTTCATCTGTGGCGGGTGGCCCCCCACACCACTGGGACAGGAGAAGCCAGTCCCCTGCATGGAGCATGTGCACTTGATGGGCTCGTGGACAATGTGGGGCAGGGCAGGAGCCGACGTCACGGTCTCTGAGGAGCAGAGAGGGCAGCTCACAGCCAGGCTCCTGTCTGCCTCATTGCCCAGGACAATGTCGGGCAAGAGGCTGAGCCAAGGGGTCCCAGCCAGGCAGGGAGAGAGGGAGTGCATGCTCTGAGCCAGTGAAAGGGCTTTTATGTGCTGGGGACTGAGAAGGACTGAGAGATGGACATGGGGGAAAACTTCAGAGGGCAGAAACACTTCAGAGAGTGGGCATGAAGTGTGGCTGGAGAAGGCAATGGCACAGCGAGGGTGACACAAGGCTGGCTACAGGGCTCTCAAAGGTGTCACCATCCCAGGGGAGTTCTCCCAGCATTGCCAGGGCTGAACAGACAGCAGTGCTCCATGGCCAGTACCAGCCCTGAGGCAGAAGCCCAGCCCAGCAATGTGATACTCTGCTATGGCCAGGCCAAACTGACAAGGATTTCTAGAGCTGCTTCTGTAGGGGAGATGCAACACCTCCTTGATGGAGTTGAATCCTAGGCCTGGACACACTTGAGCACCAAGTGCAGGTGATACCTTTGACAGCAGAAGAGAAAGTAGTGGAGTTCCAGGCACGGAGCAGGTCCTCATCCATCGAGATGGGGTAATCGGAGGGAGCCGGGGATGGAGGCGGGGGCACGAAGTTGGAGAGCGGCAAGCCCTGGGTGAAGGAGTCAATGCACATGGCATCGAAGTACTTGGCTGCCAGCATCTTGGACTCATTGCTGTTGAGGTTCTGCATGGGCTGGTCCAGTGTGTTGTTGAAGGGTGTCTTGAGCACACAGGTGGCCCCCACACCGGAGGGCAGGTGGAAGGTGTTCACCAGCTGCTGGGGGCTGGCATCAGGAGACAGCCTGATGCTGCATGAGAGGAGCAAGAGACATGGGTCTCACCACCGTGGTCATCTTCTCATGGGATCTCAAGGCCTTGGCACTTATGGGCTGAACAGACATGGCTGAAGAGGCACACACAGCCCACGCCCAACATGAGTTGAGCTGCTGATCTCAGTCAGCACCTCACCCAGAGATATCCTGGGGAGGATGGAGGCTGCTTTCTGCGTGGGGACATGGAACACCAGGCTCTGCTCCAAGCCTGAGCCAGCCCTGCTGCAGGCTGTCCTCCCTGCTGGCCCCAACCGTAGTCACAGGGATGGAGATAGGGATGGGGATGGGGCATGAGACACCAGGTCACCTGCAGGCAGCAGCTCTCACCGGTATTCACGCCGCTCCTCATTGGCATAAGGAATGAAGTTGCCCTTCGGCTGGGTGTAGTTGTGGTACTGCGATGGCGAGAGGATGAGGGGTGGCAAGTCACCTGTGGGAACAAGGACACAAACCCACTCACACCACTGTCCACAGGCAGAGCGGCAGAACACAGGCAAGCCTCATCCTTGCCCGGCCCCAGCCGCTGTCACCACCAGCCACACTGGGGCAGGTAGAAAAGGCCACCAGTAGTCCCCATTGTGTGGGGTTGACTCACACACACCTATTTCGGGCACAGAGAGTGCCACCGTCATGGCCACGCAGACGAAGAAGGCGGGCAGGAGGATCTGCGAGAAGAGGGCCTTGGTGTTGCGCTTGGCACAGTGGAAGCGTTTGACAATCAGCCCGTGGAACTGGCGCAGCTTCAGCCAGGAGCCCTCCAGCTTGAAGCTCCCCTGCCCAGCCAGGTCGTGGTCCTCCACCTCCGCCTCTTGCTCTGGGAGGGGAGAAGGACATCAGCCCCCAGCACAGCCACTCCCATACCGGCTGTGTCCTCCAAGGAGCTGAACTGGGCTCCAAGCTGGGCGCAGCCACCCCATGGGACAGGGCAGCACCCAACCCTGACAGCCCGAGCCACAGCAGCACTGGGACGTGAAGTGAGGCAGCTGGCTGGTGGGTTCCTCTTGGCCCAAAATGGGAAATTTAGACAATAGGTTCAAAAAAAGAAAAACCAACCAAATTGGCGGTTTTGGCAGAACCCCTCCATTTTCCCATCAGCTCTCCCAACCGGCGAGGGGTCAGCACAGCTGGGACATGAGTGGGGGGACCCAGTGAGGCAGTGGGCATGGGGCTGGAGCTCTGCTGTGACACTGCCTTGGCTCTGCCTCCCACCACCAAATCACAGCACTTGGAGCAGTCCCAGCCAGGGAAGCAGCACAGCATGTCCCTGAATTAACCACGACAAGACCCACTGAGATAACTCGGAGAAGGATTTGCAGACAAAACAGCAGCCTCCTGCTGCCTGCCTGCATTCTCCATCCTCCAGCAACCTCAGCATCTGGGCAGGGAGAGCCCCAAGCCCAGGTCAGGGTATGGAAAGTGAAGCCAGTGGCTGGAAGATGACTGCATGCCCAAAGGCCAAGAGAAGACAAACCACCCGGGAGCCAGTGCAATGAGCATGTTAGTGGGGTGTGTCTGCAAGGTGGCACTCGTGGGATTGAGAGGTGAGGGGCAGAGCTAATGCTGGCTGTGCCTGTGCCCACCAGCTCCATGTCTCAGCACAGGTCCCCCATGCATACCCCACCAGTCTGGGAGTGTGTACTGGTGACAGGACCCGTTTCCAGCCCTCCCACCCAGGCTGCAGCTCTCAGGGTGCAGCATCAGTGGATGCACCATCAGACCCCATGCAGAGTCTCGCCACAGCCCTCCCCAGACCAGGCACACCCATGTCCCCTGCCCAGCGGCATGGACAGGCGCTGGCACTGCCCTGGCCACCCTCCATATCCCCGCCTCGCAGGCGCCTGCCGCTGGCCAGGCGCCGGCAGCACCAACCTTGCAGACTGATGTTATCGGGGTCCTGCCGGTTATCGAACAGGGGCGCGTAATCCCCAAAGAACTCAGAATAAGCCCCACCTTCGTCACCCCGCACGGAGCCCACCGAGGAGGCTGAGCGCAGGGATGCCTGTGACTGTGCCAGCTTAGAGCATGTCACCAGGTTGCTGAGCTCCACCTCGGGCTTCTCCAGTACAGCTGCTTCGGCCTGGACCTCCCCGTTGGCCTCAGGCTTTGGACCCAGCTCGGTGGTGGGTGGCTGCAGCGTGTCCTTCTTGGACTCCTTCATGTCTGGAAAGAGAAAGCAGGTTGCCACTGGCCATGCCACCCCTCAAGTATGGCACAGAGCAGGGACGGACCTGCTCTGCAAAGATGTGGAACAAAAGCTGGCTGCCCTGGGCTAGGATGGGCTCCACTGGAGACTTCTCCTGCCCTTGGGATAGGAGGCTCCCAAGGCAGCCACACACAAGGGGACAGAAGCGATGAAGCACCTGCAAAGGCTCATGGGCCCCCACCAGCCCCAGAAGCACCATGTGCATTCCCACTGCTCGTACCCGCGTCACTGTTCTCCAGAGATTGGTCCTCCTCAGACACCTTCAGGAAGACCTCCTCCAGTGTGGTGTCCATCAGCCCAAAACTGGTGAGATCCAGCTCCTCCAGGCTCTGCTCCAAGTGCTGTGGAGGCAAAGAGCGGCGTAAGGAGGGCAGGAGGTGCCCACAATGCCAGGGCCCCCAACAACCGTCTGTCTGCCCATCCTGCCAGCCCCAGTGGGTACCTGGAAGAGCCTCTCAAAGCACCCCTTCTTGACAGCCTCGCTGGGCAGGACGTAGGAGAGCTCAGTATTGGTGTCCGAGATGAGGAGGCAGGAGGCCACGTACTTCTTGATGAACTGGGAGACACGAGGTTCAGAGCACGGGCTGACAGAGCAGTGGGCCGGTGGGCTGTGTGGCTGGGCTGGCTCTGGGGCAGAGGGGAAGCACTGGTTGGTCACTATACAACTGGCCTCCCATCAGGACACAACACATCCACCCTACACCCCAGTGCTGTGGGGGCTCCTCCAGCCTTCATCATTGGGTGCTATGGTTTCCTGGCAGCCCAGCCTGCCATGGGGATGGTGCTCTGCACTGCAGCCACACTGGACATCTCCAAGGGCAGTCCATGGGCCAGAGAGAACCAGTGCCTGGAAGCAAGTATCACCAAGCAGGGTCTAACCTGGGACCCAGACAGGAGAAATCAAGGCAGAACAATGCTACCTTCTACAACCCTGCCTCATCCCCCTCCACCCTCCATCTGGCCTGACACTCTGGGAGAGAGCACTTGGGTGTTGACCTTCGCTCCTCTCCTGAGGTGAAGAAGGACTGGTCCCACGTATGCCTTTAAACAGAGGGTCCCACTGCCCGCAGACCTGTGCTGTTCCTGGTGTCTGACTGCTTCTTCACTACTGTCAGCTTGTAACCATCACCGTACGTGCTCTTAAGGAAGAGTGGAGAGCCACAGCACTTGAGCTTGCCATGGGAGATGATGGCAATACGGTCACCCAGCAGGTCAGCCTCATCCATGTGGTGTGTGGAGAGCAGGATGGTCCTCCCTGACAGTGTCACAGAGCTTCAGTTGAGGGGCCAGCGCCACTGCAGCCAGAGGAGCAATGCTGGGCTCTGGCACCTCCACTCACCTGGCTTGTACTTGAGGATGAGGTCCCAAATGGCCCTGCGTGCATACGGGTCCACACCAGCCGTAGGCTCATCCAAGATAACGGCCCGTGACCCACCCACAAAGGCTATGGCCACCGAGAGCTTCCTCTTCATGCCCCCTGAGAGGGTCTGCACCAGGGAGTGACGTTTGTTGGACAGCTCCAGGTCCTCAATCATCCTGGGGACAGGGGAGAAGCACCAGGGATGCTGGGGGACTGTACTGGTGCCAAATGATGCCTCTTCCCAGCACGGCCCTCAGCTGCTGGGACAGCCCAGCTGCAGCCAGGCTACAACAGCACCTTCTGCTGGCTTCCATAGCCTGATACCCCAAGTTTTGGAAAGCACTTGGTGGAGCTGCTCCAAGAGACAGCTCTGCTACCAGATCATAGAATCACAGATCACCCACCATGGCTTTAGGCAGCAGGAAGGGGACCCACTCATGCAAAAGGAGCTGGAGGGTGCCTACTTGTCCATCTCCTTGCGGATCTCCTCCTCTGCCATGCTCTTGAGCTGTGAGTAGAACCAGAGGTGCTCTTCCACTGTCAGCCTGTCAAACAGCACATTGTGCTGTGGACACATGCCCAGGTTCTTCCGGATCTCATCCATCTCCGTTCGGATATCATAGCCATAGATGGTAGCGGAGCCCGAGGTTGGAGGGAACAAGCCAGTGAGGATGGACCTGGAAGGATAAGAAAAGGCAACAGTATGAGGAATCTTGGATTCCTCTGTCTTATGTCAATCCCAACCACCTCTAGGAGCATCTGCTGGGCTCAAGCAGAGCAAGTCAGTGCAGGGCCTGCTGCCTGTCCCCCTTCCATACTACCCCTACATCCACACCACTGCCTGCATAACACTACCTGCCCATGGGCCCTGCCAGGACACCATGCAGCACCTTCCCATCCACTGCAGCTGGCCAGAAGGACATGGCCCATGTTCACCCTGAGGGGCACTCACATGGTGGTGGTTTTCCCTGCACCGTTGTGCCCCAGGAAGGACACCACCTGGTTCTCATAGAGGTTGAGGCTCAGCTTGTTCAGCGCCAGCTTCTTGTCTGTCTTGTAGACCTTGGTGAGCTTGTCAATGCAGACAACCAAGGGGAGGTGGGTGGGCTCCTCCTCAATGCCGCGTGTCTCCTCTGCTGTGAGAGCGGGATGGTGAGGAACTGAAGTGTGTCAGGAAAGCTGAGCTTGGAGCAGGGATCCCCAGGGGATGAACCTTCATCACACAGCGGCTGTGCTAGCTCATGGCCCCCTCCCCTCTGCTTCCTGCCAGCTTCCCCTCATCCCATGCCACAGACAGCAGCTCCCAGACAGGCAGCAGTGCCTGGGTAAGGATCCTGCCCTTAGAAGGGCACAGGGGACACATAGGGCTCCATGACCACAGCAGGACCCTGTGCCACCCACTGCAGTCCCTGCCTGCCCTCACCCATTCTCCGGCTCTCCATGGCACAGGCCTGATCCTCCTCCATGATGCTGAGGCGGGTGGTGCGGGACCAGGGCCACGTCCATTCCCAGGTCTCCACTCGCCCGTTGCCCAACCAGTAGGACTTCTGGAAGGGGAAGTACCAGGGCCGCGGCAAGCCAAACATACCTGCAATCACCCAGTGTGGTCAGGGTAGCCCTGCACCCATGTCTGAGAGCCAGGACAGAGGTTGGCAGAGGTACGGGCACGGGCCTGCAGGTTTCCCAGCTCAGGGACATCACTATGGGGAGGAGGCTACAGGTGCTTTGGCCAATTGGGCTCAGGGCAATGCTGCTGGGCTGTGCAAGGAAGAAAGGTCTTTTGGGCTTCGGGGTGGGCCTGGCTCACACTTTGGTTTCACCAGAAAGACAAGGAAGTAGGTGAGACCCCTGCTCAAGTTGACAATAAAGGGTATCTGTGCTCCAGTGTGGACACCTTGCTTTGCTACAGCTGGCCAGTGGACTGAGACATGTGACTGAAGATCTCCAAGGAACCTGCTGGTGTCACCAGGTCAGGGCACATGGGCAGGTGTCCCCAGCAGAACACACGCAGGGCACCCTGAAGGCACACTGTGCTGAATCCCACCATGTCAGGGCTGAGCAATACCAGCAACCAGCAGCCTACCCAGCGAGGAGACTCCCATAGGATTAGAGGTGCCCTCATGCCCTACTGCGCACACCTACCTGGGTGCACAGCCTCAATGTACCATGTGAGCACCCCGTACACCACAGCATCCACGATCAGCATCATCATGGACAGGAGGAGGTTGAAGTCATCTCCTTCCACAGGTGACTGACTGAAGGTGTGCCACTGGATGCCCACACCCGCCACCTCATACAGAGCAAAGTACTTAGAGCCCAGCCCGAAGGCTGTGGTGGACATGAGGGACTGCAGAGAGGTGAAGAGAATGAAACATCAGCCGGAATCACAGGGCACCTCCAGAGGGGCAGGTTGGGGCAAATTCCTATCCCATGCTGCCTCACCCAGCCCTGTGGAGATGGTCCCTGCCCTGCAAGGCACCAAACTTTCTGGAGATGCCTCCAAAGCCCCTTGGGAAGTTGGTTCATACAGGCAGAGGTTTGTCCAGGGCTTGGTGGCCTGTGTACTGGACATGTGGTGCCCAGGGCAAAACATCTCCCCAGCAGCCACAGCCAACTCACCGCGATGCACTTCTCAAAGGCTGTGATCTTGTCATGCGCCACCTCCTCCCGGATGGCCACATACATGTAGGGCACATAGCTGAGGAAATAGATGATGCCACCACAGGCAGAGGCCAGCTTGGCCTTGGAGTATAGCACAGATACCAGGAAGCTGCAGGGAAGACAGCATCACCTTGGGTCCTACCCCACCAGGGCTTTCCCCACACCATCTGATTTTGGCAGCTTTGAGGTGATAAATCAGCCCTATGGCACAAGGACCCCAGCACTGCCCACACCTCCTCACCCCACAGAGCGGACCAGGCACTCACCAGAACATGATAGTGGCCACTGCATAGATGGCAAGAAAAAGCCAGATGATGAGGACATCACTGTGCATCAGGACCTTGCCATACTTCAGGATGGCCGTAAGCGCCGTGACCGAGATGGAGAGCTGGACGAAGCCCGTGATGAACCAAGCCACCCAATGCACTGCGTTGTTCAAACCCATCATCTTCATCACCTGCAGGGCCAAAAATGCTCAGTGGTACTGTCCCCTACCCTGCGCACCCCAGCTGCCTCACTCGATGGGGCTGGGAGGAACGAGCAGCATTGAGGAGTCCCTGGGGGCTGGAGAATGGGCAGGACACAGCACCCTGTGCCAGGGTGTCAATGGGATCAGCTCCCTCCAGGACTGGGCAGGGCTCATGCTGGGAACACTTTGAAGGACCAGCTCAGCCCAGTGATGTGAGATCTGAGCCCGCCCCAGCTCACGCACCCCAGAGAATGGGGAAGGTGCCCAGGGACAGCACAGGACGCAGAGCTCAGAGATGCCAGCTTTTCCCCAGGGATCTCTCTCACCATCCCTACCTCTTTCAGGCGATGTTCCTTCTCTGTCACAATGTGCTGGATCATCATGGCCACTGAGTAGACCCAGGAGATCACCATGCACAAGGGCATCATGTGCTCAATGACGAAGAGGAAGCTGTTGGGGTAGAGAGGGGAGAGCTGGACGGTGGCACTACAGAGACTTGGGGAGACCCCAGGCACAGGGCAGAAGAGGGGCTCTCCCACTGCTCGGGGACAACCAGCCCTCCAGTCCAGCTGCTCCTCAGTACCCTGAAAGAGGTTCTCCAATGAGCCCATAGGACAATCTAGTGTCCTGGCTCTCAGGTACTGGCAGGCATCAGCCCAGCACCCTGCGTACCGTCGTGTAGACAAGACACTATCCACCGTTCTGCCCTGGAAGGTTGGTGCATCTGGGACTTCTCCAGGTACTTTCTCCAGACCACTGTGTTCAATAACCACCAACAGATCCATGTGCTATCCATTTACTGCACTCCTCTTTTTCTCCCAAGACTTTCAGCCTCCAAGACACCCCACAGCCATGAGTTCCTCACTTCACCCACTAAATGGGCATAAAGTCCCTTCCCTGCTTGCCTAGCCTGGTGGTCCAAGGAACAGTGTTTAACTGGTTGCTCATCATTCCCAATGTCACCAACCTCCCACAGGCCCCCAGATTTCTCCCTTTCTCCCAGCTGAGGTGTCCTGGCCTGCAAAGGAGAAGAGGGAAGGTCATGCCCCTGCTCGCATGGGTGCTACTCACTCGTCCCGGGTGTAACATGGGTACGGGAACATCTGCACGTAGTTGCCAGGCTCCACCACGTCGTGGCCAACAAATGTGTTGATGAGGGCACGCTCCATCATGTCTGAGAGGAGGAGCAGAGGCTGAGCTGACCAGGCAGCACAGGCAGGGGCGGCAGGCAGCCGTGGCAGGGAACAGGCACTCACCCTGGATCCAGACGAAGCCATAGAGGAAGTAGAAGCGGCCACCAGTATTGGGGCCAGGCCGCCAGTATGCCCGCCGGATCTCGTTGGTCTTCTCCGTGAAGCTGGAGTTCTGCCGGATCTTGTACATGACGTGGGGAGGCAGTGACCCATCCCTGTTGGTCTGGAAGATGACACCTGCAGTGGGAGAGGCAGGGAGCCCACTGGTACCACAAGACACAGCCATTGCAGTCATAGGCAGCGACATGCAGAGGTTCAGCGTGTCCCAGGCAAGGGCACCACAAGGGCTGCCATGGGTTAGGTGGGGTGGGCATGGTCCTGGCCTGGTTAAAAGGGCACGCAGGCAGCAAGCAGTGGCAGTGGGAAACCAAAGACAGCAGCAGGGTGCTGCACCCAGCAGGGCTCAGCCAGGGCAGAGGATGGGTACTGTGAGATGCTAGGTCTGCTCATCCACCCAATGCATGCACCAAGGCAGCATGTCCCAGACCCAGTGGCCCCAGCTCATAGCACAGCTGGAGAAGGACGTAGCTTCAGGGACCCCTATGAAGGGGCTGGTTCCTGGGGACATACTGGCAAAGACTGTGACATTGTCCTGGTAGGCCTGGTTCAGTGTGTAGTTGACGATGCTCTCCTCATCTGGGAAGCCTTTGAAGATGTCCACGCTGACCTAGCGGAGGGAAAGGCTGGTGAGAACCCACTGCTCCTGATGGTCTAGCAATTGGACCCTTGGAGAAAGTGCAGCATGTGCACCCGCAGCCACTCCATGAGCCCCTGAACCAATTGGTGAACGGGCACCTCCACCACTTGCATCTATCCTAAGGCACATGGCACTACTGAAGCCACTGTCTCCTCCACGGCTCTTGTCCCATGGCTTTAAGATAGTCTGAGCAGACCTAACCCTCTTCAGCCCCACAGAGTACGGCTGCTGGCAGTGGGTGCTGCTCTGGCACCCGTGTTCCCACAGGGCACAACCTCACCTTGGCCATGAAGTGGACCCAGCCACAGGCAGCATTGTCGATGGTGTCCAGCTGCTGGAGCAGGACGCTGGCATTGGGCAGGGAGAAGTTGCCGTTGAGGAAGTTGTGGAGAACATCACTGTCAGAGACATTCAGGATCTCTGGGTGCTTGTGTAGGTCAGCAGTGAACTGGGACAGAGACACAAGAGGGAAACATTGGGACAAACCCTGCCTCTCAGTGCCCTTGTCCTTCCTATGGGCACAGGCAGGACCTAACACTCCTGGGAATGGGGGAAAGCAGCGTCCACCCCAGCATCCACCAGGAAATCAGCCTGGTCCTCACAAGAGCAGGGCGGGCACCCAAGACCACCCAAGAGCTTCACATGAAGAAGCTATGAGATGCCTTGGGGCAGGACACCCCATTCCCACCCAATTCCCAGGCCCAGGCTGGCTCAGTACCCATCCTACCTGCTGGAGCCAGCGGATGCGCCTCTGCAGCCTGCCCTCCTCCAAGTAGGCACGGATCTCAGGGGAGATGTTCAGCCATGCTTTGGCATAGTGGGTGACGTTGCCCACAAAGGCAAAAGTCTCGTTGGCCTGGAAGGGAGGAAGGTCACACACTGGGAGCAGGCAGGAGGTCCCCTGCTTTCTGGGATGACCAGCAGCATGGAGGCAGCTGCTCCAAGGGCCAAGGCAGCTGCCTGTTTCTGACCCCACTAAGCCTGCTTGGGCACATGAGGGGCTGTTGGGAAAGGAAGGACAGAAGCCCTGGCCTCTGCACCCTCACCTTCAGGATGACCTTATCCACTTCGGTGCCCACAGGCGCATACAGGATTTTGGGGTTGCTGGTCATCAGGTGCACGAGGAGGCCCAGGTTCCGCTGCTCCTTGCTGGTGAAGCCCAGTGAGCTCATGTTGCCCTGCTTCAGCGCCTCAGGCTCAATTGTCCTGCAAAAGGGGCTCAGGCTGCCAATGCCGCTCCCCAGCACCCCTTACTGCAGGCAGCTCCCACCCCTACCTGTGAGGGGACACCCCACTCAATCCCATGCCAGCGCAGTGCTGCCCAGCACAGGGAGCTTCCCCTGGGCACCACACAAGGATGCAGTGCAGCATCCATCTCCCATGTGCTAATCAAGGGGTGACTGGGGCCCTCGACCACGCTCCCACACCCCTGTCCCGGTCAGAAAGCACCTGGATCCAGCTGCTCCATCCCCCAGGGTTCGTACCGGTTGTTGCCACAGAGGATGGGCTGCAGCCCAGCCCAGAGCTGCACAAATGCCGAGAACTGTCCCTGGGGGTTCTCACCCCCAGCCGGGCTCCCCTCAGCACCCTCCTCCACTGTGGTGTTGCTGGCTGTGGCATTAGCACTGCCCCAGCCAGTGCTGTTGGCAGTGGGTGGTGGGACTTTGGTGGCACAGGCTCCCCTGGGCAATAGCTTGGCCAGTGCCGAGAGGATGTTCATGTCACGGAGAACCTTCTCCATCTCCGCCAGGTCCTCGAGGAGGGCATGGAGACGGTGCTGGGCAACCGTGCTGTTCACCTCATCCAGCTTCAGCTGCAGGAAAGTGGTGACCCATGGCTGGGTGACATGGGGAGTCCCAAGCAGTAGCACTTCCCACTTCTTGATTTTGAAATCGAACTGCGGCCCCACACTCAGTGCCATGTACCCATGGTTATCAGACAGCAGGAGTGCAGGCAAATGCTGGCATGGTCTTGCTGGGGACAGATGTCTCTCAGGCAGGAGGGGTGGCCACAAAGGACATGTCAGGTGGGACAAGGAGAGGGACCTCAGAGGCAGCCCTGGGGAGCTGTGCCACCAGGGACACTGCCAGTCCATAGGAGAGGACCCTGCAGGGACATGCTTGGAGAATGCTGGGGACACCCAACCCCATCCATTGGGCAGCATATGAGCATGTGCCAGGAGGGGAATCACCTGGGGTCCTGCTGTGGGACTGGGCAGTGGGTGCCCATGTGGAGTAAAGGGGTGATAAGGAGGGACTGAGCCATGTAACAGAGCCCCTCCGTCACCACACATCCCTGGTGAGGAGATAAACCCAGCCCAGGCCATATCCCGGTCACAACCCACCCTGCAGCTGTCAGGAAGCACGTCCCACAGCCCCATGCTCACCCTGCTGACGATCCTGGGGGTGTCCAGCTGGTCCCGCAGCTCAGCTGCGAGCTGGGTGAAGCGGTCGCGGCGGGCAGCACGGCTGCCGTTGCAGGCCAGCATGCGGTACGCCTGCAGCACCGGCTGCTGCGCTGGGCCCACGCGCAGGAGGCGCCGCAGCCCTGCAGGGCTCCGCTCACACGTCAGCTGCTCCAGCACCGGCCCCGTGAAGAGGACACCCTGCGGAACACGGAGCCATGTGGGCACTGCGCAGGCTTCAGGGCCCTGGCACAGCGCCCGCCCCACGAGCTGCTCACCTCCATCTCTGTGACGAGGGCCTGGGGACTATTGGAGGCAGCGGGTGCCAGTGTGGCAAGGCCCAGGGCCCGGGAGAGCAGGCGCAGCAGTGCTGGGCGTCGTGCAGCTGCGGCTGGGTCCCGCAGTGCCCTGTGCACCAGCCCCTCCTGCAGGCTTCTCCAGCCACCTGGCAGACTCTGCTGCAATAAGAGTGGCTGGTGGGGAGGGGTCCCTGGGGTCCCCCTCCAGGTGTCCTCCCGAGGCACAAAGGAACAGCCCTACAGCACCCATGTCCACAGTCTCCACAGAGAGCGGAAGAAAGAGGCATATGCAGATGGGGGGAGCATGGGTCCTCTGCACCCTAGCCAAGAGGGAACAATCTGCCTCACTCCCTCCACATTCACCATCCCATTCTCACTGCAATGGGAAACTGAGGCACAGGCACTGATGTATCTCAAAGCACTGGGGAACCAGTGGCAGCATCAGGACAGGACTCAGCCATCCCTGCAGCTCCTCTGGCCACCAGAGTCTCATCACATCCCACTTGCTGGGATAGACACCCCCAGATTGCACTGTGGTGGGACATGGAGGATGAGCTCTACCCCACCACATCCTCCATGCATGGCACTGCTCCTCACCTCCAGACGTGTCATCTTCTCACTGGCACCAAACCCATCCCACAGGTCTCGCTCCCAGGTCTCATCAGATACCAAAGGAAAGGAACCAAAAAACAGGCGATAGACCTGCACCAGGGGTGGGAGCAGGGCTGCCGAGCATGCAGGAGCACAGGCACCCACCTGCCCAGCCATGCCCTGGCATGGTGGGGTGGCAGCACAGGACAAGTCCTGCTGAGTGCCCTTGGACTCCCACCCTGCAGATCTGGTGGTCAGAGCTGTCTGGGTCAGGACATGCCCGTTGGCTGGGGCAGTGCAGAGCCCTGCTGGGCAGTCACCACCTCCCACAGATTGTCACCCACCTCCCGCAGATCAACGCTGGAGCCCAGGAGCAGCTCAGCTGTGCTGTTGGGCAGGGACAGGTTCTGTGTCAGGAAGCGGTGCAGCTCGCCCCGGTCCTTGGCTGCCCATGCCAGCGTGAAGCTGGATCCTGTCAAGGAACAAGGAGCAGGACAGGGCAGTCAGAGCAGCCCCCCAGCATCAGGGACATAGCACAGTCCTATCTGGGGACACATCACAGCTGGCCCTGTGTGACACACTGATATGTGCCCTGCAATGAGGCACTGCCCACATGCCATCACATTGCTGGTTGCCTGGTGGATGGGCATCTCCATCCCTGCCCGCACAGGCAGTGAGGGGCAGGCACGACACAGCCTACCTGCTGGGTTGCTGAAGTGGGTCTCCATGGAGCTGGGCTCACTGCTGCTGAGAGCTTCCAAATGTCTGCGCAGTGACTCCAGCTCCTCCTCCAGCCCCGGGTGCTCTGGGTCGAAGAGGCTGCTCTGCTCCACTGCTTCACTGAGGTGCTCCAGCAGCTGTGTCACCCTGCAAGAGCCCAGCACCACTGCAGCTTCAGGGACAGGGACAGAGGGTATGGGAATAACTGCCACAGAGCCCCTAGGGTGCACAGGGCAGCAGTGCTGCCTGCCACAGGCACCGCTGCTGTGGAGCTGCCCTCACCAAATCCACCATGGCAGGGGCACAAAGCAGAGCTCAGAGGTGTCCCCAGGGGCCACCATCCTCCTCCCAGCACCAGGCACCCAGGAGCCCAGAGGGGAACAGGCTGAGGTGTCCCCTGCAGCCCAGGGACATGGTGCTCTGCACCCAAACACTATGGGGGACACAGACTTGTGGCTCGCCTGTAGTGGGGCAGTGCCAGCGTGGGAGGGGACAGGCTGTGTGCAGGAGAGTGCCAGGGGGAGGAGGAGGCACAGCGAGGGCACGACTCACGTGGAGTTGGAATACTGCAGGAAGCCGAACTCATCACGCTGGCCATCGGGGCACAGGGACTGCATGACGGGCAGGATCCCGGCCGAGGTGAGCGGTGCCGCCGTGTAGAAAGCTGGAGCCAGCAAGAGTGCAGAAGAGGCCAGGAAAGGTGCGGCCAGGGCAGGAAGAGAGGTAGGGAGGCAGGGAGGAGGCAGAGGGGAAGCAAGGGGCCACCAGAGAGACAGACACTCAGTTCAAAGAGGAGCTGGGCGCTGCGAGCCCCGCGGGAGGTTGACGGTCAAGGTCACAAGGCTGCAGCATTCCCACAAGGCTGGCCCTGGGGCTGTGGGCAGCTCTTGGACCATGGCTCCTGCCCCTACTCACTCCCCCCTCGTGGCAGGTCCCTGCTGCCCCAGGACAATGCTGGTTCTGCTGCTTGCCCCAAGATGGCTGTCAACCTCCCCCGGCCTCTTGGCCCCTTGTTAGTAACCTCCGAGGCACCACCAGGTCTCCAGAGGAAAAGAAGGAAGAACATGACAAGGAACAGAAGAGTTATCACCCACAGCCCTGAGAGCACCCGGCCTCCCCCCATCCGACTGCTGGAGATGTGTGGACATGGAGACACAGTGGGAAGAGACAGACGAAATGACAAGCAGCAAGGGGACAGCAAACCTTCCCCCCTCCACTAGTGCCAAGCCATCATCCCTGCTGGGGTCGTTCCATGGAGGGTAAGCCCAGGAGGGTCCTGTCCAAGGGGGACCAGAGGTTGTTACTGGGCAGTATGGGGCAGGGGCCCTGCTCTTGCACCCCGGCCGGTGGCCCCATGGTTAAGAGGCAGGTCAGTGCTGTTAGCACAGCTGTGGCGGTTAGGGGCTGGTGAAGATGGGCTTCTGGCAGGAACAGGGCCAGCAGCCTGCTGGGGTGGCAGCACAGATAGTTAGTGGCCATGCCACACTTTGGTGACAAAGCCAGCGCACAGATGGTATGTTGCTGGCCTCCAGGCTCCTGGTAGTGCCATGTCCCAGCTGCAAGGCACCAGAACAGGGATGGTGGTGGTGCAGGGGTGGAAGCCAACTCCAGCCTCTTGGGGACCAGCCTAGGGAAGACTTAGGTGACCACAGGCTATGACATGGGTGCCAGCACCCAGCAGGGTCTGCCCCAGAAGGGAGGCAAGAAAACAGGGTAGGACAAGCCTCCACCTGGCCTGGAGAGGTCTCTGCAGGCAAGGAGACTGGCGACATCGCCACCAGCAGCCTTAGCATGGGAGAACCTGGCACCACCAGCCTGGTGGGGACACCACCAAGGGCCAGTAATGCCTGGGCAGCCCCCAATGCCCAAGCTCATCTTCACCAGCCACAGAGGAAGGCGATGAGGTTACAGAGGTGTGGATTAGGCCAGAGTGAGTTGATCCAAACTAGGTTCTTTCTCCCCAGAATATGTGGCTGGCAGAGGCAGGGAAGGGGGGGAGGCACCCACCCGCCCCACCAACTTACAGACTGGCGCATGCAGTAGAGACATGGAGGGCAGGCAGGCAGGGGAGATGGTAGGAAAGAAAAAGAAAACGTGAGCAAAAAGAAAGAAAAACCGACCCCAAACCAGCACACAACAGAGCACACGTCAGTGTCGGGCAGGGGCAGGACAGCACCTGCCACTGCCTGCAGCCAGACCCGTGGTCGGCCTGGGCTCTCCCTCGCCGGCTGCACTGAAACACAGGCTTGGACCAGTGTTATGTTGGGTCACCACCATAGCAGCTCCCACTGGCCCCACCAGGCCACTAGTGCAATGGCACCTGCCAGGGTGGGCATCCCACAGGGTTTCTTGATGGCCCATGGAGCCCTGGCAAGTCAACAGCCCACAGGCACCAGAAGGCACAGCCCAGCCAGAGCTCCGGGTGCACACCTCCAGGAGCACACATCTCTGGTCCCATCCTTGTGAGTGCCCCAGAGTGCCCCAGCTAGGCACAGGGCTCCATGCAGGGCATTCCTCGCCCCAGCACCGTGAGGAGCTGGGAACCCTTCCCAGCACCACCCCACCACTCCTTGAGCGCTCAGGGGTACTGCAGCTGTCCCACCACCATCCAGCTCCAACTTCCCCTCTACCCCCCCAAACACCCCTGTTGATGGTAGCCTTGTTTGGTGCTGGCACCCGCAGGGTGGTACCCACAGATAGGATGCTTCTGGCTTTCCAACCCCCCTGCATCTGCACCACCAGCCCTCAGCTGCAGCCCCTGCCCAGCAATGTGTCCTGCAGAAGACCCATCTGGGTCCCACCAGCTGTTGCGTGTCCTTCCCCATCCCCAGGCTGTCCCTGGGGGGCTGAAGCAGCTCCCCAGAACCTCAGGGTGGCCCCAAGTATGAGTGCGCTGAGCACCACTCTGCTGGCACCCACCTTCCTTCACAGGGATGGTTGGCTTCTTCTGCCGCAACCCCAGGAGGATGAAGAAGAGCACCAGGGGGATGAAGATCTCAAAGGTCAGCACCCACTGGGGAACACAGAATCACAGAATGGTTTCAGTTGGAAGGGACATTAAAGACCATCCAGTTACAATTCCCCTGGATGACACAAAGCAGAGGGATCATGATGCTTGAAGACAGAACCCAGCTGCCAAGAAGGAGCATGGACAGGATGGAGGGCCCTGGGATGCCCGCACAGGGAAGCACCATGTCCACATCTTGCAGGTGGCTGTTGTCACTGTCACAGCTCAGGAAGAGATAAAAGGGTCCCTAGGCACCCCGGGATTTCCTGCTTGCCCCTGCCTGCACCCTGCCTGCTCCATCCTGCCCAGGGGCACCTCAGGACAGGAGAGGGTATCACAGCGGGATACCTACTCCATCAATATGAACAGTATGCTGGGGCTCAAGCCCAACCCCAGCAAGCCTCCACAGCCGGGGCTGCCATGGGAAGATGACCTCAAGTCTTTATGGCTGGCAAAGAGCAGTAGGCCCTCATCCTGGCAGTGCCCTCGCAGTCAGTACTTGCCTGCCATGATGTCCCCCTGCCACCCGTGCCACTGACATGTCCCACCGGGGACTGTGTAGGGGACAGACCCCAACTGCGCCATGACAAGGTTCGGTTTGGCCAGACCCTGGCACTGGCTCCAGATGCAGAAGGGGGGCAGCGCTGGGGGTCCAGGCACCCCCTCTGGGCCCTCCCAGAAAGCTACAGCTGCATGGGATTTCCTCCAGCAGCATACAGATAACCACAGCAAATCCCCAAGAATCCCTGACCCTGATCGCGCAGGCAGTGCAGGCTGGGCTCCGTGCCCAAAGGCCCTGGAGATGGGCATCCACTGCTGAATTGCACTGGGAGTGCCCAGGCCACGTCACAGTCACATTGCCCTTGCTGCTGACAGGAGAAACTGAGGCACGGAGTGAGGTGAGCCAACCTCAGCTTGCCCCATGGCCAGATCTGATGCCGGGCTGGTACTGAGACCCTGGAACCTGCTGCCACCACAAACAGAACAGGCCCTACCTCCCCTGGGCACCAACCACCAGCTCCTGTACCAGCCCAGTTACCCACAGTGTCCAGGTACCAGAACGATGCAGTGGGCTGGGAAGAGACAGCTTTAACCTCACAGCACCTGCCTGAAAGGATGTAGCTGATGGCAGGGTCAGGCTCCCCTGTCCCCAGCAGCGTCACCTCCACACTGCCCTCAGCCAGGGGCTGCAAACACTCTGGCAGAAATTCCCAGCATCCCTGAGGCACCCCCACACTCAGGCCCCCACTGGCATGTGACAGCGGCACTCCCATGAGCACCAGCGTCGGCAGGGCTATGGGATGGACACGGCTGCATCCACGGGTGCCCCCCATGCTGCCCTCCCCACTTCCAGAGCTGCTAATTTTGGGGGAGGTGAAGACCAGAGGAAAGAAAGGCTGGAGGCGATGGGGAGGGTAGATGCCCCAGCAGCAGTGCCAGGGGATCCCCATCTTTCTGGCACCACCAGTCTAAGGCATGGTCCCCAGTGTCGCTGCCCCAGTACAAGGGAGGGAACAAGGGACACCCCGAGCTGCTCTGCCAGCCCCTGGCCCTGCCCCTCACTGCCTGCACCCACCTCCTGCCTGTTTACCAGGGACACAATCGGGCCTCTGTGCCCAGGCGCCTGTGGGACCGTCCCCGCAAACCCGCTAGGCCGTACCAGGCTCCCCTGGGGACCGCTGGGTCCTTGGTGGTGACGGGAGGGACCTGCCTCGTGTTATTTATCTTTTTTACGTGGGTCATTGACCTTTTGCTCATCTCCTGCATCCCCTGTCCCCAACCCTGCCTGCACCACTGCACCCCCCAGAGCCAGGGCACAGCGTCCCCACCACCAGCCTGGGCTGACACAGGGATGGGCAGAGGGGCAGAGTGGGGCTCCCCAGCCCACACCCTCTTGGGCTGATCCTGCCCCTTTTGGTCACCTGCAGGGGCTTCCCAGTGGGACCATGGCTGCTCCACACCCACAGTGGGGCAGAGTCTCGGGCATGCAGCAATGGGCAGCGATGCTGTCCCAAGGGAGCACCCCACAGTGGCATAGCCTGGGGATGGGGGGGTCCCTGCCTGCAGGTGCAGGGCACTAGGGGACATTTTGGAATTGTATGGGGAAGCAAGCAGAGGGGAAAAGTCAGCATCCATGCAGCTGAGAGCAACAGGACAAGGAGAAGAAAAGGGCCAGTGCCTGCTAGAAGCTGGCTGTGCCCTGCACTGACCAGAGTGCTCTGTCCTCTTCTCTCACATGTTCCCTTCCTCATTCCTGTGCCCTCGCTGGGAGCTTGTGGCAGAGGGACAGGAGATGGATGGGCACAACTTGCACTGAGCAAAAGCGTGACCAGGAGCAGAGGTAGCTGCAGCCAGGCCTTGACTGTCCCCACTGGTGAGGGCACAGGCAGGTCACTCTGGGGAGCCCTGGTAGGTGCACAGGCTGGTGGTGACCAGTAGGTGTCTGGGGTTGGGGCCCCCCACCTGGGGTGGGGGCTCAGCTGAGCTGTGTGGGTCTGCCCAGCCAGGTAGGATGGGGCTTGGAGCAAGCTGTTCTAGTGGAAGGTGTCCGGGCCCATGACAGGGGGTTAGAACTGGATGAGCTTTAAGGTCCCTTCCAACCCAAACCATTCCAGGATTCTATGAAGTTGGAAGAGGAGGAAAATCCCACTGGGGTTTGCCAACATCTCTCCTGAGCTGGGATCCCAGAGAGAGCGAAGCACGGTTGTCCCTGGTGCCAGCCCTGCGGTGCTGTGTTGTGGGTGCCAGCATGCCAGGGGACACGGTAGCACTTCGGCACAGGCACACGGCACAGGGACACCCTCCTTGGCACAGGCCTGTCCTGAGCAGTGGCATGACTGTGCTGGCAGTGGCAGTGCGGAGGCCAGTGCCAGCCACCCCAGCCTCTCCCTGCGGGCCAGGAACAAGGCGGAGCCCTGCAGCCCTGACAGCTCATGTCTACCCTGCTCCCAGCCACCGAGGCCACCAACCGCTCTGCAACCAGTGCCCCCACAGCCGCCTGTGAGCGGGTGTTCCAGGGGACACTGCCCAGTGCTGCTGGGCCAGCAGCACCCTGCCAACTCTCTGGGTTCCCCACCCCATCGCCAGCTGCAAACAGCAAGGGGGCAAAGAGCACCCTGAGCAGGTGGTGCTGGCCCCATCAGCTCCTGCTATGGATCTGGCTCCCGCCCCAGCCGGCGCCGGCAGCAGGGCCCTGCCACTCGGTAAACCCCAGTACTCCAAAGTTCAGCCTTTCTTACTTTGGAGGTATCAAGGTCCCACAGCTCCACTCCCACACACCAGGGAGAAAGGGACAGATCTCCCAGGACAACCCCTTTGTGTGGAGGGAGCTTTCCCGGCTCTTGGCCAAGGAGCAGAAGGCACAAACCCCGTACAGGCTGAAGCAGTCACGCTGTCTGTCAGTTTTACATCCAACAGGGGTTTAAACCAGCTACCAGAAGTCATTGAGGAGCCCACCCTTAGGATACAAGCAGCTGAGCTCAGCCCCTGTGCCAGCAGAGCCAAGGCAATGCCTGCACTGGCCAGGGCTGCCTTGGGCACCCACAGCCCTGGCTTCCCTCCACTGTTCTGCTCAAAGCCCACCACCCCAGGGCTCCTGCCTGAAGTCCTGCCCTGGAGAGAATCATATCACAGCTAAACCTCAGAGCGGCTGCCAGAACCACTCAGCCACACCAGACCAAGTCCAACCATCCCTCAGGCTGAGCATGAACCCTTGCTGAGGTGCCCAGCCATCAACCTCACCAGGCTACAGGCAAGCTCTTCTGGTGACAGAGGGGGTCATTGAACCCTGTGACATGGTGCTGTGGGTCAGAGCACACTTCTCACACCTCTCTTGAAGGCCACCTGGTCCCTGTACCCACCACTGCTGAACCTCAACCACACCACCCAAGCCCTCAAGAAGTGCCCACAAAGTCTGACCCAAAACCATCACTATGCCTTGCCACAGCGCTGCTCCCCACAGAGCCCCTGGGGCCAGGGATGATGGGCATCCCCCTAGAGTCACTAGCACTCAGGGCAGTGCAAAGCACTGGCCCCAGCTCTCCTGAGACCCAGCATCCTCAGCCAAACATGCAGTGCCTGTTCCCCATCCCATCCAGCAGCATGGGGCTGTGCCAACAGGCAGCTACCAGTAAGACAAGGCACCCACCATATTCCATCTGTGAGACTGGGAGAACCCAGCAACCCCAGCTCTGCCCCCCAGAGTGACTCCCCAGCAGGGGAGGGGGCTCAAGCTGACCCCTTCCCTGCTCGAAGCTCCCAGCCTCTGCCTGCTGCAGCAGGACAAGGAGCTGGGCAAAGCATCCAGCTCTGAATGGGGCCAGAGCAGACCTGTGCTGCGGGAGGCAGCCAAGGAGAGCAGAACACAGGCTGGGCTCTTCCCTGGCCAGCACCAGCAGCTCCACTCTTGGGCTGCTGGGAGACGGCAGCACTCCCTGGGACCGGGCAGGACGATGACAGGGAGTGTGAGGTGATGTCGGGACTTGCAGGCAGCAGGGGCATGAAGAAATAGATGACACACGGGGCATGACTGCCCAAGGGCTGCACCAAATCCATCCCTGAGCACCAGCAGCACAGGGGCACCCCACGCTCTGGCACACACATGCCCCATCTACAGCATCACTGGGTGGGTAAGGAGGGGCTGGTCCCTCCCCTGCCACTCTGCCAGCAGCAATCAGGGCAGGTCCCCACATGTGGGAGTGACAGGGTCTGGGCTCATCCTACAACTGCAGCCTCCTGTGCTGCTCCCCACACTGCCCACGGGGCTGGGGAGTGTCAGGGAGAAACAGGTCCCCAAAAGATGTGCCCAGCCACCAGCCACATCAGCCAGGCCCCGGCCAGTGCATGCCAGGGCAGAGCAGTGCTGCCACGCAGCCTCACGGGCAGCATCCATGGCACACTGCCACTGGGCAGCCCCTCAGCATGCCCGCATGGGGTACAAAGCAAGGATGACTCAGCCAAAGTGTGACCCCCATCACGCATCTTGGGGGCACAAGGGCAGCCCATGAGCAGGCACCTGCCTTAGCCCTGCCTGCCCCTGGCTCAGGGTGGTCCTAGGTGCTCCAGCCACCAAGACAGTGCAAGGGCTGGTGCCCACAGGCTGCTGGCGAACGAAAGCAGGATCAGGCCTGCAGGATATTTGGGAGGGGGAAGAGAAGCTGCCTCGCTCTCCACAGTAGCTCGCTACCCTCCCCCACCTCTAAAAATAACTGGCTCCTTCAGTGCCCAGCACCCCCATCCCTGCCCAGTGCACCCCCATTCCTGTCCCCAGCACCCCCATCCCCAACCCCCCCAGCATCCCTACCCCTGCCCCTCAGTACTCTCATCCCCGCCCCCAGCATCCCTGTCCCCAGCACCCCCATCCCTGCCCAGTGCACCCCTATCCCTGCCCCACAGCACCTCCATCCCTGCCCAGCGCTGCCGGGGACCCTGGGGCTACGGTCCCCTCTGCCCATTCACTGGCTCTGGCAGGGAATCCCTGCACAGGCGCAGCCAGGGCACGGTTACACCGATTCACCTACGGAACCCCCTACACCGATTCCTACGTGGAAGCTGCCATGCTACGAGGCCGGTCCCACCCGGGAGAGGCAGAGCCCGCCGGGCCCCCGCGGTCCTCAGAGGGGGAGCCGCTCCGGCAGCTCTGACCCACATAGGGGAGAGGATCTATTTATAGCCCAGAGGGAGCGAGGGCTCGGGGAGAGCTCCTGTCGTACCCGCAGGTCGGCCCTGGGGCCCGGGGGACAGGATTCCCTGTGCACGGGGTATGCGGGACATCGGACGGCACCGACCGCGGCCTCGGAGGGTGCGGGGCAGGAGAGGCCCAACTGTTGCTGCCCCGCGGCTGGGCCCACCGCGGGGCTGCAGGGCCGGGGTAGTTCCGGCGCCGCTGCGGGGGTTCCGCACAGCGGTGCCCACGGCTCTGGCTGCCGGCAGCGCCCGGCGAGCAGAGAGGGCCCGGTCAGCACGGCCCGGGCCGCGGGGGCCGCGGGGACACCCCGCCCCGGGCCTTGTCTCCCGCCCGGCCGCAGCAGCTGCTCAGGCCCGCAGCGGAGTCCCGGCCCCCCCCCCGCGCTCACCGGGCTGCGCCGCTTCAGCGTCACGTTCTTCCAGAGCAGGAGATGGAGTTGATGCAGGAACCCCATGGCCCGGCCCGGCCCGGCCCGGCCCCGCCGCAGGGGCGGCCCCGCTCGGCTCCGCGCTCACCCGCCGCACACCGCCATCCCCCGCCGGGCCGCCGCCGCCTTTGTCCGCAGCGCGCGGGGAGGGAGGGAGCGGGACAGACCCCAGTGACAGCTCCCGCTTCAGCCCCGGCCCGGCCTTGCGCAGCACCGCCCCTGGCCTGGGCCGCCCGCCCGCCCGCCACCGCCCCTTAAAGGCGCAGCGGGGCAGCGGCCGCTCCGCCTGGGGCAGGGCCTCGGGGAGCCGTGGCACCGCACCGCAGGGCAGGGCAGGGCACCGTGTCCCTGGAGGGCCGCGGGGACCGCAGCACGGAGCCCCGAGGCTGTGCCCGGTGCGGTCTGGGTCCTCCTGCTGCGGGAGGGCAAACTCTGCCTGCAGGAGCTGCTGCTCCCCGAGCCAGGGGTGCGGAGAGCTCTGTGTTTGTGTCCCTGAGCCCCGGCTGTGTCCCTCCAGCACGCACCTGCGCGGGGGGGGGCACTGCAGGAAGCTTGAGTGGTGCTGCTGTCCCCGCACCCTGCCGGCCCTCGCGGCCCAGCTGCCCCAGCCCCTGCCCACCCCGTCCCATGTGTCCTTGGAGGGGACCAACCTGCCTGCAGCAAGTGCACACCCAGATGAACCAGGCCAGCTTTCCTTTCTGCCTTCCTTCCAGCCATCCATGCTTGCTTCCTTCCTTCCTTCCTTTCAGCATTCCATTCTTCTCTCCCTCCTTTCTCCATTCCTCTGGTTCTCCCCATTTCTCACCTCTCTCTACCCCTCTCTCTCCCTCTCTCCTTACGCCTTTCCGTCCCAGCACTGCTGTCAGGGCCAGAGCAGCCAGAGCTGTGGCGACTCCTTTGGCTGCCCCAGCCTGTGATGCTGCTGGGGGTGGCTGGTTCGGGGTGGACTCAGCAGTAGCCACCCGGGCCCTGACGAAAGTTCCCCTTGTGCTGCCACAAAGAGCCGTTATTCAAAGAAGTTCCGGGTGAAGCTTTGCCCTGGGGCAAGGGAGGCTGAGGGGTGTGCGGGGTGGGGTGCTCAGGGGTGCCCGGGGTGCGGGTGGTCAGAGGCACCCCGCTGCTCAGCCCCATGCCCCGCTGCTGGCAGCACCGCAGGTGTGCGGGCAGGGTGCAGGGTGCTTCCCACCTGCCCTGCAACCCGCAGCTGCTGCTCTGCCATGACCCAGAGTTTTCCTGGTGTTTCTCCAGCTTTGAAATGCTGGGGAGATCTGGTGTTGAGGTGACCTGGGCCGGGGGGGTCAGCCAAAAGGCTGGCCAGCCATGCACCCCGCTCCAGCAGTGAGTTACTCAGTCCCTGGGGAAGGAGGGATGTGTCCACCCTTGGCTGCTCCCAAGGAATTGCATGTAGGCTGTCCCCAGCCCACACTAGGAGCACCTCAAAAAGCCCTGCCCTGCAACAGAGCGAGTCCCCAGTTCAGAGAGGAGCAGAGCAGAGGGTCATGTGGGGGGGGCTATGGGTGATGTGGGCTCAAAGCCCTGACCTGGATCTCCTGCCCAGCTCCCTCCTCCTGCCCCTGGGTGGTCTTGATGAGCTTCCACAGCTCCTCTTCTGCTTGGCATGACCATGAAACCCCGTGAGGGGCCAGCAAGAGACAAGACCCAAGCGACTGGATGCTGGGACAGCATATCTCCAGGACCCAGTCACCCATCTCCTCTATGGACCTGGGGACATGAAGTCCTGGGGAACTGGTGGCCTATCTCTTCCATGGACTTAGGGCTCTGAGCATCCCTCAGGGGACCTCCCTGGGGGGTGGCCAAGCTCCTCTATCTGTGTGGTGTCATCTGCAGATGGCAGCACCCACCTGCACAGTGCTCACATTGCCTGATGGTCCTATGGCCTGGCCCCAGGTGCCCTGCTTCTGGCAGAGCTGGCCCTGGCTCCCAGCCTGGCTCAGAGCATGCAGGCAGTCCCAGCCTCTAGCACCATGCTGCCACGTCCCTGTGCTGCAGGGGTCCAGGTGTCTGCACCCACTGCCTGCAAGGAACCCCCAGGACATTGCCCCTTGTGCCAAGGTGTCCTGGGGCAGCATCCAGCAGTGATAGCTACATGTGCCAAAGCTCCCTCCTGCTCTGCCACCCATCCAGCGTCCCCCAGGGCATGTCCCTAGTGCTGCCCCCAGTGTCCCCGGTGCTGTCCTCTGTGAAGGGGAATGGCCCTGTCCCGTGTGACCCTTGCCCCTGGGGCTGTGCAGGGGTGAAGGGGACAGCAGCAGAGATGGTGCTGGTAAGGAATGCTGCCTGCAGCCAGCAGGGTTTGGGCAGGCGAGGCTGGGAATGGTGCCCCACGGGCTGTACAGCACCCAGTATCTGGCCTCTCAATCGTGTGGGGGAAGAAATGCAGAAAGAGGGCAAGAAAGATAACAGGAAACAGGGGACATGGCTGGGGAGGAAAAAACACCCAGCCTCAGAGCTGCTGTTGGCCTCTGAGGGCTCCCAGGGTGGCACTGAAACCACAGAGCCCAGCTACACCCTGGTATGGTGGCACTGCACTGTGCCCAGCCACTGCCTGGCCCCTTACCTGCAGCCTTCCCAGGATCTGGGACAGTGGCAGGAGCAAGGGGCCAGGGGGGATGCGGACCTCAGGGGTGCTGGAGCAGCCCAAGGACCCCCGCGGAGTAGCATTGGCCCTGCTGCCAGCTCCAGTGTGCCAGCTCCAGGGACAATGCTGCATGCCGAGGGGCCCCCTCCCCACCTCTGCCTCAGTTTCCCCATCTCTTTTTGCCTGCCAGGGCTTTCCAGAAGATCTGGCACCCAGACAGCAGTGCCAGCACTGAAGACAACCAAGTGTGTGGCCAGAGGAGGGCAGGGGCAGGGGCAGGGAGAGAGCTGGGGTACGTGTGGCAGCTTTCTGTTAGACTCACACATGCCCACTTCCCCTTCTGGCAGCAAACACCCAGCTGGGGCAGGTGCGGGGCTTGGCAGCACTGAGGAGCTGCTGTACCTGCCCATTTCAAGGTGAGTCAGTGGGAGCCAGCACCAGGCTGGTGTCCTGGTTTCAACTGGGTGGCACCTTGGCGAGGCTCAGGGCAGGTTTCCTGCACCCATCCCAGCAGAAGCAGGGCCTCCAACGCCGCACACGTACCAGGGCAAAGTGCTGGCTCGTGCCATGGCCCTGCCATGACACAGGCAGTGCTGGTGGCTGTGCCAGGCTGTGGCTCCATCCCACTGGCTCTGCAACGGGCGGCAGCAGATGCTGAAGAAGCGCCTGGTGTCAGTGCAAGACAAATGAGTATCTTGCTGTTCAGCTACTGCTGGGTGACTTCAGAGAGAGCTGCATGTGCCAGGGGCATGCAGCCAGAGGGCACCCACCAGCTGTGGGACACCCACCCAGCCACAGGGTACCTACCCGGCCATGGGGCACCCATCCACCTCTGGGGCAGCACCAGCTGTGGGTCAGCCAGTGCCCATGCGGTGCAGGGGAAATGCAGGGAGGGGGCTGTGCCAGCTGCAGCGTGGCAGGAAGGACCCACTGTGGGGCCACGAGGAGGCAAAACCACAGAAAAGAGGAAGTTTTCGAGTGCCCCAGCCCAGCAGCAGCAGTGCCAGGGCACACACACACAGGCATCTCGCACAGCACCGCCGCCCGGCCTGGTAAGTCTGAGCTCAGCACCGATGCCCATGGCAGGAAGAGGGGCTAAGGAACAGGGCAACCCCAGCACTGCCAGGGAGGGCGTACCCACCAGAGCATCTGCGAAGAGGGCCAGGGACTGGTGGGCAGAGGGATCAGAAGCACTGGTGTGCAGTGCAGGGAACAGGCAAAGCTTTCCCAGCCCTCCTTGCTTGGGATGCCAGGTTTTTCTGGAGCCTAAACTTAGCTTGCGTGTTTTAGCAGAGGGGCAAAGGCAGGGAAGGGTTTTGTCACAAAGCTGCAGTAGCTGGGGTGGGAGAGCCAGGCACCACTTCTCAGAAGGCTCAAAAACCATGGAAGAATGTGCACAGCCCTGGCCAGCAGCAAGGCTGACCCCCCATGTGTTTCTAGAGGTTACCTGGAAAAGGAAACCACCCTGGGTGCCAAATGCTCGAGGATGGATGTGGGTGCCCCATGTCTGGGACTGGCATTCCCTCTGCCTGAGGGGCTCAGGCTGCAAGCTCCCAGGTTGTTGGGGCTCCCTGTGCACTTGGTGGCTGGGGAGAACACCCCAAACCTGAGGAGAGCCCTCAGCCTGGGGGCAGCCTGCCCATCACTGCAGGAGGGTGCTGGAGCAAGGGGGCACTTCTCAGGCAGGACACCCCAGTTGGGGGTTCAGACTTCTCAGTGATTCCAGGTAAACGCCATTCCCAGCTTGGGCCTTGCCGTGGGGTCATCCAGGCAGGGCCTGGGATGTCCCCCATTGTTGCCCTTTGGTGTGTGGCCCCATCCTGCACACTCCCAGGCACCAGGTGGCATTCCAGACTTGACCTGGGCAAGCAGGAATTGTGGATTTGGGACCATAGATAGCTCTTTGTCAATGGGAAAACTGGGGACCAGAGCAAGTACCAAGGACTGTGTGTGATGCGGAGTGGTGCCAGTGCAGGAGACACAGCTGGCTGCTGCCCATCAGCCCTGTACCCCCCCCTTCACAAAATCCAAGCCTGGTTTCAGTTGAAGGGACCTTAAAGCTCCTTCAGTCCCAAACCCCTGCCACAGGCAGGGACACCTTCCACTGGAGCAGCTTGCTCCAAGCCCCTGTGTCCAACCTGGCCTTGAGCACTGCCAGGGATGGGGCAGCCACAGCTTCTCTGGGCACCCTGTGCCAGCGCCTCAGCACCCTCACAGGGAAGAGCTTCTGCCTAAGAGCTCATCTCAGTCTCCCCTCTGGCAGGTTCAAGCCATTCCCCTTGGCCTGTCCCTACAGGCCCTTGTCCCAAGCCCCTCTCCAGGTTTCCTGCAGCCCCTTCAGGCACTGGAGCTGCTCTCAGGTCTCCCCTTCAGGAGCCTTCTCTTGTCCAGGCTGCCCCAGCCCAGCTCTCTCAGCCTGGCTCCAGAGCAGAGCTGCTCCAGCCCTCGCAGCACCTCCGTGGCCTCCTTTGGACTTGCTCCAACAGCTTCACATCCCTATTTCATTGCCCCAGAGCTGAATGCAGAACTCCCCTTGGCAGCACTTCCCTGCTTGTCCTATAGATGGTGAGGACTGTGGGAGGGTGGCACAAAAGCCACCATGGGATGACACCAGGGGCATGGGGGGCAGCAGGAGGGTCAGGGATGATGTTGGAGCCCAAGTCAGTGGGGAAGCCGTTTCTCCCATCCTGCCAGCCCCAGCACCTCCCCACCGTCCCTTGCAAGCTGAGCTGACAGGCCTTGGTGTCCTTTCCTTTCTCCCAGGTATCAGCTTGTCACTGGCGGTGACAGCCAGCCTGGCAGCATGCCCCGGGTGTCACTGCTGCCCCGGCTGCTGGGGGGCCGGCCCGCTGTGAAGGCAGTGGCCATTGCAGTGGTGCTTGCAACCACCCTCTGGAGCCTGAGGTGCTTCCTCAACCCTCCCCAGGTCTCCAGAGAAGCCCCCCAGCACATTGAGCCGCTGCTGGTCCTGGTTTGGGAATGGCCCACAAAGCAGGTCCCCAATATCAGTGGGGATGTCTGCCATGAGCTGTATGGCATCACAGGCTGCTGGGTCACCATGGAGCGCCAGCTCCTGCACTGGGCAGATGTTGTGGTGTTCCCCCACACCAGGCTGCAGCCCAGCAGGGACAGCCTGCCCAAGGACAGGCCACCGTGGCAGAGCTGGGTATGGGTGTCCCTGGAGTCCCCCTCCAACACTAAAGCTCTAGCGAGATGGAACCAGACCTTCAACTGGGTGATGACCTACAGACGGGACTCGGACATCTTCATCCCCTATGGCAAACTTGTGCCCAACCGGTCGGCCATTGTGAACATCCCTGCAAAGACCAATTTGGTGTCTTGGGTCATCAGCAACTACCACAGGACTCAGAAGAGAGCTGAAGTCTACAAGAACCTCTCCAGGTACCTCCATGTGAACATATACGGGAAAGCAAACAAAATGCCACTTTGCAAGGACTGCCTCTTGCCAACAACATCCAAGTCCAAGTTCTACCTTGCTTTCGAGAACTCCATCCACCAAGACTACATCACCGAGAAGCTCTGGAGGAACGCACTGATGGCCGGCACTGTGCCCGTGGTCCTCGGTCCTCCCCGGGCCAACTACGAGCAGTTTGTCCCTGCAGACTCCTTCATCCACGTGGATGACTTCAGCTCCCTGGAAGAGCTGGCCACCTTCCTGAAGACCATGAACTCCAGCCGCTACCGGCAGTTTTTTGCCTGGCAGAGGCGGTACAGTGTGAAGCTCTATACCGACTGGAGGGAGCGGATCTGCACCATCTGCAGCACCTACCCCAGCCTGCCCCGTGGCCACATCTATCCTGACCTCGAGAGCTGGTTCAACACCTAGAGCTGGTGTGCTGGGACCATCAGTACAGAGGATACAGGGGTGGGGTACAGAGGATACACGGGGCAGTCCTAGACCAGGACATGGGGCAGGGATGGATGTCTCCACCTCTCCCCCCAGCCTGGCTGTTGCCACACTGAGACATTGAGCAACTACTTGTAACTTAATTTCCTGCAAAATTGAACGACCCCCCCCACCTGACCCAACACTGACCCACCTTGCCCTGGTGCAGGAAGGATCAGATGGTGCTTTGGAAATAAATGACAGTGCTGCAAAGGCTCTGCCTGTGCTGTAGGGCAGGGAAAGGGGTTAGCGGGGTGTGGGGCTCCCCAGCCTTCCCCTGCCATTGCTCTGTGCCCTCCCCAGTGAAGCTGCAGTGCCAGAGACCCTGTGGTGACATTCCTGGTTGGGCTGGAGGAGCCAAGGTCAGGTCAGCAGGGGGAACCCAGCACCCCATGGCTGGAGTTAGCACAGCCTCTGCTCCCCCACTTCCTGGCCCACCCCAGCATGCATTCCCCCAACAGTCCCAACTGCCGAGCTGTGGGTGTCACCATGCTGGTGAGGACCAGGACACCGGATGCGCTTGGGTGCAATCTCAGCCCGCTCAGTGCAGTCAGAGGGATGCTGCGGTTTCTCACTCTCCTGCCCTGATGCGGCAGGAAGCCAGCGGCATGGTGGAGGCTATAGCCTAGCAGCAAGCCCAGAGCAAAGCCATGCCTCTGGACAACGTGTGGCATCAGCAGCCTGATCCATGTGCCCTGGGCACTGCCATGGAAGGTCCTGCTCACCCTGCACTGCACACACCAGGCACCACGCTACCAGCACGGTGCAGAGCTGGACCCGGTGCATACATTGTGGGCACCCTGGCCCATGCACACACCTTGCACCTGGGCACAGGCAATGCCAGGCACCCCGAGGGGACACCTCCACCTAGGATGAGTGGCAATGCTGGGGCTGGGCAACAGGACTAGGCAGTGAGACAACAGTTCCATCCATGCCTTGCTCCGTGCCCCTCAGTTTGGTGCCATCAACCCCCTTGATACATTCTTTTTTCACATTTCCTGCCCCTTTCCCTCCCTGCAGCCCTACATCACCTAACCCCACTGCTGCCACCACTCAAGGTGGCAGGACCCACTCCCCATGCCCGGGATGCAGCAGCATACCCTCTGCAGATGTTGTACCTACCCCAGGCTGACACACCCATGTGCCCAGCCCAGCCCTTGCTGGACTGCAGATCAGTGGCCATGCTGTGCACTTCCAGTTTCTGAGGCTTCAAATTTCAGTTTGGTTTTGCCTTCTGGGCAAGTTGAAAATGCAGCAGGAAGGGTTTATAGAGTGCCCAGGGGCAGGACATTGGGCAGTGGGATTTGGGGTCCCCTCGTGGGGAGCAGGGGTCCTGCCTGGCCGGCCTTATGCTGGAGGGGAAAATCAGATGCTGGAGATGTGGAGGAGCAAACTTCAGAGGTGACATCCTTCCCAGGCATCCTGCTACCGACCATGCTGCAGCACCAGCCCCCAGCACCCACTAGAGCACCAGCACCAAAAGGCAGCAGTGGCCTGTGCCCCTGCCCTGTGTGACCCTGGGCACAGGGCACTGGGGAGCTAGTGGGGACACAGGGCGAGCCAAGGGGATCACAACCACATGGGGCTGGCACCCAGCCTCTTGTGTGCACCTCAGCCTTTGCAGGGTCCCCACTCCTGCCTGGGCAATGGCAGCAAGGCTGGGGCCAGACCCAGAACAAACCCATTTGCTGGCAGCCAAATCCAGGAAGGGGCTTCTCAGAAGTTTCCTAGAATCAGACTCAGCCAGATTGTTAAAGTCCTTTGGTACCATAAAGTCCAACTGCTCCCCAGCACTGCCATGGCCACCACTAACCCATGTCACTGAGGGCCTTGACTGCATGGTTTGTGGACACCTCCAGGGATGATTCCCTGGGCAGCCTGTTCCAAAGCCAGTTTCCCTACAGGAGCACAGCCTGGTGCCAAACCAGACTGCAGGGCCCATGGCAGTGAACAGTGAGGTGGCCTCTCTCAGATGCTCGATTTTCCTGGCTGGTCTGGCACCCCCAATCTCAAACAGCTCAGCCCCTAATGCTCACCTGGACCTACCTGGACTGGCACCACTTGGCACAGCCACCATGGTCGGATCATGCACAGGAGCGTCCCTTGTCCACCAGTGTCACACTGGCAGCCCCACAGCAACGGCAGTCCAGACTTCCTGTACCTCTCTCTGCCCACCCCAGGGCATGGAGTGCTGCAGCTCCCACCACATCCCTGTGAGGTGCACAGTGTTTGCAGCCTGCAGTCAGGATACTGCTGCATTCCCACCCTTCCCAAAAGCAGCCACGGAAAAACAGCAGCTCCAAGTGGGTGTAGGTGATGGAGGGCAGCCGGGTGGTGGGGCACAGAACTCAACAAGCTGCTGCTGTCCTAGTAGTGGGCTGGCCTACAGGCAGCAGAGAGCTGTGTGTTGCTGGTGTGACAGGGACTCCTCCACCCTATTTGGGTGCTCTGGTCCAGCCTCACACTGCTGCCCCAGAGCCAACCAGGCTGGCCTGCTGGCAGCATGCAGGAGTAGGGATGAAATGGGCAAGGAAAGGGTTAACTTGCTCTCAGGCACCAAAGAACCGATATTTATTTCATTGTCAGAGGGAATATAATTAAGAAAAAATAGAAATCATCACCAACTACAGCAGGCTCAAAGGCACAGGGGTGCTCGCAGCACAGACAGGACAGTATCAGCCCCCCGGGAAAGATGATCCTTGGGGCAGCCATGCTGGGGCAGAGGGACCACACTGGAGAGGGCACAGGGGACCCGGGGTGATGTTGAGCACCCCCCAAAGCAAGCCCCAGCAGTAGCCTGCCCATGGATGGGTGAAGCCCTTTTGTGCCACTGGGTGAGGGTGGCAAAGCCCCTGGGCACAGCACCCCAGCCCCACTCTGTGTGACAGGGAGGAGTCAAGCTGGGAAACTAGGAATCACTACGGAGAGTTTGGCTTTTTAAGAACTACAACCAAAAAAAATTAAAAAAAAAAAAAAATCAAAATAAAACCACCCTCCCTCCCCCCTCCAATCCCCCAAATCATCTAAACCCCACATTTTTCTGGGTCTCACAGGAGCAGCTCAGCTGGGCACAAATGGCTCCACTCAGCACCCCGGCACACATGGCTTCAGCAGGGTGCAGTGGGGCAGCTGCCCTCCAGGAGAGGTTGGATGATGCTGAAACCAGTAAATTCGCCTAACTGGGAAGGGCTGGGAGCAATTGCAGGGAGCAGGTGACATCCCTGTGCCAGGCTTCCAGCCCTTCCCCTGCCCTGCACATCCCAGTGAGTGCCCCGGAACGGGAGTGGGGCCGTGCCTGAGCCTGCTCGGGGAAAAGCTGCCCCAGAGCCTGCGCAGCCCTGGCTCAGTGGCTGCTGTTGCTCATGGAGAGCCCGGGCTGCAGCGCGGGGGGGAACATCTCAGATTTGTGGAAGGGTGGCATGTAGACAGGCGGGGAGGGTGCCAGGCTGTAGCCCTGGGATGTCACCGGGATGGGCAGGCCGGGGGGCACAAGGGGCTGGTTCATGTCATACATCACCCCCTCCGCCTCGTTGCCGAAGGGCAACAGCAGCCGTTTGCCCTTCTGACGCCGGTTGCAGAACCAGACCCGGACCACCTGCAAGAGAGGGGAGACAGGGCAGGGTGAGGGGGGAGAGGGTGACAAGGACACCCTTTTGTGGGTGGCATCTCCACAGCAGAGCCCCAACCCTGCCACAGCTCCTCCTGGGGCAGGCTGAAGATGGCCACTCTCCCCCAGCTTCCAGTATTGAACCAGCTGGATGCAAGTGCTTAGGAACCATGGCCATTTGGACACCCACACTCCAAACTCCTCCAACCTACATCTTTGTCTAGGTTGAGGTCCTCAGCAATCTGGGAGATCTCCTGCGGACTGGGCTTCACACACTTGCGGAAGAAGCTCTCCAGTGTCCCCTTCACGTTGGTCTCAATGCTGGTCCTGCGCTTTCTCTTCCGTGCTTGGGCCAACACCTGCTCCGCATTGCACATCTGAAAATGGGAGAGGAACCATGCACTTGGGTCACAAGGCTAGTGATGTCCCCACCAGGATCTGGACACACGTGTGGTCTAGGCAGGATGGGGACAGGATTTGTCCCTGTTACTGTCCACTGAGCATCATCCCATTGTGACTGAGGCCATTCCCAGTGTCCCACCACTGCCTGCAGCTGGTGTAGACACGTGGTGCACATGTCCATGTCCATGGTGCACATGGACATGTCTTTCTGCATCCCCCCAGGGAGCAGCAAGCTGCACCTCCAGCCTATCTGTGATTCCAACAGGACCTGCCTGCTCCAAGATGGGACCACAAGGATTCTGGGGGGTGATTTGGGGTCTCCCCAGCCTGGCACCAGGCGATACCCAGTGGTTCCTCCCACAGCTGGGCTGAAGGAGGAGCCCAGCTGTGCCTGGCAGTGAGATGCTGCTATGGCACAAAGTACGTGCTGCTCCTTTCCTCTCCCCTCCCAAAAATCTCATGTTAAAGAAAGGGAGAAGCTGCAGCTTGAGGGCTCACGAGTGTGCAGTGCCCTGGCTCCCACGTGCCCCAGCCCCACACCTCTTGCATGTTGTCCGTGTTCTCTGCCTCATTGAGCCAACGCTGCAGCAGTGGCTTCAGCTTGCACATGTTCTTGAAGCTGAGCTGGAGCGCTTCGAAGCGGCAGATGGTGGTCTGGCTGAACATCTTCCCTGCGTGGGCAGGCAGGACATCACACACTGCTCCAGCCCCCCACCAGTCCCCTCAGAGCCCTCCCCCCAACATCCCCTGACCCTCGGGGTGGGGAACAAGGCAAGGCACCCTCCCTGATGCTTCATCCCCAAGTTAAACCACTGCAACACTCTTCCAGAAGCAGCTGCAGCCATTTAAAATCAGCTCCTTGTTCTCAAACCTTTCTGAGCTTAAGCAAGTACTTAACAGGAGCCCCAGGGCTGATACTTGCCACCTCCTTTGCAGGTTGCTAAGGCGTTCAGGTATTTCCCCCCAGCCATCCCCCCAAGGCCTCTTCCTTCCCCTAGTGGGTGCTCACCATAGAGGGTGCCCAGAGCCAGCCCCACGTCAGCCTGGGTGAAACCCAGCATGATGCGCTTGTGCTTAAGGTCCTTGGCGAACTGCTCCAGCTCCTCCGAGGTCGGTGCATCCTGGAGAGGCAGAGAGAAGCTGAGAGAGGACAACCTTTGCCCATGGGCTGCCGGTTTGGGGTGGTCAGTGTGGGACAGGGGGGCTCAGTAGACCTTTTGGCACCCACCAGCTGCTGCCAGCTCTGGGCGATGGGGTGGGTGACAGGAGGGTTTTCCCTAATTTCTGAAAGAGGGGCTCTGCTCAGGGATCCCAAAATGTCTCCCCCACCCTGACGTACATAGCACCCCCTGCGTACCCTCTGGACTACCCCCCCGCCCAGGTGGCCCAAGGACAGAGAGAGGGTGCGGGAGTACTCAGAGCTCTGCTCCACCGTACCTGGGAATGTCCCCTCAGCCCACGGCACGTGCCCACGAGCTCTGCGCTGCCGGGAGTGCGCACCCACCCCCCCTCCCTCGACGGGGCAGCCCTGCGCCCGGGACAAGTGAAACGCCTCAGGTGAAGCGAGTGATGAAAGGGCCCAGGACTCCAGCAGGATCCCAACACTTCCATGCCACAACCCAGCTCTTTCCTTCAGGAGGGCTGCTTTTCCCTGTACTTCCTCCCTCAGCGCAGCCTTCAGCTGCTGGGGGCGCATGTTGGAATCTGATTTCCATATTGGCAACGCAATTTCGGATCTCACTCCTGCCACTTAAGCCTCAGGTTTGAATTCCTGCCGTACTTCTCAGCAGGAACCCCGGAGCATCCCCGCCACGGGGCGACCCTCAGCAGGGAAAAGCTGCTCCTCGTAGCCCCCACAAAAGCGGGGACTGCTCCCCGAGACGCGACGCCCTCACCGGCAGAGCTCTGATCCCCCGCAGCAGCCGCGCGGACGCGCCCGCGAAGCCTGCCCGAGAGGACGGGCTAATACTGTGCTACGGCTTAAGAACACTAAAACCAAACCGAAATCTCAACTGCCAGACACGAGAACTACCGCTGCCCCCGACCCAAACCCTGGCTGGCTCTGCCCGTCCCGGTACCCACGAAGCCACGGGAGGAGCGCACAGGGGATGCTGCCCGTCGCCGGGCCGCAGCGCGGCCGCAGCGTGGCCAGGGTCGGCAAAGCGTGTGCCGGGCTCAGCACAAGAAAAGCTGCCGAGTTCCCCAAACCGCCCTTCTCTCCCCAAAACAGCCTCCCCGAAGTGTTCCACCCGCGGAAGAAGGAATCGTCGGGCCTACTTGGAGGGGGATACCCGAAGGAGGGGACGGACGAGCAGGACGGCACCGACAGGGTCCCCCCTAACAGCGATGCCCGAGAGCTGCCAAGCGGGTCCCTGCCCCAACGGGGCGTCACGGCAGAGAGGCCGGGCTCTGTCCCTCGCCTCCCCAGCGGCATCGGTGGCAGGAAAATGGGAGCGCGGTACCTGCGAGGGATGCCGGGGCTGGCCGGGCGGAGGGCAGCCCTTGCCTGTTCCCGTCCCGTCGGGTCTCACCTCGTCGCCGCTGTCGCTGGAGTGTCCGCCCTCGCTGGCAGCACCGCTGGAGCTGCCGCTGCTGCCCAACCCCGACAGGCCACCAGAGCCCGGCTGCAGGGCGGCGGGGCAGAGCTGCGGGCCGGGGAAGGCAGCGGGGCCGGGGAAGGGCGGACCGGGCAGGGCGGCGGCGGCGGCCCCAGGGGGCGCGGGCCCGGCCCAGGGCGGGGAGGTCCAGGTGGACCCGCAGCAAGCCGCGGTGCGGGGCTCGGGCGAGGGCTGGCTGCAGGGCCGGACCGGGCGCGCCTCCGCCTTGGCGGGCGGCCCCGCGGGAGGGGGCAGCCAGGCGCGGGCTGGCGGCGGATCGCGGGTGGCTTCGGGCTCGGCGGCGAAAGGGAAGAAGAGCGGCTGAGTGGCCGCCCCGTCGAAGCCGCCGCGGGGGAAGGGCGGGCCGGCTTCGGGCAGGAGGCCGAAGTGGGCGGCCGGCAGCCCCCCGTCCGGGCTGAACATGCTGCCCGCGGGCCTAGGGCTCCATGTGGGGGCTGCCGGCCGCTGCCTCCCTGCTGCGGCGCCACCGGGGCCTCTGAGGGCGGCGGGGCCGTGCTGGGCCGTATGGAAATGGACCCCGGCCCCATTGGCCCCGCACCGGTGGGTCGGGCGTGAACTTGATCCCCCCGGGAGGGGTTGAGGGTGGGGGGCAGGTGCGATGGGAGATGGGCTGGGTGCTGGGACCCGTCTGTCCCCTTCCCGTCTGGCCGCGGGGCGGGGAGTGCTCCACTGCGGGGTCTTGTGCCCCTCCGGCTCCGCTCGCCCCGTGTGCGGCGAAGGGCAGAGCTCCCCCCGCCCCAACTCCGGGGTGCTCGGTGGGACTCACATCCTCCAGTGTAGGCGCAGCGTCAGCCCCAGCGTCTCCCCACCTGGGAGCTCCCCAGTGTCGCCGGGTCCAGGCACAGGCAGGGAACGGGACTGCTCTGGGCAGCAGCCACAGCCTGGGATGCAAGGGGTGCAGCCTACCAAGAGCCGCAGCAACCTTGTCTTGGGGATGCTGGTGCCATCGCGCTGGAAGAGTGCTTGGCCGTCCCCTCCTGCCCCTCTGCAACACCTGGTCCCAGCTGCGGCCTCACACACCATGGGGTGTCCTACAGAATGTTTCATGAGCAAAGCGGGGGCCCCCCGGCTCCCTCTCACTCCCACTGACCTCCTTTTGCTCACCCCACAGAAGAAGGCAATGACTGAGGGACCATGTCCTTCCTGGAGGCCTCTGTAGGCAGAGAGGCCCCAAAACTCTGGGTGTGCCACCAGAGAGTTAATTGCAGCCCTGGCTATCAGCCCCATTGCTCCACAACGGAGCACACTTGATATTTTCCCTATCTTAAGGGCTTTCCTCATACTGCCCTTCACAATGCCACTATCAGGGCCAGCTCCAGCCATTTCCCCATTCCCTCCCTCCTCCAACAGAACTGGGAACTTCCCTGATCACGACGCTGCTGCCCCATCAGCCTCTGCTGGGATCTGCCAGCCCAGTTCCTGCCTGATGCTCCCGGGTACCCCTGACCACAGCCGGAGCAGGGTGAGAGACCACCCGGCTGCCAGCACGGCTCCCTGTTTATTAACCCGGATTACGGGCAGCCTGCTGCTGTCTGGCACTGGAGATATGCCAGAGAGATAGGCTGGAGGAGCCTCCCCCGCGGCGCTGGGATGGGGCAGCTTGGGGAAAGGCACTTGGTGCTCCTCATGAAGCACTTGCTTTGGCTCCTGGGAGTGCTGGGACCCGTAATGCCAGCAGCAGACCGGGGCACCGCTTCCCATGGGGGTAGCAGAACAACCCCCCTTGTAATGATCATGGAATCATAGAATGGTTTGTGTTAGAAGAGACCTTAAAGCTCATCCAGTTCCAACCCCTGCCACAGGCAGGGACACCTTCCACTGGAGCAGTTTGCTCCAAGCCCTGTCCAACCTGGCCTTGAACACTGCCAGGGATGGGGCAGCCACAGCTCCTTGGGGCAGGATGAATTCTGTGTGATGGACTTATAAGGGAGAAAAAGAATAAAAGCCAACCAAGTGGCTGAGCTGGAATCAGTTAAAGCCCCATCCTGAGTCCTGGTGACGTATGTGCCAGGCTGCTCTGCCAAGGGTGGGTGATGCTGAGCAGCCCCAAGAACAAGACAAGAGGATGTAAAAAGCCAGTCAGGGGGGATGTGGGCAATCCTGAAACGATGTGGGCAATCGTGAGGGGACATGGACAACGCGTCAGGACACGGGTCACCCTGAGCAAGCCCCAGGACTGCGGGACCCACTGGGGGGCTCACCCCTGCTCAGACCCCGGTGCGGGTCTGTCTGTGCTGGTGCTGGCCTCAGGCGTGCCCAGGGCAGAGCGGGGCCCTGGGCTGTGCTGCATCGCGCTTCCCGGGATGCCGCGGGCAGAGGAAGTGTCTCTGCAGGACTCCGATGGCAGCCATCAACCCTGCTCCTCCCGGGCTCCCGCTGTGGCCCGGGGTTTCAGAAGATCTTTGGCTGGGCAGTAACTCCCCTTCCCTTTGATTTATTGTTCCCGGGCAGGACCCCCTCCTCCTGCCAACCTGCTCTTTCTCTCCATCCCCCCAGGAAGCCCCCCCAACCCTCCCAGCCCGACAGGCCTCAAACGCATTCCTGCTCCCTTTCATATACAGGCGGAGGGGAAGGGAGACGTTGACTTTGAACCGTCCCCTTTGTAGGAGCAGGGCCTATTGTGGCGGTGATGGTTTTAGCTGTGGGATGTGGAGGGTGTCAGTAGGGGTTCTCAGTGTATGCCCCCCCCCACACATTTCAATGGGGCGATTTTGGGGGGGCTGTGAGAGGTCCCCAGTTACTGTGTGGGGTCACTGTGCACCAATGGCTGGGTTTGGCCACATATTTGGAGCAGAGACTTCAGCCTGCTTCAGGAGGATGTATCTCAGGCACAGCTCTGTGGTCCAATGCAGCCAGGGATAAGTGAGATCCCGCTAGGAAGAAGGAGAAAGAAATGTGTCCAGCTTCCCCAGCTCGCTTGATGCGGCAGCAGGCTGGGGAGGACAGAGCTGCACATTTGCGTGTCGTGTTGCTGAGTGCACTGTTTTGAGGCTGGTTTGGAGTGGAGATCAGATTTTAAAAGAGTGTATGAGTGCAGATGGTGCTCCATTCACTGTCCACGCACCCTCTGTGGCAGATGATGGAGAAGCAGTTGGGGCTGTGCTGGGTGCTCTTGAGCTTCATGCCCGAAGCAATCTCACCTTGATCCTCTGGTCAGAGCCAGCCCCAGTCTGCACCCTGGGTCCACCAAAGGTCTGGGCAGTGTGTTCAGCTTCAGAAGCCACACCTCTTGAAAGAACGCTGAAGCTCTTCCATGGCACCAGTTTGCTTGCCTGCAGCTGCTCTGGGTGGACAGGATGGAAAGTTCATAGGAGGATATTTTGGTCCAGTTCTGCTCCCTCATAGAGTCACAGCCTGGTTTGGGTTGGAAGGGACCTTAAAGCTCCTCCAGCTCCAACCCCTGCCACGGGCAGGGACCCCTTCCACTGGAGCAGCTTGCTCCAAGCCCCTGTGTCCAACCTGGCCTTGAGCACTGCCAGGGATGGGGCAGCCACAGCTTCTCTGGGCACCCTGTGCCAGCGCCTCACCAGTGAAGAATTAAAAGGCCTCTGCGTTACAGAGCCCGGGTGCAGTTTGGGCATCGCCTGCATCACCACAGTGCCTGAACACCCCGGCTGCTCCTCCTGCTGATGGAAGCTGCTTCCTGCTGGGGAAACTGAGGCATGGACATGCTGGGGCTGAACATAGACCCTGCACCCAGCCCCGGGCTGTCCTGGGCTGTCTGCAGCACAAACCTGGTGTCCCAGGACCAATGTTTCTTCCATACCAGGATGCGGTAAGGACGCAACTCCCCAAGGAACAAAGGGCTCCTGCTGCTTTGGTGCCCTGAGCCGGAGGGTCTTGCTGGGAGGAACTATGTTTGACTCAGGGCTTCTCAAAAAGCCTGGGCATGCTGTGAGAGGCTGCAGGGCCCTGAGAGCAAAGGATGAATTTGGAGAGGAGAGTACAAGGCTGAGTCTCCCCATGGGTGCAAGGCTGGGTGTCCCCATGTGAGCCTTGGGGCAGTCCCGGGTGATTTGGGTTGCGATGTTGCCATGGTCCTGATGATGATGGTGATGATGATGGGTGACTTTGAGCTGAGCATCCCCAAGGGTGCCCAGGTGCTTTGCCGGTGAGTCAGCACCCACCAGCCACCCTGGGGCTGCTGAAACCAGGAGGAGACGAGATTGTATCAGCCTGATGGGGGTCTGGTGTGATCAAAGGGCCAGGAGAGTACAATGCAGGGACAGGATAGCCCTTATCTGCTGGCCCCACAGAGGTGCGAAGGGCCTCTGGGGTGAGGGGTGATGGGGCGGGTGGGTGCTGGGTGCTGCAGGGCTGGGTGTGGGCTGTGCAGGCACAGCTGGGGAAACATCTCCTGGCAAACACTGGAGCAAGAAAACCGACTCTGGTTCTTGCCTGGTCTGGGAAAAATCCCTTGGGAAGGGTTTGGGGGCAGAGGCGGGATGGCTATGTTAGCTATTCCCCAGGGAAGGTTTTGGGATGGGGGACCCGCAGCATCCTCCCTGTCTACCCCATCCCTCCCCACTCCTGAGAGGAGCAGCATGACCAGGGAGCTGCCCCCACACCACACACTTGCATGGGTCTCAAACATGGTCGTTTAATAAAATCTCCTGTTAAAAGAACTACATACAACAACAAGGGTGTGGGGAAGCAGCAGCCCAGGGGCCGGGAGCAGTGCACAGGTGAAGGTGCTGTGTGGTGACGGCTCTGCCCGTGGCCCCGGTCCCGCAGAACCACCGGTCACCAGCACAGCCCGGCCACTGTGGCCCCCTCCTCCCGTGCTGCCCGTGCGTGCAATGGTTCCTGAGTGTGCGAGGGGACACCCCCTGCATGCAACAGGTGACCTGCAGCTGGGACGGTCCACATCAGGAGCTGGACATGGAGCCACATCTGTGAAAAGCAACTCAAAGCCACCCTTACACTGGCCACGGCCAGCGTACCTGGGAGGCTTTGGGGAACAGCACTGAGCTCTGAACAAGGAGCTCTGGTGAGCCCAGACACACACATGGAAAGTGGAGGGGTGCAGGGGTCTCTGGAGCCCAGGGGGTGCCTGGGATAGAACAGCAGACACCGTCCCCTGCCATGGAGTGATGCCCAGAGAGCACAGAGCCAGCCTGCGCAGGGCAGAGACCAGTACAGCAAACCCATTTGCCGCAGATACCCCTTGCAGCCACCCCAGCCCCCATCAGCCTCGCTCCTTCCTTCCCCATGGCTACACAGGCTTAAAATCAACCCCCTCAACCCCTTCTCTGAGCTTCACACTGAGCATCACAGAGAGATGAGCTTTTCTCTGAGCATCACAGAGGCCCAGAGAGCCCAGCTGGCACCCAGGGCTGCTGCGAGGGAATCCTTTGCCAGCACAGCCCGGCACTGTTATCAGGCCACAGGCACCGGGACTGCCTGCACCGCAGAACCCCAAGCACCAGCACTCCTAGAAGGGGATGGAGCCAGCGCAGGGGCTGGGGCAGAGCCTCTGCTCCTGGATGGACATTGCAAAGGGCAGCATCTGATGGTGCATTTTGGGGAGGAAAGCCAGTGCCTGCCCCCAGCTCCTGGAGCAGGAGCCTGCTGCCAGGGGCTGCCTGGGCTGGGGAGGAAGAGACAGACCTGGCACAGGAGCCTTCAGCCATGCCATGCACCCCAGGGAAAGTCTCCACCCCTGTGAGAGGGGCGCTGGGAAGCTGGCAGCACTGGCACCTTCCCTGCAGAGCTCCACTGCCCCTCTCCCGCTCCCCGACCCTCTCTCCATCCCTTTCCCAGCTGCTCTTGCATCAGTCCAGCAGCAATCAGGGCAGCAGCTGCTGCCTTGAAGCCAAATACAAAGAAATAGCGGCGCAGCAACCCCCCCTTTCCCCCCCCCCCCCCCCAGTTTCTGTGCCAAGGCAGCTGCCTCCCCGCCATGGGGCTGGCACATCCCCGCGAGCAGTGAGCCAAGGGCAAGGCAGGGACGCGGTCACAGCAGGATCACAGCAGCAAAGAGGACAAGGACGCTGGAAATGGGGGCGATCCCCCCCTTCCATAGCTGTTAGTGGGTGTTTATTGGGCAGGCGTCGAACAGTCCGGCAGAGCCCCTTCACCCGGCTGCGGGTGCCCATCGGTGTGGTGCCGGGCACACAGTCTGTAGCAAGCTCGGGTCAGAGGGGTGTTACTGGTGCGACTTGGGGTTGGAGGGGTGTAAGGAGGAGTCGTCAAACAGCGGGTTCCTCACTTCCATTTCTCCGGTCTGCAGCGGCGGAGGGAGCGGGATGGGAAGGAAAAGGCAGGAGGTCAGACACCAGCCAGGGCTGAGCGGCCCCATCCCCAGGGGTTTGAGTTTGAACCCCAGCCCAGCAGGGAAGGTGGGGGTAACTCTTGGGCTGGGATGGGGTGACTCACACCAGGACCCTGCCATCAACCCTTGAAAGGTGCTGCCTCCCGGCCAGGAGTGGCTGGGGATGCTGGCATGGGGTGATGGTGTGTAAAACCCACGGGCCTGGGTGGGATGGGATCCCACAGCCTGGCTGGGTACCCCAAGACGGGACCCCCAGCCTGGCTGGCAGGAATGGGGTTCCGTGCCCAGACTGCCTGCCTGCCATTAAGTGTCCTTTAATGGGCCTGTAAAGACCTAATGATGACCCTCAATCTGGGTCCTGATGGCCGGGCTCCACAGCCATTACCATGTGAAAGGCTCCTTTTGGGTCTCTTTGTGCTCTTTGTACCCAGGGCTGTTAGGAGCTGCCCTTCCCCGGGGTCCCCTGCCAGCGTCCCCCCTCCGTATTCCAACCCCCCACACTGGCTTTAAGGGGTCATAGGTTCCCCGGTCCAGGCGTTGGGAAGGCACAAGGATGAGCCCCATGGTCCCAGTGCCCAGGAATCCGAGGTGGCCCTATCCCTGATTATGGATCTGCCAAGGGCTGTCCCAACTCCCTGCTCCAGGGTGTATGGGGCAGCACCCCCAGGGTAAAACCACATGCCAGGACACTCTGAGAGCTCCAGTGGGGGTTGGAACTATATGATTATAAGGTCCTTTCCAACCCTAACTATTCTGTGATTCTATGACCTAGCCAGGGCACATGGGAGAAGCAGGGGTTGGACCATATCAGGGTTTGATGCAGGACATGTTGAAACCATTCCTCGTGAGGAACTGCACATCCCAGACATGGATCCCAACCCATGGATCCCCAGGTTGGATCTGACTCTGCATGCACAGGGTGCCCCCCTCCGTACCGGAGCCAGCCCAGGGCACTCATACACAGTGAAGTCTCCATCCTCATTCTCCTCGTCGGATGATGCAGAGTCTGGCAGCTTGGGCTCCTCTTTATGCCTGGGGGGAAAGGACCAGAGAGCGGGTGAAGCCCAGGGGGATGACTACTGGTACCCCAGTTAACGGCAGGGCATGGACCAGCGGCTGCTGTCTGCTCCTGGGCTGCTTACTTCTCCATGGAGAGCATCTGCTGCTTTTGGTGCTGGTAGTGGTACATCTGGGCGCTCTGAGCCAGTGTCTTGTCCCCGGGCTGCAGAGAGAGCAAAGACAGGGCCATGAAGGCTGCGCTGCAGAAGCCCCAGCTCTGCTGGCAGGGGAACCCCCAACATGTTGGAAGCCCCTCAAGCAGAGCACAGGCCTGGCCTGAACACCAAACATACAATCAACTGGGTTGGAAAAGCCCTTTAAGCTCAAGTCCAACCATCCTCGGCACTGCCAAGGCCACCACTAGCCCATGGCACTGAGGCCTCGTCTCCACGGGGTGTGAGCACTTGCAGGGCCGGTGCCTGCAGCCCTGCCCTGGGCAGCCTGTTCCAATGCCTGAGCACCCTCTGGGGCAGGAATTGTTCCTCAGCTCCATCTAAACCTGCCCTGGTGCAGCTTGAGGCCGGTTCCTCTTGTCCCATCCCTTGTTCCTTGGGAGCAGAGCCCAGCCCCTCCTGGCTCCATCCTCCTGTCAGGCACTTGTAGGGAGCCATCAGGTCCCCCCTGAGCCTTCTCTTCTCCAGACTGAACCCCCCAGGTCCCTCAGCCGTTCCCATCACACTTGGGCTCCAGGCCCTGCACCAGCTCCAGTGCCCTTCTCTGGCCCTGCTCCAGCACCTCAATGTCTCTCTTGTAGCGAGGGGCCCAGAGCTGAACAGAGGATTCGAGGTGCGGCCTCACCAGTGCCCAGTGCACGGGGACAATCAGTGCCCCAGTCCTGCTGGGCACACGCCTTACCGAGATCTTGTCGTAGGGCAGGGGGCTGGCCACTCTCTGTGCTGAGTAGTCCACTTTCTGTGCCAGCCTGACCTCCTTCTGTAGCCTGCTGGGGCAGAGGAGAGCGCTCAGGAGCCACCACAGCCAATGACTCCATATGGGAGCCAGGGAGTCCCATGGGCTCCGTTGCCCGTCCCCCCACCCCGTTCCCTGCAATGGCACCCATGTCTGGTGGCACCCCCAGGTGCCACACAGCCATGTCCCTCCTGCTAGGCATGGAGTGTCAGCACCCAGCACTGCACCGATGCCTAATCCAGGTGTCACCTGCTCCCAGGAGGATGTGCCTGGCACAGGGATGTCCCCCTGGTGTCATCCAGCCCTGACTGTACTGCAGGGCAGCTATTGCCTCTCCTCCAGTCCATCCCCCCAGCCTCGGAAGCTCAGGAACAAGCTCCCCTGGGCACAAGGGCACACGGGCAGCCCCCAGCTCACCTGCACCAGCACACCCCGGCCACAACCAGCGCCAAAAGCCCAGCCAGTGTGCACACCACGATCAGCCCTGAAGGGTGGAGGGGACACAAAGGGACACGTGAGCGCAACAGCATGGAGCCACCAGCCCACCCTTCCCCATGGGGACAGGAAGCCCCTTCCTGTGAACTGCACATCCCCGAGGTCTCACCGAGCACCACATCATCACCGGAAGGGATGCGGGACGCCTCCACCGGGTACTTCTGGATGGTGGCGGTGGTTGAGGTGGAGAGGGTGGTGGCTGCCTTGCTGCTGGCAGGACCCTGCTGCAGCAGCCCCAGTCTCAGCCCACTGGCCACACGCTGTCTGCTCCTGGCAGGGACCGGGGTGGCTGCAGGAGAAAGCAAAGGGTTGAGCAGAGCAGCGCCCGGGCAGCTCTGGAGAGCAAAGCAGCCTGGAGTGCAGGGCCTGGCTGCCATGGGGTCCCCAGCACCACTGCAGAGAGTGGTGGGAGCTGGGGAGCAGACACTTACACCTGAGCTTGCCATCCCTCAGCGGGTGGGAGCGAGGAGCCTCCTGCCTGGCCAGCACGTCTGCCAGGAAATCGATTTCCTTCTCCAAGGTGGAAAGGGACGTCCGCCCTGGGCCAGGAGACAGTAGCATGAGCCGGGCATCCTGGGATGTGCTCCCAGCCCCAGGACACCCAGAACCCTGCCGAGAAGGGGCTTACATCCAGCACAGGCAATGGCGGGTGGTTTGGGGTCCAAGCACACTTGGATGGAGCCCTCCAGCACCACCACGGTCCCAAAGCCGATACCTGGAATCTGCACATGTCCTTGATGCTTTTTGGATGCTTTTCACCCCACATATGCTGGAGGCTGTGGGAGCAACAGCAGCCACAGCTCCCACCCCATGCCACAGCCAGCAAGTACTGCAGAGCCCTGTAGGAGCAGCATCACTGTATAGGGCCTGCCCCATGTCCCTGCGCCTGGGGGACTTACAGGGGTCCTGAGGGAGGAGGGACATGGGCTGGACTAGGAGAGACACCAGGAGAGCTGCCCCGCTCTTGTGTGAGGGATGGGTCTTTCAGGGTGAATCGCAGCAGGGCTGTTGAAGAGCAGGCAGGGCACATCTGAACACTGGTTTTTCTAGAATCCCAGAATCCCAGACTGGTTTGGGTTGGAAGGGACCTTAAAGCTCCTCCAGCTCCAACCCCTGCCACGGGCAGGGACCCCTTCCACTGGAGCAGCTTGCTCCAAGCCCCTGTGTCCAACCTGGCCTTGAGCACTGCCAGGGATGGGGCAGCCACAGCTTCTCTGGGCACCCTGTGCCAGCGCCTCAGCACCCTCACAGGGAAGAGCTTCTGCCCAAGAGCTCAGCTCAGTCTCCCCTCGGGCAGGTTCAAGCCATTCCCCTTGGCCTGTCCCTACAGGTCCTTGTCCCAAGCCCCTCTCCAGGTTTCCTGCAGCCCCTTTAGGCACTGGAGCTGCTCTCAGGTCTCCCCTTCAGGAGCCTTCTCTTGTCCAGGCTGCCCCAGCCCAGCTCTCTCAGCCTGGCTCCAGAACAGAGCTGTTCCAGCAGCATCTCCATGGCCTCCTCTGGCCTCGCTCCAACAGCTCCACGTCCCTCTTGTGCTGCTGCCCCAGAGCTGGATCAGGGCTGCAGGGGGGGTCTCTCAGAGCAGACACACCACATTCTCCTGTATGTTTGGAGGGCTGGAGCCACCCCAGAGCACAGCTTGTCCGGGGTTGCTGAGGAGCTGGTAGGATCCCTCACTCCAGCTGAGGATCTGGTTTCTGCCCAGTGCCTGACAGAATGCAGCCCTTTTGGGGAAGGCTGCAGTGAAGACCACCGTGGGGCTGGCTGGGCATTCCATAGCTGGCTGCCACAGTCCATACCCCAGCACAGCATAGGGCAGGGTTCCACCAAGCTCTGGGTGCTCCTGTGGCGTGGCACATGGGCAGGACCCACATCCCAGCCTGGACGGTGCCCACCTAGAGTGGGACAGTGCAGAGCACGGGTGGAGCTGCTGTCCCCAGGGCTGCTGAGCAGAGCCAAGCTCTGATCTCTCCACTGCGATTTTAACAGGATTAAACTCAGCTTCAAAGGCAGGGGACGTCCCTGTCCCCATCCCTGCTCCCTGTGCCACTGCTGCATTCAGGCGGTCCCCAGAGGGAAGCCCTGAGGGGAGATCAAGCCATAGAAAGGTGAGGTGATTCGGCAGCTCCGTTCCAGGATGATGCAAGGTTATAACAATTGCAGCTCCTCGGGAATCCCGCCTCACTGCCAGTGTTTGGAAATAAACCCCACTTCCCTCAGGAGCCGGGCACAAAGGCCACTCGGCCACACTGTGACTCAGAGCCACGCAAGCCAAGAACAGTTTAGAAGAGGACACTTTGCCTTAAACAAGTCATGAAGAGCCACTGTGTCCTGTTCCTGTGTCCCCAAACTGCCCCAGTCGCCACCCTTGGCAGGGGCTGGAGCACCCACAGCTCTTTGCACCCTGTTAATTTCACCCCAAAGCAATTTGCAAAGCAGCACCATGGCCACACAGTGCCAGGTTTGGGCTGTGCTACCAGTGCTGTGTCCAGCAGCTGAGTGTCCTGGTGCCAAGGTGCCAGCACAGGGCCAGGCTCTCCTGATAGGCAGGGACCTGACATAGGATGGGGGTGACAGCCCTGTGCCCCGTGGTGACAGCCTGGCTTTAGCTCCCTACAGCACCTGGGGAAAAGCCAGTCCTCATTCCCACAGCAGCTAGGGGATAGCCTTGCCCGGGCTCATGTGTCACCATCAGGCCTGGGGACTGGGCACAAGGCTCAGCCCTGCTCTGGCACCCCTTGGCCTTCAACAGCAGATGCTTCTGGAAGATGCATGTGACATGGCTGGAAAAGGAAAAATAAAGCTGGAAAACCAGCTGGAAAACCAGCAGGAGCAGCTCCTAGGTCACTCTGAGCCTCCTGCTGTGCCAAGCAGCACAAGGAAAGCCAGGGCAGCTGCACTGTTTGATGTTTCCAGTGCTGCCAGCAGTGTCCTGGCAGTGCTGCTCACCCTCATCAACAGCTTCATCACCAAGTTCCCTGTCAGGGGCTATATCCCCACACCCCTGTTGTGTTCGGCCAAGGAGACTTCCCCTAGTGATGCCACATCTGCCACCCCCCCCCATCCGCAGGGCAGAAGCTGCACTGGCACCAATGGCGGCTACCGCTGGGCACCACGGAGGTGAAACACAGGGTTGAGATGCTGGCCCAGGGCTGCTCCCCAAGGAACAGATCCCAGATCTCTCAAGAGGAGCAGATCGGGGCGCTGACAAGAGTCCCCCAGCTCCACTGCAGTGCATTGGGAATGCTGGTGGGCACAGGGTGCATGCAAAGCATGCACAGGGCATGGAGGGTGCAGGCTGTGTATGCACAAGGCATGCAGAGGGGCATGCAGGGTGCATGCAGGGTGCACACATGGCTTGCACAGGGCACGGGTGCCCTCTCATGGTAGATCTTACTGCCTCCCTGCACACAGCACCCAGCCCAGGGGCTTCCCCGGCCCTTCCCCCCTCCCCAGGGTCTCCAGGGCTCAAGGTTGGGACAAACACGGGGGTCTGAAGAGTTACTGTGATCGGTCTGGGGGCAGCAGGGAGCAAGAAGGGACGTGTGGCTTCTGCCCCGGGCAGAGGAGACCTGATGCCGACAGCCTCCACAGGAGGGCACAAAATTCCTACAAATCCACTGATTTCTATAGTCCTGCCCTAGGACAGCCGATGTCCTCCTAGCTGCTGGCAGCACAGTAGGCAGGAAGGGGGGAATCCCCAGGGACATAAGCCAGGACCCCCTTTTCCTCGTCTTCCCGAAGTGATTCCCACAGCCTGGGGGGTTTAGCCCTCACTCAGTGCTGGCTAGGTCACACAGGGACCAGGACCCACCAGCCCAAACCACACCACGCAAACCCATCATAGCGCATTCAAATCTAGTCCTGGCACGGTTTGGGGGGCTCAGACCCCTGCACAGGCAGCACCAGCGAGATGCAGGGAACAGGATGCTCCGCGCCATGAGGTCCCGTGCGTCCTGTCTCACCTCTGTGCCAGTGCCACGCTGGGTACGCCAAGACACCCATGCACGCCGTCACCAATGGCAGGAACATGCCGCTCACATGCATCGCTCTTCTGAGACCCCAAAACCGCTGCTTGTCACCCCCAAAACCTGCTCTTGGTGCCTGTCTGTAAGGGTATGATGAGGGAGAAGAGCCCTGGTGCCTGCCCACGCTCCTGCCGGGAGGCACAACCAATCACAGGGATGACGGTGGCAGCTGCTGGGATCCCAGGATCGGCGTCACTGCCAGTCGCAAACAGCTCAAGGATGCAGAACCCTTTAAAGGGGCTGCCCACGCTGTGTGGATGCAGAACCCTTTAAAGGGGCTGCCCACACTGCCTTATGCTACCACACAGCATGGGCAGTCCCTTTAGAGGGTTCTGCATCCTTGAGCCATGGCAGTCCCCCCCCACTTGCACTGCACTTGCCCAAACACAGCTATTGCTGCCAGACTGAGGTACCTGTAGGATTCAAAAGCACCCGTGGGATAAATTGGTGCCTCCCTGCCAAAAGGAGCTGGGCATTCCCCTGCCTGCTAAAATAGAGGATTTGGGAGGGGATCCCACTTTTTTACCCCCTCCCCCCCCCCGACTTTTGTTGCCAAAGCTGTTGGCATTGCTTGAAATGACAGCATGGGGCTGGGACAGACCCTAGGGTGGGCTCCATTCATCTCCCAGTGTCCTCTCAGAAGATGCTACTGCACATCTCCATAACAAAGCTGGAGAGGACACTGCATGGTCCCACAGCAGCTGGCAGAGGATGCTACCGCGGTACCACATCTCTGCCAAAGATGGGCGAGGATGCTACTGTGGCTGCATCTCCCTGCCCAAGCCAGCACAGAGTGGGGTTGCCATGGAGATGCTGGCGCATGAGCAGCCCTTCCAAGAGGGGAATTTGCTCCCAGAGACTTCACACTAAAAAATAAACCACAAACAACTGCTAAAGCCATTTGGTACCTGGCAATGTGGAGCCTGTGGCAGGGTGCACCAGCCCTGCTCACTGCCAAATGCCAAGGCTGGACTCCATCCCTGTGCCATCCCCTCTCTCGTCCCTGTGCATACCCTCTCATTCCCTGTGCAATTCCCTCTCTCATTCCCTTTGCCATTCCCTCTCTCCTCCCTGTGCCATCCCCTCTCTCCTCCCTGTGCCATCCCCTCTCATTCCCTGTGCCATTCCCTCTCTCCTCTCTGTGCCATCCCCCCTCTCATCCCTGTGCCTGCTGTGCGGCCAAGCTGGGTGCAGGTGCCATGGCTGCACCAGGAGCTCCTCAAGGCTCCGCAGCAGCGGGTGAAAGACCTTTGTGCAGGTGGCACAGGTGACCACGGGCTGCTGCTGCCTGGGGATGCTCTGCCCATCTCTGCCCACTGCCACAGCCCCTCAGCTCCCATGGGAAGCTGGAGCAGGGGAATCACAGCCAGAGAAGACCCCGGTGCCTCCAGCACAGCCAGGCAGGGCTCCCACCCAGCGCTGCTGGTTCCAACCCTCCCACCGTGGATGCTGGGCATCACCAGAGGAGGAGACTGCAGCCATAAACCACAGCCCAACATCTCAAACCAATGGGAACCAGGAACTAAAATCCCAAACACTCAGCTCAGCCCCAGGACAGGTGAGGCCACAGGGTGTCTGAACAAGTCACAGCTTCATGCACAGGAGCTGGTTCCTGGCTCCTGCAAGGCAGCCAGGCAGACTCCAGAGTCCCTGGCCTCTGGGCACCGCTGGGTGCTGGCAGGGCCCAGCAGCATGCCTGGTCACTGGTGTGGATACAGGAGAGACAAGGAGCGGAATCAGGTCCATGCACTCCCCAGCAGCCCCACAACCACCCACAGTTGGTGCCTGGGGAGAGAGGGAGCAGAGCTGCCATGCCCACAGGGACTTGGCTGCTGTGGAGAGAAGCCAGAGGATGGGGAGCAGGGCCTGGGGGCTTGGGAAGCTCCTGCAGCTGCACAGCTGCAGGGCAGAGCTGGGGCAGGGTTGGGGGCAGGTTTGCAGGCAGGGCAGGACAGGGCAGGGCAGAACAGGGAGGTTCACCTACCGCCGGTGGGGAGCTGCTTCTGGACGCATCGCCCATGCTCATCCTCCTGGAAGGAGGCCAGGCAGGGGCCGCAGGCTCCCGAGCCTGGCGGGCAGAACTCCCGGCGCTGCAGAGCACAGTCCAGGCTCCGGGGACACGATGCTGCTGCAGGAACAAGAGACAACAGGTCAGGAGGAGGGTCTGTCCATCGCCCCTCAGTGTGCGACCCAGCGCACCAAACAGCTCCCGCTGCATCCCATGTAAAGGGTGTGGATGTGCTTCACCAGAAGTGCCTCTCAGCCCCCTTCGCCCTCACAAAGCCGTAACTGACTGCAGTTCAGCACAGGCACTAATGAGCTGGGAGCTGAACCTGGTGATCCTTATGGGCCCCTTCCACCTCAAGATATTCTATGATTTTATGACCTGTGCAAGGCAGGGATGAGCAAGCAGTGCCCATCCTCCCACATGGGACCCCAACCTCCACTGTCACATGGGATGCCCCAAGCCCCAGGGTGCTCCAGGACACCCCAAGTGTGCAGAGCTGGCAGTGACAGTGTGCCTGCACCACGCAGTGCAGAATGGCCCCTGAAATACAGCCAACACATACTGACACACGTGTGGTAGCTGTCAAACAACCTCCCCTCAAACAAGCCCCCACCAAGAGCCTCAGCATGGCTGTGACAGGTCTTCACTGGGAGCAGGAGCTTCAGCATCTTGATCCCTTTAGCATCATGACAGAAGAAACTGACAGGACCCAAACCTCCCCTGGTGACACACCACAGCCCAAACCTCTCTTGATGCATTATTAAGGATCTTATTTCTGTGTCACACCTGGGGACTTCTCTGCTACCTGGGGACAGGCAGGAACCCCCATGCTCTGACCCCATCCAGACCCAGCACACATTGGCAGTGCTGCCACGGCTAGGAGCAGCCCCCGTTCTTTACCCTTCCTGGGATAAAGCAGGACCTCCTGGAGGGACACAAGGGCCCCAGGTCCTATGCAAAGCTGAGTCCTGAGACCGGGTGATGGTGCCAAACCCTGTGCAGAGTTGGAGAGGGGAACCACGACCAGCCGGATCAGCAACACACGGGGCCAGTGCAGAGCTACCACCTGCAGCACGCGGCTGTGGGGACATTCTGGGTCCTGGCTTTTGATGGCAGCAGGAACTGCTGGGACAGTGACGCTGCCAACGGCAAGAGCACAGACATCCCTCACTGCCCGGCTGGTGGCAGCGTGAGCTGGGTACCGCTCAGTGCACCCCTGCCTTATGCTGGGCACAGATGGATGGAGCGCAGCTCCCAGCCCTGCTGCTCTCCTCCAGGGGCGGCCATCCCCTCAGCTTTCTCAGTCAGGAGCGCACCAGGGCTCCCACTGGGAGCGGCGCCAGACCTGGAGATGAGTCACAGCTCCAGCCCCATCCCATGCTCCTGGCACCGGCACAGCCAGCCTTCACCTGCCCACACCAACACTCTCTGCCTGTTCCTGTGCCGGGGGTGGAACAGTCCCAGGGACAGCTCTGGTGCAGCTCTGCACCAAACAGCTCGTGAGCAGGTGCACGTCAACTCGGGGGACTCCCCGAGCATCCCCGTCCCCACAGGCACAGCACAGTGGAGTGTGCCAGCACAGGATGGAGCCACCAGGACTAGACCCTAGGCAGAAGCTCTTCCCTGTGAGGGTGCTGAGGCGCTGGCACAGGGTGCCCAGAGAAGCTGTGGCTGCCCCATCCCTGGCAGTGTCCAAGGCCAGGTTGGACACAGGGGCTTGGAGCAAGCTGCTCCAGTGGAAGGTGTCCCTGCCCGTGGCAGGGATGAGCTCTAAGGTACCTTCTAACACAACTCATTCCATGGTTCTATGATTCTATGACCACGGAGGCAGCTCTACGCCCCCAGCAGGGGTGTAGTTACTGAGTAGGATGCCATCCCATGCAACACATGAGACGCCACACACAAGAAATCCTCCTTTGCACAGCCCTATTTCACCATTAAACTACTCACTGGAGGGTGCAACCACTACCAATGACCCCCAGGCTGCACCCAGACCCCTCACCACTGCATCCCATGGGGCACTGCATTCAGTGCCAGTGTGAATGGCAGTGACAAGCAGCAGAGCTGCCCTTGCTGCAGTGGTTCTCCTGCGGGCAGGGTTTTCCCATCAGCTGCACTTGGGGGTGGCTGAGCCCACACCAGGTCCAGCAGCCTGGAGAGGATTCCTTGGGGCCGGGTTTGCCTCCCAGAGATGGAGTGGGGCTCAGCCCAGTGGCTGGGGGAGAACTAGAGCTGCATGGGAAAAGAACCAGGTGTTCAGACACAGCAATTACACTGGACCCGAGCGCCTGCCCCCTGCTCGAGCTCAAGGCCACTTTGTTCAACCATCACAAAACAGGCTCCAGGGCAGGAGGAGGTTCTGCACTGCACAGGCCCCATGTGGGGATGTGCCACATCCCTGTGGGGCACTGGGTGGGACAGTGGAGCCCCTATGCCTGTGCCATGGGCTTGTGGAAGCACATCCCCCCCAAGGCAGGTGGTGCCAAAAGCTGTTCCCTGGTGGGATGAAGCCACCGCAATATGGGACCCCGGCAGTGCAGCACCCTGCAGGATCCAGGCAGGGCAGCCCGACCAGAGCCCAGCAACAGTTAAATAAAGGCAGCCTGGCACACAGCAAGGTTGTTATCTCTGTTTGAGGAACGAGCTGTGCTTGCCCAGCTGTCGCAGCCTGGCATTAGCAGTGAGACAGGCAGCATGAAGCTGATGGAGCTCCCCGTGCGCAGTAAACTGGTGGCTGGTGAGCAGCCATCGCAGCGTGGGCACCCTGCAGAGTGGGGGTCCCACGGTGGCTTTGCCGCTCTCTGAGCCCACCCCAAAGCTCAGCGGTTGCTCCCTGGCTACACTGGGTGCTGGGGACGAGCACTGGCACAGGGACACTGCCGACCTCAACTACTGCCATCCCTCAACTTCACCATCCCTCCCTGCCCCACAGGTGCCCAGGAGGCTGGTGCCACACTGCCCAAGGCTCCAGCAGGCACATGGTGGGGTCCTGCTCCTATTCTGGCAGGTACCTGACCCTCCCCACCACCCCTTGGCATCCCCAGCATCCTGGTCATGGGTCCCTGCTCCCACTCCAAGGTGGTGGCACAGCACATGGGTTCCATTTCCACCCTGTGCTATGGCCACGCTGCCCGCCTGTAGAATCATGGAACGTTTTGTGTTCGAAGGGACCTTAAAGCTCACCCAGCCCCAACCCCTGCCACGGGCAGGGACACCTTCCACTGGAGCAGCTTGCTCCAAGCCCCTGTGTCCAACCTGGCCTTGAGCACTGCCAGGGATGGGGCAGCCACAGCTTCTCTGGGCACCCTGTGCCAGTGCCTCAGCACCCTCACAGGGAAAAGTTTCTGCCTAAGAGCTCATTTCAGCCTCCGCTCTGGCAGGTTAAAGCCATTCCCCTTGGCCTGTCCCTACATGCCCAAACACCAGTACATATTGTGCCAGGGCCAGCTTGCAGGCTGCAGCCTCTCAGTCTTGCCTCTGTTCCTGTGGGGCTACTGCTGGGTCTGAGAGAATTTTGGGTATCCCTATTTCTGCCATGTCCCCTGCTTGGCACCAGAGCAGCCCAGCATGGCTGCTGTGGGGCAGGAGGTTCGGCCTGGCCATGGGTGGATGGGAGATGTGGACACAGTGGGGTGACACAGACTTGCCTGCAGAACAGTGCAACCTGGCTGTAAGGCAAAGCAAGAGGAACGTGCAGTAACTGGAGTCTGAAGGCAGCACGGGCCATGGCTCAGCCAAGACACTGCTGCCCAGACGTGCATGGGGAGCTGGAGGAGGAGGGTGCTCCATCCCACCGCTGCTGGCGTAAACCTCCAGCGAACCCAGCACCACCAGAGGGGAGCCATTAACAGTGCCCCTGTGCTGGGACAAGCCTCCGGCGCAGCAGGCAGGGTGGGTGCCCGCAGGCAGGATGGAGGCAGGAGCTGAGCCCAAGGTCAGCAGCGAAACACGGAACACAAACAGCAGCGGAGCAGGAGCCGGGTGAGCAGAAGCGGCCCCTGCGCAGGAGGAAATGGGGGTGTGCGAGTGTGGCTGGGGGAGCTCAGGACAACTCCCCTGCCCCAAGGACCCCCCCGGGAGAGGGGCTGGCCCGGCCGGGCAGGGCACGGAGCTGCTGTGGGCACGGCCCGGGTGGAGCAGTTCAACACCCGTGCCACAGCTCACCAGTGAGGAGAGAAGACAAACCAGGTGGGGAACGCATCCGGGAGGGCCGGGCCTGCCCCTCCCGTGTCCCTGCGCCGACGGGGAGGTATCAACGTCAGAGGGCGATTCATCAGGGCTGGTGCTTGCGCGGTGCAGCGCCAGCGCCCAGAGGATGGACGCGGTGCCAGCAGCATGAGTTGGCAGGGCCCGGTGGGCACAGGACACAGTCCCCGGGGTGGTTTGGCCACTGAGCCAGGGCACGGGGCCACCGCAGGCGGTGGGGGTTGCTGGGTGCCCGGGGAGCAGGGGCGCAGGTCTCTGTTCCCGTCTGAGCCTCCATGCACTGGTCAGGGCTGCAGCCGAGGGCTGACCAGGGCCGAGGGGACAGCTGGTCCCTGCCAGCGGTGCAGCGAGTGCCAGCTCCACACCAAGGTCACTGCTCCTCCAGCCAGGCAATGTAAGACCTGCCTGCCCCCTGCCCACCGGCCACCACCTCTACTGTGAGCGGGCAGGGGCTGGGGCTCTCACAGCTCTGCAGATCGCTCCTGGCTCTGAATGGCTGGAGACAGCCTCAGGCAGGGCAGGAAAGCAAGCAGGCAGAGGGGCAGGCAGGGCAGACAGGCACGGGAGCAGATGGATGTTTTGCCCCACACCACACCCCAGCCCCTGAGGTTTTGCTTCCCTCTGCCCACAGCCTCCCTGAGGCAGGGGCTCCTGCCAAGCAGCAGGCAGAAACAGGGGGCTGAGACACCTCCATGCCCCAGCTCCGCATACCCCTAAGCCCATGGATACAGCCTGGGGCTGGATGCTGGGGGTCAGCCAGGGGGCCCTGGCACCCTGCTCTGCTGCCCGCATGCATCATGGGCAGAGCCGTGGTGCTGTGGTACATCACATCACATCACCACCGTGCTGCTGCCCCTGCAGTGCAGCAGGGGATGGAGACCCCTCCTGCATGGAGGCAGCTCCCGCACACTCCAACCCCGCACATGGGGAGCAGGGGGTGCAGCCACGTCACACCACTCCTGGGCACAGAGGGATGAGGCATGGGCCCCCCGCAGCAGCAGCACACGCCAGCCCTCGGGAGAGCATTTGGCAGCGCAAAGCACTTGTTTGCTTTGTGCTTGGTCAGGTTTGTCCAGGCAAAGGCGACGTGCCACTGTGCTTCCCATTCCTGAGCCTGCTGGGGCTCACGTACCAGCTTCCAGCTTTTCCGGTTCAGCTGGGCTTTATCCAGCTGATAAAACGCAACAGCAGAGACGGCTGGTGTCACAGCCGAGGGACAGTGCCAGCAGCCCTGTGCCGTGGGAGGGGTATGGGGGTATCTCCACACGGACCCCTCAGCAGCATCCCCCTGTTTGGATGCACCCTGCTCCCACCAAGGGGATGGTCCTGCCAGCAGCGTCCCCAACCAGGAGTGATGGAAGTGCCACCACGGGCAGTCACCTGGGTCAGTGCCACTGCTGCAGGCAGGGCTGCTGCCTATGGTGTGCACTCAGTGCCGGGAGGAGACAGAGCTCCACAAGTTCTTTGCTTCAGATATTCAGGATGAGAAGAAGAAATAATAATAAAAAATAAATAAAACGGGATCCCAGATACTCTCTGTAATTTCCCTGGTGATGCCCACCCAAACCTGCCACTAGCTCTGCACTGCCAGTCCCAGCTCTGCTGGGTGTGCACCCACTGGTACCAGGGATCCCGATGCCACCCCACGCCAAAACCACCTTGCTGTTCTTTCAGTTCAAACCACCCACTCTCAGTCGTGTTAATCACATTTTGCTCAAGCAAATACCAACGGGCTGTGTCCCTGCCCAGAACCCACGGGGCAGGGGCAAGGGTTGAGGTTAGGGGTTTTAGTTCTCTTGTCACTGGCTCTGAGGTTTGGCACTGTGTGACGGGCAAAACATGGTGCTCAGGCCATGGCTCAAAGCACCGCCGCAGGCAGGAGAGCAGCGTGTGATGCTGAATGCACAGCACCATGGCTCCATCAGCAATGGAGATGCCCCGGCATCCCTGCAGTGCTCTGGGGCACTGCAGTGGGCAGCACAGTGTGGTGCCAGCAGGCAGAGGACAGGCAGCGCTGGCACCACTGTCGCACCACACGTGCCCTGTGGTGTGGGGGTTTGGCAGCTCTCCTGAGCATGGACCCATCAGAAGCCACAAGCAGCCTTGAGTGTCCTTGTCTCCCTGCCAGCACTGACTGGTGGGCAGGGCAGCACGCACAGAGCCCTGTCTGCTGCCCGGTGAGCCACAGCCACCAGTGAGCTGTTCCTGCAGACCCACTGCTGCCCGCTGCCAGGCCAAGAGCCCGTGTGGACGGACTGGCACAGCTTGGCCATGGTGTCCAACCACACTCCTGCTGCCAGCCTGGAAACACACCCCCGGAACAGCAGATCCCACGAGACACTGCTACGCCCGTGGGGCCAGATGCTGTTTGGCAAAGCCAGAGCCCTCCCACTCCTCGTTGCGTCCCACGCTGCCACAGGCGTTCTGCAGCCCTTGCTGAAGATGCACCGATAGGATTTTGCTGACTGAACACTCTTGGGCAGCTCAAAGGTGCAAGCAGCAGCACATGGGTAGCAGGTCCCCATCATTCACCCCACAGCCTCGGTGCTCCCAACAGCCCATCAGCCTGAGATGGGGGCTTGGGGACACAGCCAGCCACCGGGAGGTGCCAGGGCTATAGGGACTGATCTTTTATGGCTTTCCAGCAGCTTGGGGACCCCCTGGCGAGCAGCCCATGTCCTGGCACACACGCAGAGCAGAGGCAGAGGCAGGCTGAAGAGGTGGGGCCGCATCACTGCACCCTGTGCTGCCTGCGCTGACTCAGACACCAGCAACAGACCGGCGGGACACGGGAAGAGAGCCCAGGAAACGGGGGCCCAAGGGAGGCACAGCCGCTTCCCGGGGTGCTGGGAAAGGGCTGCAGGCGGTGCCAAACAGCGAGACCCAGATTTCTGTTGTGCTTTATCCCTGCAGGAGGCAGCCAGCTCAGGGGAATGCTCTCCTTCTCAGCCAGGAAGCCAAGAATTATGCTGCAGGATGGGTCACATCACTGTGGCTCACTGGGGCCACCCGGCTTAGTGGGTGGCTGGGAAATAATCCCCAACAGATGTGAGATGATGAGCTCTGAAGGCAGAGCTGCTCCTCCTGCATGCGAGAGCTGCAGGATCCCCAACATGCTCCTCTGCAAACCCAGTCAAGCATTGCTGGCAGCTATGGGTGCTCTGGGTGCACAGAGAGCAGCGCCATCCCCACCTCTATCACACAGTGTAGGAGGGGAACAGGGGGCCAGAACGCAGGGGACGCCAGTGCTGCAATGTGCAGAGACCCTGCCAGCACACCAGCTGACACGTCACCTCTACCTCATGTCACCCACGAGAAGGGATCGGTCACAGAATCCCAGAATAGTTTGTGTTGGAAGGGACCTTAAAGCTCATCCAGTTCCAAGCCCTGCCATAGGTAGGGACCCCTTCCACTGGAGCAGCTTGCTCCAACCCCTGTGTCCAACCTGGCCTTGAGCACTGCCAGGGATGGGGCAGCCACAGCTTCTCTGGGCACTCTGTGCCAGCACCTCAGCACCCTCACAGGGAAGAGCTTCTACCTAAGAGCTCATCTCAGTCTCCCCTCGGGCAGGTTAAAGCCATTCCCCTTGGCCTGTCCCTACAGGCCCTTGTCCCAAGCCCCTCTCCAGCTTTCCTGCAGCCTCTTTAGGCACTGGAGCTGCTCTCAGGTCTCCCCTTCAGGAGCCTTCTCTTCTCCAGGCCGCCCCAGCCCAGCTCTCTCAGCCTGGCTCCAGAGCAGAGCTGCTCCAGCCCTCGCAGCATCCTCATGGCCTCCTCTGGACACATTTGAGCAGATCCCTCCACCAAAGAGCAAACCTGCCCCCTTTGCCACCCTCTGTCCACACAGACCGGACCCCAGCAACACCCCCCAGAGTGTACTGGTTCGGGCAGGCAGCCCACAGAGTTCCAGTGCTCTGGGATGGGAAGAGGCCAGGACTGGGACTTGCTCCAGCTACATTTCCTTCCTCCAATTCAAAGCGCACTCCAGGCACTTCACGGCCAGTTTCTTCCCATTGCAATTCTCTTTAGCTCATGGAACACTAATTATAGGCCTGAGGCTGCCACTTGCTGCTCTGCTCACCCACAGCAGCAGCAGTCAGCAAAGCCCAGACACAGGAGGAAGATGTGGCAGCAGCAGCACTGGGGCTGCGCCGTGGGGTTTGGGGGGTATTGGGGGCAGTTATCTGGGGAGACCCAGTGCACCCATCAGGGATAGACCTGGAGCCCCCCACGGGAATGAAGCACTGGGGCATTGTGTTTATGGGATTAACACAGGCACAGGACTGATGGCAGCTCCTGTCCCCAGTGCCTTGTGCCTGGAGAGAGGCCACCCTGTCACCCCTCCTGTCCCTGGTACCCCCATCACTCCTCTTGTCCCCAGCAACCCGCATCAACCTTCCTGTTCCCAGTGTCCCACTATGCTATCACCCCTCCTGTTCCCAACATCCCCAGCTCTCTCCTCTCCCAGCACACCATCCACCACACACATCCCCATCCCCGCTGCCGTACTGTCACCCCTCCTATCCCCAGTACCCATCACCTCTCCTATCCCAAATATCCTCATCACCCCTGTAGACCCCAGCACCATCCACCTCCCTGTCCCCAGTGCCCCCATCATGTTGTCACCCCTCCTGTCCCCAGTGTTCCCCCCGGCAGAGCTAAGCCGATTTAATCCTTAATACCCCCACGGCCCAGAAGAGCTGTTTCAGGCAAACATCCCAGACTCATCTTCCCCTTTGCACTGTGGGAAGAACCCAGGTGCCCCTGGGAACCGAAGGGTCCCTGGGGAAGGGGGGCAGCTCCAGGGACCCCCCCAGGCAGTGCAGCCCAGCTGTGGGGTTAGGCCAGGATCCTGCTCCCTCGGGATCAACTGCAGACCCCAAGTCCACACCTGGTGCTGCCAAGGAGGTGGCTGATCCGAAAGGTCTGACCCTGCACCAGCATCTCCCAGGCTCTGGGACCACTGTGTCTCCACCCTGAGCTCCAGCTCTCCCCAAACCAGCACCTGCAGGGCACAGCTGGGATGCACACGGGTTTGTGGGTCCCCAGCAAGCTGCAGTGAAAGGAGAGGAGGAATTTTCACTGTCTCTTTTCCATAGACTCTTCTTCCTTGATGCTGACCACACTGGGAATTGGGATCATGGAGAGTGGCGGCCTCTTTCCATCCATTTCCACCTGGGCTCCACCATGAGGCTCCAACAAGGGTTTGGAGCTGCTCCAGCTCCAGTGTTCACAGTGATGGTCCCCAGGGACAGCCCACTGCACCCTGACCCTGCTATGGCTCCCAGTGACTTCAAAGCACATTAAACAGCAAGAGGTGGACAATACACCACAAGCAGAGCTGTGAGGAAGGGAATGGCCCCCCCCTTGCTGTGCCCAGCTCTGGATCCTGCACCACCACAGGGCTGGGGCAGCCGGTATCAGCACCAGCATTTGTGCTCCCACCTGCATCCCTGAGGAGCAGCACTAGGAGGAAAGGCAGCGAGGAGCCGGTGATTCACATGTGGCCAAATGGGTCACTTGGACTGGAAAGGACCACTCGTTTTCTGCTGAGCAGTTTCTCTGGTGTTTCTGATGTCAAGTGCTGGCTGTGGCAGCTGGGCTGAGCTTTTCAGGGCTATTAACAAAAGAGGTTCTTGCCCACCAGCTCATTTTTTTGGGGTTTTTTTTTTTTTTATAATACTAATACTAGATGAAATTTGGCAATGAAATTCCTTGGGAAGGGGTGAGAACTGCCACTAATGCTCCAGGAAATGCATCCAGAAAAGGAAACAAAGCAGTGCCCAATGCTGGGTATGCTGGATAGAGACACGTGGGGAAAACACAACTAAGGAGCACCAGCCAAAACTGACCCACCACAGCACCGCCTCCAGAGCAGCTGCTGCCCTTCCTGCAGCTTGGACCAGGCACAACGAGGATGTACCGGTGCCCTGTGCTGCTGTGTCCCAGGAGATGGCATCTATTACAGGGGCCTCTGGGCTGCAGAAGGTGGGGAGGAGGAGATGCCAGCCTCCAGTTGAAGAAGCTTTGCTGAAGCCGCAGAGACAGGAGGATGTGGGTAATGATGGTCCAGGACCTTGTTGTCCCCTAGCAATCTCCTCACCAGCTCCACCAGCACAGAAGTGTGGGAGCTGCCCCTGGCCCTGCACCTCAACCTTGCAGAGAAAGCCCAGCTCTGCCCCATCCGCCCAGGAAAGGCAATAATAAAATGGGAAGAAGCAGCCAACACTTCATCACATCAGTGACTCCTTTCCCTGCTCAGCATCCCAGAGATGCTCCTCCAGCTGTCCCAGTCATACCAGGAGAAAACAGCCCGGAACTCCCCACTGCCACACACTGGACAATCCCAACCTCCCAGCAACGGCATGCTGTCATCGGCATTTCCAGTCGGTAAAACAACGACATGACTGGGAACAGCACAAAGAAACCATCCCCATCTTCACTTGAGCTGAAAATCCCAACCCTGCTTGTGCCGAGAGACCCAGCCAATGGGGTGGGAATAGTGGGGAAGGGGAAACTCCCCTCCCCGCCCGCCCCGTGCCAGCCCTGAGCAGCCCCACGAGGGGTCCCTCCGCGGCCGCGCTGCCAAGCCGGCTTATCCCACCTCAACCCCTTAATTCAGAGGCAGCAGAGATTATGCAGCTGCACCAGAGCCACACGGATCTCCTTCCTCCCACAGCAGCCTGCGTCACTGGTACCCCCAGCCAGGCCACCCTGGCCTGGACACAAGGGAAGAAGGAGAGCGCAGGAGCATCCCCACCTCCGCCTCCAGCCCCAGCACGGAAAGACCCGGATGATCTGAACCACTGGCAGATTTAAAACAAATATAGAATCGTATTTTACCTCCTCACTCTCCCTTGGAACACAGTGCGGCTGACTGCGAGCCGGAGCAGGGAGAACAATATGGGATCCACAAACAATGCTGGGAGCCAGGAAGAGCTCCCCAGCCCTGGGGGCCAGTGAGGCGGAAAGAACCTGCCCGGAGACACGGCGTCCCGCAGGCCGGGACGCGGCACCCGCGGCTGGTGCCACCGGGAGCAGTGCAACCCCCGGGGCTCCCCAGGGCTTGTTGGGATTGTAGATGGGTGTTTATGGCTCCGCACACCTCAGCAGCAGGCTCAGAGTGAGGGGACACGGCACAACGCAAGTGCAAGACCCACCGGGAGGGGCAACGCTCTGACCTGGACTCTAAAACTAAAAGAAAACCCCAAACCAAACCAGAACCAAACCAATCCTTAAGGAAACAGTGAGAAAGGAAATGGGGTGCTGCTGGTGGGGAACCAAAGCCACGCATGTGTTCTGCCCCAGGGGAGACAAGAAAAGGTGCGGTCACCAGTACAGTGCTGCGGGGCAATGCTGCTGCTCCCTCAACCCTGGTGGGTGGGTAAACAGGGTGCCCTGGGTCCGGTGCGACGCCCCCGGGACACCGCAGCAACCTCCGCAGTTTGTTTTCCTGGTTTTATGGTTTTTCCCCATAAAGGTGCTTCACGAGGGCCCCGGGGCAGGGCCTCTCCCCCAGTTCATGCTCTCTCCCCGCTCTATGACAGGCCCCATCTCTGTGGGTTCCTCCTGACACCCCGGGGGGACCCTGCCTGCAGCAGCGGGGGGAGGGCGGCGGCGCTGCTCGGCCCCGGTACCGGGGGGAAGCGTGGAAGGCGGGGGGGGTCAGACACCGGGTGGGCAGTGCAGAGGGGACCCACGAGCAGTTCGCACCCCGCTGCCAGTCGTGGGGGTGCCGAGCGGTCCCGAACCCACAGCAGCACCTCCCCTACGCCTGGGAGGGGCGGGGGGCGGCGGGGCGGGGAGGGACCCGGGGGCTGGGAGCCCGGACGCCTGCGGACGCGGATCGCGCGCGGGGCTGGGGGGAGCAACCGCAGCGGGACCGCGGGGGCAGCGCGGGAAGAGGACAGGAGCGTCCGCGGGGCTGCGGGGGGCGGGGAAGGACGCGGGGGTCACGGGGCAGCCGCGCGCGCACTCACCGGCACGGGCGAGGCGCGGTCCGCAGGCCCCGAGCGCGGGCAGCAGCAGCAGCAGCAGCGCTCCGCGGCGGGCGGCGCCCCGGGCAGACACCATCGCGCGCCGGGCGCTGCGGGCCGCGGGCGGCGGGAGCGGCGGGAGCGGCGGGGCGGGGCCGCGGCGGGGCCGCCCGGCTGGGAACGCCCCCTGGGGGGTGGAGCCGAGGCCCCGCCCCTCCTGCGGCGCCGCCGGAGCCTTCAGCGCGTCCCGCGGGGGTCCAGCGCATCCCGCGCATCCCTGCGGGCCCGGCGGTTTGCGTCCCGCTGGCGGGGGAGGGACACGTCCGCGGGGCAGGGGGTGGTGATGGAGCCCTGCATCCAGCGCCACAGAGAGGCGGCGGAGCTGCTGCGAGGGCTGGAGCAGCTCTGCTCTGGAGCCAGGCTGAGAGAGCTGGGCTGGGGCAGCCTGGACAAGAGAAGGCTCCTGAAGGGGAGGCCTGAGAGCAGCTCCAGTGCCTGAAGGGGCTGCAGGAAACCTGGAGAGGGGCTTGGGACAAGGGCCTGTAGGGACAGGCCAAGGGGAATGGCTTGAACCTGCCAGAGGGGAGACTGAGATGAGCTCTTAGGCAGAAGCTCTTCCCTGTGAGGGTGCTGAGGCGCTGGCACAGGGTGCCCAGAGAAGCTGTGGCTGCCCCATCCCTGGCAGTGCTCAAGGCCAGGCTGGACACAGGGGTTGGAGCAAGCTGCTCCAGTGGAAGGGGTCCCTGCCCATGGCAGGGGTTGGAGCTGGAGGAGCTTTAAGGTCCCTTCCAACCCAAACCATTCTCTTACTTTTATGATCCCTATGTTGGCATTAAGGCCGTCAGTGAGGCATAAACTGAGGCTTCACCTGCACCCAAACCACCCTCCTTTAAACGTGAGCTTTTTCCAGCATGCCAGGCTGGGACAGCCGCTCTGCTCACTCTTTGGCTTGGCAGCATCACTGTTTTGTGTGGGGTTGTCTCTACATGCCAGGTGAGACAAACAACATAAAACTTAAAACCAGCAGTGCAGCCTGCAGAGAGATGAGGAGCACGGGGCAGGAGCAATGCTGTTGGAATTAAGCTGCTGTTGGAGCCAAGCTCCAGGAGCAGAGCTCAGGGGATGTTGGGACCCTGTTATTGCCCCGGTCCCAACAAGAATGGCACAAACTGGGGACGAGGGTCTGGGAAGTGCCATGTGTGGATTATGTTGCTGCTGGGGCCATGCCCAGGCTATGGCAGGAGTGTTACATCCCTGTCTGTCCAGTGACTGTGGCTCCTGGATGCAAGTACTGAGTTTGTCAGATCTCAGCTGCAGCCTTGGGCAGAGCTGCGCACAGCCAAAACATCCATCCCTCCTTGTCACAGCCACATGCCTGTGTCCCTCTGTGGTGAGCTCACTTTTAAACCCCCTCTGTACCCTCATCCAGACATACCCTGGACCAGTATCACGTCTCTAGGCTTTGTTTTCTAACCCTTGGTTCCTCCGTGGAGCACGAACATCCCAGCTGGCTGCAGGACAGTGGGTCTCAGTGGAGTTGTACCTCCAATGCCAACAGCTCCAGGAATGCCCCACAGACACCCCAGTGATGCTGACCACCGTGTCCAGCAGGGATCTCAGGTTATCATCCTAGCATCCCTGCAAGGGGTTCCCCCCACCCCGAGCTAAGGCAGACAGCTTTGCAAAACCCAGGCAGCCGATCTCCAGCCCCATGCTCTGGGCAAAGACCTGAGACCTTGGCACAATGCCGGATGGGACCTGCTGCCCGGGCTCCCGCTGCCTGACATATGCTGGTTCTTCCTTGCTCATTCTCCGAGGAGGGATTCCCGTGGCTGGTGTCCTGCTGCGTGCCTGGGCTTGGTCCCAGCCAACGGCGCGCTCAGCAGGGGCCGCGTTAGAGCATCCGCGGGGCCCTGGCTACCTGTCAGCGGCTCCTGCACTTCCGAGGTTTGTTGGAGCGGTGGCTGGAGCTGCAGCGTGCTGGCAACGCCGGGCTGGGCTTCGGCAGGGGCTGCGCCCTGCCCGCGGCCCCCGCGGCTGCACAGGACGCTGCAGGCAGAGGTGAGTGACAGCACAGCCATGGGGACAACGCTCTGCAGCCTAGTCATCTGCCTCCAGCAGAATAGACAGCTTAACATTCTCTTTCTTCCTTGATTTTCTTGGTTTCTTACTCCCGCCAGCTGTTTGGGATTTTAATTCCAAAGGAAAGACCGTGCGTTTTCTTTGCTCTCTGATTTGCTCCAGCTCTGTACTTGTTAGTGCTTCTCAATTTTAACATGGACCTATGGAACCAGCAAGTGCTCCAGGTGATGGTGCTGGAAGAACTGGGGCAAGTGCCATGATGGGGCCAGTAACCACATCTTTAACCCGCTGCATTTTGCCGTGAAGAAGGGTGAAGGGTTGCTGGGATGAGACCGCTTTAGTGCCCCACAGAAAAGGGACCTTTCTGCCCCACGAAGCATCACCTGTAAATCCTGACTCCAGCATATTCTGCAGAGAGAGCTGGGAGAGTGCGTGGGGCTGGAGTGAGCTCTGGGACAGGGGTCCCTGTGCCTGGGTGGAGATGTTCACAGAGTGGCACCATTATCTGGAGGGCCTGATATTGGGACGCCAGGGAATGGGGCATGGAAATCCCTAACTCCTCCTGATAAACCTTCTGCTAGTACATGAAACTGCCACCTACATGGTGGGGAATAGGTTTCCTCAATGTTCATGCCATGGGTGTGGAGGTTTAATCAAAGTTTGAACACGGTTCTGCTGCTGGGTCAGGTCCCATCTCCTACCTCGTGCTCCCCTGGTACTTACAGGAGTTTGCATCTTGACCAAGTTGATCAGGTTTCTTTTAAGACCATTACCCTCTGCTCACATCCTGCAGGTCTGGAGAGTAAATAAAGACCATTGGATTCCAGCTAATGGCATGCAAAACTCCTAACTTTCCCAGCAGGCCTCCTCAAAAAGCAGCTCCAAAGGCCATGTGGTTACTCCAGCCAGAACAGCTTCTGGGGAAGGTGCAAAGCTGCCCACAGGGCTTGAGCTGAGGCAATTCCTATTAAAGACATCATAATTAGCAATGTCAGGGATGTCTGGGAGGAAGCTGTCAAGGGGATACTCAGATTCCCATCTTTCTTCATCTTCTACCCAAGACCAGACACCTTCCTAGGAGGAACAGAGTAATCGCCCAATTAATTGGGCTGCATGCACAGGTAACGGGGGGAACCTCTATCCAGTGCTAGGCAAAAGAAGAAAGAGCAGAAGGCTGTGGAGGGCTCTGGCACAGCAGACCCTCTGTTCTCATCCTGAAGTCTCCAGGATGTGGATGCCATCCATGTGCCATGTCCACTGGTGGAGCTGGCTGATCACCATTCCAGACTGGAGGCAAGAGACTAGCTCCTGGCAGCTCTGATCTGTGCACAGCAGCAGCCACATGTGTCATTTTCTCTGTGTTTTTTGAGGAACTGAAGAGCCAGCCCAGGTGAAGAGCAATAAGCAGCAGAGCCCTGAGCAAAAGCCACCATGAATAGGAAGATTTGCACTGACACTCATCCAGAAATTAAAGTTCTGGTGCTATTTCATAGTGAATACTGTACTCACAGGCATCCTCTGTTTTTCTTGAGGTCTTTAGCCTAGCTAGAATGGGAAGCTATGGAGATGGTGGGCCACTGCCCAGTGAGCTGGAGAGGATGGCTCTGCACCCATTAATATGGAGAGCAATGAGAAATTCAGGGATAGAGCAAGACCCCCCCACTACCTCCTCTGCCCAAGCTGCTGACTGCTGGACCAGCATCTCTTCTGCCAGGCAAAGCAGTCTGCCATAAAGAGCTAACCTGATGCAAGATCTCACTACCCAATGACTCCCCCACTAAAGTGTCCAAGCACACAAATGTGCTGCCAAAATCCAGGGAGCCTGAGGGACCTACAGCATGAACTGGGGTCCTCGCAAAACCAGGCAGGTGGGTTTTGTCTGACCTCTACTCCCTTGTGGAAACTGTGTGCAAGCAAAGAATCTTCCCCAACCTCCACCATGGGAAAACCCCCTCCAGCAGCATGACCTTCTCTCCATCAAAACTTGCCTTCAGAGGGATTTTTGCCCAGGCCTGAAGCATCAATGGAAGCATCAACTCCAGGAGCAAGAAAATGGCCTTCATCTTCAGCACACCTCCAGGAAGATGAGCTCTGCAGGCACCTCCCAGCTCTTAGCCTTGTGGACAGATCCTCAGGGCAGCAAATCAAACCCTCCTTCACCCCATCTGTGTGATGGCAGGTGCTAGTGCACAGGTAACATCATGAGCTGGGTTTTTCCCCACCTACAGCCTAACCGCATGTTCCAACTGAGCAACCCTCCCAGGGCGTTGGTGAGAGGGCAGAAGTGGGGTAAGAAATCCTCTGTCAGCTTCAACCCACTGAGGCTTTCTGAGGGGTCAAAATAAGAAGCTCCAGAGTGACCCACAAGAGCTCCTTGGCGCCCTGGGCTGCATCCTGCCTGGTCCCAGGGGCTGAATATGTTCCGTGTGTGGAAGTGGTCCCCATTTAATCCCTAAATCTTCTTTTGCTACGGGTAAAGCTTCACTCCTGCAGACTCTTTTGCTATCCTGTGGTGGTGTAGAGCAGTGCAGAACAGTGCTCTCTGGCTTTGATTACATGCCCTTTATCAGTGAATAGCTTCTGAGCATGCACCCCCGATATATCTATATTTATTCATAAAATCTATACATGCACATTATAAAACATACACAGTAATAGACATTTTAAGAAGACAAGATAAAGATTAAATAAACACCACTTCTAATATAATTTTATTTGACTCTATTAATGGTACCAAAAATACTTTCTTCCTGAACCCTAGCATTCTTTTGCTAGGGCACATGCACCCTGCTTTGGAGACCACTGTAGGTAAGTCTCACAAAAGGGATAGATGTTGCTTTTATCCCTAGTGATGCTACTGGTCATAGTGTTGTCTCTCCCATCTGTGTCACGAGTTGCTGAAGGCTGAGCACAGAGCACACTCAGGATTCTGGTGCCTGACCCTTTCCTGCCACAGAGATTCTCCATCCTCTTCCCCTGCCTGTCACTTCCAGAGGTGCATAACACATACTAAAGTAGCTACAACTGGCAAGAGCAGTCATGAAGTCAGAGGTTTCCCTGTCAGTAGGGAGAGCAGATAGCCCTGGCTCACCCTGTCCTGGGGCCCTTCCCCCTGGGAAGGGATATGAAATTCCTGTTGTATTTCCAAAGGAGCTGCTGATTTTGTACATGTCCTAAAAAACTAGGCTCCCCAGCTGGTCCTGTCTTGTTCGTGTGCTCTGGGAGGACAAGTTGTAGCCTCACCTTAGTGGGATAAGGCACGTCAGGTTTCTGCTGGGAAATCCTTGGCTCTGTCAGGGATAGGGCTATTTCCAGTCACAGAAAACCATAATTTCTGCTAGGTGGGTGTCTTATGGAGTCTTACGTGTAAAGAAATCCCAACCCAGCATTCGGCCAGGTCTGTTTGATGTACCCCAACGTGTATCTTCTTGCACCCACTGAGCAGTGGTTACAGCATCTTTTCACCCCATCCGTGTCGCCCCCTCTGCCCCCCCCGCCCTTTTTTTTACAGCCACCAAGTAACACTTTCCTGGCTCCATGTGCTGTTGGGAGCCCCTGAACCCTCTTGAGGGCACATCATGAACCAGATTAATCTCCTCCACTCAAGCTTCTGCCTTATCGCCACCCTTTTGCACATGGAAGTAGCTCTCCATACCCAGGCTTAACTTTGACTCCTGAAACAACAAAGATCAATCCCCTGACAGTGGTTTTCTTACTTATGCATAATTTATTGCGTTAAGGGAGAGACATCCGGCTCTGCAGTGTCTGCAGGTCCAGCCCAGACAAGATTATTCACCACTTAACAGGAGATACAAGCAGCCCGGCATTACTGCTGTGCTCTGCACAGTGATCCACCTCGGAAAGGGCTCGACTGAGGCATAAAAGCTCTTTCCAGAAAGCCAGCCAAAGCCCTGGTGTAGGTAAATGATCAAAAAAATAAGGCTTACCAAGGGCACCATCCCATACATGGCAGTGTGCGGGCAGCCAGCACAGCTCCTCTATGGGGCCATGACTATTCCTTAGGAAACAAGTTCTCAGAATCAGTTCCTGGGAGAGCTCCATGTGCAAGCAATTAGCAATGTTATAACATCCCTTTATGGTCTGTTCAGGTCTCCAGAGGATGTTGTGCCCCATCTTTCTGCAACCGGTCCAAGAGAGTGAAGACTTCTGCGGTGCTCCATGCTGGAAGGGCAGTACCTGGGTCCTGGGATGTGGTGGGACACAGCTCGTTCCCAGTGGGCTTTCTGAAGCTGGCACTGAGAGCTCAGTTCGGCTGTGCAAACACACACACAACGGGAGGCAATGCTGGAATTGGGTACCCAGCCGCTGTGTCCCATCAGACAATAATGGGTCTGAGCATTGGATATGTTGGTGAGAAAGGGTGAGGAGCCATCAGTTTTGCCCTCCCAGCACCACCAGACCCCTTCATGTGCATTGGGTCACCGAGAGCTGCATCCCTGCCTCGGGGAGCGTGGAGGTCACTCAGTGGCCATCTGTAACCTCTCCCTGCACAGGGCTTTCCTGATGGCACCCTTGACCTTGCTGTTTCTCAAGCTGTAGATGATGGGGTTGAGCATGGGGGTCACAGCGGCGTACAGCAGTGCCAGGACCTTGTCCATCTCCTTGGAGACGCTGGAGTGAGGCACCAGGTATGCCACAGCCCCAGTGCCAAAGAACAGAGACACCACGGTCAGGTGGGAGGTGCAGGTAGCAAAGGCTTTCTGCATCCCCACTCCCTTCTGGAGGACAGCCCCGATGATGTGAGCATATGACACAAGAGTGAGGAGGAAGGAGCCCATCGCTATAGTCCCAGCCAGAGCATACAAGGTGGCCTTGTTGAGGGGAGCATTGGGGCTGCAGGATGCCTGCAGCAGGAAGGGCATCTCGCAGAACAAGTGGTCAATGACGTTGGAGCCGCAGAAGGGCAGGCGGGCTGTGAGGAAGGCCTGGATCAGAGATGAAAGGGAGCCACTCAGCCACGAAACAGCCACTAAGCAGTGGCACATCCTCCTGCTCATGAGCATGGGGTAGTGGAAGGGGTGGCAAATGGACAGGTACCGGTCATAGGCCATGGCAGCCAGAAGCACACACTCAGAGCCCCCGAAGCAAAGGAAGAAGTAGATCTGTGTGATGCAGCCCACAAAGGAGATGGTCTTCTGCAGTGAGAAGGAGTCTCCAAGGATCTTAGGGAGGGTAACGGAGGAGTAGCAGATGTCCAGGAAGGAGAGGTGGCCCAGGAAGAAATACATGGGGGATTGCAGGTGGGTGTCCAACCAGACAAGGGTCACAATAAGCACGTTCCCCAGCACTGTCACCAGGTAAATGAGCGAGAAGAACAGACAGAGGGTCACCTGTGCTCCGTACGCACTGGAGAATCCCAACAGAAGGAACATGGTGGGGCTGCTGAGATTTCCGTGCTGCAGGGACTCGGGGCTCATCTTCAGGGAGAGCAGGAGGTAAGAACAGGTAGAACGAGGGTGAGTGCTCTCCCCTATCAGGGGGCATCCCCAGCCCTGGGCTCTGCTCTGTGGTGGGCTGAAGCTGTGCCCATGCCCCGCACCCCTCACACCTTGCCGAAGGCTCGGGGGTGTATGGCGGTGGGGGCTGGTGTCAGCCCATGGGGGTTCAATCCTCCAGACAGCCCCAACCCCGTGTCACTTGAAGGACATCAGAATGAGCTGGAACATGACCCCCGTGCTCGAAAAGGATCCCAGGGGCTGTCAAACGAGAGCAGCTCCTCTCACCCCTCCAGGTTCCCTGGTCTGCAATGGGAGACTGACCTGAAGATCCCACAAAACGTGAGAGGTTGGACCTGCCTGAACAGAAGCTGTTGTTCATGGGAGCACTGTGTTTACATCATTAGTGAAGGTACAGCAAGATCTCCTGCTTTCCCTTATCTATCACAGGCTGTGAGAGCAGAGCTCAAAAAATAGACATCTTTAAATGCTACAGACAAAGAAAGTGCCTGTTTGCAAATACTGCACCAGAGATGTGTGACCCAGCTGGAGCACTGGGTCCAGCTCTGGGGCAACAGCACAACAGGGACGTGGAGCTGTTGGAGCCAGTTCAGAGGAGGCCACGGAGATACTGCGAGGGCTGGAGCAGCTCTGCTCTGGAGCCAGGCTGAGAGAGCTGGGCTGGGGCAGCCTGGACAAGAGAAGGCTTCTGAAGGGGAGACCTGAGAGCAGCTCCAGTGCCTAAAGGGGCTGCAGGAAACCTGGAGAGGGCCTTGGGACAAGGGCCTGTAGGGACAGGCCAAGGGGAATGGCTTGAACCTGCCCGAGGGGAGACTGAGATGAGCTCTTAGGCAGAAGCTCTTCCCTGTGAGGGTGCTGAGGCGCTGGCACAGGGTGCCCAGAGAAGCTGTGGCTGCCTCATCCCTGGCAGTGCTCAAGGCCAGGCTGGACACAGGGGCTTGGAGCAAGCTGCTCCAGTGGAAGGGGTCCCTGCCCATGGCAGGGGTTCGGGACTGGAGGAGCTTTAAGGTCCCTTCCAACCCAAGCTATTCCGTGACTAATATGATTCTAATCCTCATGTTCACACCTAGAGAACAATGCAAGTGATGGGCCTCTGAGAGTCTGAGACATCATAGGAGGACCAGAAAGGCAACTGAGGGTGACAGTGTTGCTCAAACAGGCTTGAGGGTGGCAAGGAAAAGCAGAGACACTGGCCTGCAGGAAGAAGGAAAGACTGAATCTAATGAGAACCTGGAGCTTGGGGGTAAATGGAGATGAGACACAGAAGATTCTGAGTGTGAACCTGAAACTACTGAATCCACAGAAAGAGCACTGAGGAGATGATCAGATCTGTTCAAGCTGCAAGAAGCTGTTGGAGCTGCCTGCACGTCCTTCCAGAGGGAGGTGTGGGAGTATCTTCACCAGGAGTGAAGAGGAGATGGGTGCCAAGCTGAGGAGAATTGAGCACCCTCAAGTGGCATTGCCAGCTACCTCCAAGAGGAACAAGGACAACCGCACCGTGCTGGGGATGTGCTCCACAGCATGGAGATGCCAAGGTGGGCTGTGGCTTCGTCCTGGTGCCCAGCAGCTGGGGTGGGGTGTGAGCAGGGAGGGAGGGAGCAGCAGGTAGCCAAGGCTGGGTGCCACAGCAGGGGCTGGGGTGCTCGAGATGCTGGGAGCCTCCACGGACACTCTCCTCTTAGTGCAAGGAGGCAGCAGGATAGGAGAAGCCTTCAGGGATCTGATGCCAGGCTTTGAACCACAAAGAGAATGGACGTCAAGGAGAGGCATGTCCTGTCTCTGCTGGTTTGGGTTGTACTGGAAGAGCAGGAGCTGGTAAACAAGGGCATAACCACAGAGGGAAGGGAAAGACTGGTAGGGATAAGAGCAGCTGGAGAGTGGGTAGCAGAAGGTTGGTGTCTCCTCTGGCTCAGGAAGAGCAGATGGTCCATAGCAAACAATGATTGTGGCCTCTGCAAGTCTATGGGGGAACTCCATAGGTACCAGAGGTATGGGGGAACTCAAATTGCTATGTGCCCCCCACAGCAGCAGATGTTCCCAGAAGTCAGAGAAATAGCTCTGAGCAGAGTAATGGAAGTGACAGGAGGAGAGAGTAAGTGCAGGAAGTGAGGAGGAAGGGTAGGACAGCACGAGAAGCTGAAAGGCACCATCACAATGTCTTCATGGATCTAAATTGCCTTGGGAAGGAGTGAAGGGAAGGTCTGGGAGCCTGTCACACATTCCCAGCCAGACCGAGAGGAGGGCAAAGCTCCAGGGGAGAAATTAATCCAGGAAAAGTAACTCTTTGGAGGGGTGATGGTGAATAAATCACAGCCTCATCTGTAATGGTCATTCCAGCTCTCCCTGGATATGATACCTCACGTGGCTCCTCACCAGGTCACTGCAGAAAGTGATGAGGTTTTCTTGTACCTGTTCCTGAAAAAGAGGCTGTTTTTAGAAGAGCTGTCTGAGAAAATAACTTCAGCTCGAGTAGGGATGAGTCAATGCCATTCTGCAGAAATGGCAAGAGCAATAGGAACAGATTGGTGGCTGTGGCTGTGAACAAGCACAAATCAGGACATGGGAGGAGGGCTGCTTACTGCAGCTGGGCGGACTGGGGACATTGAGCCTGCAAATGTAGGAAAGAGCTGGCATTTCGTGAAAGAAAAGGTGCAAAACCCAGCTAAGAACTCCCTTTTGAGCACAAGGCAGAGGCTGCTGGAGACGGGCTGCTCCCTCTGCAAACAGGGAACATACAGACACCAAGGAGAATATTTGGCAAGAGTGGAAAGCCTGCAAGGAAAGAAGAGAGCCTGAGAAGTGGTGAGGGAAGCCTGCACTGAAGACAGAGGAGTGCAGGGAGTCTGTGGGAATCGCTTGCAGTGTGACACATACACCTTCAGCCGTGCAGATGAAGGTCAGGCAGCCCCACAGCGCTCAGTGCCCTGGGAGCCGGGTGTCCCCACTCCCACTTGCCCAGGAGGACAATGACAGTTTATGGCAAAGGGAGGGTGTCTGGTGGCAACAGCAGGGCACAGGCCAGCAGCGTTTAGGAGGGAGGAGAGTCTCCAGAGCTCTGCTGCATGTCAGAAGGGCTGCAGGATGGGAGCACTCCTGCACCTGAATCCATGAAGGATGAACAGTGCTTGCCCTGCAGAGTCTTTGTGATGGGGCTCTATTCGCTGGGAGAAGAGGGGCCCAGCACCAGGCATTTGCAAGGCTTTAGGGGAAAGAAAAAGCAAGAAAACTGGGCGTGCACGGGAGCTCTGGGACTGTGGAGCAGTCTGCCTGCCCACAGCATCCTTAGCTGGAGATCCCGTGATCCGGTCAGCCCAGGGTGGTGCTGAGCTGTGAGTGTGGCACAGGATGCCAAACTGCCCATGGGGGCAGCAGGAAAGTTTCCACCCGTGTGGGAAAATCCTGATGCTGTGGAGCGCTCGTGAGACCCTGCCCGGTGGTGCTCAGGGAGCAGGGAGCCCACCCGAGGAGGAGGAAGCAGAGCCAGGCTGGCTGGAGAAGTGAGAGTCCATTGCAGAGGACATGGTCAGCCTGGAGAAGCAAAGCCAAGCAGGGAGATGGCTGTGGCATCAAGGAGCAGAGCCCTTCACTCAAGCATGATGCTGTGGGTAGCGCTGGCAGAGGTGAGCCTGCAAAAGCCAGCAGCTTAAACCCAACTACAAACATTACTTTGACCCAGGAATCTTCTCCTTAGATCGAATGCACCAGGGTTTAGACAAGGAGCTGGGGTTTCGCATCATGCCTTATCAAAGAGATTTGGGGTTCAAAGTGCTCACATCAAGGGCCAAAGGTAGGAGGGGCTTTGGTTCCTAAATCTCTTTGTCTTTTCCCTTTACCTAAAATAAACCTGTTTTAAGTATAAGTAGGTGTTCACAGAGCCTTTGCATTGATTTAATGAAGGAGAGGGGGAAAACAACATGCCTGGTTCACCTGGAATACATCACAAAGTCTCCTGGGGTGGGCACCCACTCCCATCTCTCCCCTATGCCCCATGGCCTCCCCAGAACTGGGTGCAAACCAAGACTGCAGTGTCCCCAGGGCAGTCACAGTCTGGGCTACCAGAGAACCAGCTGGGTTTCTGTGGCACCAGTGGCCTCACTGGGAGTTTGAGGGTGCAGGAGGGACAAGGCACAGAGACCGTGTCCACCACAGCAATGGCCTCAGGGAAGGAGGAGATGTCAGAGGTGTGTGACTGGGACCCAAGTGGCTTCATTTCATTTCTGATCACTGCAGGGGTTTGCAATTCCATCTGTTGCTGTGACAGTCATTAGCTGGGTGATCAGCCAGTCATTGGAAGGGTCTGTTTGCCTTCCCGATAGTGCAGCTGCACTTGATTTGCAATCAAATCTAATCTGAGACAAGTGAGCTGGAGATAGGTGGGTGCAGCTTGTGCAAAGCTCAGGCCAACACCACGGTCCCTATGTTTGTACAGCTGGATCCTGGAGGACTGGGAGCACCAGCGGGACACCAGCTGTGGCACAGGCGGACAGGGACACTGCAGCCCCGTGTCTGCAGCAGGGGCAGGGCTCCCGCGCTGCCAGGGCTGACCCGCGGTGCTGTGAGACATGAGCTGGGCACCCAGGGACTCCCCGTGCTGCTGGGCCAGGATGGGGACAAAGAGGACACCCACGTCTGCGGGTCACAGGAGTGGGGCACAGAGCAGGGCAGGGCAGAGCTGGCCTCGGCGACCCTGCCATGGGGCTGGCTCCTTCCCCCCTCAGTCTCAGAGCTGTCCTGGCCTCAGCACTGAGCCGGTGCTGATGCTGGGACACCAGTGACACTGATGCTGGGACACCAGTGACACAGCTTACCTTGGGCAGATGCTTCCTCTCTTCACACAAGGTGTGTCTGGCAGCACCGGTGGTCTGGGACACCAGGGTGATTTCAGTGTGCTCCTGGCAGGCACCTGGGAACAGCTCCCCTGTTACAGCACAGTCTATAATTACCCTGCACAGCCCCTTGGGCACAGTTCTTTGGGATGCTCTGGGAGCAGGGGAGCACACTGCAGGGGAATACACTGGGTCCTGTGTCCCACCATGGACACTCCCCCAAGGGGTGCTCCAGCAGCATCCTCATAAAGAAGCCCCAAAACCCACAGGGGCCAGGACTGAGGGACAGGTCTGAAGTTGACTTTGAACTTATCATCATCTAGAGACACCAGAGGGGTGGTGCTGTGGTGGAGCTGGAGGCACATGGTGGGCTCTGCAGCCAGAGGGGCTCAGAGACACCCTTAAGCAGGAGCCTGGATTCAGGAATATGTCAGAGATTGGTTCTTCAGCCTCTGCTTTCCTTTTCTAGCTTGTTTTTCCCTCTTCTGTGCTCTGGAGAGTCTCCCCCTGCAGCCCTGATCCAGCTCTGGGGCAGCAGCACAAGAGGGACCTGGAGCTGTTGGAGTGAGGCCAGAGGAGGCCATGGAGATGCTGCTGGAGCAGCTCTGCTCTGGAGCCAGGCTGAGAGAGCTGGGCTGGGGCAGCCTGGAGAAGAGAAGGCTCCTGAAGGGGAGACCTGAGAGCAGCTCCAGTGCCTAAAGGGGCTGCAGGAAACCTGGAGAGGGGCTTGGGACAAGGGCCTGTAGGGACAGGCCAAGGGGAATGGCTTGAACCTGCCCGAGGGGAGACTGAGATGAGCTCTTAGGCAGAAGCTCTTCCCTGTGAGGGTGCTGAGGCGCTGGCACAGGGTGCCCAGAGAAGCTGTGGCTGCCCCATCCCTGGCAGTGCTCAAGGCCAGGCTGGACACAGGGGCTTGGAGCAAGCTGCTCCAGTGGAAGGGGTCCCTACCTATGGCAGGGATTTGGGACTGAAGGAGATTTAAGGTCCCTTCCAACCCAAACCAGTCTGTGACTCTGGGATTCTATTACTTTCGCAACCAAGCATGTACCTTCTGGCTTTACTGGATAACCTTGGTTTCTTCCACACAAGCTCATCTAGATTTAGAAGTTACTTAAGGGCCTCTAGCAAGTGTGAGGTGTGTTGCTTCTCTGAACCGCTGCTTGGAGACATTCTCCCTCTGAGAAATTTGGGAATCTGGAAGGGAGGCTCCCTCCCAGATGTATCAATCTGCAAAGGTCATGGTGGGGCCTGAGAGCACCCACATCTCTGGGGAGGGGACAGTGATGGAGACGCTGACCAGAAACCAGCACCTCTCCCTGATGCAGCACTTCTCCCCTGGCTGAGCCCCTCCAGCTCAACCCATCTTCCCACTTTCAGTGCACGCAAGTGCATTTGGAGGCTGAACTCTCCTTTCTTCTCTGTCACCATCGCAGCCCTGGCCTGTCCGTGCTCTGCCTGCAGGGGATGGCTGCAGGGCAGTGGAGGGAGGGCTGAGAGCACACTGAGAGCATCACACGTCAGGACTGGGCACCTTCCAAGTGCTGGCCACAGTTACTGGTGGTCAGTAACAAATGTTTTCTATGAGTGTTTGGTGCTGCACTGGCCGCGTTCAACTGGTTCCATGTTATCAGTCCTATCTGCATAACCCAAGGCATAACCCAAGGGAGCACGGGAGGGTTTTGGCTGGAAGGCATCTCAAAGGTCCTGCCGCTGCTCAGAGCAGGGCCAGCTTTAAAGTTAGGTCAGGTTGCTCAGGGACTTGTCCAAGGACACCTTCAGGGATGGGGAGTTTCTCAGCCACGTTTCTGGATGTGCTGTAGGGCAGACCACACTCATGATGAAGAACTTCTTCCTTCTGTCCTACTGGAGTCAGCCATGTTGCAACTCATGCCCATTGCCCTTCACCACTGAGCACTGCAGTAAGAGTGAGACTGCATCTTCTCCAGACCTCCCCCTGAGGCGGCTGCTCACAGCAGCCAGATTCCTCCTTCACCTTCCCTTCCAAAGGCTGGACCATCCTGCTTCTCTCAGCCTCTCCTTGTACGTGCTGTGCCGCAGGCCCTGACCAGCTCTGTGACCCACACTGCACTCTTTGCCGTTTTTCAGGTCATTTCTTGTACTGGGGAGCCCTTCACCGGACCGAGTTCTCCCAACATGGTCTCTCAAGTGCTCCCTCAGGCTGATGGCTGCCCTTCACTGAGCCAGACCACAGCTAACCTTGCTGCAGAGGCATTCTGCTGAGCAGCGTTCTGCTTGCTGCCTGCTGGACATGCAGGGCTCCTCCAGCATTGCTGCCATTCCCTGCAGGCGCAGTCTGCCCTGTTCTGTGGGGTAAGCCCAGTCCAGTGACAGGACTTTGCATTTGCCTTGGCTGAACATCAGGAAGTTTGTGCTGCCCCATTCTGGAGGCTGATGTGGCCTCTCTGGCTGGCAGATCCAGCATGACGTGTCCCCAAAGCTTGAACATTGTCACTAAGGTTGGTCATTGCTGGGACAGATGGATCCTCATATATTTCAGGATATGCTGACCCTGGCAGCTTGGGAAGTCCCCAGTCACATTGCTTCCCACCTTTGTAGAATCATATCTGGGTTGGAAGGGACCTTAAAGTTCATTCACTTCCACCCCTCTGCCACGGGCAGGGACCCCTTCCACTGGAGCAGCTTGCTCCAAGCCCCTGTGTCCAGCCTGGCCTTGAGCACTGCCAGGGATGGGGCAGCCACAGCTTCTCTGGGCACCCTGTGCCAGCGCCTCAGCACCCTCACAGGGAAGAGCTTCTGCCTAAGAGCTCATCTCAGTCTCCCCTCGGGCAGGTTCAAGCCATTCCCCTTGGCCTGTCCCTACAGGCCCTTGTCCCAAGCCCCTCTCCAGGTTCCCTGCAGCCCCTTTAGGCACTGGAGCTGCTCTCAGGTCTCCCCTTCAGGAGCCTTCTCTTGTCCAGGCTGCCCCAGCCCAGCTCTCTCAGCCTGGCTCCAGAGCAGAGCTGCTCCAGCAGCATCTCCATGGCCTCCTCTGGACTGGCTCCAACAGCTCCAGGTCCCTCTTGTGCTGCTGCCCCAGAGCTGGATCAGGGCTGCAAGGGGGGTCTCTCAGAGACCCTCCCTCATCCTGCTGGTCACGTTCCTTTTGCTTCAGCTCAACCAGACAATCCCTGTCAGCCACTCATGAAGCCAGGGTATAAAACCATGTCCTGAGATGATCCAGGCCAAGAATACTCACACATTTTCAACAGGTTTCAACACATGGAGGAAGTGGGAACACCCGAAGCCATTTGTGTTTTGGGTTCCTTGTGACGCTGTGGCCCGTGGGGCACCTTCTGCCCCAGCAGCATGGAGGTTTTTTCCTCACTTTTAATGGGTCTCAGTTGTGTCATTAGAAGTTTCTGAACTTCTGCAGTATTAAATCCTGACGTGGCTCCAGGGGTTTGCTGTGCCACGCCTGGGACAGGAGCTATGTTTGCCCCTTCCCAAAGCAGGGAGCAAAGCCAGTGTTTATTCATCTGTGGAGCTCAGAGCAGCACAGAGGTGTCTCAAAGCTGCAGTTGGCACTTGAGAGGTGACTCAGTGCTGGCCCAGGGGAGTTCAGGTAGTTTATGTTTGTGCCATTGAGAGCCAACGCTCAGCACCCCAGTCCCAGCGAGGGGCTGCCCTGATGTGGAGGTGAGGGGAGGCTCAGCTGGGCTGGCACCCACCAGGTCCCATGGGAACCCCATGGTCTCACTCTACACAATCCAAGACAGACGGACAAGACCTGATGGCTTGGAATGACTGCCACTGTGGTACTGGCACCCATCACATGCAAAGGGACATCTGGGAGCCTCTAACATATGGTCACTCCAGGCAGGTTGGATGGGCACTGGGTTTTGGAATGGCCAAGAGCCCACAGATCATGAGCAGCAAGTGGGACCTGTCTCACAGGCTGAAATCAAAACACCATTCTCCTGACAGCCAGTGCTACGCTGAAAACCAGAAATGGTCCAATACAGTTGCATTTAATTTTTAAAAGGGGAAAAAATGTAAAGTCAAGAAGATTAAGTATCACATATGGCACAGAGATTGTCTGGGAAGACCAGTTTAGCTTCCTGCTGAGCACTTAAGCTGGTATTAGCAAATACAAATCCTAAACAACATTCCAAAGGGAAAGTCTAAATGGAAGTCAGCACAATTCAATCATTTGAAACAAGGTGATCAGAAATAAGATAAAAGTTCTAAACTTGTTGAACCTGTTTCCACATCAGATGACCTCTGGTAACTGCAAGACAAACAATGAAGACACCAGAATTTGGTCCCTTGCTCCTCTACTTTGAGGAATATCAACCGCACTTACATATATTCCCTTTGTCAAAGGCACCGGGAGCAGGAATTTAACAGTAGAAGATGTTTGTCCAGTTTCCAGTTGAATTCAGAGTGAATCTTCAAAGGAAATAAGCTGATAGAAAAGTGAAGAAACTGCATTCACTTCGGCTGAGGAGGAGCTTTGGTGGATCCCTGTCATGGTTTAAACTCAGCCACGCAGTCGCTCTCTCACTCCCCACCTTCCTCTCCCCCTCTCCTGGAGGAATGGGGAGGAGAATTGAAAGAACTTAACTCCCATGGGTTGAGATAAGAACAGGCCAGTAACTGAGGTATAACACAAACCACTGCTACCTCTTTGGCTAGTTTGGGTCAGGTGTCCTGTCTCTGCTTCCTCCCGGCTTCCCCTCCTTCCTCGCAGAGCAGGAGACTCAGGAAGTCCTTGGTCAGACCAAACATGACTGAGCACCAACTAAAAATATTGGTGTTATCAGCGCTGTTCCCAGGCTGCAAGTCAAAACCACAGCGCTGCACCAGCTACTAAGAAGGAGAAAAATGACTGCTACTGCTGAGCCCAGGACAATCCCAGCCTGGATGATCTCTTTGACAAACACCAGAAAAGGCCCTACCAATACAAAGAGTATGTAAGACAGAGCAGATGACATTTCCAGTCAACATAAATCAGGTGTGAAACTCCACTTCTTCACTGCAGCAACTGCAGCATGTCACCTGCTGCTCAGACTCACCTTTGCTACCTCTAGTTTCACCAAAAGACTAGAAGCAAACATGCTGGCTTTGGAAGAGCCTGCCAGAGGTAGAGAGACTGCAGACAAGCAGATGTGTGAGGCAGTGTGGGCAGATGCTCACAAAAGCTGTAGTAAAGGGCAGACCTGGTTGATGCATGGACAAATTATGTCACAGAGGAGACTGAATCCAACTTCTGCAGAGGAACATCACACCTCAGGAATACACTTTCTGGAGGAGTCTAGACATGGGTGTTGGACATCCCCAGGTCAGCTGGGAAGGATCTTTATCAAAGCTTGCAGGGAACAAACTGCCATAGGCTAGAAAGGAAGTCTGGTGTCACCAGTAAGCACCAGAGCCATCAGCTGGGAGTCTCCAAAGTGCTCCTCAATGTCAAAGTCTTGTCCAGCATCTGCCTTGCCCCAACACTCCTCCACTGTTTCCAGCAGCCATTTGGGACCCAGGTGCCTGAGCTGATCTCTACTGCACCAAGCCAGTCCCTGCCAGCCCTTCCCACCTGTAAGTGCCCACAGCACCCATCAGGGAACCTCTTGCTGCAGGATGCCATCAGAAGGTGCCTCACCCAAGGGAGCCCTTAGAAACACTTGGAGAAGAAAAGTCCCATGTCAGGAAACACACAGTGACATCTGGCTGGGTTTGCTGGGGGATAAAGGAGGGCAGGTACAACCCTCTTGTCACCCTGTCCCTCTGTGCTTCTTGCCTGCTGTTGAAGGCAGAGGGGCTGCATGGTCTGATGAGCATTGGATGAGCAGCAGGTACAGGGACAGGCTTGATGGGTGGGGGCTGCAGTGGGGGACCCCCTTGCAGTGCATGGAGGGTCTCACAGCCAGGGAATGGTCCGGAATGGCAGCCTGTGTGCATCCTGCTCCAATGGCAGCCTGTATACATCCTGCTCCAGGGCACAGAGAGAGAACAGACAGACAGAAGGAGGAGAGGAAATCGCCAGGGGCAGAGGAGCGATCTCAGCACTGTCTGGGGTGCCACCTGTGCACAGCAGGGGAGGAAATGGAACATGATGTGGACACACTGGGACTCCCCATCACACAGTCCCTGGCAAAGGGCACTGCCGGTCTGACAGTCTGACAGAAAGACTGACAGTCTTTCTGAAGAGGGTGGAGATGACCCTGGGATGGGAAGTCCCAGTGATGCCCTTGCCCTGGGACGTGTCCAGCTCTTGAGGTCCACAGTCCAGGAGACGCTGTTTCCCACATGGTTTTTCCCATTCCGTGGAGGAGGTTCTAAGGTGCTCAGCTGCTGGGACAGCACCTTCCAGGGATACCTGCTACCATCACACAAGGCAAACCCTGGGCTGAATCGGACACCCAACTGCCTGTGCAGGGATGGGCAGGGTCCCTGTGGAAATGCCACCAGAGAGGAGTTTGGAGGAATTTCCTTTTCCAGGAAAGGCACAAGGTGCTTCATGCCCTACCAGACCTCACTGCCTACGAGCGCTGCCCGAGCCCTGGAGATGAGCGTATGTGAGGGTGCAGGGCATCCCTGGGGACACAGGTTACCCGGATGGGTTGTGGTTTCTTATGTGTGGATTTGACAGTCTGAAGGGATCAGGAAGGGAAGGATGGAGTGGGATTTCAGAAACAGAAGCTCAGCCAGCCTCTGGAGGCAGATGTCCACCACTGCAGGCAATCTGACTCCAGCAGAGGCTTTCTCTGCTCAGTGCCCAGGGACAGAGACTGTGCGCAGCCCCACACCAGTCTGAAGGTTTGGGTCCAGAGATTTCAGACACCCACCTTCCACTGACCCTGCAGCGCTGAGGGCCTGAGAGGTCCTCAAGCTGAGTCCTGCCCCTGCAGGGGAACAGAGGCTGCCATTGCAGCAGGGTGAGCAAAGGGAAGGTCAGTTGGATGGTGGTGGTGGTTGCAGACCTCCAACTCCAACTTTAGTTATGTGGCCAAGTCCCACAGTCTTTCTTCACGCAGCCCGTCGTGCCCATGGGATTTGCAGTCTCACTGCATCACATATTTGAGCTCTGCCTGGCCATGGTCCTGCCCCATGGGAGGCACCCAGGAGGGAAAATCCTGGTGGACTCCAAAACTGCCCTCACTTGGGTGAGCTCAGCCCAGGATGCTTCCCAGTGCAGACCTGGAGGCCAGCAGAAGGGACCACATGCCTGAGCATCCTGGGTTCTCCCCAGACAGTTACACCAAGCTCCGGGATGAGTTGCTGTTTATTTGGCAAGAAAGAGGGCCTAAATGCTGGAGGAGCAGGGGATGTGTCACAGCCTTGACCACTGAGCTCAGGAGAGGGATGCGGAAACAACAGCCTGGAGCTTCAGAGTGTGGGTCTTGCATTGCTTGGCAGGAGCAGCCACCAGCAAGCCTGCACCTCCTGGAAAACAGCAAGAGAGGTGGGCTGAGTATTTGAGTGGGGAGGCCAATGGAGAAGGCCAAGCAGGGCTCCCCATCAGCATCAGCTTGTTCTATACTAGTTGTCTCAACTCTGTAGGGTGAGCCATCTCCAGCAATGGAGCCAGCCCTACAACCGAGTGTGTATCAGTGTGGTGGGACATCACGTGCCAGAGTAGGCCAACAACAAACCCAACCTCTGACCAGTTTTGCTGGTCCACAGCTCCAGGCCCCTTTGCCCAGATGCAGTCCTGGCCCTGGCTGCTGCAGGAGCTCTGCAGCTCTTTCTCCACTGACCGGGTGGTTTTGGTTCAAGTGCCCTTGCTCACCACAGGGCAGCTGCACCCTGAGGGTCTCCACTGCGGAGCAGCTTCAAAGGGAACAGTCCTACCTGGGAGTCAGGTTCAATGTGGCTCCCAGAGCTCATGGTGGCCCTTTCTGGAGCACCAAGGGGGCAGTTTCCAGCTGAGGACATTGCAAAACACCCTGTTACTGCAGCAACTCACCTACACCTCATCGAGGCTGCATTCATCTGTGAAAATAAAGAGAAAGGCTGTGTCATGCCACGACATGCCAGGCCAGCGTGCCTCTGGCTACCAGGGGCAACGCTTCCTCCTGGCAGCTCAGACTGCAGAGCAGTGGCAGTGATGGACTGAGCCACACCAGCCCCACACGCGCGGGCAGCGCTCACCCTGGGCGGGCAGCATGATGATCATGTCGTTGGTGAAGCTCCTCTGCCTCGCGAGCTTCCTGAAGAGCACCGCCAGCCTGGGGCTCACCTCCCGGGTCTTGGCTAGGGGCGAGGACATGAGTTAGCTCCAGGCTGCAGCCTGTCCTCGCATCTCCTGGGCACCCAGGTGAGATGGGATGGACGATGGTCCCCAGGGAAGGTTGGAGGCAGCGGGGAAGGTGCTGGAAAGGGGTGGTGGCCAGGGACATGAGACACCTGTCCCAGGGGACAAGGCGAAGTGGAGGCCCTGGCACCAGCACAATGTCTCCTTCCCTGGTTTCCATCCCCACACCCTGCAGCAGGACCCCCGCTCTTTGCCCACTTCCACAGGTGACTGACCCAAGGCCATGGACTGCCCCTGGGCGCAGAAGATGAGCCCAGCCTCCCCACCCAGTCCCATCTCACTGCCCCTGCCCCTGCCACACCAGTCCTGCTCCTGCAGCCCACCCAGGACAGGAGGGCAGTGCTGAGGAGGGGTCCCCGCGGGTCCCCTGGCCTCCTCCTGGGACACCCCAGGCTGCCCCCCCTGCTCAGAGCACCACTGGTTACGCACTGTAGAGCCTCAGGGCGTGCAGGGTCTTCCTGTCCTTCGCTCTGGTGGCAAAGACCACTGCGTATGTCTTGCCGTCTGTGTCCACCACCTGCGCTGTCTTATAGCCTCTGTCTGCAGAAGGACGTGGAGGAAAGGGAACAATTAATCACCTCCTGGAATCCCCACCCTGCACAAAGGCTGTAGGAGTGTGAGCCGGGATGCCAGGGGCTGGGCCCACCCAGCCTTCCGTGCCTCCCTCTCCTGGTTTATCCCCTTGCTGAGGCTCCTCTGAAAGCCTGGGGGAGCCGACAGACGGCAACAGAGCAGAGGGACTGGGAAGTGACCACAGGAGGCTCTGGGTATGGTCACTGCAGAGAGCCCAGTAGCACAGACGGACTAATGCTGGGAAACCACTCCCGCTCCATCCCTTGGGAGCAGCCACCCACAGCCTCCTTGCAGAATTAACCTGCTTCTCCCCAGGGTTTAAGCCTGGTCTGGACGTGTCTGATCTCAGAGGCAGGGAGCCAAGGGATCCACCCGCTTGTGGGACACCAGCCCTGGCACAGATCAGCCCTGGGGTGCAGTGGCTGCAGAGGGACGTCCCACCCAGGACCCCAGGAGGATCATGTCCCAGGGACAGCCGGCTGCTTCACATGGGGATTATGGGAAGTGCCGCTGCCCTGGCCCCACTCACCAGAGCTGTAGTATTGACCCAGGACTCCTGTTGGCTTGTAGATTGACACCAGTCTCATACACTGCTCCGGGCTGCAAAGCAGTGGAGGATGCTTCATCTGGGGTTAAGTGACACCTCCCCTTCCCTCCCCTGCAGGTGTGGACTCCGGGGTCTCCCCAAACATGGGAATTGCTGATGTGGCCAGGGCAGGGATGGGGACAGAGCAATGGGTGCCTGGGCTGGCCTGAGGGGTGTCCTGTGGGGTCAAGCAGCCCTTCCCTTGCTCATCCTCTGAGCTTCTGGGATGAGGCTGGTCCTGCTGGGAGAGCTTTGACCATGGGGTCCCCCATCATCCTGCCGCATCCCTGCCGGGAGCAGCAGAGTTTCAGCTTTACGGTGGGACCACTCCTGGCTGGTGCTGACCCCTGAGAAAGGGGTCCCCACGATGCAGCTCTGCCGAGCCCCTGTTGTACACCGTGGGGCTGGAGGTCCTGCCTCACCCCACACCGGTCTTTGGTAGGTGCTGGGTGGAGGCACCCAGGTGGAGTCCCACCAGCGGAGGCAAGGGGGGGTCAGTGAAGCCCATGGGGAAAGTGCTTGGCACTTACGTGGGAATAGCAAAGGAGACGTTGAGGTCACCATCCCCCAGGACCTCGATGGATGTCATCGCCATCTTCAGCTGATCCTTCTTTTGGAGGTAGCTCTCGTTGTCAGTGGCCATAGCCGTGATGTGCCATTTCCCTGCAATCTGGCAGCGGGGGCAGGCTGTGAGCCTGGAGGAGCAGCCAGGGGCTGTTCCCTCCGCGGGGACCCAGCCAGGACACCCTCAGGCCATGGGACACCCACAACCCCTCCGGGCTCAAGGGACTGCGTGACCACCCTGACCTCGGTGCGACAGCAGAGCCGGGGGATGTCCCCAGCACAAAGCCACCTCTGCAGTGCCCACCCTGTGAGAGGTGGCCACGCTCCCGCCTGCCCTTCCCAGGATGCTGCAGTCACCTTGCTCAGGTCCAGCTCCGCAGCACCGAGGTCCTCAGCCCCCACGCGCAGCAGGCAGAGCAGCGCCAGCGCCAGCCCCAGGCTCAGCCCCATGGTCCTCATCTCGCCGCAGCCTCCTCTGGGCTCGACAGCGGGATGCGGAGCGGTGCCGAGGCTGCAGAATTTATAGCCCCGGGCTCTCCTCCCTTCCACGCACCCCTGCGCTAGGGTTGGCTGGGGCGGATGGTTTCCAAGGGCTGAGGTCGCTCCAGAGTAAACAGCCTTGCAGCAGAGGGGAAGTACCCAAAGGGCACCCGGAGGGGCTGAGCAGCGTATTGCAGGAACTCTTGCACCACACCAGTGCTGAAATTCAGGATTTCCCCGATGTGCTTGGTTGTGAAAAGGACAAAATTGGTTGTGAAAGAACAAAAAGAGCATTTTTACCAGCTGGATGGTGGAAGGCTGCTGGGAAGAGTGGGGACGTCCTTCCCGGCACTGGCCCCAAGCAGCGCTGTCACCAGTGACCAAGGAGCTCAGTGACCCATCCCTCTGGTGAGGCTGGATCTGCCCCAGGACTGCCGCTGGGATCATGCCCAAGCCCAGGCAGCTGCACACCACTGATGTTCTGACCCTGTGGTGCTACACAGCTCATCCACCTCTGTGGGTGCACCTCTGCACACTCAGGGTTTGCAAAGCAGGGTGCACCCGGAGCAGGGATGGCAGAAGAAGGGGTTCATATCACTGTCAGAGTGTGTCCCCTCCTTCCCAGAGTGTGATGTCCCCTGTGCCCTGGCTCTGGTTCTACCGTGGCCAGTAGGCAGATGGGGGGAGCCAGGGGGATGGGAACACGTACGGGAGGTCCCTGTCCTGCTGTGCATTTAGCCTGGGCAGCCATGGGGCAGCCCCAGTCCTGCTGGGGGGCTTCAACTGGGTGTCCTGGGGATGAGCTGCCTGCCTGAAGCCAGAACCCTACAGGCAGGGATGGGCAGCCCAAGTGCTTAACGCTGCCTGCCCAGACCTGCTGCATGAACCCCTGTTCATCCCAGCTCAGTTCTCCCCTGCCCACATCCCCAGCTCTGCCCCCTGAACCTTCCCCATGCTCTGCTCCCCCTCCTCACCACACCGGCTGCAGCAAACAGCACAGCAAATGAACCCCAGCTCCCCTGGGGTGCTGAGAGGAAGGGGTGGACCCAGGAGCATGGGACTTGGGGTGCCTGGGGACCCCGGCAGCACCCCTGCTCCTGCAAACAAAAGCACCAAACTCCGGGGCAGCTTCTGCACCTATTTATTGTGGAGGGTGAGGTGTGATCCTGGTGTGGGGCAGCGGAGGACAGGAAGGACAGGAAGGGGTATCATGGAGAGGGGAGCAGAGCCTGGTTTTCACCAGCGCTGGAGGAACCATGGCCCTGGCACCAGCCCCTTCAGCTGCAGGGAGGAATGACGACGGGTGAGTTAGAGCAGGGAGAGGCAAAGTGATGCAGAGCCCCAAGGCAGGCAGGGAGTCCCTGGGGAGCTGTGATTCCCTGCTCAGCCCTGGCCATGCCAGCAGAAACACCTAGCGTCCCCTGGCCATGCTCACCTGATGGCTCCAGTGCACTGATCTGTTGAAAAGCAAAGAGAGGGGTGAGCACACCATGGGCAGTGTCCTGAGCATCCCCATGCAGAGGGACTGTGCGTGCACCCCTGCCCTGCCAGCACTTACCCGACTTGGGCAGCACGGCCAGCATGGCCTTGGTCAGCCCAACAGTGGGGATGAGCTCTTCAAACTTCTGCAGGAGCTGGGGGCTCACATCCTGCTCCCTCGCTGCAGCCAGACACCCAAAGCAGGGGGTGATGAGTGCAGAGGACCCAGCAGCGAGCCCCACACTGGGGTTCCAGCTACCGTGAGGCAGCAATGGGGCCCCAGGGAAGGGGAAAGGTGAAGCCATGGAGGTGCAGGTTGGACACTGGGCACCCCACAGCTGCCCAGGGCTGGCAGCAAAGGGGCACAAGCCCCTTGGGATGAGGAACCACCCTGCTGGGGGTGGTATGGGGCGGCTGGTGCGGCTTGGGGGAGCTTCAGGTCAAACCACAACCCATAGGGGATATCTTTGGTGCAAGGTTTAATCCATCCCAAATGAACTCCCTGGGTGGCAGCACATGGGGTGCTGAGGCAGGGGGCCCTGGAACACAGTGGGGAGCCCAGCCCCTGCCCCCCCCCGCCCCGTGCCCATGTCCCTCCGTGGGGAGCTGTGTGTGTCCATTCCCGCTCCTGATACCCACTGAGGAGCTGCAGCATGGTGTTGGGCTGCTGCTTGCTGTGCTGGGTCTCATGCACGATGGCGTAGTGGCTGTAGTCAGTCTCCATCACACGCAGCTCTTTCTTCTCTTGTGCTGCTGAAGGACCACAGCAGTCAATGTGGTGCAGCCTGAGCACCTCCATGGCCCCTCCTGGGGCTCACGGCTCAGGGCCTGAGAGGGGTATGAAGGGAAGCAGGGGACCCCCGTGGGATCCAGCAGACCCATGCCCCCACAACAGCGTGGCCCCTGTCCCAGCCATGGGGCAGAGGAGCTGAACACCCCCTCTGTGCCACGGTGTGGGTGGCTCTGCTCCACCTGCCTGCCCATACCCATGTAGTGTCCTGCCTGACCGCTCCGCTGGAACAGCAGCTCCAACCTCTGGCATCTGTCCGGCCTGGAGAGGGAAAATGGGAATGGCAAAGGGGGCTGGACCCCACCTGGGAGACCAGCAGATGGGGAGGGCCGGGAGGAGCCCAGTGCTGTGGGGCAGCAGCAGGATGATCCTTGCCCAGCTGCACTGGTGGGGATGGAGCCCAAGCGGGACCCATCGAGCAGGTTAGCACTCACAGGGGCCAGGCAAGCTTCATAGCCAGGTTCCCCTCCGGTGTGAAGCTGATGGTGGCGATGGCTGACTTCATCCCATCCTTCATCTTCAGGTACACGGAGCAGTTTGAAACAGTGGCTGCAAAATGCCACTTCCCTGCAAACTGCAGCAGGACATCACCAGCGGGGTTGGGACAGGCATGGGGAACTGTCACCCGCCAGGGGAACCTGCCACCCTCTGTGGAAGATGTGACAGTCCAGTGCAGGAACCTGCCACCCCCATGCGGACCTAACACGGGGACCTGGCACCCGCCTGCGTGCAGGACACACGGGTGTGCGCTGGAAGGGTGAGCGCAGCGCCTGGCCCATGTTCCCTGGGCAATCCCACACGTCTGGGGGCATCACTGTGCCAGGTGCCCGTGCTCCTGCAGCGGGGCCACGGCTGGGTCTGGCCATCGTGGGCAGGCACGGAGCGGGACTAACCCAGTGGGCACAGACACCCCCTCTCCTGGGAGCTACCCTGGGGCGGGCTCAGGGCCGGGGGCTCCTCGGGGTGCCTGGGGACACAGCACGGGCTGGGGCCACCCCCTGCCCTTCGTTACCTTCTGGGTGTCAAAGCCCGGCTGCACGGGCACCTCTGCCGCGGCGCACAGCACGCAGAGCAGCGCCAGCGCCAGGCAGGGCAGCGCCGCCGTCATCCTCACCGCGGGCTGGGTGCGGGCAGGGGAGGCTGCTGGGACCCGTCCCCTCCCGCACCCACCTTTATACCCCTACCGCTGGCAGCACCCTCCCGCCCCCTTTATGCAACAGCTTACACAAGAGCAGGGATCACTTGTACCCGTGTTGGGTGACAGTGCTGGCCCCTTTCCCCCCATTGTCCAGTCCTGGATGAATGCAGCCTTGTGCGGGACCCAGCCCAGAGCAGTGGGGGAGCGGGTGATGCCCCAGAGCTGTGTCTGGGGAGGGGGACAGGGGTGCCTCTCAGTGTCCTGCTCTTGGCTGCTGCCCGCTGGCCCAAGGGCCTGGCAGGGCCAGGACTGGTCCCACCTCAACAAGGAGGGTTTGAGCCCAGGGCTGAGCCACAGCCCAGTGTCCCCTAGAAGGGCTTGTGGCTTCCCAGGCTGCCGGCAACAGGCACAGGCCCTGCTCCCGGCGCAGGTCCAGGATCATGGCAGGGACACCATGGGGGTGGTCGGGACTGAGCCACATCCAGAGTTCACAGCAAACACCTCCTCCCCATTACCCCACTGGGGCTCCACTCAGGATGACCAGGCAGACGAGGGGTGGGCTGGTTTTATACAGGCTTTAATGGGGTGGGGGGTACAGCTGTGGGTGTGAAGCCAGGGAGAGGGGGCTGCTGCAGTGCTGGGGGGTCCTGGGCATGGGGGGGACGGGGCAGCCACCGGCTCACAGGGCTCTCGGGGCTCCAGCCGGCGGCAGCTGGGGGGTCTGTCTGAAAGAGATGGGGGTGAGACAGGGACACACGGGAGGACATCGGCCCGGCCAGCCCCACGCTGAGTACATGGGCACCCACCACCCAGGGACACCAAAGAACCAGCCATGGGCCAGGGCGGGGCATGATCAGGGGCTGGAGCACGTCCTGCATGGAGACAGGCTGAGAAAGTTGGGGCTGTTCAGCCTGGAGAAAAGAAGGCTGCGTGGAGGCCTCAGAGCAGCTCCTAGTGCCTAAAGGGGCTACAAGGACACTGGAGAGGGGCTCTTCATCAGGGACTGTGGTGATGGGACAAGGGCTGATGGGTTCAAACTGAAACAGGGGAGATTGAGATGAGCTCTTAGGCAGAAGCTCTTCCCTGTGAGGGTGCTGGGGGGCTGGCACAGGGTGCCCAAAGAAGCTGTGGCTGCCCCATCCCTGGCAGTGCTCAAGGCCAGGTTGGACACAGGGGCTTGGAGCAAGCTGCTCCAGTGGAAGGGGTCCCTGCCTGTGGCAGGGGTTGGAGCTGGAGGAGCTTTGAGGTCCCTTCCAACCCAAACCTGTCTGGGGATTCTGTGATTTTATGATCTGCGGTAGCAGTAAGAGGAGCAGCCTGGAGAGGGGAGGGTGATGGGGTGGGGCATCTCCAAGTACACCAATACCCCCCTGCAGGGCTGCTCTGACCCCAGTGAAGGCAGGACTCACCTAAGCAGCATCTGCCATGCATTTGTCTGCAGGAGGAAGAGAAACAGAGATCAGCTCCTCCATGGGCTGGGGGACTCCTGAGAGACCCCCATGGAGACACCCACGGCCAGGCCCACACGGGTCCCTCAGGGAGGCAGGGACAAGCCAGGAGGGTCTCCTCCCTCTCAGCCCCCCAGGGTACCTCTCCCCTGCTCCCCACCACCCCCCTGCACCCCCAGCCTTGCTCCCTGGCTGCACTCACCCGTGTGGGGCAGGATGAGGATCTCCTCACCCGTCAGGCCCTGCTCCCTGGAGAACTGGGTGAACCTCTCCAGGCGCTCAGGACTGAGCTCCTTTGTGCGGCCTGGAGGCAAGAGCAGGGTGAGAGGCAGCCCCCCCGCATCCCTGAGTGCTACTGCAGTGCAACCCAGCAAGGGACAAGCAGGCAGGGGGGCCGGACCCAGACACCCCATGGGTCACCCCAGCTTGGGAGATGCTGCTGCCCTTCTCCCACCAGAGAGATCCCCCACTGAGCACATCCTGGGACTGCTGGGGGCAGGCGGCACAGGGGTCCCGGGGCACACGTACTGTAGAGCAGCACCATGGTGGAGGGGCCGGTGCTCTTGGAGATCTGGGTGGCCACCAAGGCGTACTCCTCGTAGTTGGTCTCCACCACACGGATGTCGTGCTTGCTGCCCCAGCCTGGGGGGATAGGGAGGGCCCAGCTCAGCACTGGGGTGCTCCGGCAAGGGCAGGAGCAGGTCCCAGCAGTGCTGGTCTGGGAGCCGGGCACTCACGTGGGCTGGTGTAGGTGAACCGCCCTGGCTGCTCCGTCCTGGTGTAAAGGCTGTTCCTCTTCTCGCAGTGGTCACCCCTGGGGAGTACAACACGAGCGGCCGGGAGGATGCTGCAGCCCACACGTAGCCACAGGCATGGCAGCATTGCTCACCCCCCGCCCCTGCCCAGGCCCATACTTGGGGTAGGTGGAGGTGACTTCCAGGCTCCCATCTGCGGTCTCAGAGATGACCGTGGTGCACATCTTCATCAGGTGCTTCTTCTCCTTGAACCAGCTGGAGTTGGAGGCCAGGCCGATGCTGAACCACTTCCCTGTGAGCTGCACACAACCTCTGCTCAGTCACCAGCTGCACACAGACCCCATCTCACCCCTTGGCCATCAGCCAGCCACAGCCCAGGCCACCTCCCCCTCCCCTGCTGGCCCCACTGCAGGATGGGGTCCTGGGTCCTTGTCCCCATGGAGCTGCTACAGCTCCTGGTGTCCACAAAACCCACCCATGGTGTAGGATGTGCCTGGCACTTGGGGTGTTTCCTTCCTCTTCGTCCCAAGCCAGGGAGGGGGTGACAGCATTGCCTGACTCCAAAATGCCATTTCAATACATCTGGAGGCCCAAGGAGGGGTCAGGACCCTGCGGCAAGCACAGCTCACCCCAGCCTGGTCCCTGCAGGTACCAGCTTGGTGCACTCAGAGGGGCACCGTCAGTCTTAGAGATAGGTAGTGTTGGGACCACCCTTGCAGGACCCCCATCCCTGCAGGATGTGTCTCCATCCCCAGCACCTCCCTGGATGGCTCCAGGGGCTGTGGGGCTGGGCCCCTCCAATGTACAGCAGGCTGGGTCTCTCCTGCTCTGGGTGCTGCCTGTCTGGGGGGTTACTGCAAGCGCCCCAAGCATGCCAGCACCGAGGGGTGGGAGGGCAGAGGGTATGTGGGACACTCCAGCCCTTGGTCTTCTGGGACACTGGGCTGGGCAAATGGGGTCTGTGTGGGGGTTGGGGGTCCATGGTCCATCCCCATGTGCTATCTCAAACCAAGATTGCTTTTCTCAGCCCCCCTGCAACATCCCTGTGTACGCGCACCCACTCCACACTGCAGGTGTCCCAGCCCTGCACATATTCAGCCCTGGATCCTGCATCCCCCATGGAGCCACCAAACCCCAGCCACGGGGGCTTCGCAGGGATGGGGGCTCCTCAGGGATGGGGTCTGCGTGCACACCCCACACGCAGCCACCCTGCCCATCCCAGTGCTGGGGCCACCTTGGCCCCACATCCACCTGCAACACCCCCTGCACAGGTTTCCAGGGCAGGGATCCCCCCCAGACACCCCAAACCCCCATCACCCAGAGTGATGCGGGGTCACCTTGTCCTGCTGGAAGTCGGTTTGCACGGGGATGGTGTCCTGAGCACGCAGAGCCCCGAGCAGCGCCAGCCCCAGGAGGCTGAGCAGTGCGATGTGCATGGCCGGGCCGAGCAAAGCCGAGTGGAGCCGAACCAAGAGGAGCTGAACCAAGCAGAGCCGAGCTGAGCGGAGGCGGGCCGGGCTGAGCGAGAGGAGCAGCAGAGCTGCTGCAGAGCCCAGAGAGCCCCTATTTATGGGCTGGCTGCACGGGGGCCCCAGGGGGACCAGCCCTGCCTCCCCCTGTGCGTTATGCAAGTGGGAGCCGGGCCGAGAGCTGAAGCCAAAGGGCAAGCAGGGACCCTGCGAATATTTCTCTCCTGGTGAGATGCTGTGTTTGCCTGGGAGTGCCGAAAGCCCCGCAGCAGCACCACAGCCTGAGCCAGTGCCATGTGCTGCAGCGGGTGCGGGCAGGGCTTGCTGGCTACCCCCACCGCTGCAGGGTGGCTTTACTCAAGAGAGGGGCCCGAGCAAGGTGGTGGGAACGTCAAATGCCCAAATCAACCCTTGGAACTTGACATCTCAGGGTGCTTCTCCAGGATCCCCTGCCTTGCCCAGCCCCAGGTCCCTGCATCATCCATGGAAGCATCTCAGCCCCATCAGGTTTCAACCCACCACTGTGCAACCCCAGTGCATGTCGATGGTGAGCTGGGGGTGCTGGGGGGAGCCGGTGCCCAGCCCCCTGGGGACCAACACACAGCAAGGGACCAGCAGTGCTGCAGCCCAGCCATGCCACCAAAGAGGGGCTGCTGGATGTCCTCCCCCTCGGTCTGTGGCCACCAGCAGACACTGAACTGTCCCCCCTCTTAATGAGGGGACACCCTGAGCATTTGTAGGGCAAGGGCTGGGGATGAGCACAGGTTTCAGCAGCTGCTATGGGTCTGGCACAGTCTGAGCAGGGCTGGCCATGCTGCAACGAGCTTGGCTCAGCCCTGCCAAGGCAAAGCTTTACATAAGGAGAGTGTTGTGTTTTCATAGTGGCTGTTCCTCAGCGGGCAGGCCCCCCTGTCCCAGCACATTCCCTTCCCCGCACCCAGCTGCGCCCAGCTCAGCCCCGGCTCCATGGATTTATTAAAACAAAACAAAAGCTGAGCCAGGCAGGACTGAGCATCACGAGAGCCTGGCTGGGGCCTCCCCACACGCTGGGCTGGGGGCTCAGCCCCTGCCTGAGCTCCCCCTCGGGGTGCAGAGTGCCAGGAGGGGCTCTCTCCATTGTGCATCAGAGGCATGGAGCACTCATGGGTGCACTGTAGCCCTGTGCACACAAAGCCCCCCAGTGCCCGGGGTTCCCCAGCCCCCTTTGCAGACATCTCCCAGGGTTGGTAAAGCTGAGGCTGGCCAAGGAGCTGGGTGGCAAAGCTGGGTGCGAGCTTACGACCTTGGGGACACAGGGGGGCACTGTCCCGTGGCAGGGCTGAGGGATCACCGCAGTGCCTGGATACAGGCTCTCAGGCAAAACCTAGGGGTTGGCACCCCAGAAACGGGGTCCAGATGAGTACAGGCTGATCAGTGCAAGGGGAGGTCCTGGGGTCCAGGCCAGCTCCCCAAGGTGGAGGGCAGCGCTCCCCCCACCTCCCATTGCAGCCGCTTGTGGGGCGTAGAGCAGAGACTGACCCAGCCCTGCAGCCCCTGCTCTGCCGAGCTAGCCCGGGGAGGGCTCATCGGCACGGCCGCCCCGCACGTGGGCCGGGGGCTGGTGTGGGGAGAGTCACGTGCGGAGCCTTACATAAACCCTTGATAAACAACATGTGTTACCGGTACCGCTGCCATTGCGAAACCTCGGCCCCTGGGCTGCAGCGTGACCGGGCGCTGCCCGGCCCCGTCCTGTCCCCTGCCACCGCCCGGCCCCGTCCCGTCCCCTGCCACCGCCCGGCCCGTGCCGGGGCTGCTGTCCATCCCCTGCCTGCACTGGGGAATCAGCACCAAAACACCCCAGCCCAAGCATGTGGCAGGACAGCCTTGGTCGGACTCAACACACGGGGCAGATGGGTTCTGCGAGGGCTCCTCTGCTCTGGTTGCACACCTAATCCAAGCCCCCACAGCCGGCTCTGAGCGTGCAAGGACACCCCTGCCCGGCTCTGAGGGGGTGCAGGCAGTGCGGGCAGGCGCTAGGAAGCGCTCGCAGGCAGGGTCTGGTGCAGGCAGCAGCTCTGCAGCGAACACGGTCCGCAGGGCTAGGGCAGCGAATGCAGCGTTTCACTGCCCAGAAGGCTTGGGGATGAGAAGCACGATCCCTCCTCTGGGGTGCCTGAGGCATCTCCTGGCTTGTCCCACGGGAAGGTTGATTCTCTGCCGCTCCCCAGCACCCCCAGCCCCAGCATGGGGCCCCACGGCACCAGCACGGGGTTTTCCCTCACTCAGGGTAAACCAGAACTGCCACGATTCCTCCTCACTGTCCCATGGTTGGGATGGGGCTGCATGGATCCCTCCACCCGCACCTCCCAGCTGGGAGCACTGGCAGCCCCACAGTGGAGGCAGCCATGGCCTTGCTGGGGCACACCAAGGGGTGACTTGCCTGGATACAGACTCTTCTCAGAGGCATTTATTGGGGTTCCATTGCTGCTGCACGCACAAGGGTGCAGAGCACAGCGTGACACAAAGCTAGGGGGGCAGGACAAGGACCCACATGGCTGCCAGTGCCGCTGGAGGAGATGGGGAACCCCAGGATTAACTCCAGGGCTGCTGGAGCAACAGCAGGGTCTGACCAAGCCCAAGCTCAGTCCTGCGCAGCCATGGGCAGCTGGATGAGGTGAAGGCTGAGCACTGGAGACCTCTTGGCAACATCTGCACCTACAGCTTCATTTCTGGAAGGGAAAGGGAAGTGCTGAGGGGCTAGGGAGATGTCCAAGCCCAGCACTAGGGCTGGAGACCCACGTCTACTTCCCGAAGCACCAGCAACAACTGATGGAGCTGTCCTTGGGGACCCCAGCCCTCACCCCGGGGTGTCCCTCTCCCAGACCAACCCTCACCCCTAGAAACCCCATTAAAACCTCACTAAACCTGCCTGACCCATGTGGGGGGTGAACAGGACTTTGCTTTGCCAGCATGCATGTGATGCCCATCTTGGCTGCTGGTCTGCCACCTCCTTGCCTGTCTTGGGGTCCCCCAGCAGGACCACACGGGTGTGGTGTGGTGAGGGTCTGAACCCTCTGTGCCCAGCTCCCAGCCAGGGCAGGAGAACCCATGTGGTGCCATACATGGGGTCAAGGCCTGGCCCATGGGGGGATGCAGCGCATTGCCCGGACCCCACAACTCACCATCAAGGATGTGAAATTCGTCTGTGGAATCACAGAACCCTGCAAGAGACACAGCCCAGGGGGTCACCTTGCCCGGCCCCAGCCTTGCACCCAAAGACACTGCAGGGCACAGCCCAGTCCCTGAACCTCTGGCACTGGGACAGATCCCAACTGTGGCCCCGCTGTGAGTGACATGGGGCCACAAGCTCTTCAAACCTGCGTGGATGAGCCTCCCCTCCCAACGCTGCACCCCAGCCCCTGGTGCTGGTCTCTGGATGTTGGTGCTCCCAGGGCCCAGGGGACTATGTGCCACCCACCGTACGTAGGGAAGTAGTAGGTCACGTCTTCGCTCAGGCCTACAGCCCTCAAACGTTGCTCAAACTTGTCTATGACAGCATCGCTGACCTGGCTGCTCCGTCCTACACAAGGAGATGCCATCAGTGGCCTCGAGCCCTGCCCCAAAGACCACCCTGCCCCTGTGGCAAGGCTTGGGACCAGAGAAGGGTTATTGGCTCCCCTGTCTCTCCTCCAGCATCATCTGGGGACAACTCCCCATCTGGGACCAGGACCCCTGGGGACACCAGTTCCTGTGTCTGGGTGCTCCAGGGCTCCCGCAGGCAGCTCCTGGTCCCAACCCAGGTTTCCCACCTTTCTGCCACCCCTGTCCTTCATGTGCCACAAGCCCCAGAACACTAACCCACCGTAAAGTTTGACTGAGATGCTCTGGCCCTTTTGGTAATAGAGGATGGTGTAGCTGCTGTGGTCTGTCTCCCCAACCACCATGTCCACCTTGCTGCCATGGGCACGGCCTGGGAAAGACAGGAAACAGCCCTGCTTAGTCCCAGTTAATCCCAGTTAGCCCCAGCACCATCCAGGGGCCTTGTTTCACCACAGGTGAGGTGTACAAGGGGTGAAAATTGAGGCCAGCCCCACAGGATGCTGTTCCCTATGAGCAGGCACAAGCCCATGGTGCTGCCTGTGATGGACCCGGAACTGGGGCACTCAGATCCTAGAGCTGAGACACTGGGAGGGCGGATGCCAGTCCCAAATCCCTGCCGAGAGCAGGAGTGGGGGCTCCAGCTCCATGTTCCCTGCTCCCCCCCAGCCCAGCCTCCCTCACCCTTCAGGAGGAAGTGTCCACGCGCCTGGGCAGGGAGGTAGCGCTGCCTGATCTCCCAGCATATCCCATCCCTGTTCGGGGAGAGGAGGAGGTTGTTGGCACAGGCTGGGGAGGATCCAGCCCAGGCCCCTGCCCACCCTCCTTGCCAGGCACACGCTGCCCCTGGTTTCTCCTCCCAGAGCCTCAGTTTCCCCAGCCTGACCACCCCCACCCAACCCAGGCTGGCGAGCCCAAGCCCACCCCATGCTGGTGGCCGGGTTCCAGCCCACCATGGCCCCAGCTTCTAGCACAAATCATCCCACAGGAGATCACTTTGCTCTGGGCCAGCTCTCTCCTCCTTGGAGCCTGTGGCTGGGGCACTGGTCCTGCTCGGATCTGCCTGCAGTGTCCCTGTCCCATCCCCATCCTAGGGCACTGGTCCTGCTCTGACCTGCCCGCAGTGTCCCTGTCCCATCCAGCATCCCCCATCCCAGCCCCTGCCTGCAGCCCTGATGCCTGATTTCACTCACAGCTTCCTGAAGGTGCTGATGTCCAGGCTCTGCCCATCACCAGTGGTCACCGTCACTGCCGTGGCCTCCAGCCGGTGGCTGTGCTCAGCCAGGAAGCTGCAGCGGGAGGCCATGCCAACCAGGAACCACCTCCCTGCGAGCTGCATGGGACCGGCTGGCATCGAGGGACACGCCAGTGCCCTGGGTGCCACCACCCCACTGCCCTCAGCACCCACCACCCCGAGCACCCTCCCCTGTGCTGCCCACGGGGACAGGAGCCCAAGGGTGGGAAAGAGCAGGAAGCAGAGCAGAGCCCGGAGTGGGGACAGGCTGCGGGGGGGGGGCGGTGTGTGTGTGTGGGGTGCGTGTGCTGGGGAGGCACAGAGCGCTGCCAGACCCAGCACCGGCAATGACTGCGCTGGCCCCGGCGCTGAGGAGCCGGGGTCTGGCAGGGCAGCAGCCGCCGGGCCGGGGCCTGCCTCCAGGCCAAAGCTCGGTGCCGAGCTGGGCTGCTGCTGCCCGTCTCGGGGCGGGGAGCGCACCGGGGGGCTCAGCCCAGGCGCAGGCTGCAAGGGCAGGTCTGGAGGGTGACGCTGCAGGGCTGGACCTCGAAGGGGACCCACAGCGGAACGGGCCGAGCCCCGTAGGGCCGCCCTGGCACTGCCCCTCACCTCGGGCAGTCTGAGCTCCGCCGGGGCCGCTACCTTCTCCAGCAGGCTCTGGGGAGGGGGCGGCCGCCGCCGCCGCCCCGGGCCCTGTCCCAGCCCCGGCGGGGCGGCGAGGAGGAGGGCGAGGAGCAGGAGCACGCCCCGGGACAGCATGGTGCGGGGTGAGCGGTGCAGGTGAGCGGTGCGGGTGAGCGGTGCGGGGCCGGGACGGGGGGCAGGAGATCGGGGGGGCAGGAGGGCACTGCGGGAAGCCGGGAGCTGGAGCCTGGCCCTTGGGGCTACGGGCAGGGGCTGGGGGGGGCGGGACGGGGCGGGGCGGGCCCGAAGCTACACGCGGCGAGAGATCCCCAGCGCGACCCCGGGGACACCGGAGCCCGGACACCGGGGGGGGGGGAGGGGCCTGATGTAATGGGGCGGGGTCTAATGAGATGGGGCGGAGACGGCGCAGGGGCGTGGTCTACATAAGGGGCGTGGCTTGCCGGGAGGGTGTGGTCTGATCGCTGTAGGGGCGGGCAATCGGGAGCGAGCGTGCCACGTTCGGCTGGCGGTGCCTAGCGCTCGGCTGGCGGTGCCTAGCGCTCGGCTGGCGGTGCCTAGCGCTCGGCTGTGTGCTTAGTGCTCTGTGCTCTGTGCTCGATCTCTCCGGCCTTGCGGCAGAAAGCAGAGCGGTGATTGGAGGGGCGGGGCGGAAGGGTGGGGCGGAGGGGCGGAAGCGCTGAGCGGGGTGGGCCGGGCCGGGCCAGCGGCGCGGCTGGAGTCGCTGAGGTGTGGGTGGGAGCCCGGGGCTCGGTGCGGGGCGGAGCGGAGCTGAGCGGTGTTCGGGCAGGGTCTCACGGCCGTTCGCTCGCTCGCTCGCTCGCTCGCTCGCAGGCGCAGCGGCAGAATGCCACGATGGACGCGGGCGGCGGCCCTGTTCTCCCCGACACCGTCCTCTACGAGATCTTCCTCTACCTGGACCACGTAGACGTGCTCTCGGTGGGGCTGGTCTGCCAGCAGTGGCACGCCGTGGCCCGTGACGAGTTCCTGTGGAAGGAACTCTTCTACCGCTACTACCGCATCTCCCGGGAGGTGCCCCGGCACCCAGGTGCGCAGCCGCGGGGGGACAGGGCTGGTGGGGCTGCCCTCCTTGGAGCTGCCGGGAGCTGTCCGGCGCCGGGGCCTCCGGTGGCTCTGCGAGGTGTGGTACCCGTGTGATGGGAGCCTGAGCTCCCATCATGAGCCGGGAGGGGAAAGTTCTCTCCCCTTCTGCTGCTAACCCGTTGTCCTTTGGTGCTGTGGGTGCTGAGTCCCTGAACTGTATCACTTTAGCAGTCTATAGGGCTGGGTGGTGATGTGTACGTGAAGGGCTGTGGAAGTGCCCACACCCTTCAGAAAAGGCAGTCAGATGGTTGAAAATGCTTGAGCTTTACTTTCCCAGCAAGGTGGTTTCTGAGTGCTCTTGAGGCAGGAGCTCTGTGATAGCTGCTGCACAGCTTGGCTGGGTGCTGCTGAGGGAGATGGTAGGAGCTGCAGTGAGTCATGGTGTGCAGCCCCAGCGCAGCCCAGCTGGGCTTGGTGATAATCGCTGCTGGCTTTTCCTGAGCAGGACTTCACACCAGGCCCCTGCTCCAGGCTCTGCCCCTCTCATCCAGATCAGGAAAAGCTGCAAGTGCACATTAGCACATCAGACTATTTCCATAAGGCGCAGGCTCTGAAGCCAGAGCTGTGCCTGCTCCGTGAGGAGTGAGGTGGGTGTGCGGCCCTTTAATTGTACAGCAAATGCTAAGGCAGGAGCTGACCCACTTTGCAAGGGCAGGTTGGACTTGATCTTGATCTTGGCCTCAGCTCCCAGTAGGAAAATGACCCATTAACAGTCAGCATCATCTGAGCCTGCTAAGGCCTTCCTTGGGTAGAGCTGTCACAGATGGTGGTGACAAGCACGCAGTCATGGGTCAGTTCCCAGTTGAGTGTCAGGAGCTGGGAGCAGTTTGTGCAGTCTGGAAGGGTAACCCAGTGCTGTCACACCAGCAGACAGGCTTTGGGGACCTGCCGACAGGAGCCCTTGCTGCCACAGTGGGTCTCTCCTGGAGTCTAGCAAGCACATTCCCAGCCTGCTGCGGAGATCCGGGAGGGATGTGTTCTGTCCTCAGCCCCAGGGATGCTCATGGGGCCCCCGGTAGTAGCCAAAGCAGGGGGAGTTGGGTTCTTGATCTTGAGTTGCAGTTGCTACAGGAGGACAGGAAGAAACACCAAGGATCAAGCGTCAAGAGCCCATCTCCCCGCAGCAGCGAACATGAAGACAGGAGGGCTGTCAGATGTGGCTTCATGACTTCACTTGTGCAGACCCTGGGAACTCCATGGAGCTGAGAACATTCCTTTAGGTTTTACCTGAGGCTCTTTGGCCAGGCTCATTGACTTCCAGCCTCCTGGAGAGAATTGGGAAGCTGCTAGCATTGTTCTTCAGCACTCATTGGGATTGAGCAGCTGGTGGATCTCAGTAATGTATTTGGATGCCTCCCAGGCTGTAATTCTGGAGTTGTGAGAGCCCCCCATGGGGCAGGGGGTGGCTGCCAGGCCCAGACATGGGCTGAAGCAGGAGCCTGGGGGAAACCCCTGTCAGTCTGCCTGCCCTAGGTAGCTCTGTGGTATGCAGTGGGCCTTGTAAGAGGGAATGTTGAGGTAGCTTGGCCAGATGGGGTCTGTCCAGGCTGCTTTGCAGCCAGATGGGCTGGGACTAAGAGCTTCAGAGGTTCGTGAGCAGTGGAGGGTGTCCTGGCAGTGAGCAGCTCCCTGCCTGCAGCAGCAGGTGCCTCCTGGGCTGCAAGTGAGTTCCAAAATCCCTCAGTCCTGTTCAGTGTAACCAGGAACGTTGGCCTTTGTCCATGTATGTGTCTAATCCTCTTTGCTTCCTTGGGATTTGCTGCTGCAAGAGGTCTCTAGGCTGCCTTACGGGGCATTTGGTTAAAAGTCCTCTTTATTTGTCTCTTTACTGGCTGCCAGTGTGACTTTTGTGAGCGCGCTCCAGGCTTTGCTGCAGGGCTCCTGCTCTGTCCTGGAAGCCTGGGTCCAGCTCCTGCTCTTCCTCTTTTTTCTCTAGTCTCTTTATCTCATGGAGATGTTGTTTTCCTGGTCCCATACCCTTTCTGGAACCTCCTTAACTCTGTGTTAGACAAGATAAAGATAAGCAGAGTGGAGCCCAGTACCCTGAGGTACTGGGCTTCTCTCTCATCACATGATGGATTTGTTTGCACTGTGCTGGAGCACACCTGCAGCTCTGATGCTGTTGTGTCTGAGCAAGGATTTTGTTCCATAGCTCTGCTCTGGGTGTTTCTTGCAGGGGCTGTAGGGGTTGATAGAGCAGTGACATGGTGCAGAGGTGTCTGTTCACTGCAAGAAACTGATTTTTTTTTTTTTTGCGGGGGGGGGAGAGTTGGAAAGCTGCAGAGAAAACTGTTCGAGCCCCTTGTGAACTTGGCTGGAGCTGTGGGGATGATGCTGCCCCATCAGCAGAGTAGGCAGGGAAACCTTCCACTGGAGCAGCTTGCTCCAAACCCCATCCAGCCTGGCCTTGAGCACTGCCAGGGATGGGGCAGCCACAGCTTCTCTGGGCACCCTGTGCCAGCGCCTCAGCACCCTCACAGGGAAGAGCTTCTGCCTAAGAGCTCATCTCAGTCTCCCCTCGGGCAGGTTAAAGCCATTCCCCTTGGCCTGTCCCTACAGGCTCTTGTCCCAAGCCCCTCTCCAGGTTTCCTGCAGCCCCTTTAGGCACTGGAGCTGCTCTCAGGTCTCCCCTTCAGGAGCCTTCTCTTGTCCAGGCTGCCCCAGCCCAGCTCTCTCAGCCTGGCTCCAGAGCAGAGCTGCTCCAGCCCTCGCAGCATCTCCATGGCCTCCTCTGGCCTCGCTCCAACAGCTCCACGTCCCTCTTGTGCTGCTGCCCCAGAGCTGGGTCAGGGCTGCAGGGGGGGTTCTTCCCAGAGTGCAGCAGAGGGGCAGTATCCCCTTCCTGAGCTGCTGCTCATGGGTTGGGGGTGCACTCAGTACACGGGGGTGTTCAGGGCTGCAAGTCTCAGTCAGGACTGTGAATGCCATGTTGCTTCCCTCCACTTTCATTCCTGTGACATGTTCCTGCTCATGTGTTACAGCTGCTGTCTCCTGGTATGAGGAATTCCAGAGGCTCTATGATACCATCCCCTGTGTGGAAGTGCAGGCCCTGAAGGAGCACAATGACCAGGTTTTGCACCTCAGCTTTTCCCATTCTGGCTGTTTGTTTGCATCATGCTCCAAAGACTGTACTGTCAAGGTAAAGTGACAGCCTCCCCTGCACAACCCTTCCAGCTTTGATTTAGTGTGGCTCAGCCACAAGAGCAGCCTTTAGGAAGTCTTTGGAGAGGAGAGGTTTGACCGGATGTCCCTGGACTTAGGCTGGTTCCTGCAATGCTGAGTTGTTCTCCAAACCACAGAACTAATGGCTCTTGCAAATGTAGCCTTGAGGGCTGTGGATTCCAGCTCTGGCCCATGTGAAGGTGGCCAAGGTGCCTGCCTGGCTCGAGCTGCTTCCTAGGTGAAAATCAGTCCGCTGTTGTGTTGTGGGTCTCACAAAGAGTGTGGAGATAATGATCCACTGCAGATGTCTTGCTTGAGGGGTTGTCTTGGGAGAAATCTCTCTGAACATGCTGAAAAATCAGCTGTGACAGTGCCATTCACTGCACTGGCTGGGGAAGCAGTCCTGTGCTGAGCTTTCTCCAGAGCTCCTGACCATTTTCTATCAGGGGAATGGATAGGGAAGTCAGGACTGGGAGGCAGTTGAATGACGTCTTTGATTCTGGCCTTTTTCTTGGCATGGTGAGTGCTGGCAGAACAGATAAAGTGGAGCCACACTTGGGCTTCTCAGCAACTTCCTGACTGTTTGTCCATCTGTTTATAGATCTGGAGCAATGAGCTGGACATCTCCCTGCAGCACAGCTCCAACATGAGGCCATACAACTGGAGCTACACACAGTTCTCCCAGTTCAATTCTGATGACTCGCTCCTCCTGGTGTCTGGTGTCTTTGTGGGGCCTCACAACTCCTCCTCAGGAGAGATTGCTGTAATCAGCATGGGTAAATGTCACCGCCTCCTTCACTGGGATGCCTGGGAGGGTTGAAGTGTTGAGTGCTGGGGTTCCCTTCCTCTTGTGGTGTGTAGTGGCCTTGACCTCTGCTTGTCCTGCTTTCTACCATCTGTGCAGAGGGTTCCAAATCACAGTTTCATAGGGTAAACCTTATGAATAGCCTCAGCTCTGATGTGGTGTGACCACATCATCACCTAAGAGCAGTGTAGCATATGTTTATTCTCACTTCAGCTCTAAGTGACAGTCTGGGCAAGGCAAGAGTTACCCATGTTACCTGTTGTCTTTGAACCACCATTTCTGACTCAAGTGGTGCTAGTCCCACCCTGGGCTTTCTGAGGCTCATTCATCTGGGTTTGCTTCATCTCTTCTGCTGCAGTTCTTTGAATGTCCCAAATCCCAGCTGTGTTGTCTCTCACCACCTCAGTGTGCCAGAAATTGAGGGGTGCTCCTGCATGCACATATGTCCGGCTCAGAAAGGCACTAAGCCCCAGGGGTGGGAGTGAAGATGTTCTGTACATGTTTGAGTTGTTCTTGTCCTTGGGGTGTCTGCTTTGAGCCATGCTTGGAGAAGGGCTCTGAGATTAAATTGCTCTTTCCTCTGGCTGCCCTTTTACTTTGGTTTCCCTTGTGCTTGCTCTCCTCACACACCACTGTGGGAGAGAGAAATACCTATCTTCATAAGAATGACTGGAAGCTGGATGGTGGTTGGGCAGCATCTGCTCAGCTGGCAGTGGAGGTGCTGCATCAGAGCCTCTCCTGGGGAGACTTGAATCCATCTCCCATGTCTTCTGCCGCGGTCTCTCTAGGCCAGGAACCATCTCCTCATGCTTGTGTTTCCCCTCCCTTGCAGAGAACTTCACGCTGCTTTCCAGGGTGAGGAATAAGCCCTACGATGTCTTTGGCTGCTGGCTGAATGAAACTAACTTGATATCTGGCAATCTGCACCGGATTGGGCGTATAACCTCCTGCTCTGTGCTGTGGCTGAACAACGCTTTCCAGGTGAGGTGCCTTTGTTCCAGCTCCACAGGCAGCGCAGCTTCCTGCTGGCTCCTGGGGGAGGAAATGCTGCGGAGGAGGTGTGAGTGGGAAGGAATGGCCCAATCCTCCTGTACTCCCTGTTTGTCTTCTCTGAGTTGCCCTCAGGATCCTTTGTGTGAGGCTTCTCCACACTCAGTGTTGTGGTACCCATTACAATATTCTAACTCTACTTTCACATTCCATTAACGCTTGCCCCATTAATTGGGACGAGAACTTGACTGCAGTGCCTTAGAGCATGCGTTGCTCAATAGGAGAGTGGCTGGAGCACAGAAGGGTTGCTGAGGTCCTTGCTAATATGAAGCTGGGCCTGGGACAGCTGGAGCCTGGCATGTACCCGACCAGTGGCCATTCTCCTACTTGGCAGCTCAGTGCGTTATTTCTGGGAGCCAGAGGCAGCTGAGAGCCTGAGCTCAGCCCTGCCCGTCCTTGCTGACGGTCCTGTCAGCAGAGGGCCGGGTGCTGGCTCTGGTGCCATGATGAAACCTGGAGATCAGTGTGAGCTGCCCTCACGCTGCTTGTTTGCTGCTTGTCTATTCTCTGGCATTTTTCCTGCTCAGCCGTGTTCTTCTTCCATGTTTTGCGTCTGTCTCAGTGTCACAGCTGCTTATCCCACTGTTTGTGGTTTTTAGCATGAACAGTTGATGCTGGCCCCAAGTGAAATCCTCTGGTAGCAGAGATCCTTCCCATAACCACATCTCTGTTTTGCTCTGATACTGCAGCACTAACTCTTCCATCCCCATGAAGTGAGGAAGCACCTTGCCCACGTTGTCCAGGGGTGTTGAAGTGCAGCTGCAGACTGCCAGGGCAATTGGGCAGGAAAAGACCTGCTGCTTGTATCTGGGACCAGATAACCAGGGTGGTTCTGCACAGGTGAACTGCAGAGTATGGAGGTTCCCTGCCTCTGCTGCTTGTAGGCCAGAGAATGGTACTTTGTGCTGCACTTATGTGTACTTTAGAGGCCTGTCCTGGAATTCTTCTAACACCTCAAGCAGCACCAGCTGATAGCCTCAGCTGCAGGCGGCAGCAAGGCCGCTCAGCCTCTGTGTTTCCCACCTCCAGCCTGCAGGAGTTTTGTGTCTCAGTGTGCCCACCTCCAGGATAGGAAGAAGTGCCACAGAGCTGGCCAGCCTTGGGGACCAGTTATCTCCATGTAGCAGTGCAAAGAGAGGTCGGTGTGTGGCTGGTGTTGCTGTGCCAACTCACAGGCTCAGCAGGTGGCTCTTGATTTGAGCTGTAGGAGGGACCTAAGACGGTCCCTGCTTACTTTTTCCCTCTGCTTGCAGGGGATTGAGTCCGAGAATGTGAATGTAGTGAAGAGACTGTTCAAAATCCAGAATCTGAATGCCAGCACTATCCGGACAGTGATGGTGGCCGACTGCAGCCGCTACGATTCACCAGACCTGCTCCTGGACTACGAGGAGCAGCTCGCTGCCTCCACCTCCACGTGCCCCGTCTTTGATCTCGGCAGTGACAGCGAGGAAGAGGAGGCCAAACCCAAGCAAGCTCCAGAGCCAGCAGTACAGGAATTGCTGGATGACGTGGGCGTGCCAGCAGAGGATGGGCTGCAGCAGCTCTTTGATGATATCATGGAGGGCCGGGTGAGGCCTGCCATGACCGACACAGAGCTCGAGACAAAGGTGGCTGAGCTGTTTGTACGCAACAGAACTAAACCCCCTGAGCTGAACCTGCTCTCCACAGACAGCAACAGCAAGACGAAGTACTTAATCTTCACCACAGGATGCCTCACCTACTCCCCACACCAGATAGGTAAGGTTGAGGTCTGAGCCCAGGGCACACCAGCTGCCCTTGGTGCATGGGCTGAATTTGAATCTGGAAAAGACCTGGTTTCTTTGCTGCCTGTTTGTGGCAGGTGAGTTGCAGCTTTGTTGAGGCTGTTGGGCTCTTGATACAGGAGGCTTTTGAGGTGCCCCCAGTCACTGAAGGGGATTTCACCTTGTAAGTGCTTGCCTGAGGGTTTTGTTGTTACCAGACATGTGGCCAAACGACAAATGTGGCCAAACGACAAAGTCGTGGTGAGGTCTGAGTAGAAGATCAAGAAGGAACTTCTGACTTCAGGACGTCAGCCATGGGTCATGCACCGTGTGTGGATGTGAACAGTTGTGATTGTTCTGATAGGAGTGTGTGGAAGGGCCTCAGTCCTGTTCTAATGTGGAGGTGCAGAGGACATCAGGTTAGGGCTGGTTTGAGCAGCTTGGAGCTCGCATGTGTTGCTTGCACAGTGCCCCTCAGCTCTGGGAGATGGTGCCCTGCCTGCCCTGAGCCTGGCCTGCCTCACCCTGTGCCCACTGTGTGGCAGCCCACCACCATTTGGCCTTTTGGGGCAGCCCTGGTTTGTTTCGCAGCTGCCCCAGTGGGTGTTCCCATGGGAAGCTGGTGCCAGGCAGTTTGTGGCACTTGGCCTCCCTGTTCATTGATTCTATGATTCATAGGGTGCTAGGCACTGTATTTGCATCACATGCCAGGCAATGGCACTGGTGGTGACCTTGCTCATCCAGTGCTCTCTCATTGAGGCACTGGGACTCACAGAGCCTGAATTTATGGGAAGTAGGTACAGTGGTGAGCAGAAGCAGGTAGTCTGGCTGCTTCTCCAAAAGCCCCTAAAGCTAGCAGAGAGGTTCAGTGGAAAGGACTAGACAGATTAGCAGAAGTGGTGGGGGAGGGGGGCAGGGAAGACTCCAAGCAAGAAGGCTCTTCTGTAAAGCCAGACAGTTTCAGCTCCTTTTGCTGCTTGCACAATTACAGCCTCGCTGCTGCAGACTCAACCTTCCTGTTAGTTGGTCCTGCACCAGCACAGCCCAGCGAGAGGCAGTTTCCAAAGCTGAGGCCAGCTTGGAGAAGAGTCACTTGGTCTTTGTACACCTAAGTTGGGAATGTGACTGGGACTGAGTGTGGCTCTGCCCCATGCTCCTCTCCACCACCAGCTCTTCAGCTGGACATAGTGGACCTTGCCCTGCGTGGTGGGTGGCAGCTCAGCCCTGCACTCAACCCCATATTTGCATCCACTGACCTCCAGCGGAGCCCCCGGTGCTGTGGGCTCTGGTGCCTTTGAACTACCTCCAGGAACTCCCTGGCTGGTGGCCAGGACTGGCAGCAGCAACTGGCTCCTGGGGAGGATGAGCCCTGGCTCAGCTGCTCTACAGCCATGAGTCACTGCAAGACTGCAAGTTCACCTATCAGACTGTGCCTGGAACCAGCCCTTGTGCATCTGGTGTCTGCCCCAAGGAACTGGTACTTTAAAGAGCTCTGTGTTGTGCTTGTCTCTCGCCCTGCTGCTGCTGGAGCTGCTGGGCAGCGGCACACTCTGGTCTGATTTGTAGCATACAAGTGCTTCTGCAGGAGTTGCCATGGAGCTCCTGTCTCCCTTGTGCTGGTCACAGGTCTGAGTCATGGGCACAGCCTCCTCTTCTATTTGCTCGTGCAGAGGGGACACGTAGCTGAGGTTGGAACTGGGAGTGCAGTGCTGTGGAAATGAGAGTGAAATGCTGGAGAGCAGTGCCAGCTGTGTGGGAGAATGAGTGTCCTGGACTGCCCACTTTCAGATGCAGCGATGCTGTGAAGGGCCTTGGACTTGAGGTGCCTTGTGGTGTCACCCCAGTCATGCTGATCTGTGGGAGAGGGCTTAAATTGAAGGTGATTCCTTTAGAAGGGCATTGGGATGGGATGGGCCATCTTCCAGCTCCACTGGGACCTGCTGAGGGTGAAGCCCATGTGAGCCCATGCTGAGGCTCATAGGATTCCTTCAGTAAGCTGTTGTGGATAGTTTGTGTTGGGACCTCTAGAGGTGGAGGGTGACAGAGCTTGACCCATAACATGCATCTCCTTTAGTCAGGAAGCCTTGCTTCAGAGTGTGCTGGAGGATGGGCTAGGAGCAATGAGTGTCTGTGCCAGCTGGACACTGGGCATCTTCCTGCCTGTGGTGGAATCATAGAATCCCAGCCTGGTTTGAATTGGAAGGGACCTTAAGATCATGCAGTTCCAACCCCTGCCACAGGCAGGGACCCCTTCCACTGGAGCAGCTTGCTCCAAGCCCCTGTGTCCAACCTGGCCTTGAGCACTGCCAGGGATGGGGCAGCCACAGCTTCTCTGGGCACCCTGTGCCAGCGCCTCAGCACCCTCACAGGGAAGAGGCTCTCTGCCTAAGAGCTCATCTCAGTCTCCCCTTGGGCAGGTTAAAGCCATTCCCCTTGGCCTGTCCCTACAGGCCCTTGTCCCAAGCCCCTCTCCAGGTTTCCTGCAGCCCCTTTAGGCACTGGAGCTGCTCTCAGGTCTCCCCTTAAGGAGCCTTCCCTTCTCCAGGCTCAGCCAACCCATCTCTCAGCCTGGCTCCAGAGCAGAGCTGCTCCAGCCCTCGCTGCTTCTCCATGGCCTCCTTTGGACTCACTCCAACAGCTCCATGTAACTCCTGGTGCCTGTGCCTGGGCAGTGTCCTGGCTGAAAGTATCACTTGCAAGAGCTCAAAGGAGCCAGGCAGGGACAGCAGCCCCGGTCTGGCTCTCCAGCAGTGAGCTAGTTCTCTTCTCTTAGCAGCAGTAAGGGAAGTCCCTTCTTGAAGCCTGGGGACCTCCACCACCCCTGCTGTCCGCGGGCAGGAGCCTGCAGAATGGCCTGATTCTGCTTTCTGTCCCCAAGGGATTAAAAGGATCCTGCCCCACCAGATGACGACTGCTGGGCCTGTGCTCGGGGAGGAGAGGCGTTCGGATGAGTTCTTTGACTCACTGGATCACGTCATTGACATCCATGGGCACATCATTGGCATGGGCCTCTCTCCTGATCACAGGTGAGTGTGGTAGTGCTGGCCTCAGTGCTAGCTTCGGGCTCTGCAGGGGTGGGCAGCAGCTGCTCAGGGGCTTTGTGGAGTGACCGGGAGAAGAAATGACTGTAGTGGGTGCCTGCATGGGCAGCTCTGCTTGTTTACATCTGATTTGTGTCCTGATGTCCTGTGTTCCCGCCTCAGCAATACTGCTTTCCTCCTCTGCACTGCTGAGCCCGGGTCAGGATAGGGTCAAGCGGGGAGCTTGTAAGAGTGAAGAAATTACTTGCACAAAGTGTCTTGTTCCTGAGGCAGATCAGTCCCAGCCCACTTTGTGTTGGAAGGGACCTTAAAGCTCCTCCAGCTCCAACCCCTGCCACGGGCAGGGACCCCTTCCACTGGAGCAGCTTGCTCCAAGCCCCTGTGTCCAACCTGGCCTTGAGCACTGCCAGGGATGGGGCAGCCACAGCTTCTCTGGGCACCCTGTGCCAGCGCCTCAGCACCCTCACAGGGAAGAGCTTCTGCCTAAGAGCTCATCTCAGTCTCCCCTCGGGCAGGTTAAAGCCATTCCCCTTGGCCTGTCCCTACAGGCCCTTGTCCCAAGCCCCTCTCCAGGTTTCCTGCAGCCCCTTTAGGCACTGGAGCTGCTCTCAGGTCTCCCCTTCAGGAGCCTTCTCTTGTCCAGGCTGCCCCAGCCCAGCTCTCTCAGCCTGGCTCCAGAGCAGAGCTGCTCCAGCCCTCGCTGCATCTCCACAGCCTCCTCTGACCTCGCTCTAACAGCTCCACGTCCCTCTTGTGCTCCAGAGCTGCATCAGGGCTGCAGAGGTGTCTCCCCATAGTGCAGCAGAAGGGGAGAATCCCATCCCTCAACCTGCTGCTCACGATACACCACCATCCTTTAAATTGCTTGTAATGGGTTAAAGAGGCTTGGCCTAGCCCCCAGGATCCACCTTTCGAGTTCCAAACATGGCAGGGAGTGTTTCCAGCAGCATGTTCCCATGTTTCAGCCTGGGTTTTGGTGAGCTGAGCCTCAGGCTCACCAAGGGCCAGAGCAGCTGCAGGGTCCCTGTGCCACCAGCCTGCACATTTCCAGCTGGGGCTCCCTGAGTGCTGTCGCATGCAGGAAGGTGCAGGGTCACCCCTCTGCTCCCACAGGTACCTGTACGTGAACAGCCGAGCGTGGCCCCGCGACTGTGTCATCTCTGACCCCATGCAGCCTCCCCCCATCGCTGAGGAGATCGACCTGCACGTGTTCGACCTGAAGACCATGAAGGAGGTGAAGAGAGCACTGCGGGCACACCGGGCCTACACGCCCAATGAGGAGTGCTTCTTCATCTTCCTGGATGTCAGCAGGGACTTTGTAGCAAGGTGTGTGCGATGGAGTGGGCCTGTAAGAAAGATGGGGAGAGACTTTTTTAGCAAGCCCTGTTATGATAGGACAAGGGGTGGTGGTTTTAGACTAAAAGAGGGAGATTCAGGCTGTGTGTGAGGAAGAAATTCTTTACAGTGAGGGTGGTGAAACACTGGCACAGGTTGCCCAGAGGTGGTGGATGCCCCAGCCCTGGAGACATTCCAGGCCTGGCTGGATGTGGTTCTGAGCAACCTGATCTGGTTGAAGATGTCCCTGCTCAGTGCAGGGGGTTGGACTAGAGGAGCTTTCAAGGTCCCTTCCAACCCAAACTGTTCTGTGAGTGACAGGGCTGCAGAAGGAGGCTGGGGGGTGAGAGCAAGCTGTCAGTGCCATCCTTAACTTGTCCTGTCCACTGCAGTGGGGCAGAGGATCGCCACGGCTACATCTGGGACCGGCACTACAACATCTGCCTGGCCAAGCTGCAGCACGACAACGTGGTCAACTCGGTGGCGTTCAGCCCGGTGGAGCAGGAGCTGCTCCTCACCGCCAGCGATGACACCACCATCAAGGTGTGGCGCTCGCCCCGCGCCGTGCGCAGCCGGCACGCCCAGAGGCCCCGGCCCAGGAAACTGCTCTTTTCCTGGCTCTTGAACCAGAAAAGCTGAACCTGGGTCCCCCTGCGCCTGCAGCTTCTCACTGCAGCTACCTCCTCTGGAGCCTGCAGAGCCCAAGGCCCTGCGCAACAGACGAGCTCTGGGCAATGAATTCCATCCACTGAGTCAGGAGGGGCCCTGGTAGTGGGGATTGCTTCCTCCTTGGAGCATCTGCTCCAGAGACAGAATGTAAGAGCCAAGGGCCTGCTCCTGGACACCGCAGGCACAGCCTGAGCTGGTCACTGCAAGGTGGGCTCCCCACAGCTTCTCACAAACGCTGCTACTTGGTCACAGCTCGCTCTGGGTGAGCTCTGGTCTCCAAGAACAGACTGAGGTGCGTCCCCAGCGCTGGTACTGCTGAGCCTGGGATGGGGCTGACCTCGCGAGAGCTGCCCCTGCAGAGCACTTGGCAGAGTCTGGCACAGTGCTGCTCCACTGCAGGACTCTGTTAATAGTTTTGTTCATGGTTTTGTCCCAGATCTCCACAGGCAGTTGGGCTGGCTGCTGGGCAAGGCCAGCACCTGCTCCCTGAGGACATCTTTGCCCTGGGGAGCAGCAGGGCTGGGGAGGCAGCCAGGTCCAGTTGATGCCTTCTGTTGGCAACAACATGTTGATCTTCCCAGTTTCAAAACTTGAGTGGGGGGAGGCTGGTGGTGACGCGGCGCTCGCTTTGCCTCTCATCCTCTGCTCAGTAGCACTTCACTAACCTCTGGCATCAGTAACACACTCCAGGGGCTCTGCTGTGCCCTCACGGGGCAGCTGTGTCTGTGGCTGGTGCTCTCGTGGTCACCTCCCTCCCATGCTACCCAAGTCGTGGCACTTTAGGTTCTCTTGGTACGTTCTCTGTGAACGGGAGTCTGTGCCCATGGGTGGCTGCAGGTTCCCACAGGTGCATGGGGCCCGCGGCCTTTGCCTGACATGACAGTTGAATAAGCTTCCCCCTGGGTTTGGAGATGAGGCCCCCACGGCTGGAGGAGCTGCTGCACTCGGACCCATGTTGATTGTATCTGGCCCTGAGGCTTTTCTCACTGCAGCAGGCACCTGAACGTGAGGGTCTAAAATCAGCTCTTGCTCTTGCCCTGGCTGGGATGGGGGGCAGGAGCTGCTCCCATGCTCTGGGCTGTGTGTGGGAAGGAGCCATGTCCTGGGCAGGGCTGGGGCCTCCCCTGAGCATTGGCGCAGTTGTCTGTGCCACTCAGCCAGGGTTGCAGGTAGACCTCCTGGAGGCAGTGGGTGCTGTGCTGATGCACACCGAAAGCTGCAACAGCTCCTGTACCCTTCAGCAGGAGGGTTTGTGCCCCAGCAGGTGCCCAAGGCTTTAACCACAGCCCCTGGCCGCAGTTTTTCTGTCATCGCAGGACTTAGAGGAACAGGGAAGTCCTTTGTGTGCGCACAGGCTCCACACCAAGCGCTTGGTCCAGTCACACAGCATAGGAACAGCCTCCAACTTCCTCCTACCCCAAGATTGTGCAGTCTGCTCCTTGGCTCAGTGTAACAGTGAGCAGGGCACTGAGGGGTTATGTTTGTGCTGAGTTTTGCTCTTCACTATGGCATTGAATAAATATTCTGCTAAAGCATCTTTGCAATGTGAGTTTGTTTTTCTGCTGAAGCAGAACTGAGGCCAGAAGCATCATCCTGCTGCGCCTGTGGCTGCTTGGGGCACCCAGATGGAGCCGAGCAGCTTGAGCCCCCCTGCCCTGGGCTGTGAGGGGCAGCAGGAGGCTGTGAAATGACAGGAAGAGAGGAGGAGAATCACAGAATCCAGGGATGGGGCAGCCACAGCTTCTCTGGGCACCCTGTGCCAGCGCCTCAGCACCCTCACAGGGAAGAGCTTCTGCCTAAGAGCTCAGCTCAGTCTCCCCTCTGGCAGGTTCAAGCCATTCCCCTTGGCCTGTCCCTACAGGCCCTTGTCCCAAGCCCCTCTCCAGGTTTCTTGTAGCCTAAAGCACTAAAGGGGGCCTACAAGACATCTGGAGAAGGAACTGCACAACTGGGATGGCAAAGCCAGCAAGTTACACTCGTGCTGTGGGAGCTGAAGCAGCTGTGAGCTCCCTGCCTGTCTCCATCATCCCTTCAGGGCTAAAGCCACCCTGGGGAAGGATCCCTCCCCTCCCCCAAGGTGCTCCTGCCCCTGCACTGCTGGAGATCCCGTGGCCCATGAACCAGCCAACACCGATGCTCTTCAAACAGCTTTTATTGGTGGTTCTGACCAGTCTCCATCCTCAAGGAACACAACCTTGCTCCTGTGCGCCAGGCGGAGCCCAGCCAGCCCCAGCGCCTGCACACAGCTCAGGCCACACTGCAGCCACAGCACCGCAGGGAACAGCTCCTGAGGCAGGGCCCAGCTGGGAGGGACCGGCCTGAGCTTCACCCCCAGCTTGGGCTCTTCCACCCCTTTGCCAGGCACATGCTGGAATGGGGAGACCGACCCTGAACCCTCCCCCTTGCCCCGAGCCGGTGTCTCCACAGGCCCCCCCAGCACTGCTTGGCCAGTGGCAATGGGTGTTCAGCACCCCAGGAGCGAAGCTGCATCAACTCCCACCAAGCCTCTTCCACCCCCTAAAATTCACTCAATTCCCAGCAGCAGTATGTCCAGAAATGGTCTTCTTCCCCATTTCCAGGCTGGCAGCTGCCTTCGGGCCTGACCTGTTGGAAGCATGTGTGGGAGTGCTGGGGTTTGTTTGGCTTTTGTTTCCTCCTAAGGCAACAGGGTGAGAGCAGCAAACGCAGCTGGGTCCATCCCAAGGGACAGGCTGGGGGGATGCACAAAGGATGGGTCCTCTCACACCTAAGCAGGGTGCAGGCAGCTGCCTGTGAGCTGGACACAGTCACTGACCCTCTGCCTCTGGGAAGAAACAATCAGGGCCCTGCCTGGAACTCCAGCAGAATGACAGTGCCTGCACCAGGCAGGTCCCTCCTCGCTGGCTCCTGCCCCCCCTCCTGCTGCTGGAGCAGCAGAGCCTGTTCCAGCCCTGCATGTGCAGGTTAAGATCCACGTGGAGACTTCAAAACAGGGCTCAAAGCTTGATGCACAGGAGCTGTGAAGAGGAGTGTGACCACCCCCTACCCCGCTGCCCACCCTCCTGCCCAGAGCAGCAGCACAGGCGCTGGGCCAGCTCCTGCACCATCACTGCAAGCACCCATCTCCTCGGACCAACAAACCATCCCCTGGGGCATGTTCAGACACTGACCCCGGTGCGTGAAGAGAAGGCAGCAAAGTCTGGAGCCCAGCCTGGGTACCTGCCCCTCCAGGACCACTCACAGCCACAGCAAAACTGGAGAAGCTTTAAGGCCCCTCTGACCCAAAGCAATCAGATTCTATGCTGCTAAACCAGCCACCAAGAACACGGCAAGAGCCACACTCTGGGTTCTGCTCCCGCACAGCACGGAGCAGCACCACAACAGCGCTGGAATCCTCACGCCTCTGGGCCGGCTTGCACCGAGCCGGCCCGCGCACCTCCCGGCCCCGCTGCGCAGGAAGCGCCCAGAACACATCGATCGCTGCGGGCTGCTGCGCCGAGCCTCCACAGCAGGTGGAGCCCGGGCAAACCCTTCCTTTACTGCAGAGCGCGGCAGGTGTGCGCTAAGGGGGCAGAGCAAGAGCTGCGCTGCCCCCACGGGGAGCCCAGGCAGCGGCAGTTCACACACCCGAGTCCCTGCAGTCCCTTCTTGTACCCCACCAACCGTGAACGTCCACCCAACCTCTTCTCAGGAAGGTCTTGCGACACCAGGGAAGAGGGTTCCCATCAGACACCTCATTCCTACCCAGAGTGAAGGTTCCTTTCTGGGAAGGGCTTTGCCCCTTCCACGTGTTGCCCCCTCCTTGCTCCGAGAGCTGCCTGAAGTGCAGCACAAGAGGGGGATGCCCCATGTGGGGCTGGCTCTGTGGTCACTGCTCCTGGAGGTGAGGGTTAGAGGCCTGTGAGATCAACGATGGCTTTAATAAAGATGGCATCATCCCGCACGTAGGAGTTCTTGGCTTCCATCACGGAGACAGGGCAGAAGAGGGGGCAGCCACTGGCAATGTTCATTTCTGTGACCGGTCGCTGGAAGGACGAGGATGTCACGTCGGGTCGGAAGGCGTCGATGATGTGCTCCCGGTTGTTCTGGTCCAGGAGCATCAGCGTTACCTGTGGGGAAAGGTGGAAACACACGAGAGCAGATGAACAAGCAGCACGTGGAAACCCAGCGACCAGTCACTGGAAGGCTGTGAGATGTGCAAGTACCAGCCCAGCCACAGCCCAGCACACACCTACAGCCCCAGGAAACGCCTGAGAGCACGGCCAGGGGGAGCGGCACCTCAGTGACATTCTGCAGAACCCTCCCCACATCCTGCCCCGTCACTGGAAACTTCTGGTGGCTGCACAGGGCTGTCACCCTGACCTGAGAACCTGCACCCGGCTGGCACGGCGCTAACTCCCAGCACCAACACCCCACGTGGGTGTTCTGTCAAGTCCCTGTTGATGTCTCCCAGGGGCAGGAGGCATTTCCTCTCCCTGCATCAGAACCTCATGGGCTCAGCCTTGGACGTCTTTCACAAGCCCGCAACCCCCAGACCTACAACGTGAGCTTCTGACACGGAGTGAGCATCAGTTGCACCCTGAGCAATGGGCCCATTCCCCTTCCCTCACCCTCAACTCCTGCAGAGGCTCCACTTGCCTTCAGCCACGCTGCTGCTCCCCTGCCTCAGCCTCTGCCCTTCTGTGCCTCTGCCCTGTGGCACACTCAGTGCTTTCAGCACTACCGGGGAATCCCCTGGCCAGCCAACACATCACAGTCCTTCCTCCTGCTCGCCAAGCAGGCCAGAGCAGTGGCATCTAGAAGCTTGAGTGGGTGCAAACCTAGAGACACACACTGCTGGGCACGGTGGGCTCCGTCCCAGACCTACCTTCTGGTTGAAGGGCCACCGGAGCAGCGCATCGTTCGGTCCCTTCATCACCACAAAGAACAGGGACAAGTGGGTCCCGCGCCCGGTGCCATCCCCGTTCAGGTAAACGCGCAGACACATCTTGTAGCCATACTTGCTCGTGTAGAAAGCTGTCAGAGGCAAAGCAGACATAGGGAGGGTCAAAGGCAGCAAGGCCGGCACCAGCATGTTCCTCTGGACTCTGAGGACTCTAACACTGGGTCCTGGAAGAAGCCAGGTCTAGGTCTTAAAGCACCTGAAGCATGGAGGTGGTCTGGAAAGCCACCAGGTACAACAGGTAGATGCCATCTTAGACTGGCCTAGGGACAGCCCAGGGTCAGGCAGTGCCAAGGTTCTGGTCTAGCTGAGACACTGCAGCACAGAGCAGAGCTCCGGCACCTCCGGCATTTCCCCTCCTGCCCCTGGAGGCACACGCACTGGAGCTGGAGCAGTGCCCAGGAGCCGAGTGATTCCCAATACACCCTCCCAGACCCACCTTGAGCTGCTCATGACTGCTGAAGGAGCTGCAGCTCATGACAACGATGCTGATGAGCAGAAGCAAAACCCCCTGACCGGGTGCAGAGCATGCTCAGTGCTCACTGCACCCTCTTTGTAACCTGTGGCTGCCCCATCCCTGGCAGTGTTCAAGGCCAGGTTGGACACAGGGGCTTGGAGCAAGCTGCTCCAGTGGAAGGGGTCCCTGCCCGTGCCAGGGGTTGGAGCTGGAGGAGCTTTAAGGTCCCTTCCCACTCAAACCAGTCTGGGGCTGCCAAAGCTGGCTGCCTCTGGTGGGAGCAGGGGCTCGGGGATGTGAGCTTTGGTCTCCTGTTGGATCCCGGCTGCTCCGCACAGCACAGGCACAGCCAGGCGCGAGCCCTGGGATCTCATCTGGGAATGCCCATGTTTGACACCAGACCAGCGTGGGGCCACAGAAACACCCCTTGGGATGGGACCTGCCCCCAGTTGCCCTCACACAGGGCTGAGCCTCAGGCCTGGGGGCTCAGCTCGCTGTAGGCATGGGGCAGAGCTGAGCTCATTCACGGCGGGGCTCAGTGCACTGCCATGAACACGCAGAGGAGGAGCAGCAGCAGATCCTGTGACTGCCACTGGGCAAGGAGCTGGGCATGGGGCTTTGCCACTACCTCCTCCCAGCACTCCCCACTTGTCCTTCCTCTCCACCCAAGGGCTCTCAGGGCAATGCCACTCTCTGCTAGTCCAAGCGGAGCATCCCCACTGCCCCTGGGGCTCCTCAGCACTCCTGTAAACCTGTGAGCATAAAGCCAGGCAGGGTACTGGAGGGAGGATGGCCCCACAGGGGTGGGAGCACCCAGACATGGAACCAGGCAGAGCACTGAGCACCCTGCGCATCACCAGCTCCGAGCAGTGAGCCAAGCATCCTGCTTCCCACCAGCCCCAGCAAAGGTAAAGAGCATCAGAAGCAAAGCAAGAGCCCATCAAGCTGCCAGTAGCACTGGACAGCCAGCAGCAGGCAGTTTCCAGCTGGAGCTTCCCTTTGGGCTGTCCCTGCTCAGGCCCCCAACGAGCCTTCCCCGTGTGCATTTGTCTTTTTGAACTCGTGATTCTGCCCTTTGCAAAATCCTGTGGTAATCGTGGTGAGCTCACAGCGTGAGTGAGCAGTAACTCTGCTAAGGAAGTTGTGACACTGATTTAATTTGCTGTTTCCTCACCTGGATGTTTAAATGCAAACCAAACACGCTCATTTCCCTTGTTTGTCCCATTCACAGCCTCAGCCTCTCTCCTCTCAGCTGACTTCCTCCAGACCAAACAGCACCAGTCCATTCGCTTCCAAGATAAAACCCCACCTCCATAAGAAACGTTTGTTTCTCAGCCCCATCTGCCCAGCTAAAGCAGCAGCAATGAGATCTCTGCTCTGAACACCACATTTGGCTGCTGCAGAAAACAGGGCCTTGGACTTTGCACTTGCAAGATAAAGAAGTGCTGCCCTTTCCAGAGCCAGTCCTGGCGTTGCGCACCTTCAGCTCCCACCCCACCACCACATATGAGACATTATATCAGGAGACTGCAGAGACCAACCAGCACCATGAAGCGCTTCTGGTGGCTCATGAAGGAGCTTTTGCTTTGATGGAACAGTTTACAAAAGCCCTGAGCCCTGCTCCTGCTGCCAGAGAGTATCCCGGAGCCTGGCCCGCACACAGCACAGAGCAGCTGAGGCACCAGCAACCGTGAGCTGCAGTTCTGGGAGGAGCCAGGCACTCAGAGCATGTGTCTGGATGGACAAAGCCTTCTGCAGTCAGAGGTTTCAGCCCTGTCCCTCCCTTGTGCTCTGACACATTCTGCTGACCCAATTCTCCAACCTAGAAAACCCTCCCAGCTGCAGGGATGCAGATGGCATCGGCTCATGTGGGCCTGGAGGCGGGCACAGTGTGGGATGCCCGTGGCCAGAGGAGCAGAGTCAGCTCCATCCAGCACCTCCCTCCAACCCACAGTCACCGTAGACATCCAGGCCAAGCAGCAATGGAGCACGGTGTGGGACACGGCCAGGCTGCAAGAGTCAAAGTCCTTTCAGTCTCACAAACCAGATCTGAAGCAGATTTGGGAAAAGGAGGCAGTGCCTTCCTGCGGGGGTTTCCAGGCTGCTGCTGACTGAAGGAAATGCCTCTGTACGCACAGTGTCAGCAGCACTGCAGTTCCTGTCCACAAGGGAAATCCTTTCTTCTTTCAGTTTTTCAAGAGGAAAAGACCTCTGAGCAGCCTCCATCCAGAACACAGACTTCAGAGTAGTTCTAAACCAATTCAGCTGCTTTCGTCCCATGGCCCAGCCACAACAACAGCACTGGGAGCAAGGTACCTGCTCCACACGTGCACACAGCTCTGGCTGGTTCGAAAAGCTCTCCAGCACACTTCAATCCCAGTAACTCCTGCTCAGGCAAACCTGAACTCCCCTCTTCAACCATTATGTTGTGAGATGAGCTTCCACCAAGCAAGAACTGTATGAAGAGATGGTTTCATCTCACAGCCACCAGCCAGGGAAGTTCTTTCCTCAGCAAAGAGGCCAGATCCCAACCCACTGCTCACCATCCACTAGGTCCTTCTTTAGGAACAGGAAGAAGAGTGGGGCTGGGGCAGCTCTGTGAGGACAGCTCCTTCCTCCAACACGTATTTAAGCACTTCCTGGGTGTGGATGGGCTGAGACAATTTAGACATTGTCTCTTGCACCACCATGTTTTAGGCACTACAATGTACTGCGGGAGCTCTAATATATATTTCCTGCCTTCCTTAACCATTTTATTGCTGGTTTTATGGTCTCTGAATATTACTGAAGGGTTATGATGGGCTGTTCCAGAGCTAAGAGGGCTGCAATCTGCATTATGAGAAATCAGAAGGGTTTTCTGCAATCAAAAAGAGCACCATTTCACCACCAGCTTTACTTTGCCCACTGCTAAAAAAGAGCTGCTCAGGGTCCATGGGGAAAGGGGAAGAGAACGGAAGAACATCTGAAGGCAGCATCTCCCTTTTCAAGGACATCACCACAAATCCCACACCCAGCTGAGACACAAAAGGCAGTAACCTGGAGAGAAGATGGCAGGAGAGCAGCCTGTTATGGCCTCCTGGCGCTTCCGGGCGAACTCCGTTATCTTCCAGATGAAAACACCATCGTAGGTGGAGGCTTCCATGTTGCGGATCTTCTCCTCCATCTCGGCCATGGCCAGATCTTTGAGCCCAATGCTCCTTTCCAGCTGCCGGACCTGCTCAGTGGGATAAAGCATGCAGCCTGGTTAGAAACATGTACCACTGTGAGACCCAAGAAAGCCAGTAGCCACCAGCATCCATCACTAGAGAGGGGCTTTGGACAAGGGCCTGCAGGGACAGGCCAAGGGGAATGGCTTTAACCTGACAGAACAGGGGAGACTGAGATGAGCTCTTAGGCAGAAGCTCTTCCCTGTGAGGGTGCTGAGGCGCTGGCACAGGGTGCCCAGAGAAGCTGTGGCTGCCCCATCCCTGGCAGTGCTCAAGGCCAGGTTGGACACAGGGGCTTGGAGCAAGCTGCTCCAGTGGAAGGTGTCACTGCCTGTGGCAGGGGCTGGGGCTGGAGGAGCTTTAAGGTCACTTCCAACACAAACCAGGCTAGGATTCTATGACCCCCTTCAGGGTGACTCTTCAGTGTGAGCTGTTCCGCAGAACTGACAGTGGCCACAGGAGGGATAAACCTGGCATCAGAAGCTGATTCACTGAAGCTCCCTTTTGAATTCTGTCACTCCAGAGAAGATCCACGGATACAACTCAGTGCTTGAGCTCAAAACTTTTCCACAGTGAGGGGAAAAATCTGCCAGCGAGAGCTCTGTTACTTGAGCAGCCAAGAAGTGCTGGGGGGACCAACAACTCAGCATTGTGGCAAAGCTAGACTGAGAAGAACCTACACCCAGCCCACAAGGTCTCCAGAGGGTCAGTCACTCCTGGCTAACAGGATCACACCAGTGTTGGCAGTTCCCTTGCTGAGAGCACAGGTACACTGTGAAGCGCATAACTCCCAGCCTGCAGTGCTCAGCAGGGCCTGTGCTGGAGCATGCTGCCGGGGACAGCTTCCTAACACCTCCAGACAGTGCCTGCCACAATGCTGCAGTGCAGCACGAAGACTACACTCCTTAGGAAGCTCTAGAAACAGCCTCATAGATCCAGAGAGATGCAGTGAAAAGCTGGGTGCTCACTGGAAAACCTCATCCAGGAACAACATCTCAGCTTCTGCACAACTCGATTACTAGCAGAGATCTGAACGCCTTATGCCTGTCAGTTCAATCCCTGTCTTTTCCAGGAACCTTTTAAGGGCTGGGCACAGGCACAGATGATATTTTAGTCCTGCCCTTGGGATATGTGGAGTTTCAGGGCTGGTGAAGCTTTGCTAATAACATGGGAAGGAAACAGAAAAAGCCTCTGCTCAGGGTGCTGGGAAGCCCAAGCCAGTGCTTACGCACCTTGTTACTCAGCGTCTCGATCTTCTTCTGGTCCAGCTGATGCTGCCGGTTGTAGGCTTCGGCTGTCAGAGACACTCTTTCCACCTCCCGGTTGAGCACACAGACAATGTTCTCAAAGGTCACGGTTTTCCTCTCAAGGGCCTCACATCTTCCCAGGAGCTCCAGGGACCTGGAGATGTCCGACTCCGAGTTTTCAGCCAGCACTGGGGCGCTTTGTGATGAGGAAAAGGCAGGAAGAGGCTTCAGGTCTCCAGCTCCAGCCTTGAGGCTGAGCACAAAACTCAGCAGCATGTAGAGATGCTCTGCCAAGCACTTCCTTTCATGTTCGAGAAGCTCTTCTTTTTCCACCTACATGAAGAGAAATACATCCCCCATTCAGCAAGCTCACCCTATGCTGTCACCATCCACACAACAAATTTCTCCTCTCAAGGTCACAACTTAAGATTTAAATTATAGAGGGTAAAAAACAAAGAAAGAGAGTTAAGAAAACTGGTTTGGGGATGGGGTTTTTGTTCAGTTTTACAGATGCTGCAGCTCACATAGAAAGGGGATGTTTAACATTTCCCCAGCTGTACACACTGCTCTGCTCTGCTTTCCTCTGGTACTCCCCAGAAGGGCTCTATCAGAAGTACTCAACAGCATCGAAGAACAAAGGCTCGTGTAATCCCCTGGAGTAGGGATTTGTATGAACTTCACCAATAGGAGCTGGAAAACTAAGTCACATGGAGAAATACTGGCCTGGCCCCAGTCCTGTGCTTAGAGCTGAAAGCAGCACAAACCCCAGAGCATCAAAGCACTTGGAGTGTTCCTCAAAAGAGGTTTCCTTCCACAGTGAGCTCATTCTCTGGATACATCAACTCTATACAGCAGGTGATGTTAAGCTCCATTTGCAAAGGGTTTGAAACACCACTTTGTTCAAATACCTGAATGCAAGCATCTGTAACAGTTTGCAGGTTACTAACACTGGAACTGAAAACAAGCCCCAGGCTGAACATCAACACGTGAGCTCTTACCACCTCAGTGCATCCAACAACCTCAAATCTGCAAGGCACTTTAGATCTGCCACAACTCTTCACATGGTCCCGAAACTAGAAAGCAAGGAAGGCAGTGTTAGATCTTCTGTGCCCCCAGTAGCTCCCTCTCCATCTTGCTGGTGTTTAGGAAACTGAAGGTATCACAAGAACATCCAGGCCATCACTAATCACTCACTGCCCAAGTGTATGGTTACATGTGGACACTGTCTGCCATCAGATACAACTTTCACTATAATATAAATCTAGTGCTGACACCTGGAAGGAAGTTTTCTTTCTCTTGATGGCTCACTTCTCACCTCCATACGCATGAAAGAAAAAGCAACCAGCACAGGTACATGTTATGGATGCTGAACAAGCTTCACGGAGGACAGAGGAAGGGGAGGATTAAGAACGACTCTGTGAAGCAGCCAACCATTAGATTTTGTAGACTTCATGTAACCCTTGTTGGGACATGTCACAGCTTCCAACTGATCATTACACATCTGAGAACAAAAAGCTTCCCAATGGTCCTGCCTGAGCACTTACAGCACTTACTGCAGGTCCAGCTGTGCAAGGGCAGAGGTTTCCTGGGTTCAGCATTCCCTTGCAGGGTGCCAGCAATACCACACCTCACCTTGCCTGACCACTGCTGTGAAGAATCAGAGAATCCCAGACTGGCTTATGTTGGAAGTGACCTTAAAGTTCCAACCCCTGCCACAGGCTGGGACCCCTTCCACTGGAGCAGCTTGCTCCAAGCCCCTGTGTCCAACCTGGCCTTGAACACTGCCAGGGATGGGGCAGCCACAGCTTCTCTGGGCACCCTGTGCCAGTGCCTCAGCACCCTCACAGGGAAGAGCTTCTGCCTAAGAGCTCATCTCAGTCTCCCCTGTCCTGTCAGGTTAAAGCCATTCCCCTTGGCCTGTCCCTACAGGCCCTTGTCCAAAGCCCCTCTCCAAAAGAGCTGAGGCAACAGTGGGTATTGCTACAGAGAAGTGCCGGAGAAGAGCCCCCCAGCTGCCAAGAGGACTCCTTTGGGTTCCCACACAGCACCTGATTAATGCTAACAAGCACTGGCACATCATCAGCTTGGGTCTGATACACCCCTCATCTTCATATAGGTGGTCTGTTCTGAACAACCACCATGTTCCACATTTAACACCTACACCTGCTACAACAGATGTCGATTAAAACTGTTTTTAAACCACTTTCTTAAAGGCTTCTAGATCCATCTGGCTTGCTTAATGAGTCAGGTTACAACACTTCAGTTTTAACACGTCAGCTGAAGTTTGGAGAGGGATAGAAGAGGGAGTTGATATTTACACACAGGATAGATCACCCATTGGAATCCTACAGGAATCCTACAAGCCCAGTTAGCCTCTGCTGGGCTCCAGCTCCAGCCTGCAGAGCAGATCTGTATCCCAAGACCCCAACACAAAGCCCTTCATTACCTCCCCATTTAGAACTCTTTGCTCATCTTTATAATGCTTCTGTCCCTCTTGCCTTCCTACAAGGGCCTTTGACAACAGCGCTACTCAGAACCTTTGCCCATGGAAGGCAGGAGAGTTTCACATGAATGTGCTTTTTGAAGGTGTTTCCCAGACCCTTGGTTTTCCGGTTTTGAGCCTTGCCCAGGAGCCAGCAGCACAGATTCCATTACACCATTCATCAGAAATTCATTCATTTAGCTGGAGATGGGCTCCCTTTCCACAATTGAATAATTCCGTATCACCTGTGGGTGACAGAGCCATGGAGGCTCTGCACCCAGACGTGGCAAACACACTGCTCCAAGAGAGGTGGCGCTGGCAGCACTAACACACAACTGCACATGCCATGGGTAATGTTCTCACACCCAACCAGCATTCTGAGCCTTATACAAAGGTCACACCTGCACTAATAGCCACCACTTGTTCCATACACCCCACTTCCTAATTAATGGTCCCAGTTTCCCTCCTGGCTCTGAGAACATCAGTGTCAGCCCCTCAGGGCTCCAAACCCCACCACAGCACACAGGTCACCAGCAGGCAGGGGTTACCTTCTCCCTTGGGATCTTCTTCCCACAGCCTTCACAAGTTAGCGGGAATTCAGGGCAGACTTCATCGTGAGCCTGTAGGAAAATTGACAGGAAATTGTCCTCTAAAGAAGAGCTCCAGTGAGGTTGTGTGATATACCCAGCCATTCAACAGCAACAGTTTTGTACATCATGACAGAAGAGCACTGTGCCCCATCAACCTGCACTCCAGCCTTGGCCGTGCTGGTGATGCAGATGCTGACTCATCTGTGTGATCTCCAGGCTACCGGATTTCAGGTGCCTCTGTAACCTCAACCACAGTTTAAAGCTGCTATAATCATTTCTTTTTATATCAAATTCCTGCTTTGATGAACAAGATAATCAACAGGAAGCTCCATGTATGGCTCTGCCAGGAACATCTATGTTTGGGCAGGTTGAGAGAAGTAAGCCTCTATCTCAGCAAGATCATTTGTATAACTGATCCCCTATGATGCTTATCAGACAGTGGAGCTATGACCCAGAGCCTGGTCATCACTCACTGGCCTGAGCTCTCTGGTAGCATCTTCACATTTGAATCAGAAATACATCTTTTTGCCAGAAAGAACAAACCTGTTTCATTCACCAGTCCCTGCACACAGGCAAGAGCACGCACACACTGTGTCTGGCAGCCAGAGGAGCTGCACAAGTCATCGTGGCAATGTGATACTCTGAACTCGGCAGACACCATTGCCAGTGACAGCAACTAAATTGGGAATGCCAGAACGTGCCTCTGCTTCCTGTGTCATTCTTACACTGCTCAAACCTCTTTACACAAAACCCAGCTGGGACAAGGCACTGCAAATGCCACAAACATGCAGTTCAATATTCAGGTTAAAAGGTAAGTGCAATGAAGTATCCTGCCATGGTAGTAAAGGTGGCGGGGAACAAACACAACCCCCAGAAACCCACCCACAAACCCCCAGAAGCATTCACACAGCAGCCATCTGAAGCCAGATGCTTTGGAAATGTGGTCACATTTATTCCTTATCAAAATAAGTTACTGCCTTGGAGGCGCGGGGGGAACCATGCACAGACTTAAATAGTTACCACATCAGAAACTGGAAAGTGAAACCCATCAGTGGCTCAGCTCTGGCTTCTTACTTACTCTCTCCTTTTTATACTTCACATGAGTGGCCAGACTCAAGGCCTCGCTGCCCTGCCCCCGCAGTGACCTGGGTGGTTTTGTTTGGGTGGGCAGAGCTGCCTGTACAGACCCTGCCTGTGCAGGAGGAGGAGGCAGAGCACCTTCCTTCCCCCTACTCGTTCCAAGGGGCTGAGCCCTTTCTTCTCCTCACCCACTGCTCTCATGTTCCAGAAACACCAGATAGCATCTCTCCCAGGACCCACAGACCCTGGCAGCAGAACAGACGCTGTGGCTGAAGGAGGAAACTTCGCTCCAGAGACAGCTATTTAAAACAGGAGTATTTAAACTCAGCTTCTCCTGTGCCAATGTGCCAGGCGTGAAGCTACCTCCCCTCCCACGCTCCCCACCTCCAGCAGTTATCTGCACCCCACCGCCATTGCCATGTAGCACCCAAGATGCAGGCAGGGCTGTGAAGCTTGCCCAGCTTGCAGCAGAAGGGAAGCAGCCCCACACAGCTAAGCTGAAAGTGCAACTGGTCTGTATGGGAAGTGTCCAAGGCACTCAGAAGCATTGGCTTGAACTCACACAGAGCCAAACCACTCAACAGCCATTCCTGTATAAACAGTTTCAGGCTCTTCTGGAATCCCCTGTTCCTCCCCCCTCGATACGGGTGTCTGAACAGACGTGATGGTATCGCCACAGGAAGAAATCCACCGCGCCCAGAAGCCGGAGCAGGGGCTGGCATTCAAGCTTGATCTAGTGCACTCCCACTCCCCCAGGAATGGGGCAATCCTCACGTTTACACCTTTCCCAAGCACACATCCGCGAGATCCTGCAGCAGGGACGAGCCTCTGACATTCAGACAGTTGCTGTAAAGGGGCTGACAACGAAACCTGGAGAAGGGGCTCTGGACAAGGAACAAAATGCACTGGCACAGGGTGCCCAGAGAAGCTGTGGCTGCCCCATCCCTGGCAGTGTCCAAGGCCAGGTTGGACACAGGGGCTTGGAGCAAGCTGCTCCAGTGGAAGGGGTCCCTGCCCGTGGCAGGGGTTGGGGTTGGAGGAGCTTTATGGTCCCTTCAACACAAACCAGCTCCTCTGGGCACCCTGTGCCAGCGCCTCAGCACCCTCACAGGGAAGAGCTTCTGCCTACGAGCTCATCTCAGTCTCCCCTCGGGCAGGTTACAGCCATTCCCCTTGGCCTGTCCCTACATCCCTTGTCCCAAGCCCCTCTCCAGGTTTCCTGCAGCCCCTTTAGGCACTGGAGCTGCTCTCAGGTCTCCCCTTCAGGAGCCTTCTCTTCTCCAGGCGGCCCCAGCCCAGCTCTCTCAGCCTGACTCCAGAGCAGAGCTGCTCCAGCCCTCGCAGCATCTCTGTGGCCTCCTCTGTACTCACTCAAGCAGGTTGATCTTTGAAACACAGTCCATTAGTCCCCTCCAAGCATGGCAACAGTGACCATGAGCACAGATAAAGCTGAGGCAGCAGGAAGGGAGCAATGAAAGGGAAGAAAAACTAACAGGCAAGCAGAGGAAAGGCAGAGCACTGCCAGGGCTTTGGCACTCTCCAACCCCGGCACAGCCATGTCCAGCACGCGGCTCCTTTGGCATCTTACCCTGGCTACAAGATAAAGGGTGGGCTCACAGAACTCTGGAGAGATCCTCAGAACAGGCCTCCAGTGCCTTGGTTTCAAGGGGACACGAATCATAGACTCATAGAATCATAGAATAGTTAGGGTTGGAAAGCACCTCAAGATCATCCAGTTCCAACCCCCCTGCCATGGGCAGGGACACCTCACACTAAACCATCCCACCCAAGGCTTCGGCCAACCTGGCCTTGAACACTGCCAGGGATGGAGCACTCACAACCTCCCTGGGGAACCCATTCCAGTGCCTCACCACCCTAACAGGAAAGAACTTCCTCCTTAGATCCAATCTAAACTTCCCCTGTTTAAGTTTTAACCCGTTACCCCTTGTCCTGTCACTACAGTCCCTAATGAAGAGTCCCTCCCCAGCATCCCTATAGGCCCCCTTCAGGTACTGGAAGGCTGCTATGAGGTCTCCACGCAGCCGTCTCTTCTCCAGGCTGAACGGCCCCAACTTCCTCAGCGTATCTTCATATGGGAGGTGCTCCAGTCCCCTGATCATCCTCGTGGCCCTCCTCTCAACTTGTTCCAGCAGTTCCATGTCCTTTTTCTGTTGAGGACACCAGAACTGCACACAAAACTCCAGGTGAGGTCTCATGAGAGCAGAGTAGAGGGGCAGGATCACCTCCTTGGACCTGCTGGTCATGCTCCTTTTGATGCAGCCCAGGATACAGTTGGCTTTCTGGGCTGCGAGCGCACACTGCAGCCGGCTCATGTTCATTTTCTCATCGACCAACACCCCCAAGTCCTTCTCTGCAGGGCTGCTCTGAATCTCTTCTCTGCCCAACCTGTAGCTGTGCCTGGGAGTGCTCTGACCCAGGTGTAGGACCTTGCACTTGGCATGGTTGAACTTCATAAGGTTGGCATCAGCCCACCTCACAAGTGTGTCAAGGTCCCTCTGGATGGCATCCCTTCCCTCCAGCATATCCACCGGACCACACAGCTTGGTGTCATCGGCAAACTTGCTGAGGGCGCACTCAATCCCACTGTCCATGTCAGCGATGAAGATGTTGGACAAGACCAGTCCCAACACCGATCCCTGAAGGACACCACTCATTACCGGTCTCCAGCCGGACACTGAGCCATTGACCACAACTCTTTGTGTGCAGCCACCCAGCCAGTTCCTTATCCACTGAGTGCTCCACCTATCAAATTGATGTCTCTCCCATTTAGAGACAAGGATGTTGTGTGGGACAGTGTCGAACGCTTTGCACAAGTCCAGGTAGATGACATCAACTGCTCTACTCCTGTCCATCAGTTCCATAGCCCCATCATAGAAGGCCACCAAACTGGTCAGGCAAGATTTCCCCTTAGTGAAGCCATGCTGGCTGTCACCAAGGACCTTGTTGTTTTTCATGTGCCTTAGCATGCCCTCCAGGAGAATGTGCTCCAAGATTTTGCCAGGCACAGAGGTGAGACTGACTGGTCTGTAATTCTCCGGGTCTTCCATTTTCACCTTCTTGAAAATGGGGGTTATATTTCCCTTTTACAAAAGGGAACTTCACCTGACTGCCATGATTTTTCAAATATGATGGACAGTGGCTTAGCAACTTCATTTACCAGCTCCTTCAGGACCCGCGGATGGATTTCATCGGGTCCCATGGACTTGTGCATGTTCAGATTTTTAAGATGGTCTCGAACCAGATCCTCTCCTACAGTGGGCCCAAGGTCTTCATTCTCAAATCCCTTGTGACAAGAAGCATGAGCTGCTTTGTGCACCTCTCCACGTCCCCAGGGGCTCTAGAGCCCCCGAGACAGAACGTGCCACACAGTGCAGGTACTTTGGGATGTCCTGCTCCTCTCAAGTCAACATGCCCATTCATGCTGTGACTCCTCCTCTTCAGGGGTGTCCTAAGGTTGGTTAAGACCTGCCCAAAGCTTTCCCCACACATGGGCTTAGCTACCACACACGTGGTTCTTACACATGGTGACCACACACATGGTCCTTGTGCTGCTTCATGGACCCCAGCAACACAAGGGTGGGAAGCAGCAACCCTGTCTATAATTGACAGTGCCATGTGGGAACAGGAGCTTTCAGAGACTGTCACATCAGCTGGCACCCGGCACAAACTGCTCCCTTTGCTGGGACATGCTGGACACAGAGGTCCAAGCAAGTTCATTTGGCATCACAAAAAACTAAACCTCAAAGGAAGTGACAAAAACAAAAGATGAAGATCCCACCGGTAACTGCTTGTGGCTTCAGCCCATGGCAGGGGTTGGAACTAGATGAGCTTTAAGGTCCCTTCCAACCCAAAGCAGTCTGTGGTTCTGTGCACAGCAGTGAGGACACGGGAAACCAGCATCACCTTTCCTCTGCTGCCCAATGCCACAGCATCACAGCTGAGGACAAGGACTGGCAGCAGGGACGTTGTGGTTCCCAGCAGCTTCCCTCACGCCTCTCTCCAGCATCACTACAGGAACTTTTGCTTTCAGCATCAAGGGTTTTGCTGACCAGCTCTTAGAGCTGATTAGACACATTTGATCTGGGATTTCTTGGCAGAGGGACACAAAGGTAGCACTTCACACATTGAAAATGTCTGAAAGCAAGAGCAGGTTTTGAAGAAGGCTGAAGGAACAGAAGCATTTGAAAGCAGCAGCAAGTTTCCTACCATTTCCTAAACCAGGCTCTGCTCTTCCCTGGTTGCGAGGCAAGACCCTAGAGCATTTTAGATAAGCCTGAGCCTGACCCAGCCCCATGGCCAGCAGGAGCCCACACACCCCTGTGCTCCCACCTCCACATGCCCACTGCACTGCAAACCCAGAACACTGAATCCACTTGCCAAGGAAATTAAACTTTACAGCGTCAGCACTACCCCAAGTCTCCGTGGGCTGACACCTAAAGGAGGTTCACAGCAACTGGGAGCGTCTGATGAGGGATAACGCTGCAGGTCTTCTAGGCTACAGTTTACAGCTGCAGTCACAGTCACATGAAAAGTCCCCGAGACGTGATGCTCACATCTAATGAGGCCACTGCTCAAGAACAACCTGCCACCAAGGAGGGGACCCCAGGCCTCCCCTCACACTGACAGAGCCAGGCACCCACATGTTCACAGCAATGAATTCACCTCCCACAGCGATTTGACAGCCAACCGCTGCCTGCTGACAGCTCCCACTGCAGGAGATACTCCAGGCACACGGAGAGCATGGCCTGAGCCAACCAGGTCCCAGAACAGCACCCCTGGAGGGATCCCCCTCTCTTCCAGCAGCACACAAAGCTTCACCACCATTGCTCAGGTCACAAGGGACAGTCTTGAGATGGAGCCTCTTGGTGGCCTGCCTGACCTGCATGTTGGACAAGGTGGTGGGGCTCTGGGAGCAGAGGCACAAAAGTGGTCTCCTTTGCCTCTCAGGCAGCAAGGGGGGCAGACTGTGAACAGAAGGACTGTCACAGCGTGAGGGTGAGAACACCACTGGCACCCACAGAAGGGGAGTTGAGATAAATACTACAGCTGGGACACGTGCCTTCCACGTGAAGTCGAACCTGTGGTTTCAAACCCCCCTTCTCCAGGCTGTCCAAGGCCCCAGGGGTGTGTCTGATCACAGCTTTGGCTCCTGCCAGACATGTGGAGCCCAAGGAGCATCCCCCTGGGGTGCTGCCCCATATCCCCCCCCAGCTGTGCTCAGACTGAGGGGTTTCATCATAGCCCAGAAGGGACACACGGCTCCCACCTCAGAGCTCCTGACAGCCTTTCACTCTTCAAGGAGCTGATGCCCAAAGTGCTCACTTGCTGGGCCACCACAAGGCTGAGCTGGTTTTACAAGCCAAGGGCAGACCCTTTCCAGTCGGGGCTTTCCAGCTTCCCCCACACACTGGCATTCCCCATGGTTCAGCTCCCACTACGGGACTGGATTGGAAACTGCCTCATGTCTGGGCAGCCAGATACAGAAACTGCTCTGGGGACTGTGAGGCAGGCCGGGGTCTGTCTGTGGACCCCAGTTCCAGCTCTGGAAAGGAAAGGTGTCAGATCCCTTCTGCCAAAGCAGGAGGTGCTTCTGGTCACTTGCATGCACAAGTCAGGGATTCCCCCACAAGGAAGTGACCCGGTCTTGGGGCAAACTGCTGGTGAGGTTGGGGCTGGCTGCAAACAACCCCCCAACACATGCCATGACCTGGAGCCAAAACCTTCAGAAATAAACTGTAAATGCTGTACTGGATTTTAAAAGGAAGGGTTGTCACCTTCCGCCAGCATCAGTGTGCTTGCCACAGTGCTTAAAATGCCATATCCTGTGCAGACAATACTGCTATAAACCGCTCAGAAGTACACCTTGGAGGCAACAGAAGCCAGGGGAAGCAGCTTCAAAGACCAGCAACTCTGTTCTAAGCAATGTGCAGAAGTCTGAAGATGAAGCTTTCAGCCTAAGCTGAAAATCACCACCAAAGCCTGTTGGGATGCAGCATGAAACAGTGAAGACCACGAAGCAGGAGGACCCCCTGGCTCAGGGGCCCCAGCAGCATTTCTGAGCAGGAACAGTTTCTCCACATGAAGGCTTCTCCAGCATCTCCCAGTAGGAACACTGGGTAGGAAGGCACCTGTTACCCTGTCCTCCTGGTTTCAGGAAGCCATATAGCCCCGAAAGGGCTGCAAACACCCTCTGACACCACAGGCTTTGGAGTAACATCTTCTGATGTTTTGCACCTTTCACAACCTTTAACTGAAGTGAGCTCTTCAAAATCAAGGTGACAACAAACTCCAAGGAGAACATATGCCCTCCAGCTGGACCATGACAGGTTATCACCACAGGTGACAGTCCCTGTCCTCATTTGCTGAGCAAATCTGTTTCCTGCGAAGCCCCACACCTCAAACCTCCTTTTAAATACTGCTGTCAGGATTAAGCTTAAAACTTAGTTCTCCTTCCAAAACTTAAGACAATTCCATCTCCTTCTCTCTCAAATGATTCTGTATCTCCTGAGATGAGCAAGGCATAGTAAAAACCTCCATCCTGGGTAACAAATGGAATTGCCAAGGCTGAACACCCCCTGCAGCCCCCTCCTCCCATCCCAGTCCTGGGGGATAAGGTACAGGGTGGGGAGGAGGGGGGATAAGACGAAGAAAGGGAGCCAGTGGCAGGAGAAGCTTGGATAAAAGGCACATGAGAACTGAAGATACATTGATAAGCCAGAGCAAGGTTGATAAAGCAGAGATGTGGGCAACTGGAGGTACTGGGAGGCAAGAAAAGAAACAGGCCAGAGCTGGGAAATATCAAACTCCCTCTCCCTGGACACCACAGGGCAGGTTCTCTTGGACTTTCCTCCTGCTGTAAGGGGGCAGTTTTAGTTTGTACAACCCTCTTCAGACTTTCCACCTGAATCGAAAGGCTCCTGCCCACAGCCTGCTTTGCTCTCTGTAGATCAGGCAGACTCATTGGGAAACCCACACATATAGAGAGGTTACTGGTTAGAAGGAACACCCCCCCCCCAGCCTTGCCACAAGCTGTATTATCCAAATGCCACGTAACAGTTACAAAATGTGAAAAAATGCATTTATAACCCCAGACATGTGCTCAGCATTGAAATATTTCCTATGCTCCACACAGCTTCAAGCAGAAATGCAAGTCATGCCCAAGCAGATTGTGCGCTCTGTTCTGTATGTCCCTTTGAGATCTGAACTTTGGCCTGCCTGAACAGAAGCAAAACTGAAATCACCTTTATTAAGTTTTGAAGCTGAGGGGCCAGAGCTTTCCAGCCGCAGAACATTTTCTTTCTTGTTCGTGCCCCGATGGGATCAGCAAAGCAGAAGCGACAGCCTCCTGCAGTGTAAGTGGATACAGCAGCTGAGCACACCTCCCTCGGCATGAACACAGGGCTTTAAATTAGCAAACAACGAATCTGCTCTCAGGGACTTTCCATGTCCTGTCGGAAATAGCACAGCAGCGAGGGACTTTCCAGAGCAGAGCTGGGGCAGGACGTTACACACACCGCTGGCTATGGGCGCTCCCACCCCACCGGGGCCAACTCAGCACTAAAGCAAGGAGCCTGGCCACGAGGCTGGGTTTGACACTAGTCCACAGCACTCAGAGACACTCTGAACTAACACAGATGTTTTGACATCTCCTTTCATCCCTCCTCAGGCACACATACCAGGGCTGCCCGGCCTGATTAGATGCCACAGCTCCTTGGCAGGCAGCTGGCTGGGAGGAGAGAGGACACGAGCCAGTGGGTGCCTCCTCCCACCAGTTCCCAGGAAAGAACCAGCTTTTCCCATGAGGGCACGAAATAACCTTCCCCTGTCAGACTGAACAGGGAGGTGCGAGTGTGAGAGAGGCTCAGCCCCAGACGAACTGGCCAGTATTGCTCAGAATCTCCACTCCCCTTCCCTCACACAGAACTGCCCCAAGACTAACAAAACCTGCGACAGCCACAATAAGTGCTGCAGACCCGCAGCCCAGGCACTCCAGAGCCCACCTCTGCTCTGGTTTAGCAAAGCACTAAACAGGACCTTTGAAAATCAGCTGGAGAGTTTAAAAAGAGGCACTTGATCCAGATGCTCTTCAGTATTTGGACAAAAGATTCTGGAGCATCACACACACCTGCAGCCTTGCAAGACAGACTTCACAGAATCCCAGACTGGTTTGGGTTGGAAGGAACCTTAAAGCTCATCCAGCTCCAACCCCTGCCACAGGCAGGGACCCCTTCCACTGGAGCAGCTTGCTCCAAGCCCCTGTGTCCAACCTGGCCTTGAGCACTGCCAGGGATGGGGCAGCCACAGCTTCTCTGGGCACCCTGTGTCAGCGCCTCAGCACCCTCACAGGGAAGAGCTTCTGCCTAAGAGCTCATCTCAGTCTCCCCTCGGGCAGGTTAAAGCCATTCCCCTTGGCCTGTCCCTACAGGCCCTTGTCCCAAGCCCTCTCCAGCTTTCCTGCAGCCCCTTTAGGCACTGGAGCTGCTCTAAGGTCTCCTCTTAAGGAGCCTTCTCTTGTCCAGGCTGACCCAGCCCAGCTCTCTCTGCCTGGCTCCAGAGCAGAGCTGCTCCAGCCCTCACAACATCTCTGTGGCCTTCTCTGGGCTCACTCATTCAGGACTTATTCCAGGACAGCTCATTGCCCTTTTGAACTTCTAGTGAAGCTCTGCTGACTCAAGCCTGCATTCAAACACTTGCAGGATCACACAGGAGCACCTTTGACAGCTGACGGTTTCTGCTGAGCTCTGCAGGAACTCTTTAAGACTTTTTCTAAACCCAGGAGAAGCAGCTCAGAATTGCTCACCAGTCACAGCACAACCACCGGCACTGGAAGCTGCTGACAAGCAGGATTTGATTTAGTTAATGGAGCTGAGCTTTCTTACTATAATCACCATTTTGAACCCTGCAGTGGGCATCAGACTTCTAGTCACTGCTCCAGAAAGCAGGCCTGGGTCAAACAATCTGCAGGCCCCAACAGCACAGCTCCAACCTGGAACCTCATTAAAACACACTGTACCCTGAAACGTAACCCCCAGACTGTCAGTGCTGCATCGAAGTGAAACTTTAACTTGACATTTATTCAGCCATCCGTCCACAACACGAACCACTTCCAGGTCTGTCAGTGAGGGCTTCACAGCAGGACAACCATTTAGCACCCTACATCCCCTCATCTTTTGGACTTAACTTTCAGCGTAAAGAAGCAGAAAGTTCTAGAGAGCAGGACAGGAAAGCAAAGGTGCAAAAGCATCTCTACTAACCGGCTCAGCAAGCCAGGGAGGATCCACAGCTTCCAGCCACCCTGCAGTGGCATTGCAAAGAGAATCCAAATGTTAGCCTAGACCAAGGTTCTATACACACATCTCAAAGCTCCATGAACCACAGGGCTACAGTTTTTACCTAGGGCAAGTGTCAGAGGGAAATAAAATCTATTCCTTATCTCAGGCCCTGCACATGGTGGTTCTTCCACCCCACGAGGAATGACAAAACTCTCTCTTAAGGAGCACCAAAGTATATATCCATTCACAACTAACTGCCAGTGCATTTTAACAACACAAATGGCCACAGCAGAGCTGAACTGCTGGAAAGCACAGGGAACACAGCGTCCACTGCCATCCTCAGCTCAAAGACACTTCTCACAAGGCACCATTTAGCTGTATACATGCTAACAACCAAACACCCCCAGCCACAATTAAGGCCTGAATTGAAAAGCTGGTGGGCTCCTTGAGAAGAGCAAAAGTCAAAAAAACCACCCTGTCCAGCAGGATCATGGCCCAGAGCAGCTCAGAGTGACAGGTGCCCAGCCAGTGACCAACAGCCAGTCCCACGGCCCTGGCAGCTACGGGGCAGCTGGCTGGAAGCAAGGTCATGGCCAGGCTGCTTTCCCCAAGCTTATGGGTCTGAAGCAGGTCTTGGGTTCACACAACACAGCAAACTTCACAACCACCTCATGGCACAGCACAGCTGCTTGACAGTTTGCTTGTCTTTTATAGCAGAAAGAAGTTGGAGATAGTGAGCAGATCCCATGAGGGAAAGGACGTGCTTGGTGCCAAGCAAATCTGACACTGTTTCAGTTCAGCCTGTGTGCTCGGCAGGGCACGCGCCCCCAGCACAGGCAAGAATCTCCCCAGCTCATTGCTTAGTCCAGGGAGTTAACAGCTCCCACCACCACCATCAGTGTCCAGGAAAACCACCTGACCCTTCCCCAGACACAGAGGACAGAAGGACACAGACATCACAGGCCTTGCTCTGGTCTTTACCTCGTATTCTTTAATAGTGCCCTTCCAAGTGCAGCCACTGTTAATACAGACAGCAGGCAGACTTTCCACCTCCCGACGAGCTGCGTTGTCTGGGAAAGCCTAAAATGGAAAAAACCAACCAAACCACAAGCATTACCGGGGCTGCAATTTTGGTCTGGTCTCTTAATTCTTTCTCAAGACCAGTTGCCTGGCCCGTTGCCACATCACATCCTCAGAGATGTGCTAATGGCAAACACATTATTATTACAGCGTTTAAGTGGGCCACCACCACAGCAACATGACCTGGATTTCAGAAGCTGGGGAGTGCACCACATTAACCAGAACTCTCACTACTGAAACAAACATTTCCTAGGAAGAAGGGGTGCTATGAGCTTGTGTTTTAAATGCAAACTGCACATGGTATCAGTGCCATCAGTGAGCTGCTTGAGTTTCCAAAATGCAGTTTTTACTTACCGAGCTTGTTTCCAAAATAGAAATTCCCTCTTCGAAGATCCCCTCCTGAATGCAGCTGGCACACTTCTGAGGTCCAGCACTACCAGACAGAAAAATAATCAAACACAATGAGAAGAGACCAATTTATGATTTAAGAATAAAGTGATTTCTGGTAACTTTAGAAAACAAAAAAGTTTTCCTGCTCTGAAAACATCACATTGAGCCTTTGCTCAGGGATATTTCTGATTCCCATTTCTGACTCTGGGTTTTCTTCTTCTCCTGATTAACCATGGATTCAACTTCCCTCATTCAAAGGCAGGAGCGAGGCAGAGCACCAGGAAGCTTTTCCAGAAGCGAGCTTGTGTTTTGTCATGTTTTGGCACAACCACCACATGATGACTTTTAAGAGCAAGTTCCTTCAGTGGCTGTGATGGAGACTGAAGTAGGTGGGGGATCCACCTGGAAGGGCACCTGAACAGTAAAACCAACCCATGGCATTCTGGAAAGGGAACTCTGAAGCACCTCCAGAACAAGAGAACAAGTCAGAGATCACACAATCCCTTAAAGACGATCCGATGCTGCACCTCAACGCAGCTCTCTCACTGAAGGGCCCTGAAAATAAAACTTTTCTCTCCTTTTCTGCTTGAAAACACCTTTCCAAGCATTTTGCCATCAGACCGAAGGCACAGTTACCTTATAATTTTCTTCAGGCAGTAGGAGCAGTAGCGATGCCCACACTGCGCTTGGAACGGCCGCCTCAATATATTCTTGCAATCGGAGCAGAGGTATTTGACCTCCAGTTTCGTTCCCAGGATCTCCTTTGCAAATCCTGGCTGGTTGAGATCCAGAGAGCCCGGAGGGGTGTTGTTCGCTGCTGCCATGTGAACGAAAAGTTCCGGCTGGACCTCCAGAGCCTGGAAATAAACACATTTTCCCTTTGCATTACAAGTGGCTGGCGGCAACCTTTCACATCAGTGTGCTCCACTGGCAGCCCAACCCCATCCGCACAGGGATGTCACCAGGAGCCTGCCTCCACCCGCTGAAGAACGTGGCAAGAAACTTTAGAGTTAACTTCAGAACCAAACCCAGGCCAAAGGTGGACAGAGCCCACTAAACCCCCTCCGCGTTTATTGAGATGCAGCTTACTCGGAGAAATCCGGGTTTCTGCCCCAAACCACTGTGAAAAGCCGCCTTACAGCTGACCAGGAAAGAAATCGCCTCAGTGCAGCAACCCCTGCTGGGACCCGGCGCGGTGACCCCGGCCTCCCGCAGCACCCGGCACCGCCGGCCGAGGGAGCCCTCGGAACCTCCCCGCCGCGGCGCCGGGGGCGCTGGAGCCGGTCCCCGCGCGGCGGTAACGAGCCCCCTCCCCGGGAGCCCCGCCAAGGCCCCGCGCTGCCAGCCCCGGCTGCAGGAGGGGCCCGGCCCGAGGCGGAGCGAGGCGCAGGGCAGACCCCGCCTCCCCCACGGCGCGGCCCCGCCGCCGGTACCGGATGGAGCCGGGGAGGGGGGCGCAGCGCCTCACTCACCGCCGCCTCCGTCCGCGCCCCGCACCGGAAGCCCCCCCGAGGCCCCGCCCACCGGACGCGTGTGGCACGCCCCGCCCGCCAGGACACTCCCCCACTGCCCCTCCCGGCACCGGCACCGCAAGTACGCGCAGACACAGTCCCGTGCCCCGTAACCCCCAGAGGTCACCCTGCCACCCCTGCCCAAACACCCCCAGACACACACAATCATCTACCCCATATCCCCCACCCTGTCACCCACCCTGTCATCCCCCAGGCACCCCCCATCATCCCCTCCCCCGCCGCTGTCACCCCTGCCCCACACACTCACCAGACACCCTCACACTGTCACCTACCGCCATCAGTCCCAGACACTCCCACACCATCATCACCCACCCACTCCATAACCACCACACCACCACCTGCCCCTGTCACCCTTCGACACCCCCACAGCCATTATCCCCCATCACTCCCCCAACCCCCCGCCGCCACCCCTGCCACAAACACCCCTCAGACTCCCCCCCACAGTGCACTCCCCTCAGCACTCCCAGTCACCCCATACCTACATGTGTCACCCCCTCACACAGTCACCCCCAAACCCGACCTCCCGCGACTGCGCCCAGCCCCACCCTGACCCCCGCCCTTCTCTGCCGTCCTCCCGCAGCCGCCCCGGCGGAGGCCCCAGGTGACCCCCGTCACCCTCCTCGGCTCATTCGGTCGTTCCGGGGCGTCGGGCGCCTCCTCACCTGGGCACAGAGCGCCATGGCCACCGCGTCCCGGCACGGCGCGGCGGGGAACGGACACCACGGCGGCAGGGGAAGGACGGGTGGGGAAGGGCGGGTTCCGGTTTAAGAGCAATAGAAAATAACAGAATGACGCGGGGGAAAGGCGCTGAGGTCACGAGAGGTGATTGCACAGCGGAACTCGCCCGGCAGAGTGCCACAACCGCCGGGTTTACAGTCACCGGGTTTTCCACTCGCGGCGCCCAGCGCGGCACACGCACCCTGTGTGCGGTGCGGGGACTTCGGGGCTTCGCCGCTTCCCGCACCGCGGGGCTGCGGCGGGTTCGTCCTCACCGACCGGGAATTCACCCGGCGGCCCCCGGAAAAACCCTCCCGGTCAGAGCCGGGCATAACCAGGTGGTGGCAGCGGCCGCTGCGGCAGTGCCGAAGCGCAACGGGCCGGGCCGGTGGCTGGAACCGTGGGGCCATGCAGGCGTCTGTCGAGGAGCGGCTCCCCGGGGCGAGCGGCTCCAGCGGGGCTGAGGCACGTCCCGGGGCAGGAGGCAGCACCGGGAATGGCACCCGGCAGCGGCTCGCGGACGTGCCCGCTGCCCATCCCCGTAGGTCGCAACGTCCCAGTTCCCGGCACAACTGCGCGTCCCCGGGGAAGCGGCCGCACTGCTGAAGCTCTCGGCTGGGTGATGCAGCTCGGCGGGGGAAAAGCCTCTTCTCCGCCCCCCGCACCACCCGTGTCCCGGGCAGGAGGTGCCGCTCCCAAGGGGCAGGAACCCGCAGCCGCGTCTGTGCAGCACCAGCCGCGGCGCGGAACCACCAGGGGCCGCTCCGGGTACGCCTGCGTCCGGCAGGAGCATCGCGGAGCAACGCGCTCGGAGAACGGCGCTCCCCGGGCCCCCACCCCGCCTCCCCCTGCCCGCGCAGCGGCGCCGAGCGCCTCCGGGGGCAGAACCCAGGACCGGCAGCAGGAGCGGCTAAACCCGGCCAGAACGGGACCTGCGGCGGCCGCGAGCGGGAGGAGCAGCCACGGAGCCGCTCAGGGGCTGAGAGCGCGATTATTGGTCAGCGGTGCTGACAGAGCCGAGGGTTGAGCCAGTCACCTGTGGGCACGGGGTGATTGGCAGACGCAACAACCTATCAGCGTGCACAGCGCGAGCCCGCCCACCTCCAGCCTGTCGTGTACACCAGCCAATCGACTAGCGATAAGGTTGATCGCTATGTTCCTGCGCCTATTGGGTACAACTGCGTCACACCCGGGTAGCCATTATACCGCTGAGACCGCTTAGGCTGCCAAGGTCCCGCCCACTGCGAGCGCTCATCTCTCCACCAATGAGAGACTGCCGCTCCTTGAAGGACGGGAGCGCCGCCCTATCGGCGTGAGCAAGGCCTGGCCCCGCCTCCCAGGGGCGGGCTTTGAGCTGCGCCGCTGAGCGGCGGGCGCGGCCGCGGGAGGGGTTGTGCCGGTGCCATGGCGGAGAGCGACTGGGACACGGTCACGGTGCTGCGCAAGAAGGGGCCTAGCGCGGCCCAGGCCAAGTCCAAGCAGGTCAGCGGGTGGTGGGCGGCGGCGGAGGGGCCCCGGCCGAGCCCGAAGCCGGGGCCCGCGTACACCGGCGGCCAGGCCCGGGCGAGCCGGCGGCCGGGGCCAGGCTGCCGCGCAGGGGATGGCTCCGGCGGCGGAGCGCTCACCGCTGCCCCTGTCCTCTCCGCAGGCGATCCTGGCGGCCCAGCGGCGCGGGGAGGACGTGGAGACCTCCAAGAAGTGTGGGTATCGCGCCGGCGGCTGCGCAGCGCGCAGGGGGGAGCCCGGCCCGGGGGGGGGGCCGGCTCCGCAGTGGGAACTGAGGCGGTGCCGGAGGCTCCTGCAGCGGGGGACGGAAGTAGCACCCCCGGGCTGAGCCAGAGCTCAGTTTCACTGGGTGAGGATGGGGCCGCGCAGCCCCGTGCCCTGCCGCGGGCAGTGCTCCCCGTAGCCGGGGCTGAGGTTCTGGTTGTCCGGAGCTGAGCACAGATCTTGGGGGATCTTTCATGAACTTTAAACTCCCAGTTTCTGCAGCTGATTTCTCGTGTTGGTGATGCGTGCCTGCGGGTTTAACCGCTGGCACGTCTGTGGTACTGCTCTTTAAAAATACCCCACTTCCTCTGGCGTAAATTCTCAGGTTCTCTCGCCATAGGGGTGAGATCAGGGTGGTGGGAAATAAAGAGATACTCCTCAAAGGAGGTTTAGGTAGTTTTATCAAGATACTGAACATCAAAGACTAATGTGGGAGAAAAGATTCAAACTGCTATGAGTCAAACCAGACAGCATGTTTTGAACCTCAGGTGTTCAGCAGAGCCAAGCGCAGTTAGAGTTTACTTATGAAGGGCATCAGGAAATTGATTAAAAGCTTACTCTTTGTGCTGCCTTAATGCCTGAGCAAACCCCACTCGAGTTCAGGTGTTACCCCTCCCACACACATGTTGTAGCACAAACGTGTGTCTGGATCAAAGCTGAATGATAAATCTCCAAGCCATAGCGAGATCTTGCCTGTCTTGAGTGAAGTTCAGATGGGAAATGAAGAAAGGGGGGGGCTCTCGAGTGGCTGTGTTTAGACACCAGCATTAACAGGATTAAGATAACGTGTTCTCTGACGGGCAGGATCTGTGCTGATGTTGGCACATTGAAATCTTGAAAGCTCCCTGGGATGCTGAGAAGCTGAGAGCTTAGAAAAAACACATTGATACTGTTGGGCACAGCACTGAGCCGTGGTTTGTTTGTCCTTGGTTTGTTTTGGTTTGTTCTTGCTTTGGGTGATAGGGGCAGCAGGCCAGAACAAACAACACTTCATTACAAAGAACACAGCCAAGCTCGATCGGGAGACAGAAGAGCTGCACCATGACAGAGTTCCCCTGGAGGTGGGCAAAGTGATCCAGCAAGGCCGGCAGAGCAAGGGCATGACCCAGAAGGATTTGGCCACCGTGAGTAGAGCCCCTGCTCCCAGTCTCCCCACGCAGCTTTAAGTTAAGGTGGATGCTCTTCCCGTCTCCTTGTGGGCAACTGCAGTGGAGTGGTGTCATGAGCAGGAAGTTTGGTGAATGTGGCATCTCTGGTGGCTGCTCTCCAGGCAGGGTTATTTACCTGGGGAATGGTTTAGGGGTTGTGCAGCTCTTGAACACTGCTTGTAGACTGATTGTTGCTGTGGCTGGTGAGCTGGGAGGAGGCTGTTTTGCCCTTCTCCCATAATCTCAGCAGTGACATGAGGTTTTGTTCATACCATCTGGGCCTGACACAGCATTCAGAAACCCGCTGCTGCCTTAAGGAGGAGAGTGTGGAGTGTTCCTGCTCCTCCTGGGAGGCTGAGGGAAGTAGAAGCCTGTCCAGGATGGGTGTCACCATTGCTGTGAGACCCAAATAGGGGAAGGAGGCGATGGTGGTGGAATGAGCCTAGAAGTAGTGCTTTGTCTTCTGATCCTGGCATAATTCAAGGCTGTTGTTATGTGTGTGAGCAGCGTGGGGCTGTGCTCAGGGGTTCAGTGTCAAGAACCAGTGCTTGAGACTCAGCTTCTTGTTGTAGAAAATCAATGAAAAGCCGCAAGTTATCGCTGACTACGAGTCGGGACGAGCCATCCCCAACAACCAGGTCATGGGCAAGATCGAGAGAGCCATCCGTAAGTGGAGAAGGGAAACAAAATGAATGACACAGATTCAGTGCCTAAGAGGGGTGTTCTGGTGTAAGTTATGTTCCACGTCCAGAGCAGTCGCTGGCTGCTGGTTACCGTGGGTCCAGCTTTGTTCTACAAAACCTGGGTCTGCTGCCTGAAACCAGGACTTGGAGCTCTTGTTCTTTGTTCATCTGCATGTGCGGGGCCATTCCTTGGGGGCCACCCCTGTTTCCCCCAAAATCAGAGAGATACTGAGACTCACAAAGGCCTCATGATACTTTGGAAAGTGTCTTGCAGCCAGTAGTGTTGGTGTTGCTCTCTCAGGCCAATTCAGATACCATATTCTAGGAAGATAATGCACAAGCAAGAGCTGGAGCTTTGTCTGAAACTAGTCTGGTGCTCCTAGAATCTAAAGTAGGATTCTCCCTCCGTCTGGGTCCCCTGCACTCGTTCTCTTCCATATAGCAAACATATGAGGACATAAAGTTATCAGGTGAATGATGGAGTGCTGATGACAGCTGATGGTGGTCATCTCCTTTGTCTTGTTCCAGGCCTTAAACTGCGTGGGAAGGATATTGGAAAACCGCTGGAAACCGGCCCCAAAGGGAAATGACAACAAAGCCTCGAAATCAGTTTGTTCAGACTGATCTTGTCTGGCTGGTTCTCCTTAACCACCAAGAGCTCTCTTCATATTGCCAAGCTGAACAAGAGGGTTTCAGACTTGCTTTTGGGGGGAAATCTGCCGAATCTGTACCTGCTGTAAAATAGCAACCTTAAAGAAGCAATTCTACTGATTGTGTTTTTCCTTTCTCCTTTCCAGAGATTGAGGAACTAAACCCCCCAAATACAGCATCTGATTTGCCAGAACCCATGTGCGTCTTGGTGTTTAGAGCTAATGTTAAGGCACTTGGGGTGGTCTGAAATGCAATCACTTAATTGGAACAATTTGGGGGCGGGTGAGATATCTTATATATAAATAATGTGGGAGAGTTGGGGCTTGCCCAGTGTCTGCATTTGAAGTGACGCCTCTGTCACTGCATTGGAATGACATTTCTGTTTGTTCCTTCCAGCCTGTTTTAAAGAGATCTATAATAAAGTTTGATACCCTTCAGTTGCAGAGGGCATTTGCTGCGTGTTTACCAGCTCATAGTAAATTTGGGTTGGGTGTGACTGGAGCTGCAGCACCTTCTTCCTTCTGGAAGTGTAATTAATGGGAATACCTGGAGTGTCTGGGGAGCAGGTGGAGCTGTCACAGCCTCCCCTCCCTGCTGGGGAGGACTGCAGCTCTGGCTCACAGCCCACGGATGAAATCAATTCTGTGGTTTGATCTGGTGCAGAGGTGAGTGGAGTAGAGTTCTGCAGTGTGTGGCGGATGTGGAGATGCTCAGTTGGGCACTGTAGGAGGTCTGAACCCTCCCTGCCTCTCCCCTCCTTTCCCCAGCTCCCAGCAGCCCAGCTTGCTGGGGGCTTCTTCCTGTAGGGCACTGCTGCAGCAGGACAGTGATGGAGCTGTAGGGATGCTGCTTGATGTGGCTATGGCACAACCTAAGTGGGACAGACCTGAAGGGTGAGAGGATGAGCAGGCTTTGGTCACAGACTGGGGAAGCAGGATGCCCCAATCCCCTCTGGACAAGCTCCAGGGCTGAGGTGAGCAGGATCCCCAATGGGCTGAACCAGACTGGGACCTGTTGTGTGTCAGTGGCAGGTCTGGCTGTGAGCTGCTCAGGGCTTGTGCAGGATTAAATACAGTTCTGAAAGCTGGGGCAGGAAGAAGGGAGTCCTGCATGCAGGGGCCTGGGTGAGGGGTGGGCACCCACAGAGAGGGTCAGGGCTGCCCTCTGCTATGCTGTGTGGTGCCCTGGTGCTGTTCCCTGCCCCTCTTTGGCCACCCTCCCTAAACCTCCGACACCAGCAGCTCCACTGCCCTGGGAGCTCTTGGGTGTGGGAAGAGGCTTGTGCCTCAGGCAGCCCCCCGATCTGCACAGCCCTGGCCTGTCTGGGACTGTGCGCTTTGCCCCTTCTACAGCTCAGCTGAGGGTGGCCCCTGCAAGGAGCTCCTGGTGGCAGCACCCACCAAAGCATGGGCACGTCACCACATCTTGGCACAGAACATTCATGTTACAGAAGACAACGTTTTGGAGGTGTGAAGGCAGCGGCAGGTCCCTGCATGGGGCTGGCACCCCGGAGTGGGCACCCACAGCCAGCACCTGCTGCAGGATGCTGAAAGCTGGAGGCGGCTGCTGGAGTGTGAGGTGCTGTGGGAGGGATGCTCTGCAGTAGGCAATGACTGCTGCTGGCTCATGATTTCAATTGTCATCCCCTTCTTTTGGCATGGGAGGTATAATGACCTTGTCCTGTCGAGAAAGGGAATCAGTTTACAACCAGCTCATTAGAAATACAAGGACTTCTTCCAGGCTGCAGAGAGGAGAACCTGCCTGCCAGCCCTCCCGTGGCCCCAGCAGAGGAACCAACCCCCACCCCCGGGGGACTCCAAGCCTCTTGTGGGGTCCGTCTTGGGGCTGGTGGCTCTGCTGTGGACTACATGGCACCAAATCAAACTGCAGCTCAAGCTGCTCTCAGGGCCTGAGCTGCTGGCTTGAAGAGGATGAGCCATGCCTGCAGGACCTGCTCCCTGCAGGGCCTGGGCACGAAGAGCAGCCTCAGCTCTTCCTGCAGCAGCTGCCTGGCGGCGGCAGCAGCGTTTCTGGGTCAGCCCCAGAGCTCAGCTCATTCCTTTGCCGCGAGCAGATAAGAGGCAGGGCCCTTTGCACCCCCGCCGTGCCGGCTGAGCGCAGGCTCGGGCGCGGGGAGCGGCACCAGGGGAGCTTTTGGCGAGGTTGGGACAAGAGGGAAATCGCCCCCCCGCGCTCACGTCTCGGAAGGTGATGTTGTCGAAGCCCTGGTGGGAGCTGCCCTCCGCCGGCGGCGCGCTCTGCAGCCCGCGCCGCTTCACCCACCACCAGCCCCCGGCAGCCGCCAGCGCCAGGATGAGGACGGCCAAGAGGACCCCGACCACCGCCTCTGCCACGAAGCTGCCGGGGGAGCGCTCTGCAAGTGGAGGAGATGCTGCCGGAAGAGCTGGCTCCGGCCCCAGCCCGAGCGCAGCGCCCCGAGCAGCGCCGGGTGCGCCTTCGCAGCCACAGTAATTCCCACACCTTGCCCTGGCAGCTCCGGGCTGGAATGGCAGCTCGCCCGTGCGCTGTAAGCGACGTCATCCAGTGCCACCGTCCCCTCCATCGGCCACCTCCGTGTGGTCACCTCAAAGATGATCTGAGGGGGAAGGTGTGGCCTGGGGGGGCTGCTGCATGGGAGGGGCCACATGCACCCCATACGGCACCCTGCACCCCCCACAGCACCCTGCACTGCATATGACACCCTGCACCCCCTATGCTACCCTGCACCCACACAGCACCATGCACCCCACATGGCACCCTGCACCGCACACAGCACTCTGCACCCCACATGGCACCCTGCACCACACACAGCACCCTGCACCGCACACAGCACTCTGCACCCCACATGGCACCCTGCACCACACACGGCACCCTGCATCGCATATGGCACCCTGCACCACATATGACACCCTGCAAACCCTATGCTACCCTGCACTCACACAGCACCCTGCACCCCATAGGGCACCCTGCACCGCACACAGCACCCTGCATCCCGGGCGGCCCCCCTCACCTGGAAGGCACCAGAGCTCCGCACCGGCACCGCACCGCTCTGCCAGCCCCGGCCCCGGTGCCCTGCTGCACTCCACAGCGTGCGCTGCCCCGCCGCGCTCTGCAGCACCACCCGCAGCTCCCCGCAGGCTGCAGCGAAGGGAACAGGGGTCCCAGCATCAACCCACAGCCTCCGAGAGCCACTGGGCTTCCCACACTGTGGCATCCTCCACTGGGTTGGCAGCACCCGGTGGGAATGGGCATCCCCACAGCTTGATCAGGGCTAAATAAACCAGAATCATCAAATCATGGAATGGTTTGGGTTGAAGGGACCTTAAAGCTCATCCAGCTCCAACCCCTGCCACGGGCAGGGACCCCTTCCACTGGAGCAGCTTGCTCCAAGCCCCTGTGTCCAACCTGGCCTTGAGCACTGCCAGGGATGGGGCAGCCACAGCTTCTCTGGGCACCCTGTGCCAGCGCCTCAGCACCCTCACAGGGAAGAGCTTCTGCCTAAGAGCTCATCTCAGGCTCCCCTCTTTCAGTTTGAACCCATCAGCCCTTTTCCTATCACTACAGTCCCTGATGAAGAGTCTTCAGCATGTAGCCCTCTTCAGACACTGCTCTGAGGAAGCTGCTCTGAGGTCTCCATGCAGCTTCTCCTCTCCAGGCTGAACAGCCCCAGTGTTCTCAGCCTGGTCCCATGGATGGGACAGGGTTTGCAGTCCCTGGCCAAGCCCCCTCCTCTCAACTGGGCTCAGGACATCCTCCCCAGGGGCAGCGCCTCCTGCCTGTGCTTACAGAGGTGCTCTGGGATGTCCATGTGGTACCAGAACCGCAGGCAGGAGTCGGCAGCAGCAGGCAGATACTGGCTCTCTAGCAGGGCAGTGGTGCCCCCGGGGCCCAGCACACTGGTGTCGAAGTGCACGTAGTGACCTGGATGGCAGGGACAGAGCACAGGGTGTCCCCCAGTGCTACAGCCCCGCCACGTGTCCCCCTCAAAGTGCTCAGGGCAATGCCCAGAGGTTTGCACCCCCAGCCCCGCTCCTTGCTGTGTTTGGTACTGAAGGGGACAAAGGGAGGACATGGATGCTGTGGAGCCAGACCCCCTTGACATGCTGGGGGGATATTCAGGGGTGACCCCATCCATCCCCAGCTCCTCTTCCTCACTGCAGCCATAGCAGGGTGCCCCAGGAGGAAGTGTGTCTCCTACCATTTCTTGTGCCCAGGGTGTGATCCTGCTCGGGGCCAGGGTACTTGGTGAGGGGGACCCCACTCTTCCAGCCCCAGGCAAAGCTGTGCAGGTGGGGGTCCGCGGGGCTGCTCCAGCCACACATGTCCTGCTCGAAGTCACAGGATGCTGGGAGAGAAGGGGGGACTGTGATGCACCCGCTGCATGCAGAGAGACAGCAGCCCGGGGAGGGAAACCCAAGACCCATCCCCATGGCTGCGTGCCCCCATGGGTGCCCCATGCCCCTCTCACCTGGCTCGGGGCAGGCTCCATCCGACACATGCAGGTCATCCAGGGCAATGTACCCGTGGTCAGCCCCAGCTCCCACTGCCTCAAATGTCACCTGCAGGTGGGCAGAGGTGCAGGGGGGCAGAGGGCTGCCACGTGCCCCCAATCCCCGTCCCTGCTGCAGGTGCCCAGTGCCCTGCCCGGTCTCACCTGCCAGTCCCCGTCTGCCTCCACAGTGGTGTGGCCACGGTGCCAGGCATCCGCTTCTGCACTGCTCACCACCAGCACCCTCCTCCGCACCCCTCTCTGCTCCACGAACACCCCAAGGGAGCCTGCACCAGGGCACCCACCATGAGGAAGGGTCTGTGTGGGACCCCCCCCATCCTGAGGTGTCCCCAGGGCCCCGGTGCTCACCTGGAGTGCTGGCACTCAGCTGGTACCAGAAGGCCAGGCACTGGGCAGGCGCTGAGGGCTGATAGGGCTGGGAGGTGAGGGCAGCCACATGCCCTGTGGGCAGGGAGTCCCTGCCCATGCTCACTAACAGGTAATGGCCTGTGAGAGAGAAGCCCCCGCGCTGTGAACCGGCCCCAGGGGACCACTGGGTCTGGGGACCTCCCCTGGCTTGGGGAGCCCCATCCAGAATCCCAGCATCTTTAGGGTCTCTCTATGGAGATCAGGCAGTGCAACCCCCTGCCAGGGCAGGGCCACCCAGGGCAGGTCACACAGGAACGTGTCCATGGTGGGTTTGGGATGGCTCCAGAGAGGGAGGCTCCATAACCACTCTGAGTAGCCTGTGGCAGGGCTCTGCCATCCTCAAAGGAAAGTTCTTCATGTTGAGGTGACACTTGTTGTGTGTTAGTTTATGGCCATTGCTCCTCATCCTGTCACTGGGCACCACTAGAAAGAGTCTGGCACCATCCTGCTGGCACCCACCTTTGAGACACTGATCTGCACTGATGGGATCCCCTCTCAGTCTGCTTTTCTCCAGACTAAGGAGGCCCAGCTCCCGCAATCTCTTCTCATCAGAGAGATGCTCCAAACACCTGAGCATCCTTACTGGTCTCTGCTGGACCCTCTGCAGCAGCTCCTTGTCTGTCTTGTACTGAGGAGCCCAGTAATTCCCTCTGCACATCCGGGGCAGGCAGGACACAATGCAGATAAGCAGGGTAAGAATGGCACAGGGCAGGCAGGGTGCTCAGGGCAGGCAGGGGGGGCAGGCAGGACACTCGGGGCAGGCAGGGTGCCCATGGCAGGCAAGGGAGAGCAGGCAGGGCACTCAGGGCAGGCGGGGAGGGCAGGCAGGGCACACAGGGCAGGCAGGGCGCTCAGGGCAGGCAGGGAGGGTAGGCAGGGTGCTCAGGGCAGTCAGGGCGCTCAGGGCAGGCAGGGTGCTCAGGGCAGGCAGGGTGCTCAACACAGGCAGCAGGGCTCCCCAGGAAGCCATGGTGCTGGTACCTGCTGCAGTGCCTGTGGTGTGGTCGGCCGAGGGCCCGGCAGTGGTGCCGGTGCCGTTGCTCTGCCTCAGCCACCCCTGCTGCCCGCTGCTCACCAGCCCGCAGGCATCTGCCTCAAAGGAGCAGGAGAGCTCGGCCCCGCAGGCTCCCTCTGTCAGGGTCAGGTCATCCAGTGCCATGTCCCCAAGGAACCCGTCCCGCAGGGCCTCGAATGCCACCTGCACCGAGACAGCCCCGTCAGATGGGCTGACCCCAACACAGCCCCGTCAGATGGGCTGACCCCAACACAGCCCCCTCAGATGGACTGACCCCAGCACAGCCCCATGAGATGGACTGACCCCAACACAGCCCCCTCAGATGGACTGACCGCAACACAGCCCCGTCAGATGGACTGACCCCAGCACAGCCCCATCAGATGGGCTGACCCCAGCACAGCCCGGTCAGATGGACTGCACCCTCCCAGAGCACAGCTGCCTGGGGGTGCCCAGTGCTCACCCAGTACCGACGCTGGCGTGTAGCCGGCAGTGTGGCCCGTCCCCGGTGCCAGACACTGCCGTGGGTGCCCCGCTGGGTCCAGAGCACTGTCTCCTCTGCTCCCTCCAGCCGCAGCTTGAGGTTCAGGGTGCCTGTGACAAGAAGAGAATGGAGCAGCCATTCTGAGCCTGCAGGGGCCCGGCTGTCCCCAGGGAGGAGGCTGCATACCGATCTGCGGGCCAGCCAGGCGGTACCAGAAGGACAGGCAGCGCGCGGTGGCAGCGGGCTCCTGCAGGTAGGTGATGAGCTGCGCCCGCTGCCCGCGGCTCCACGCAGCAGAGGGGTCCGCGACCAGGAAGTAGCCTGAGTGTCCGGGACAGCCAGGGTGGAATGGACATGGACACAGGTGCTCAGGGCTGCACCCGCATCACCTGCGCCCTCAACCTGGATTTGGGTGTCCCCAGGCTGCCCCTGGTTGGTCTCACCCCACGGGCACATCCCAGCACTGGGGACAGGAGGCTGTGGGTGCCCTGGGCTGCCTGGGACCCCTGGGAAAGCAGCCAGCCCCTTACCTGAGCCTGTGGTGTGGTCGGAGCCCTGTCCCTGCCCTGTGCCATGGACCCATTTGAAGTCACTGGACTGATCCTGGTACCAGCCACACATGCCCTTCTCAAAGTTGCAGGACAGCTCTGGCCAGAGAAAGATGATAATGATGAGGGAGCAGGGACAGGGTACCCCAAAAACAAACAGGTCCTCCCAGTGTCCTCTTCCCTCTGCCTGCCTGCCCCCTCCCCAGATTCACCCCATGCAGGTGTCTAGGAACAAGATGTGTGTTCAGCCCTACCCCAGAGCTTCTGCACTGTGATGCTGTCCCTAGGCTGAGGGAAGGGTGACAGCACCAGGCAGCCCTCATGGGCTGGAGGTCCCCTCCTGCCTTCAGCTGCCCTCCCTGCTGACTTGCCCATGGCTGTACCCGTGGCCGCTGGTGGCACCATGTCAGGGTGGCACTGCACAAATGTCACGTTATCCACGGCAGCGGTTGCTGAGTCCTGCAGATCCACCAGTGCCAGCAGCTCAACCTGGGGGCAGTGTGACAGCGGTGATGAGCCCCGGGTGCCTGGCACTGCCCCGCTGCAGCCGACTGCGCAGGTCCCTGTGCTCCGGGAGCACCTGGAAGGGTCGGCTCCTCTCTCCCAGCAGGATGTGGATGTGTCCCTCGGCTGTGCTGCCCTGTCCCTCAGTGTGCCAGGCCACATGGGAGGTGCCAGTGGTGTGATCCACAACGCTGACAATGAGGAAGCCTGGCACGAGAGGTGATGCTGAGTCTGTGGGCACCAGCAGCACCTGCACCAGAGCCCCCCATAGCCCCAGCAGCCTGCAGCCCACCGACGTGGGGGACTGGGACACCATGGCTCCAGGGCTGTGTGATGGGGCAGAGCAGGGCTGAATGGCAGAAAAGTCAGGAAGGGGCAGAGGGATCTGCCCGGTGCCGTGGGGGCAGGGAGCAGGCAGAGGCAGGCAGGGGCAGGCAGGATGCAGGCCAGGCACCCCAGGGCAGGCAGGGGGTTACCTTGGGGGCTGCTGTGGATGTGGTAGCTCATCTCCATGGCACAGGCAGGGCCAGAGGGGCCCAGCAGAGGCGTGCGGGCCTTGGCAGCAGCCACCATTTGTCCTTCTCCTGCCTGGACGGCCAGGAAAGCCCCTGGGGATGGAAACACCCTGAGAGGCTGCGACAGCCCCGGCAGCACCCACCAAGCACCCTGCCCACCATCACCTCCAACCGTGGAGGGTGGGAGCTGGGGGCCCTGCACCCTGGGGACCAGAACTCTATCTCAGTGGAGGAGCAGCCTCACCTGCGAGGACTGTGCCGGCAGGCTGGGGCTCAGTGACGCTCTGCAGCCCCCAGCGCAGCCTCCCCACGCTGACGTCGTGCCAGCCCCCGGGCCCTGCCTCGAAGGTGGTTGCTCCTGCAAGAGCCCAGGCTCAGCGCCGCACAGCGCCCGCGTCGCGGCCGTGCCACCGGGGCTGCCGCTCACCGCAGCGCGTCTCGTCCGAGCCGTCGGCACAAGTCGCGGCGAAGTCGCAGCCCAGCTCCGCCGCGATGCACTCGCCGCTGTCACACGCCAGCTCCGCGGCCGCGCAGGGTCCGGCTCCCCCCAGGCTCGGCAGCGCGGTCGAGGGCTGCTCTGGTGGAGAAACCCCCCGGGATGGGAGCAGCGGTGAGGGTAGAGGCAGCGCCGCCCCGCCCGGGCTCCCCATTCCCCACCCCTGCCCTGCTGGACACGGGGCGGGCAGGAGGATTTGGCACGGGAGAGGGGGTGTCACAGCCGCAGGACAGGGGCACCATGCTGTGGGACCTGTGACAAGGGATTGCCACAGCAGACCCCGCCGTGTGTCCTGTAGGGCTGGTGCTCTGGGCACAAAGCACTCAGGGACATGGCCTGTGCCAGAGTGGGACAGGGGACCCTCAGGCTCACCTGGCTCCTGCACACAGCCTGGGGACAGGATCAGGTCGTCAATAGCCACGGTCCCTGAGCTGCCAGCCACCCCCTCGATCAGCACCTGCAGAGAAGTACCATGTCACCACCATCGCCATAGGGTCTGACACTGCGTGGAGGAGCTTGGAGTTGGCACTGGGTACAGGGTGACAGAGGAGAGCTGTGGGACAGGGGGAACCCCACTCCTGTTTCTGGCCAACTGTGCTTCTTCCAGGGATGGGCTCAGCAGCGTGATGCTGAGGCTGAAAGGGGTGGTAGGGCTGTGGTGGGCCTAGGAAGATGATGCTGCCCATGCACATCACCATGGCCTGTGTTTGCCCAGGTGTACTGCTAGGGTGCCATTGGAGTGCCTACTAGGGCCATCTGGGAGAGGGCTGGGTTGTGTGTGTAGCCACAGGGGACAGCAGACAGGAAGCATGAAGACATGGGGTAACATGGGAAGGATGCAGACACCCCCTCCAGTGGGGTGGTCCCTGGGCTGGGGGTCTGCTAAGGGGTTTGGACATGCGGCCACAAGGACACAAGGGTGGCAAAAAGCAACATCAGAGGCTCAGCTCTGGTGCCCAGTTCCCAGTTCAACCCTGGTCCTATGGATGCGCACTGGGGGTGTCTGTGCACCCCATCCCACAGGCACCTGCCCACCTTGAAGCTGCCCATCACGTTGAAGTCCACTCTCTCCCGGACCCAGAGGCTGCCCAGGTCCCCTGTCCTCTCCCTCACCAGATGCTTGGTGAAGTTGGTCACGTAGGAGATGCTGAGGCTGCCGGTGGCTGAGCCATGGAGGTGACAGTATAGCACGAGCTGGGGATGGGGAGGAGATGAGCAAACCCCAACATCCCAGGGTAGGAGCAGCCTATTGCACCCGCAGCACAGCCAGGGGATACACTCAAAGGTGGGCCTGGAGGAGCTCAGAGCTGGCAATAGGCACAGGGATGCCACCAAACCACCCCAAAATCCTGCTGCCCATCCAAACAACCCCCAAATCTCTCTGCCCATCACAAGGAAAGGGCCAACCGCAGCCCAGCCCCATGTGCCCGCACAGGCCTCGGTGTGGAATTCCAGGGGTGACTCACAGAGCAGGAGTTGGTGGCCTGGAGAGTGGCACTGCTGAGCCGTGCCGTGCCACCGGCGCTGCCCACGTGGAGGAAAAACCCTGCAGGAGATGCCGGGAAGGGGCTGGTGGCACCATGGGGGTACAAAATGCTCTTTTCCTGGCACAGCCTGAAGCTGGGCCCAGGAATGTGCCAGAGATGCCCCACGGATCCGCGGTGGAGCTCCCCTGGTGTGCTGGTGCACAGGTACCTGCCCTGCTGTTACTGCTGTGGTCCCGGCTGGGGAAGCCATGCACAGTGCCCAGGTTCAGGCTCATGTTCCTCTCCCATGCCGATGGCCCAGCCTCTGCCTCCCAGCTGCAGAGGTTCTGCTCGAAGGAGCAGAGCTGGAAGGATGCTGTGGGCAGGGAGAGGGAGCAGTGACCCAGGGCTGGGGTCCCAGCCTTCCCCACAACAGGGGTGTCCCTGCAATGGGCCAGGCTTATGCCACCCCTCCAGAAAGCTCTTGGGGTGATTTTGCCCCTCTGGCTGCACAGCCACAGGGCAGAGCTGGGGTGACCCCTGACAGCCCCACTGCCCATCTTTGCCCCATCAGTGCAGACCCACAGCCCATCTGTGTGGATGGGGGGGGGCGGTGGGCAGGACCCCTCTCTGGGGCCAGGCATGCTCACTGCATTGTGTTGGATCCTCATCCGAGCCATCCCCGCAGTCATCGGTGCTGTCGCAGAAGCGGTGCTGTGCCAGGCAGGAGCCGTGGCTGCAGCGGCTCTCCTCCGCCCCACAGACCTGCTGCCCCAGCTCTGGGGTGGTGGGACACTGTCAGCAGGTGGCTGGACCCACAGGGACCCCTGCACATCCTGGGCTCCCCCATATCCCTCCCTGGGGTTACTTGAGGACAGACTTTGCCGCCCAGCCCTTGCCCTGGCCTGGCCAAGGCAGCCCTGAGACACAGCAGAGCTCCCAAACCAAAGGCAAAACCAATTCCCAGCTCATGTCTCATCCCAGCAGATGTGGGACTCACCCTGCAAGCCACAGTTCCTGAAGACGATGTCATCAAGCGCCAGCTCTGCCCCACACATGGGTGGTTGTGTCAGGGAGAAGATGAGCTGCCGATGGGAGGATGGGAATGGCACAAGCAGAGCATCAGCCTGAGCCGCCCAGGTGTCCTCAGCTGCCAGGGCATCACCCGGCTCCACTGGCCCAGCTCACAGGGCTGGACACTGCCCTGTCTCACCTGGAACTCCCCCGTCACTCGGCCTGGGTATGCAACCAGTTGGTGCCAGCCCTCACCTCCATGCCCAGGGCTCTGCCACAGCTCCACCACCTCGTCCCTGTGTGCCATGGCCAGGCGCAGCACTGGCCACTCTGTCTGGTTGAGCACTATGGGGATGCACAGGATGTGGTCATGGGCATCCTGGGGTACCCCTGGGGACAGACTGAGCCCTGCCAGCTCTGGGGACCAGAGCTGGGACCCCGACATTCTGTCAGCTCTGCTTCTGGAGCATACAGATGAGCTGGAAGGCAAGGACCCATCTCGAGGTGCTGGTGGCTCTGTCCCTGCCATGGGGGCAGATAGCCCCATTCCTCCCCATTGCCCCCCATCATAGCTTCCCTGTGCCTGGTGCACTGAGACCTGGCTGTGTCCACCGAGGAGCCCTCACCGTTGCCTGAGATGTGGTACCAGGCCCTGATCTCGCATGTGGCGGCTGCTTCCCGCATCACGGGTGACCTGAGCCAGGCAGTGGCTGTGGTCTTTGCCGGGGGGGACACAGTCAGCATGAACCACCCTGGGGACGGCAGAGAGCAGAGCAGCGGCTGCAGCCCATGGGATGGCACTGGAGCTGTGGCTGGCGCTGCTCCTGCCCACCATGGGTCTACTGCATCCCCTGCACTCTACAGGGATGGGTGTCCCAGCATCCCTGGCTTCAGGACACCCATGGCCCTGTGGTGCGGTGCTGTGAGTGCCTGGAGCCTGCTCAGCACCCAAGCAGCTCCTGCTTACCCAGGTCGGTGCCCAGGGTGTGATCCGAGTGAGGCCCCGTGCCCCACGCAGCCAGGCTGGCGTGGTTCCGCACCCATCTGTACTCTGAGGTGCTCACATCCTGCCAGCCACAGGCGCCGTCCTCGAAGTCACAGGTGAAGGAGGTGCCCAGCACCGCTGAGCCATGCAGGTACCCTGGGGCAGGCAGATGGGGCGTCAGGGCAGCGCTGGGGCCATCTCGGGGTCCTGCACCCACCCCCTGGACCTGCATCCACCCCGCGGTCCTGCACCCACAGCGCCCCCGCCCCATCCCCCGGAGCGGGACAGGGGCTGGGGGGGCACTCACCGCACTGGTTCTCGTCGAAGCAGTTGCCGCAGTCACAGACGAAGTTGCAGAGCTCCTCGGCCGCGCTGCCGCAGCTGCGGGCACTGCTGGAGCCGCTGGGGGGGAAGAAGCCGGCTGTGGGAGAGACAACGGCACTGCACAGGGCAGGGGCAGCAGCGGTGCCAGCACACGGGCCCTGCAGGGGACACTGGGCTCCCAGGCTGGGACCATGCTGGGGACTGCTGAGCTCTCAGTGGCTCCATTCCTTGGACAGGAACCCACCAGTGCCCCACAGCTCCACATCTGCTCTGCCGTATCCCACTGTCAGCCCTGCTCCCGCACACCCCAGGTGACGCTGACCCTCCAGCCCGGCATATCCCACCCCGGTGTCGGGGCTCAGGCCATGTTTCGGGAAGAACAGGAAATCTGGGCACTTCCCCCGATGCCCAAAGCCACCGGTGGTTCCCAGCTCAGCCATTGCCCTGCGAAACCCCGGGCTGTCAGTGGAACCCAGAGGAGTGCTTTGCTGGGCTGCATCTGCCCCGGCGCCCCACCAACAGCGCAACCCCCCAGAGCTGGGGCAGCAGCAATCCCCATGGGAGCCCGCACTGGGGGGGAACGGAGCAGAACAGCAGCGCCTTAGCCCCTTCCCTCCCCACAGCAGCACCCCCGCGGCGGCAGAGCTTACCCAGCAGCAGCAGGAGGGTGAGCGCCTTCTGCCCCGACATCTCTGGGCCACGGCGACAGTGAAACAGAGCTGGGAGAGGCACGGGACTGGTGGGGGAGGCCATGCTGGGAGCCCAGGGCTGGAATCTGCTCCCCTGGACTTCAGCCCCACTGTTATCTGCTTCCCAGCCCCGCAGCAGGGTTTATGGCCGGGCTGGGACAGGTCACACGTGGTCCTGCTGCCCGGCACCACCACAGCATCACAGATGGTGAATGGGCAGCTCTGCATCCAGCCCTAGGAGACCTTATTGAACCACTCTTCTTTAGCCCCCTTTTTCCAACCAGGCCAAGATGCTGGGTACTGCTCTGACCAGGATGGGGTTGGCTGGCACACACTGGCTCAGAGAGGGAAAAGGCCACTTCTGCCCACCAAGTCACTGATGCTGCCAGCTCTGAGGGAGAAGCTGGCACCTCTGCCAGGGGCCTGGGGGCCATGATGTGCCAGCTGCTGGGCTGTGTCCTGTTCATCCACAGGGAAGAAAAACATGATAGTCTCTGAGCACAAGGAGCAGAGGGAGAACCTCCGGGTGAAAGGCACAGGGTGGCCAGGGATGACGGTTGTGCTAAAGGGTGGGGGGAATGGAGTGCAAGGAGCAACCCCAAGGCAGGAAAGGTATAAACGAGTCATGATGCAGCCAGGCAATGGTGAGCCGCAGCAGGCAGGGATACTCAGGACTGGACGGAGCCTTGAAAATGCTGGAGCTTTGAATTCAGAACAAAACTCAGGGTCTGAAGGCTTGGGACAGGCTCGGATGGAAGGCAGGTACAGGTAGGACACATCCCATGGTGTTCCACAGCCTGACCCAGCACCCAGCTGAGCTGCCTTAGTACACCTCAGCCCTGCCGATGGCAGGCAGGAGGGGGGGCTCAGCCTGCCTGCTCCAGCCAGAGCAGCCTGGCAGACCCCTCCAGGGCAGTGCCCCTTCCCCAGGCTCTCAGCAGCATCATTCCAGCCATTACCCTGCTCCCCAGCCCCAGCAGAGCCTCCTGAAGCTGCTTCTGCAGCCCCTGTGCCTGAGGCTGGGCCCCTGTGGCTGAAGCTGTGCATGGAGGTTTCTCCCCTCCTGTTGATGGCCTTGGACAGCAGATTGCAGGTGATTGCATCATGTGCAGTAAAGCACAGGGTTCAGTCCGTCCGTCAGTGCGAGCAGGGTCCGTACCTGCACCCTTCCAGCCCCGTGTCTCAGTGCTAGCAGTGCCTGAAGGCAGGGGCCCTGCCATTCCCCAGCTGCCCAGAGCCCTGATGGTTACTAAGCTGACCTCAAGCAGAGCAGCCACCAGCTTCCTGGAGCATCTCCAGCAGGTCTGATCCCTCCCTCCTGCACCAAGGAGACACAAGGGGATGTTGTGGACCCCCAGTACAGAGACTGGGGAGAGACTGGGCTCCATTGGACTGGAGCGGACTGTGATGACAACAAAGGGACTGAGCTTCCCATGAGGTCAGGCTGAGAGAGCTGAAGCTGCCCAAACTGGAGAAAGCACAGGGGAATGTCACTCCTGTGTATAAAGACCTGACAAGAGGGTGCAGAGAGGAGCTGGCTCTGCTGGGGTAAAGGATGGACTGGACATCTCCAGAGTTGCCTCTGTGCAACCAGTGCAGGGCACTCAGCCCCCACCTAACAGCCACCAGTGCTGAGTGCACTCATGAATGCTGTGTGACATTCACCCCCGCATGGAGAAGATGGTCAACACCTTGCAGGAGGTCAAATCTAGGCACAGCAGAGCTGTCTGTCTAGAGCAGGCCAGCTTGCAAGGCTGGCGGGCACCATCCTCCACAGGAGACTGAGCTCCAGCCCTGAGCCACCAGCTGGGCAGTGGTCCCACACCCCAGCCTGGCCCATGAAGCTCACCCTTATCCCTCATGATCTCCTTTTGAGTTTGGGGCAGGACACTGGGCACTGGGGCTGAGCCTCAGCAAGGTGTGCTGACCCTGCATGGCTTCAGGCACAGAGGAACCACCTCCTGTCTAGGTAGTCCACATCCCTGATGGCAAGAGGGGAAGGCAGGCAGGCAGCAGCAGGCAGAGCAGGCAGGCAGGAGCCAGGGGCACAAAGGATCGTAGTCTGACAAGTGACACGGGGCTGGGACCAGGGGGTTAAGGTTCCTCCAGTCCCAACCTTGTATGGGATGGTGATCAAGCGATCCACCTGGCAGCCTGACCAGCACATCTCCCTCGACCTCTCCTGGCATGGAAGGCTCCAGCAGCTTTTCCCAGTCCTCCCACCCACTTGGAGTACAAGCAGTCTCCCTGGGCAACAATGAGGGACAGGAGCTAGTCCTGGCTGTCTGGAGGGCTGAAGTCAAGGAAGATGCTCTACCTCAAGGTGTGACCACCTGAAGGGGTGGGAACAAGCATGGTCTCCCAACCACGCTCCAGGGTAGCTCAGCTCCCTCCCAACAGGGGAAGAGGGTGGTAACCTTGCCCTTCCCTCCACCAGGCACTGGGAACCATCACCTCCTCCTCCTCCCCCTTCCCAAGGCTAATCCTAACATCCCCTCAGCTGTCCCCACCCCAGACTCTGACAGCTCCAGGGTCAGGCCTCCCTTAGTGCCTGGAAATCTGGGAAGTCACTCCTGTTATGAGGGGCTGCATCCCAGACCAGGAAAAGGAGCAGACCAAGCCACGGGTGCTGCGCTGCCCAGTGTGTTTAATTCTCACATACACATGTGGGACAAACCCTGTCGCCACCGGGGACGTCGGGGCAGGGCACCCACCAGCTTCACCGAAGCTCTGCCGTGCTGGGGAGGTCGGAGCACCCACCGGCACATGGGAAGTCCGGTGACAGTGGAGAACAGGCAAGTTCAACAGAAAGGAAAACCAGGAGAGCCGAGAACACCGGGAGCCTGTTGCCACCCCCCCAACACCGGGTCTGGCTGCACCAGCTCCAGGCTGGTGCCGCTGCTGCAGCCCGGGCAGCGGAGTCAGTAGCCTTCATCTGCCCAGGTGATCTCGTAGTCTGGGTACTCGGCCTTCAGCTTCTCCGTAGTGACGGAGTGGTCGGCTCGCCCGAAGCCCTGGCAGAGGAGAGAGCGGCCCCAGGTAGTGCCTGTACCACCACCCACGGGGGCGCTCACGGCAACCAGAAGCTCCGGCAGCAGCCCCAGACGCCGCTGAGTCCGTGAACCACCGATGGGCTCCGACCCCTCCGCAGCTGCGGTTCAGGCCACCGGCAGCTCAGCCCGGCCCCGCCTGCCGGACAGCGGGTGGTGCCACCCTGGAGCTGGGAAAACAGGCACCGGCATCACCGACACCCTCCCCGCCCGCCATGGAGACGCGATGTGCGCACCCCCGAGCAGCGCGCCTGCCGCGGGAACCCGCGCGGCATCGGGAAGAAGCGGCCGCGCCCACGGGGGTGTGAGACCTGTCCCCCCCCGCGCCCCGGCCCCCGCTTACCACCGAGTATCCGTAGACGTGGATCTTCCTCTCCTGCGGGCGGTGGGAGAGCCGGCCGCCCCCCAGGCACTCGCATTCCAGGCCCTGCCGCGCCAGCTCCGCCGCCGTCCGCTCGTAGATGTCGGCTGCGGGGAGAGGGAGCGGTGGCGCCGGGCACGCGCCGCAGGGGGGGCACACACCGCCCGAGCCCCAGGAGGAGCCGCGGCGCGGGGCAGCCCCGGTACCGCGGGTGCGCGCGCCCCTCACCGTGGTACTCGGCCCAGCCGTGCCCGCGCACGACGTCCTTCCCGGGCGCGCCGGGCGCTCGCACGCGCACCAGCACGTACTTGAACACGCCGTCACCGTCGATCTCCACGTCCCGGACCCCCGAGAGCGCCGCCGCCATCGCGGCCGCCCCGCCCCTTCCGCCGCCGCTGCCAACCAGCTCCCGGCACCGCCCACGGGTGCCCGCCCACCGGCGGGGCGGGGCCCTGGTCGCGGGTACTGCGGCGGTACCGGGGGATTCTCTTCCGGCCTCGCCCGACGGTGTCGGGGTCCGGTCGTGGTGCTGGGGGCGGTGCGAGGGGCGGTCCGGCCGGGAGGGGGCCTGCGGCACCAGGACCGGCAGCGCGGCCGGCGCTGGGCAGGACCGTGGGGCATCCCCGGGCGAGCGGCGAAGAGCTGGGCCGTGCCTTCGACCGGCTCTGCCCTCTGCCGGTGCCCCGGCGCCTCCCTGTGGCAGCCCCAAGGCCCTCGGCCGCAGTCAGACCCCCCCCGCCGCTGCAGCCCCATGAGGAGCCTTCCCCTGCCCGGCTGCACACGCAGCCATGGGTGCAGCCGGGACTCGCCGCAGCCCCTGCCCCGCCTTACGGGTTCCCGGGAGCGCCCGCGGGTGCGTTACAGCTCCCGCGCAGGGTCCGCGCTGTACCCGACGGTCACGCAGTGACGTGCTCAGGACACGGACTCGAGGGAGCAGGGACCTTGTGGCGCTCGCTCCCACCGCAGACCGCACCAGTGCATCCCTGCAGGGCTGCCAGCAGCACCGCAGGCTCTGCACGGCCCCAGGACTGCTGCGGTGGGCCCCGGGGCGCTGCTCAGGGTGCCAGGTGCAGGCAGGCACAGGGGGCTCTGCGTGTGCAGGCAGCCAGGCTGGCCAGTGGGCAGAGGCTGGCAGTCCTTGGGGTGCCCTCTCTCTGAGCAAGCATCACTCACCCCGAGAGGGCTCTGTGGGGTCGTGCCAAGGGGCTGGCTGGGACCTGTGCCCCATGGCAAACCTTGGCCAATGCTCCTGCGCCCTGCAGCACCCTCACCTGCAGCCCCCCCCACCAGTGCTGGCTGCCCGCAGCCTGCCTCAGCCTTCTCCTCCACTCCCTGCCACATCTGAGAGGAGGTCCCTGTCCCACCGTGCTGACAGGGCAACACCTATCTACAAAGGGGTGTGAGCCGGGGGGGCGGGGGGTGAGCTGGAGGGGTCCCCACCCCATGTTTACATGATGTCATCCAGGAGGTTGGGGCTGGCCACCCAGTCGAGTGTGCGGGGCTCGGAGGCTGCCATGATCATGCACATGAACTGTTTGCCTGTCCTCTTGTCGATGGGGTAGATGGTGGTGGGGGTGAAGCGTTTGTTGCTCTCCACGAAGTCGCAGAGCTGCTCGTAGACAGCGGGGAACTCGTGGCGCAGGAAGACGCCGCGGATGCGCAGCTCGCGCTGGATGTTGATGAAGCAGACCTCCCGCGCCTTGCGGCCCTCCTCGCCCTCCTTGTCGATATCTGCTGTGCCAGGGGGCGGCGTCAGGATCAATGTCTCCATGTCCCGCTCCTTCTTCAGGATCTTCTTCTCTGGGCTGGAGGAGGCTAAGGCCACCTTGGCGTACTTCCTGACCGTCGGCACCTGCATCTTTGGCGATGGCTTGTCCGGCACTTTTTGGGTGATGGCCACAGTTACATTCAGGAGGAAACATTCGTCGGGGTCGTACTGGTTGCCCGTCTCCCGCAGCTCCCGGGCATACTCCCCCAGGTTGTCCGAGTAGCTGTCCAGCTCCCGCAGGGACAGGTAGGTGGGGGACATCAGCAGACTCTCCAGCCCGAACTGGAGGAAGTTCTCCGCTGAACCGGCATTGGGGAAGCCCAGGAAGAGGACGCCACGGCCACGGGAGAGGTAGCCCACCTTGGCAATGCGTGAGAAGGCCTTGTGCACCTCGGTGTTCTCGCGGCAGAACTGCAGGACGTGGCGGCAGACGCTGCCCACCCGCCCATAGACACAGCTCTCCTTGTGCGTGTCCCAGTCCTCACGGCGGCAGTGCCGGGAGCAGTAGTAGGTGTAGCAGCTGTGGCACGACTTGAAGTAGAGGCAGGCGTTGAACATGGTCTCTGTCCGCCGGCACTTGGCGTTGGAGCACATCATCATGTCATCCTCCTCTGCGCTCAGGTCAGGTGAGCAGTTGTCTGGGGACTTCTCAAAGGTGCTGGCAGGCACTGGGGCAGGCGAGGGGCGTGGGGCGCTGGTGCGGGAGCTGGGACCCGGCTGCTCCTTTGTGGGCCGGGGTGCCTCGGATGTGCCAGGAGGACCTCTCCTGCCCTCGCCTCGCCGCGGAGGCCCTGTGGCACTGGTGCCCAAGAGCTGTTTGAGCTGCTCGGCAAGGCTGTCCCTGTCCCCGGCGCGGTGGCCCGATGTCGGCTTGTAGTCGATGACGAGGTCGGTGATGAGCTCGTCCAGCTGCTCCAGGCTGCGCTGGCGCCCGGAGCTGCTCTCCCTGGGGACGGGCTGCGGGGCACTGGGCACAGCATAGGGCCCGTGCTCTCGCCCCCCGTCCAGCATGTCCCAACTAGCTGAGCGCCTCTCGCTCCTGCCCATCCCGTCGGCGCGGATGTCGTTGTCGGTGATGGTGATCTCCGGTGTGACGTACCAGGAGCGGCCTGGGGGGCCGCGGCCACCATCGGCATGTACCCTCTCAAGGATGGAGCTCTCGGAGAGAGACAGCGCGGCGTAGCGCTTGGGCGAGCTCGACAGGTTGATCACCACCGGCTGGCGGCGCTCCTCGGGGGATAAGGCACGGTGCTGCTCCCGGGCGAGCAGGTTCTCGTAGCTGCGCCCGCGCTGCAGGACCTCCTCCCTGTGCACCGCCGGCGCCAGGATGTTATCCCAGGACTTAGAGTAGTGCTGGGTCTCCCGGCCCAGCCGTGTGGGGGTTACTCCATAGCTGGAGTGCCAGGAGGAGACCATAGCCTCGTGCCCTGCTGGCTGCGGGGTGAAGCGTGACACTTGCAGGGTCTGGTAGGGCAGCGCAGCCCGCTTGGGGCCGTACCAGTCACTGAAGTGCAAGGGCTGCGCGCTGCGGGGCGGGGGGCACGTCCGCGACATCATCTCCCGCTCCCGGTACTTCCCATAGTCCTCGGCATAGAAGACCCGAGCCGAGGAGCCTAGGGCTGGGTACGTCCGGGCGTCCTCAGCATAGAGAGTTTTGACCGGGGTGCCGCGAGGGGGGTAAAAGCGGGGCTCATCCCCGTAGAAGGTGCGGGCGGGCGCCTCCTGCACCAGGTAGCCCCGTGGCTCCTCCACATACAACGTCCGGGGTGGCACCGTGTGGACGGCGGCTTTGGCCGGGTCCTCGGTGTAGAAGTGCTGGGGAACAGCGTGGCGGCCAGGGTAGGGGTAGCTGGCGTAGCCGGAGCTGCGCAGAGGCATGGCGGGGCTGGGGCATCGCGCCGGCTCCTCCGCATAGAAGAACTTGGCGGGGACGCCGGAAGCCGAGAAGGTCATGCAGCCCCTGTCGGGGTATTCCCTGAACTCCCGCGAGGCCGGCACCGGCACTGTCTGGTACGCCAGTGCCCGGGGGTCTGCCTCGTAGTACTCTCCGTGATAGGGCACGAACGGGGGGTCCCCGCTGTAGGAGTCGCTGGGGGTGGGCGTGCGGGACGCGGATACCTGCCGGCCTCCCGGCACCGCCAGGCTGCGGGCAGGAGCGCGGGGCCAGCGCGGCGGCTCCTGCCGGCCCTGCGCTGCCCGCAAGCTGCGTGCTGCGTGCACCAGCACCGCCTCGTCCGGCTTGATGTCCACCCGGCACTTGACGTGGGGGCTGGCCCCCGCCTTGCCGCCGGGCCCCTCCTCGAAGCAGTTGCTGCCCAGGCAGAGCGGGGAGATGCGGCTGACGCTGCTGCGCTGCGGCTGGAGCTTGATGGGGTGCACCTCGTTGGCCATGGCACGCAGCGGAGCCTGGCTCTCGCGGCGCGGCGAGGGCTCGGGCCGGGAGGGCTCCCGTGCCACCCGCAGCACCTCGCGCCCACGCCGGGCCGGCGGCGGCGACGCCGAGACCGCGATGGGCACCGGGGTGAAGGTGGTCTTGACCCGCGGCGCGCTCTTGGAGCGGGTACGGCGCTTCGGCTCGCTTCTCGGTGCCGGGGCTCTGCAGGCGTAAGGGTCCGGCTTCGGGGGCACCCGCCTGCCCGGCGGCCCTGGCGTGGGCTCGGGGGTGCCGGGGTGCGGGCACGGCTGCTCCATGGTCGCGGGGGTGCCCAGCTGCTCCTCCAGCGACTCGTCGAAGTCGAAGCTCCTGCAGTGGCGCTTGTTGAAGGGCTGCGGCTCGCGGGGCAGGGTCGAGGACATGGAGGCATCACATTGTGCCAGGGGCTGGCAGACAATGGAATCCCTGGGGGCTGCAGTGGCCACCTTTATGTCTTGGTACACCGTAGACACGAGGATGTCAGGTGGGTCTGTTCGTGTCATCTTAAAAGCGACTATTCTCCCGCCAGCTCCCCTTCAGATGGCCTCAGAGGAAGGAAGCCGGCCCTGCAAGAGAACAGATGAGGTGCCTGAATCCCAGCAGGGACTTCTGAAGCCGTGACGGCACTGGATATATCCCCACAGCTCCTGGCTTGAGGAGGAGGTTTGGCCGCATCCTCAGAAATGAGGGCTTGGAGACATCCCAGCCTCTGCTGCTGCTGTCTATAGTTGGATCCCAAATGGGGGAAAAAGCTGGAAAAAGACTCCAATCCAATTTGCACCTCCATTTGGGGTGCCAATAACAGAGGGCTGGCAGAACACCCATGAGTGCTCCGGGCACTGCAGGCAGCAGGGCGATGTGCCAGCTCACTGCAGGAAAGAAGGCCACCAACCGCTGTGCCCTGTTACTGGGGTGCAGGACATGGGGACCCTTGTGCAGCATGACAGAAGATGGCAGCATCAGGGGTTTCCACAGTGAATGGGAAGCATGTGCCTGACTCCCCAGTCTGTGACCATGTGTCCCCACGTCCCAGCACATGCTGTACTGAGCACCAGCAATGCAGGCAGGAGCACGACTCCAGGATGGGTGCCAGGAGCACCCACTGTGGTGGCTGTGAAGCTTGCACAGCTCAGGGGCTCCAGGGGTGCAAGAGGCTGTGCCCACCATGGCCCACGAACACTCCTGCGGGGTGCCAACAGTCATAGAATCCCAGCCTGGTTTGTGTTGGAAGGAGCATTAAAGCTCATCCAGCTCCAACCCCTGCCATGGGCAGGGACCCCTTCCACTGGAGCAGCTTGCTCCAAGCCCCTTTGTCCAACCTGGCCTTGAGCACTGCCAGGGATGGGGCAGCCACAGCTTCTCTGGGCACCCTGTGCCAGCGCCTCAGCACCCTCACAGGGAAGAGCTTCTGCCTAAGAGCTCATCTCAGGCTCCCCTCGGGCAGGTTCAAGCCATTCCCCTTGGCCTGTCCCTACAGGCCCTTGTCCCAAGCCCCTCTCCAGGTTTCCTGCAGCCCGTTTAAGCACTGGAGCTGCTCTCAGGTCTCCCCTTCAGGAGCCTTCTCCTCTCCAGGCTGCCCCAGCCCAGCTCTCTCAGCCTGGCTCTGTGCTGTCTTATAGCAGATGTCTTCAGTCCCACTGCTTGCAGCCGCATCACTCCCTGGGGGCTCATCAGTTCCAGCATGGGTGGCACCAGGGCTTGGTAGAGGGGTGCTATGTCAGGTGCCCCAACCCCACGTGCCAGCAGCAACTCCTTCATTGCTCCCCACAGCTCTGAGCAGCACAGACCAGGGTCTCTCTGCAGTAACCCCGCTGTGAGGGGCTGCACTGGCTCTGTGCCCACCAGCTTTGTCTGCTCTTGCATCCTGTGCCCGTGACATGTGTCCAGGGCTTCACAGGTGGGATGGCAGCTGCGGCTCCTGTAGCACCCATCGAGCACCAGCACCATGCACCCACCTGCTCCTGGGCAATGGTGCCAGGGTGGGCAGGGCCCCAACCACGTGTGACCCCACTGTGTGACCAGGGGGGACATGAGCACAAGCTCCCCCCAAGTGACTGGCACCAAGTGGATGTGCCACCAGCTTTGCCCATGGCAGAGACACTCGGCCAGGTTTAATGGTTATTACATCCTATGAGGGTTTGGCCAAGATGGGCACCAGCCGCTCTACAAGGCACTAAAGGAGCACAGCAAAGGCCAGCAAAAGGCATTTGGCTTTGAACAGCAGCAGAGGACCACAGAAAGGTGTTTCTGGGAGAAAAGGAAGAGACTTTATTCGGTGAGCAGCAGTATGCACTATGCAGAGATGGAGGGCAGCTTGGGTCGCCCCTCACTACCCGGCTAAAGCCCTTTCTCATCCCAAAGCAGGGGTGCAGATGCTGGAGCTGAGGTGAGACCAGTGAGGTTGGGGTGTGTGTCCATGGGGTAGGCTGGGGAGATCTTGATGCCAGGAGGAGATGGGGATCCCAGTGCCTCTGAGGCTGGGAGGAAAGGTTTATTCCCATAGTGGTGGTTCAGCATCAGCCTGGCTGCATTACAGTGCTTGAGAGCTGGGCTGGATCCAGGCAGGCAGCACCCATGCTGCAGCCATGCTGATGGTGGCATTGGGAAGCCCATACCCACGATGTCAGGGTGGCTGGTGGCAGGGAACCACAACCCAGGGTCCTACCTGGTCTGGCGGCAGCAGGGAGGGGGAGTGTGGGTTGACCTGGCCAAGGGCTCCGCAGTGGCTCCATCCCAGCTCTGCAAAATCAAAGAGGCACGTGAGGGTCCTAGGGCAGCCCTGGCCATGGGGGGGGGGGGGGGGGGGGAAGGGGGGGAATACAGGAGGGGCTGGGGAGCACCCTGAGACACCCCTGCAGCTGCAGCTCTGCTGAGCCACACGGAGCTGCAGCCCCGAGGCCACTGTGCACATCCCTAGGGACATGGGCACTGCATCCCATGGGCAGTGGCACATCCCTCTACCCCCCCTCCCCCGCACACCCCGTGCCTGCAGAGCCCGCAGGTTGCCATGGTTTCTCCCAATCATTCCTGCTCTTCTTGGGGAGTGTGGGTGAGAGGGGGGTGTGGGTGCATGGAGAGTGTGGGTGTGAGGGGAGTGTGGGTGCATGGGGAGTGTGGGTGCATGGAGAGTGTGGGTGTGAGGGGAGTGTGGGTGCATGGGGAGTGTGGGTGCATGGAGAGTGTGGGTGCATGGAGAGTGTGGGTGTGAGGGGAGTGTGGGTGCATGGGGAGTGTGGGTGCATGGAGAGTGTGGGTGTGAGGGGAGTGTGGGTGCATGGAGAGTGTGGGTGTGAGGGGAGTGTGGGTGCGTGGGGGGGTGGGTGCATACGGAGTGTGGGTGCATGGGGAGCTGTGGGGGACTGGAGGGAGTGGGGGGGGACCCCGGGCTTTGTGGCACTGCAGCGGTAGCAAAACACCCAAAGAAGCACCCTCTGCCCTTTTGTCGTGGCCCCTCCAGCCCCCCACCCCAGTGCCACCTCTGCAGGGAGAGGGTTACACATCCTTCCCTGCTCGCCCCCCAGCCCTGCTGCTCTCACAGGCTCCAGCGCTGCTGCCCAGGGTCTCTGTGCTGGGTCACCCTGGGGATGCTGACACGGGCTGGCAGCACTTTCTGAGCTCACAGGACACTCCTGAGGACCCCCCTAGGGACACAGCACCCTGCCCATGTCCCCACCACAGGCTGCTTCTCGCAGAGCCCCCCGTGCCCCTGCTGCTGGGCAGGACACACAAACACCCGTGCCCAGCGGGATGCCCACAGGGACCACCCCGCAGCTTGACCTGGCACCAGCACAGAGCCCGGTGACTGCAGAGCCCGGTGCCTCCCGCAGCGCCCCCCTCCATTCCCTGCTGCCCGCAGCGGGGGCTGCCCTCGCTCCTTGCCAAGCTCCTCACCCTGCTCTGGGCCGGGAGCCGGAGGGGCCTGCACGAGGCTGCCGGGAACTGGGTCACTGCCGGCACGTGGCACGTGCTCTCTGTGCAGTGCCCTCCAGTGCTCTCACCACTGCCTAGGCACTGCAGCACCAACCTCCTGCCGTCTGCCCTGTGCCCATGCTGCCTACTGCCTGCCCTGCGCCAAGCACATCACCAGGGCACTGCTGCACTGCACTGACCACTGCCAGGGCACTGCCCTGTGCACGCTGCCCTCCTGCTGCCAGTGCACTGCTCAGCACCCCCTGCCCGCACATCCCACTGAGTACATAGCAGAGCGCTGTCTGGGCACACTGCAGCAGCTGCACTGCCAGCACACTACCTACACATGCAGTGCACCAAGCACGCTGCCACTGCACCAGCCCGCAGGCAGCCCCAGAACGCTGTCAGCACACGCTGCACTGCACCGAGCTCCTGGCCTGCCTGTGCCAGCAGCATGCCCTCAGCACACCGGTCCAAAACAGCACCAGGGCAGCATTGTGTGTGCGCTGTGAGCACCATGCTCCTGCAGACGGTGCTGGGAGTATGACCAGTGCACTGCTATGGGTGCACTGCCATGGGTGCACTGCCAGCCCTGACCCCGCTGCACACAGGCTTGGGAGGGCACTGACTGTCACCGCTCCCTGGGCCCTGCCCACACCTGGCACTGCCCAGAGCCAGGGAACACCTGGCCCCTGGCTCCTGCCCGATGAATTGGCAAATAGAAGCTTCCCCCCTCTGTGCCCCCCCCAGGGCACCCCGCAACACACAGAGTGCTCTGTGCCCCTGCAGCGTTGCCCCAGCCGTGCATCTCATGGCCGCTTCACACCTCCCTGTGTCCCTCCGTCCCTGAGCCCCCCGCAGACTCCCGCACACACACTGCACAGCCCCAACACCTCCAGCCCTGGCCACCTCCCGAGAGGGGCTCATCCTCCCGCGGGGAGCGGCACCCCCAGTCCAGGAGGGTGCCTCGGTGCTGGCACCAGGCGAGGGGGTGCAGCACCCCCAGGGCACAAGAGATGCCCCTACCCCAGCCAGCCCCCTCCCCCCCACCTCGAAGCTTGTCAACGGGCGCGGCCTGGGGGCAATGGGGGACCCCGAGGGGGGCCGCAGTTCCCAGGCCGGGGGGGCCGGGGGGAGCAGGGCTGTCCCGGGCGCTGCCGCGAACCGCGGACCCCAGGGCGGTGGCCGCGGGATTCCCTCCTCCCCCACTGCGCACCGGCACCGGGAGGCACCGGGCCCGCTGGGCCGCACCGAGCGCTGCAGGGGGAGATTGCCTGGCCGGGGTACTGCGGCGGGATGGAGAAGAGGATGAGGATGGGGATGCGGATGAGGATGGGGAACACGGGGGTGGGGTGCGATGCGTTGGGTGACTCGGCCGCGGGTGAGGGATGGGAATGGCCCCAGGAGACCCGAGGGATGGGAAGGGCACAGCGGGATGGGGACAGGGATGTGCGGCATGAACTGGGGGGGGCGGGGATCAGGGAGCACGGGCAGCCGGGGGGATGCCCCCGGAGGGTCTCAGGAGGATGGGACTGGGATGTGAAAAGGGGGGAGTGAGATGGGGACTCGAGGAGAGGGCATAGGGGGATGGGACGCGATGCGATGGTCCAGAGGGGTCGGGGAGATGGACTGGTCAGGGTTCCCAGGGAGTACGACAGGCCGGAGCCCCCTGTCCGGGCCCCCCCCTTACCTGCTCCGCGCCCGCCGCCCCAGCGGCCCCCCCGCCGCATCCTCTACACCACCACCGCGCTAGGCTCGGGCTGCCGCCGCAGCCGCGGTGGCCATGGCCCGGCTCCGCCCGATCCCGCACGGCCCAGTCCGGTAGGGCACGGCACGGCTCAGCACGGCTCGGCACGGCTCAGCACGGCACGGCTCGGCTCGGCTCGGCTCGGCACGGCACGGCACGGCACGGCACGGCGCTCCGCCGCGGCCGCTCGGCTCCGCCGCCGCTTGTTTTCCCATAAATACGGCAGGCGGAGTTACTGGCCGGGGCCGGGACCGGGACCGGAGCCACCCACCGGCACCGCCCCCGGCCCCGGGCCCATTCAACGGGCCCAGCTCTGGCTCCGCTCGGCAGCGGCCCCCATCCCCATCTCCATCCCCATCTCCATCCCCATCTCCATCCCCATCCCCATCCCTATCCTCGTTGTGCCGTGCCCTCGCAGGCTCCTGCCCTCACGCTGGCAGATCCCCGGTGCCGGCAGCCCCTGGGCCAGTCCCCGCCTGACCTTGGCCCATCGTGGCCAGTGAAATCCCCGACAAGCTCCTCTGAGGCGCGGCCTCATTTCCCGGAGGCGCTGGGGCTGCCACTGCCCGCGGCCGGGAGACGCTCAGTGATGAGCAGGGAACTCGCCGAGGCGGAGGAAGGCGGCCGCCGGCGGCTCTCGGCGCGCAGCGGCTCCAGAGACTCTGCCTCAGTTTCCCATCTCCCGCCTCCCCGAGGCACCGCTGGTGCAGCCGAGGGCCCCGGCACCGGTGGGTGCCCCGGGAAGGAGCCTCAGCGCTGGGGACCTTCTCCGAGCCCAGTGCTGAGCTCTGCCCTCCCCGCCAGTCCCTGCGTGGCCGGTGCCTACCGGGATGTGCTTGAGTTCAAAATCCTCCATAGCCGAGACCGTTCCCCCCCCGCGCTGTGGCTCCGGGAGCATCCTCCCGTGGTCCGCACGCAGCTGAGCCGGGCGCTGCAGCGCACTGGTGTTGCCATGACTCCTGCAGGAATGCGGCCCGGCGTGGTGCGTTTGGCCCCCGCGTGTCTTGTGTTCCGCAGCAGGGCACCGGCCGAGCTCACTGCCCAGATGAGGGGACACAGCTGCTGCCGGGGCGAGCAGGGTCGGGAGGAGCAGCTCCCCGGGGAGCTGCGGCCTCGCTCAGCCAGGCCCGGCTCCTCCCCCGCCGGTTCCCATTTTCCTCCCTGCAGGACGCAGGGCTCCGGCTCCCTGCCCGGTGCCCCCCGCGGCCCCCGCCCGCGGCTCCATCTGCTCCCACCGGCTGCCGGCCCCGCGCCGGAGCAGAGCCGGGCGAGTTCCTGACGCGGTCACTGGTGCCAGCCCGGAGCCCTGCCAGGGGCTGCCGGGGCTCAGCACCCCCCGTAGCGCCCCCACACAGGCGATGCAGGAGCCCAAATCCTACGGGCATGCAATGGAGTCCCGGCATGGAGAATGCTGCTGCCACGTGCCTTCCCCGAGGGCACCCCCTTTGGTGCCACCCTCTGACCTTGCAGATGTGGCCCTGAGTGGCACCTACATGGATTGGGGTCACCGATCCAGAGCTCCATGCTTTGGAGTGGCCACAGGGCCTTGGACAAGGGGCTGGACCACGTTCCCCAAGCCCTGTGGCAGGGGGTGGTGGAACCATCTGCTACCCCCACTGGGAGGCTGCTATTTTAGGCTGGAAAGTGCTGAGGGATCCAACTGGACCATGAGCATGTCTTCTCGCCGCCGGAGATGCTGGAGCCATGGCATGTGCTGCTGTCACTGGGGTTGTGGCTGCCTCCTCCTCCTCGAGCCAGGGGCAGCCTGAAGGAAAGGAGATGCCACAGGAGGAGGATGGAAGTTGTGTGGAGCTCACTGGGAGTGGGCAAGGCGGGCTCTGGGGCACGTGGCTGCTGTGGCTGTGGCACCCCCGGGCACCCCGACCGGGGCACTCAGAAGGGGACAGCCCCGGGGTGGCCCTTGGGTGCAGTGGGGGCTGTCCCCAGCCTCGTGCCTGCTGCTGCAGGGGGGCAGCCCCTCAGCTGGAGGGACCCCCCTCACAGCCCCGTGCGGTGGCAGCGCTCTGCGGAGGGACAGGGCTGTCCCTGCCCCAGTGCTGGGCCCCTGCCGTGGCTGTGCATGTCCAGGCTTGTCCCTGGCCGAGCTGCCAGGCCCTGTCCTGTGGGGAGGACACGGGCAGTCAGGGGGACGACACGAGCCGGGCTCGTTCCTACAGTCCTGCAAGTGAAAGGTCAGCACCGTGCCAGCTCCTGCCCGTGCTGGGTGCGCGGCCCCGTGTGCCCCCATGGCTCCGTCAGGGCCAAGAGCTGGGGCTGAGTGGGGGAATCCCCCCCCCCTTGTGTGGGGCTATTGCTTGGCCAGTGCTGGGCTCCCCCAAGCCCAGCAGGGAGCAGAGCTGCGACAGGCCCTCTGTTGCCGTGACTCAGTTTCCCCACCGGCACCACGCTCCTGCCCTCTGCTGATCGTGGCTGGGAGAGGCCCGCCCTGTGCCGCACCGGGGGCTGAAGCTGTCCATGTGGCTCCGCCCGGTGGGCAGCACTGGGTTGGTCCGTGCCTGTGGCTGCAGGTCACAGACTCAGCTCTGCCATGCCCTGGCCAAGGGGAAACTGAGGCACAGAGGAACACCGTGCCCACGGGTCACAGTGAGGATCACTGGGGAATGGTGATGATGCTGAGCACTTGGGCAGCCCCAGAACACGACAGATCTCAGCCCTGGGGGGACATGGACTCCCAGACAGTGGGACGCCTGGGGGAGAGCCCGTCCAGGGACCTGCGTGTGCCATGAACAGCACCAGGAACATGCTGGGAATGCTGCGCGTTGCCCCACTTCCTCCTCAGCTGCTGAATTTAGAGCAGGGATCAATGTTCGATCCCTTCCCCTTGCGCCCTGCTCATCATCTCCCTGGTGCTGCTGTCCCAGGTGCGCAGCTCCCAGCTGGGGCGATGCTCCCGTTGCCCTGAGCTGGCTGTGTCAGGGGTCTCTCCCCTCCTCCCAGCTTCTCTCACCCTTCCCTGGCATCACCTCCTTTTCCCCAGCCCTGAAACGAAGGAGAACCAGGCCCTGCTGCCTGCCTCAGAGCTCAGGAGGGAGCTGGATCTTGCCCGCAGCTCCTGATGCCTTTGGTGGCAAGAGGGTGAGTGTGAAGTGTGTAAAGCAGCTGCTGGCTTTAGTGTCCCTGCCTGTAAAGAGCTGCAGACCCACATCCCCTTCTGCCTCCTTGGGAATGACGGATCAGCCCCCAGAGGCAGAGTCTTGAGGGCATCCATGCACAGGGCATCCATCTCCTGCCACACAGCAGTGCCAGAGGCAGACATCCCGTTTGGGGTGCCCTCACCCCCCATGGTAGCAGCGGGAGGGATCTGGTGCTGCCTGGCCAGCAGGATGCAGCTGTGGTGCGTGATGGAGCTGTACCCGGGCAGCACCAGCACTGGGCAGCCTCCCAAGTGATGCCACACACCAGCAGCATCATACCCTGGAGCCACCGGCACCCGCAGTGACGCATGAACCAACCTCCTCATGCTGGGCTGTGACTACAGCATGGGCAGCGCTCGAGGCCACCACTGCGCACCCCTGCTCGGAGCTGCTGCCTGCCAGCGGCACAAGGAGGGTTTCTCCTCCCAGATCCGGGGAAAGCCTCTTCCCAGCCTGCTCAGGGACCTCAGGACAGGCAGAGCTCCGCCAGGCCAAGACTCGCTGTCCCAGAGCAGTCAATGGCTGGCACTGCAGGACACAGCATCCTCCTCCCCTCATCTCACCCCTGCAGTGACAGCCAGCCACACCACTGCTTCCCTCCTTGCTGCCACCTATTTGGAGATCACTGGTTTTAGTGGGCTCAGAAGCTGACTTGCCCATAGGCAGTATCCCACATACAGCCCAAGTGCACACAGGGAACCTCCTGCTCTAACCCATTATTGTGCTCTGGGTTCCCAAAGGCTGCTCCATGCCCGAAGCTGCAGCTTGAGCCAATGCCACCACATCTCACCCGACCAAGGCCTGCCCAAGCCTGCGGGACCCACCGCCTCCAGCCACTGTCTGATGGTGCCAGGGGATCATTTCCTCTGCTCAGCAACTCCTCTGTGGTGTGGCTGAAGGCTGGATGCTCCCTGTGAGCTGTCCTAGGGCCAGGGACACGAGTGACATCCCTGAGGTACTGAAGGCTTGTTTTGGAGGCAAATGCACAAGTCAAGGAGGCTCAAGCCCTGCTATAGTTAAGCAGCAGACTGAGCCATCACTGGATTAATTGTATTATGCCATGATTGAGGCTGTTGCTTGGTTACAGCAGCCGGTCCCTGAGCCCATCCTACTGCAGGAATTCCCCAGTATCACTTGTTTCAATCTCTGGGGCATCCCAGAAGACTAGGACTGCTAACGGCCTCTCCATGCAGCAGGAAGGGGAAGCTGCAGGCAGCTGCAGGCAGAAGAGCCATCAGCCCCCTTGCCCCAGCCACCCCCTGCCTGCTCACTGCCCTCCCCTCAGCTCTGCCTGCCCCAGCTTTGCCTCTGCCGTGTGTTTGTCCAAGAGCACTCGAGGTTCCAAGTCCTGCAGTTATTCTGTGTCCTGCTAAATGCTGGGCTGCCCCCCAGTGCAGACCAGAGCATCCCTTTGCTCCGGAGGGTGCCTTCATCCACGTCTTGTTGCAGCAGCTGCAGCAAGTCACACACCGAGTTGCCAAGAGACAGGCGCTGCTCAGTGTGACGCTGGATCCCAGCGCAGGGAACCCTCCCTGCTCAAACACTGCGTGCACAGCTCCAGTCATGTCTCCAATCAGCAGCACAGCCTCTGCTTTTCCCACTGGGACGCTACACACGGTGTCCCCAAAGCAGACAGACAGCGTCCCGCAGACGGGTCCCTTCTCCTCCCCGATGGCGCCGCCAGCCCAGCCGGATGCCTGAGCGCATGGAGGCTGCTCCCCCTGCAGCAATTCCCGAGCAATCCCAGCTGCGAGGACACAGGGACCTCGGAGGTACCTCGACGTTCGTGAACACTCCACCTTCAAGCTGGCACGGTGGAAGCCAAGATGCAAGCAGAACAGCAGCAACCTCAAGAATGGGGCTCTCCACACTGCGGATAAACCTGCACTTCTCCCTCCTGCTGCTCTAAACCAAGCACAACCTGGTCCAACATCAGCTCTGGGTTCACTCCAAGAACCCACAGCTCCGCAGCCCTCGAATTTCTTTTCTTTGGGTGACTGATAAACCCCAAAGCTACCACACTGGTACCTTTTGAGATGCTCACAGGAACTATTTATATCCATGTGATCCTGCAGAAGCTTCCTCATAACAACAGGCACACACATGCTTTTTATATTTAGCTTACTCAAAGACTGGGCATGGGAGAGCCAAGCTCAGTCTGTTTCTTTCCCCCCTCACTTCTGCTTGCTGGTATGGGATAACACCTCATGCTGCAGTCCCAGTTGCGTTCAGCATTCCTGAAAAAGGGAGAAATCCAAGCCTAAAATGCACCTTTTTTCCTGCTATTCCCTTGCATGCTCCCGCTTCACTTCCAGGGTGGGATTGCTCTGGCTGTTGAAGCCAAAACACGGCATGCACCCTCCTGGGGCTCCAGTGCAAGTGAAGAGAGCTCCTGCATCTGCTTTTCTCTTTCAGAGGAGTATTTTGAACACAGTGACTCATCTCTTGTTTTCCTCTCAGCTCCTTGTGCTGACAAGGAACTGGAGCCACACGGAGTGTAAAGGCTCCCGTGGTGCTCAAATCTGTCCCAGGTGAAAGACAAACCAATGCCCACGTTGGTGCTTCCAGGGGGCTCAGAGCCTTCTGCTACCCAAGAGCTGCACTCACATGGAAGCAGAGCTGAGCTCCCTCCCTTCCACTGTGTGAGACAACAGCTCGCAGGACAGTTTGGGGAAAGAACTCCTGGGTTTTATGTTCACCTTTTGGGTTGTTTTAACCATTTTTAATTGAGTACCCCATTCCATAAAGTATAAGAATGTGAGAGCAGGGCAGCAGCAGGGTGCCCTTCTGTGCATGAGTCCTGGATACCCGCAGCTCCTGCACCCAGGCAGATAGGCTTGTGGTGGAGAAGAAGATGTCAGAGGCAGTTGTACAACAGAGCTTTATAGTCAGGATGGACTGTACCAGGCTTTTTCGATGCAAAATGGAACATGACCCAAAACGTTCACATAACAGAAGTGCTCTCAGGAACGCAGCCAACTGAGGCTCCAGCTCCTGCCTGACCTTTTGCAACCCAGTCACATCCCAATCCCCTTTTATGTCCCCAGACGTGCAAAATTTGAACTGTCCCATGCAATTTCCCTACAGTGTCATGTGAAACGTAATGCTCAGAGAAGTAGGCAAATGCTCATGGCAAACAGACCTGAATGATACACTGCTCATGCAGCAAAAAACCCAGTTTGTTTTATAGGGAAAGAGTTACAAGTGCATTTTGGAGGCTGAGGGGAAGGAAAAAGAATAATGGAGCAGCGAACTGCCTGCTGGTCAAGACAGCCCTGGAATGGATCATGGTTCTAATGGACACCTTGCTTTACAGGGATGTAGAAGGAAAACCCAATTTGAATACCATGGCTGACATTTTACAACAAAAAGGTGATGGTGGGAACAAAACCAAACCTCAAATAAACCTGCAAGCAACAGGGTCATGGAATGCACAGTACCTGGAGGGAGCTTCACCACCTGAGCTGTGAAAGGGACACTGGAACCAGACCAAAAGGGGTGCAGAGAAATCACAAGCTCCATCAAAGACAAGGGCAGCTCACTGGGACACAGGCGAGTGTGTAGGGCCTGCAGAGCCCATCCAACGGCTCCCACGGCTCCTGAGCCGTGGGTACCAACCCACTGGTTTGGGTTCAAAGCAGAGACTACGGCTTCCCACAGGCAGGGGCTTGGAGGACGCTCTCCACTTGCAGGGGAAGGCAGCACGTTGGTGGCTGGAGGCTGGGCCCAGGGCACGCGGCTGTAGGATGGACAGGCGCTGGCCCAGGACAGACACTGGCTGAGCTGCAGTGCTTGTCCCTCAGCATAGAGGCAGCCAGGGTTTTACAGCAACACTGTAAGATGCCTGAGAAGCATATGCCTTGCCATGCTAACACCTCCCTGGAGACAGTTCTGAAGCTCTGGATATCTTCATTTTCACATGAAAGTCATGTCCCTGAGAGGTACTGAAGGGAGGGGATTCTAGTGTATGCAAATCCAAGGGTGGGAAATGCAGAAAAGCACTGATTCTTGTCTCTCTTTTTCAGGTTAGCTTTGCACTTTGCATTGTTTTCCCAAACTGCATAGCAGCTTACGTGTAGTGTCTGAGACACTGGGGCCATGGAAATCAAAGGGGCTTCATGAATGCCAACAGCAGCATCAGTGAGTGCTGATTAAGCTGCTGTGCAGAAAGGTCCCGTTCAAAGGACTCCAAAAATCACACTCACTCTCTCTTGCTCTGGCCCTGTGGCTGCTGTGTGCATCACCATAGCATGATCTGCTCCATTTAAAGCTCAGCAACTGCTGGGTGGAGCAATGGTCAACACCACCTTTCTCATTACAAAAATAGGAAGGACAGAAAGTTAAAGACTTGAGACAGGCGAGTGCGATGCATTCATGCAGCATGTTTTGTTGCACTCCTCTTAACAAGACAGGAATTTCAGGTGTGCAGGAGTAGAATATAGCTGGGGCAGAGCAGGCAGCAGGTCCCCTTCTCCTCCCACACCTGCCAGCTTCCCACAGAGCATCTCTGGAAGGAGAAAAACAACAGCCTGGAAGCGGGCCTGGGAGCTGTGCCCTGAACCATCCCCTTACTCAAGTACATCTCAGCTGGATTTGCTTTGTGTAAGGAACGCACCAGAACAGCGCCCGCAGATGTGAAGCTTTTGTTTTGCCAACTCCGGTTTCAGAGAATATTGGGCAAACAGCCAAAGCTTCACAGATCTGCACCCATCCTGGTGTGACTCCTATGGAAAGATGGAGACAGCACGACTGGGAGTCTGCCGCGCAGGAGACACCTACAGCTCCTCATAGTCCCCACCTCCTCCAGGCTTGCTCATGCTGGCTCCTCCTCCTCCCAGGAAAGCCTCAAGTTCATCTATCTCGCTGCTTTTCTCCTTGCTCTTCTTTTTCTTCTTCTTCTTCTCCTCTTTGTTCTCCTCCCTCTCTTTGCTTTTCTTGTGTTTGCTCTTCTTTTTTGCAGATTTCTCTTCCTCCTGCAAAAGGAGAGTATTTTCATTAGCAAATCCTCTGAGCATGCCAGTAACCAGCATACCTCACCCTGGAACTTGGCTCTGATGGGACCCTGACTTAGGGTGAAGCATCTACTACCAGGGCAGGCTTGGAGTGTTTTCCAGAAGACCCTTCTGCGAGTTTGGACAGAACAGAGCAAAGACCATCTGGTTTATACATAGTAGTGGTCTGTCAGGCTGTTTGTGCCCGACGATACCGCAGTACTGGACAGGCAGAAATGCCAAAGACAAAGCCTCCTGCAGACTCCCCTTGCTGACTCTTGAGGCACCCCTCTGCTTGCAGAAAGCCATGGTGCTCTCAATGGACTCAGCCCAGCAGAGATGCATGGCTCTGTTTAACCCTGTATTTTACAAAGTCACACACTCCCTGCTCAAAAGTCAGCTCTTCTAAAAGCTTGTTTTTAGAGCCTGGGAGGCACAGGTCTGGTTGTAGGATGGGAGAACGGAAGGAAGTCCACCAGGCGCAGAGTGCACTGTGGAAGGCCACCCCCCTCCTTGAGCAGTAGATAACATGGCAGATCAGCTCTGAGGAATTCAACAGTACCTCTTTGCTTTTCTTTTTCTTCTTTTTTTTCTCCTTTTGTTTATCTGTTCAAACAAAAAAAAAAAAACCCAAACAATATTGTTTTTAATCAACTGAACCAGAAGAGAAGCAATTCTGCCCTGTCCCGATTCCTGAGACTCACATAATCCTGGGATGATTAGGGTTGGTTTGTGCTTCTGGGAGTTCAGCTAGTGACGGAAGAACCATTCAGGCCACAGCATCAGCAGTGGGAGGGCCATGACAGGCCAGCAGTCACTGTGTACGGAAATCTTATCAGCACAAGGCCAAAGTGTCAGTGTTGCAGCCCTCCTCTACAGGGTGGCTACTTTCACAGTATTAAACGAATCTCAGTGTTCATCACTGTCAAAACATTTGTCTCAGGTTACTGTGAGTGATGACCTGGCTGCTGCTTTGACTGCTGACTGTCTACTGCCTTTGCACAAACCCCCCTTGATCAGGAGAGTATTTACTTGGCTGATACACAGGACGCTTTATAACTGCACCATATTCCACATGTGATATTAGCCTATCATCTGTCAGTCTTACCTACACACTCACTTTTACTCAGTTGATCTGTAAATACAAGTCAGCCCTGGAGAAGTCTAACTCCTGGTAAAGCTCCAACTCACTGACGCAAAGGTAGGCTTTTATATTTATTTGAGAAAGAGGAGATAGAAGGAATCCACATTGAATTATTAAAGATGCTAAACTGAAGTTCAGTTATTGATCTGGACCTCTGCAGATGCACTTCCAGCTATTTCAAGCTACACTGTTCAGTAAGTCAAAGCTCAAGCTGATAAAGCCACCCCAGCCTGTGGCACCTTGCTTATAGTTTTGGAATAGTTATTCAAAAAGGTCTCTCTCTGGTGCTGCTTACAGCTTTGTTCCCCCACTTAAGTCTTCAACTTCCCATCTTCTGTGGTGGCATCAGGGGCAGATCTATAGGAAGTTGCTTTGCAGTAATGTCAAGACAGCAGAAAGTATTTCTGGGGGTAAGAGTTATACCCTCAGGGGATGGGGAGGGCAGGAAAGTCTGAGGAATGCTTGTGATCAGGTTGTGATCAAAATCCCACCTCGCCCTTCCCAAAAATAGAAGAGCAAATTGGCAAGGAATATCAGAGCATCTTGCTGAAGTTGATCCAAATCTTTGAGGGGGTGGACACTGCGGTGCTGAGCACCACTTCCCAGGCAGGCAGTGTAAAGCAGGAAGCCTTATGCAGAAGCAGCTTGTGAAGGATGTGCTCTGCTTCCAGCTGGGACCAAAATAGTCCATGGTGGTTGCTATGGATAAACCAAGTTCCCCCGCTCCCCATGGGGAAAAACTTAAATAAAGGTATTTATGATGTGTTAAACCCCACTAGAGACTCACACAAGGAACTGCGTGACCCTACAGGCTATTTTATTTAGTGCAAATTGGTTTCCTTACACACTGGAACCATTCTGGATAAAACAGAAGCCTGACAAACAAAACCAGGAAGAGTGGAAATAAGGGGTGACCTTTACCTTCCTCACTGCTCTCCTTGGGACCAGCTTCTTCCAAACCCAAACCAAAGAGATCTGAGTCATTTTTCAGTTTAAAGGAGTGGACTGTTGCTTTCACAGCCTGGGGTGGCTTTGCCAACGAGGTATCATCATCTGATAGTTCAGAGAGATCTTCCCGGACTGGGAATTCATCCTGGAGACAAGAAGAGGCAGACAACACCCACAGGTTTTCAACCCAAATCTCTCAGCATTTTGCACACAAGACATGAGATGTCAGCAGGCAGGGAGGAGGGAAGGAAATGGCAGCTGAACTGAGCTGTTAGTGCCTGGAAATCAATGCTCCTGATCTCATAAGCTCTATTTCTTGCCTTGGTAAAATGCCTCAGTAGCACTGGTACTGGGCAGTGTGCTCTGGCAATGTAACATTCCTGCTACCAAAATCTAATTCCTGACGTAAAGGCATTAAATGAGACCTTCAACTGTGTTAGCTTGACAGCAGCAGCCTCTAACTGCCCTGGAGAGGCATCTCAAATCAAATCTAATGGGCTGAGAACTCGCCTCCAGACCTAACAGGCAAAACCTTGTTGCTGTGTAGCTCTGTGGGGTCTCCTGAATGAGAGGCAACCTGCAGTAGGGCCAAGGATGTGATGTGTTTGCAGAGTATCTCCCCTCATCGAGTCAAAAGGGAATATGCTTCCAGGGCACACTTGCCTCTTTAGTGTGGGCTAAATAAATAGGATGCTGCAGAGACTGGATATCACCCAAAAATCCTCTGTCCCGGCATGATGGGGATGGAAATGGAGTTTAACGATCTGGTGATTCCTGCCAACTGATCCTCTCCAGAATTCACTAACCACCCTTTCTTTCTATCCTCCATACTGCACAAACACAGCCTTGCGCTGCTGCTGGTCTGAGCAATGCTCCTTCCTCCCTGCTGATGGTGGTGTTTTACTGCTCTGCCTGACCAGTAACCCTTGTAGGTGTCAAGCATTCACACGCTGTGGGGCATCTCCCTGACACTGCTGTAATGGCAAAACTCCCTCACAGATCCTGTTTTCGTCACTGCATGTGAAGAGAAGTAAATTTGTTCCAAATACTTTTGCTTTCACATTAAAGTGCCAAGAAAAGTAGGTACTGGCAATGCAAAACGAATGGAAAACTACTTAATAAACAGCACGACACATAGGCAAGGGTGAAGAAACTGGGACAACCATCCTCTCTGCAGGACTCTGGAATGATGCAAACACATCCAACACTCCCGAACACCCCAGACACCAGGAATCCCATCTCAAATCATGGCTAGCAGTTTCTAGGGATTGCTTTGCTGTGAGTACAGATCACTGAAAGCAGGGATATCTCCAGCCACAGAAGCAGCAAGTTCCTACCAGCCCAGAGAAGATACTTGTGTTTTCTCCATCTGTAACACCCAATGGATGCAGAGGGGACTCCTGCTGCACCATGCCTTTGAGCAGCTGTCCACATGCTGAACGTCACAGAGACATTACAGCCAACCTGGCGATACTGGAAACTCTTTCCCAGATTTTCCTACTTCAGTAAGAAGCTTTGCCAAACAATTCTTGTTACAGCCTTTTGATTGCTGTAGGGAGCTCACCCTCTGGCACATACACACTTCTACATGTTGAACCTTGGGTGAAAACCCATTAGAGCTCTGTACTTTATACCTTGCACACTGCTGGACTGACACCACTTTGGCCCTACTGAGAATAAACAGCATATTAAAACCCGTAAGCACAAATCTTGTTGCCATGTGGCTTCAACAGTCACAGTGGGTTTGTGCTTACATCAATCTCTACAGGTTGCTTAGCACCTGAAGTGCTGTGAGCGCTGCTGAGAGATGGGGGAACAGTCGAAAGCTCTGCTCATGAGATGCCTCAACACTTCAAGCTCAGCTTGACAGCAGCACACAGCAATTCATGCATGTTATTTACCATTTTCTTCTTCTGGCTGTCAGAATCCTCACTTTCAAAGTCCGGGTCATCCATAACAAATGACAGCATCTGAGTAGCTATTGGTCCCTCTTGATCACTGTCAGATTCCTCAGGTTTTTCCTCTTTGACCACTTTCTGCTTAAGAGTGTGTCCTTTGCTTTGAGAAGTGGTCTTTGTGGCCTGGACTGCTGCTGGGGTTGCAGCAGCAGCAGCTGGCAGGCTGGTGTGGGCCTTGCTGCTGCTGTTTCTTTCAGACCCAGAACGTGGAGGTAAAGTGTCAGGAGGCTTCGGGTCCATTGCTTTGGTCAAAACGGCTTCACTCTGTGGTTTTAGAGAATTTCTGGAAGACCTGAGAAGAAGGAAACAAGTTGTCAGAGCCTGTCCACCCCCATTCTGTGAAGCAAAGCACAGTGACTAATTAGTGACTGAGCCTGCCTCAGGGCTGCATCTCCACAGCAGAGGTAGTTCATCCTAGGGGGGTGGATGGTCAAACACATACCACTCAGGCTGAAAATAGCCCTCAAGTCACTGTGGATGCTGCCGCAGAGGCGCCTGCACCAGCTGGCCCATGCCTATCACATACAGGATGTGGTATGTGGAGAACATGGTCCAGTTCATTGTTCTGCACAGGGTGTGGTGAATGACTTCCACTCCCTTCACAAGGCTCAACCCCTCTGTCCTCCTTACTCAACTATGAACAGATATTGAGGTGCTCAGTTCCAGCCTCTGCTCAAACTGGAGGAAAAGGCTGGGCCATTCCCAAGCAGAAACATTCCAGTGACAGGAGCACAGTGCTCAAGGGCATGCTGCCTGTGTGTGGTGCAGCAAACACTGCACAGAACAGGCTCAGCTAAAGAAAACACAGCCCAGCTTACAGCTGAAGGAACAGACACCAAGATTGCCTAAAGGATGCCCAGAAGCCAGAGGCAGGACTGAGGAGAGGCCCCTTTGCCAGCGCAACCCCACGCTTCAGCCTGTGCTTTGTACCTTTTTTTTTCCTGCTCCATGTTGATGTCTTCATTAGGTGTGGGAATGACCTTAGAGTCCTTCACTTCTTCTTCCTCCTCTTCCTCACTGGAGAGGGTGACGTTCTTGCTCGGCACCCGTTCTGCTGCCAGCATGGGTCTGCTGGGGATCTTGTCATCCAGATCCAAGTCATCTTGGAAGCTTGCCACCATGGGGTTCCCTCCAGGGGCCTCCCCATCGCTGCAGAATAGGCAAGGATCAGACACAGCACCCCAGGATGTGCTGGGACAGCCAGACCTCCCCTGGAAAGCAGACTGCCACTTGCCTGGCTTTTCCAGCCAACTGCATGTCCCCTCAGCCCAGGGCAGTGACACTGCACCACCCAGCCACTGGCCTCTTCAGACCTGATCCGCATGAGCTGCAGCCGTGGCACAAACCCTCTACAAAATCGGCCACAACTGGATGTGTCAAAGAGTGGCTGGAAAAGCTGAGCTTCAGAGCTGCCCATTGCTCCAGCTCTACTGGAAGATCTCTGGTTCAACATGCAAGGATCAGTCAATCAAACCATGGGAACTGCCTGCCTTAAAGCCCACAGCTTGTAATTAAACCTGATCAGACACTGCCACTCCTGGGGAATTCACTTGCAGCTATTAGATTGCTGGGTTTATTTCTGTGTCTCTTGTGCTCCCTGAAGCAGGCAGGTACCCGCCACCACAACGGCTTTGACACTCCCCAAATTAAATTCACCTAAGGACACACTTTCAGAGCTGGGAGTCTGTCAGGCTCCCTGCATTCAACACGGTTACGTGCTCAGAGGCAGACTGATAAAGAGCTTTGCAGCCGAAATTACCAGCTGAGGATTCTTGTCGCAATGTCCCCAGGACTCAGCAACTTTAATACTTTCAGAAGGATTTGCTCATGTCAGGAACACAGATGTTTTCCCCAGCCTCAGCAGATGAGTCTTTGCATCACCTTTCCTCATTCTACTTGCTTTATGTGCAGCAGATACCCAGCTCCTTCTGACAACCCGCACAAGAGTCACTGTCCTTTTAATGACTTGACTTGGATTGTACAAACACAGCTTCATTTGTACACAGAGACCAAAAACCGAGATGATAGCTTGGACCACATCCCATTTTAGAGGCATAAAATGAATCATCAAAACCTGAAATCCTTAATCTGCATGAGGGTGCTGCTCCCAGTCACTAGCACATAGCTAGCACTGGAAGAGGCAGTGGAAGATGATGCGCTGATGGGATGAGAAATGCTGAGGCCTGAACACAGTCCAGATAATTGTTATTACTCAGCCTGGTTCTTCTTATGGCCAGTTACTGGTTTACAGGTTAGTTTTAAAGAATTAATACATCCGCCACCAGGTAATGTTGTTATTTGTGACATCTGGGACACCACACTTATGACAACCTGCACAGCGCATTGGCAGTGATTACAACCACTGCTTGTTTGGGTCAGTGCTTGGATCAGGGCTAACACCCTCTCTCTCCTGCTTTTGGTGCGGCTCCCCCTGCTCCCAGCACAGCTCCTAGCTAAGCAGAGACAGGCTGCTGAATAGCCCCTTCATAAAACACTGCTGCTCTCATCCTGAGCCAGAGAGGAGGCACACAGCCTGTCCCACACAAAGGAGGAAAGAAACTGGTGCCCAAAGCAGCAGCCAAGGCTGGAGGAATGATGAGTGATTTCTGTGGTCTGCAAAGCACTGGTAGGGTTCCTCTGGAAATGTGCTGGAAAGTAAATGGATTGTGTCCTAAAAATGGCAGGATGTTATTCTGAACTGGTGACACTGCATTTCTCTAACACTGCATTGCTCCATTAAGCACTGGGACTCTTCAGAGATTGCTGCCACTGTCCTTCTACCACACACCATATGAGATCTGCAGCCTGTAAAGCATTCCCAGTCTGAACAGGATGTCCATGTGTGTTCACTCACCCGCACAAAGCAGATCACCTCCCCTTGCAGGGAATGCACTGCTTCCATCTGCAACTCACACACAAATTGTAGAGTCACAGCTTCAGAGCAAAGCCATGGAGTGAGCACCCCTCAGAAAAAACACTGCTGCACTATGAACAATGCAGAGTTAGTACTGGGTTGTGGTCCTAAGGCTCCAGCTGGAAGGAATCCAGAGCATGCAAACCCAACCACATTGCACCACTCTCTCCAATGCCTTTTGTGGTGCCAAGCCTGTGTTAGTGTTAAGCCAATATGTTTGCAGGTGCAGGTACTCACCAAAAATGCCTGAGCTTGCCAAGACCTGTGGCTGAGCTACTGATCAAGAGCATGCTGAGGTCTCCTTCATGCTGGTGATGGAACAAACCCTGCTGCAACACAAGTGCATGGGCCCAAACCTGAATGGACTGTGTTCCACCAGCCCTGCTGTGTGGCCACAGAGCCAGCAGGATCCTCTGGGCAGTCAGGTTTTGGGGCTAGAGAACAAGTAAAAACCCAAACCCTAAAGCAGCAGATAAAGTGAGACAATCACACACAGCAGGATGAGCTGCCTGGCTGTCTTCTAGGAGATGGAGGTCTCCTGTTGTGAACCGGTGTCCTCAGCTTCTCTTGCTTGGTCTAGTGCAGCAAGGTTGTCAAAAAGTGATTGTCAAAAAAAACCCAGATGCCATTAAAGCAAAGAACCAGCTCAAAGCCCTTCAGATGTAAGAAGGACTTACCCATGGCTAAGATATACATCTAGTGATGCTGAGAAGACAGATGAGGAATCCTGTAAGCACAGCCTCGCTTGCAGACATCTACAGCCCATCCATGGATCTCAGCCAGCCTGACTTAGCAGCGGGGAAAAGGAGAGCCCTGGAGCCAGATTAGCTCCTCCAGTGCAGTCACATACCCACTGGCTCAGGGGATCAAACTGAAGAGCAGCAAATTAGGTTCCTAAACAGCAAACCAGCAGCTGGAACTGCCTTCCTAATGAGCTGGTGAAGGAACTGGTTTTGGGAGCTCTCCTTATTGCAAGCTAGAGAACACACACACCATTAAACAAAACCCAGGACTCCATCCATCTCTGTAGATCTGTGCTGGGATTCAGTTATAGCAACTCCAAGAGATGTCAGTAAATGCTGAAAGTCTCAGTAGCTGCCTGATCTTTGGGCAAGAGTAGCCTCGTCCCACAGGCAGGAGCACATTCCCTCACTGACAGCATGCTTGAGAAACAAAGAAGTGCTTTTTTTATAACATCACTGCTCCATGTCAGCTCCTGCTCCATTGTTCAGAGATGTTATGGAGCAGGGAATGGGAGAAGTTCACCGGGCATCACTGTAAACAAACCTCCAATGTCAACAAGATGGATGAGAAATCACAGACTTCCAAACCTCTTTCCGAAACTCAGAAACAAGTTCTTACACATG